>NC_089581.1:105569330-106187651 GCF_019320115.1 Miscanthus floridulus
ATGGCATCAGGATCGATTGTGCCTCAGTCGGACACCCATGTACTAATGGTCAGGTCGAGCAGGCCAATGGCATGGTCCTCCAAGGACTCAAGCCCTGCATCTTTGACCGACTCAAAAAGTATGCCGGGCGATGGGTTGCAAAGGTCCCAGCAATCCTATGGAGCCTAAGAACAACCCCAAACCAGTCCATAGGGTTCACCCCTTTCTTCATCGCATACGGAGCCAAAGCAGTGTTGCCTTTTGACCTTGATCATGGTGCTCCAAAAGTAAAGGCCTTCAATCAACATCGAGTCGTGGAGGCTCAATGGGACACGGTCGACCTGCTCGAGGAGGTTCGTGAAACAACCATCATCCGCTCCGCTCGTTACCAGCAAACTCTCCGTAGGTACCATGAAAGAAAAATTAGGGGGAGAATCCTCGAGGTTGGTGATCTCATACTCTGTAGGACACAGTCAACCAAGGAGAAACATAAGCTCTCTCCACCATGGGGAGGACAATACTCTGTGACCGAGGTGATCCGACCGGGCATCTACCGACTGAAGGACAACAATTGCAACGTTCTCACCAACACATGGAACATCGAACAGTTATGTCATTTCTTTCCCTAAAGCTCGGTGTTACCATTTATTTCCATTCAATGCTTGCTCCTACAGCACCCTAGCCCAAGCCCTCTTGGCCTAGGTTGCTCAAGGGCTCCACGGAGGTGCAATACCACCCCTTTTTTATTATCATATAGTAACACTTTTCACCCAAACAAAATGGCATCGCCCAAACAAAAGGGCATTCCATTCCTTTGATTACCCTACTTAACTTGCACCTTTAGCCTCCAGACCGATCACACCCTACCATGACCTTTGGTTACGAGCAGCTAAGCCTCACGGGCCACGCCTAGGTTCTTAAGGTTGCAGCCTAAGGGTCAATGGACAGGTGCGAAAAAGAAAGGACAAAAACAAAGCTACGCAAGGATAAAAACAAGGGTGGACGGGACAAGCTTCCCCTCACAAGTGATTTCATCACAAAAACGAACTTAAAATATTCACAAATGTAAAATTGTTCACACAGGGGCTCCCCACGAATTCATCTTTTACATAAACTGACTATTTCTACTCTAACTCTATTATGGCCCCCCAACGGCATCGGCTAATGGTACGGTTGACGAGGACGAATGTAGCTTGATTGTGGTCGGGACAACAGCGCTTAGCTCAGCTACGGTCCAGATGATGTTTGGATCGGTTGGGGGTAGGACGACGCTCGCCTCCGACCTAGCCTTCGCTGCCTCTACAGGCAGGACGACATCTTCCTAGCGCATGTCTGCAGACATGGGCGAATGGCGAGCCACCATCACCCTCAGCGCGGTGACCTACTCAGCGACCATCTGTTCATACGACACCAAACTCTCCCCCGACGCATGGATTTCATCTACGCTCCACACATCGGTTGAAAGCTCTAGTTTGGTTTTGGTGAATTGATGAAACCCTAAGTGCTCACCTAGTTTATCAAGTGATCATGAGATAGGTAGCACACTTCAAGTGGAGAAGCTAATGAAGATCATAACATGACAATGGTGATGGCATGGCGATGATCAAGGGCTTAAACTTGAAAAGAAGAAAGAGAAAAACAAAAAGCTCAAGGCAAAGGTATAATTTATAGGAGCTATTTTGTTTTGGTGATCAAGACACTTAGAGAGTGTGATCACATTTAGGTTTGATAGCCGTACTATTAAGAGGAGTGAAACTCATGTTAGAATGCGGTTATCAAAGTGCCACTAGATGCTCTAACTCATTACATATGCATTTAGGATCTAGTGGAGTGCTAACACCCTTGAAAACATTTGTGAAAATATGCTAACACATGTGCACAAGGTGATACACTTGGTGGTTGGCACATTTGAGCAAGGGTGAAGAAGTTAGAAGTGAAAACAAGTTGGTCGCGAAGACGCTGGTGTCGGTCAACTAACTGGACGCTGGGTCTGAAAGCACCGGACGCTGGATGCTTGCATCTGGTCGAACTGGTAAGATGGCACAGTGCCTAGGGTTAACGACCGGACGCTAGACTGTGTCTGGTGAAGGTGGACCAGACATGTCTGGTCAAAGAAATACGTCTCGGGAAGCTTACGGGAAATGATCGGACGCTAAGGTTTTAGCGTCCGGTCAGTTTTACCGGATCGTCCAGTCAGCTTCGTAGCAGTTGAAATCTGATGAACAACGTTTGAAGCTGGTGACGCATGGCATCCATCAGTGGACCGAACGCTGAGTCTAGGGTCTGGTCAGTTGGATCGGAGCGTCCGGTCAGAGCGCAGTGTGCCCAGTGAAGGGGTACAACGGCTCTATTTAGTGGGGGCTTCTATTTAAGCCCCATGGCTGGCTATGGCTCACATCTTTGGCCATTTTCATTGACATAGCAACCTTGTGAGCCTAGCCAAAGTCCTCCCACTCATCTCCATCATTGATTCATCATCATAGTGAGATTGGGAGTGAATCCAAGTGCATTGCTTGAGTGATTGCATCTAGAGGCACTTGGTGTTGGTGTTTCGCTGTGGATTTCGCTTGTGACTCTTGGTGGGTTGCCGCCACCTAGACGGCTTGGAGCAGTGAGGGATCGTTTGAGCAGAGGGTGGTGATTGTCTCTGGCTCCAATCATGGTGATTGTGAGGGGTTTCTTGACCTTTCTCCCCGGCGGAGCGCCAAAAGCTACTCTAGTGGATTGCTCATGGCTTGTGTGATCCTCATCTTGTGTTGGTTGTGCAGCACCCTATTGAGGGTTTGGCGTGTGAAGCCACTTAGCGCGTGAACCTCCAGTGAGTGAATCGCCACAGACGAGGAGTAGCTTGCCAGCAAGCAAGTGAACCTCGGTAAAAAAATCATTGTGTTCATCATTGATTTCGAGGTGATTGGTCTTCATTGTTATTCATCTTTGTGATTGATTGGTTTCTTCATCTATACGGCGGTATAACCTTCTTGATCACTCTCTTTACATTATCACAAACTAGTTGACAAGCTCTTTAGTGTAACTAGTTGTGAGAGCTTGCTTGCTTGGTTGGTGTGGCTCTTTAGTTAGCCTTTGAGAGCACACTAACATAGGGTAGTGTCATACCTCTTGTGTGAATCGACACTATCTAAACTAGAATTATGGTAGGTGGCTTGCATTTTGAGTAGGCTAGTGCAACACTTGCTTCACCTCATAATTGTCTAACCTTTTGTTAAGTGTTGTTGTAGAAATTTTTATTAGGCTATTCACCCCCCTCTAGCCATTAGGACCTTTCAAGTGGTATCAGAGCCGAGGTCACCGTTAATTGAGGCTTAACAACCTTCGGTGTTAAAATGGCTCAAATCAACAACACCAAGAAGCCACCCCAATTTGATGGCTCAAATTATCCTTATTGGAAGTCGAAGATGACCACACACATCAAGTCAATCAATAGAAAGGTGTGGAAGGTGGTAGAAACCAAAATTAAGATTGGTGATCCGGAGAATCCCACCGTGGCCAAAGAAGTGCTTCTCCAAAACAATGACATTGCTCTAAGTGCTATTCATGATGCAATTGATGAGAGAACATTTGAGCAAATCAAGAATATTGAGATGGCTCATGAGGCTTGGAAGAAGTTGGAAGAATCATTTGAGGGCACTCAAGCCATGAAGGGTGCAAAGGCATACATTCTCAAAGAGAAGTTTGCAAGCTTCAAGATGAAGGAGGATGAGAGTGTGCCGGAGATATTTCATAGGCTTCAAGTGCTTGTCAATGATCTCAAAGCACTTGGAGAAGAGGTGAAGGACAAGGACTTCTCCCACAAGTTCTTGAGATGCTTGCCTTCAAGATTTGGTACATTGGTCACTATTCTAGTAAGGAGTGGTTTGGACACCATGACACCAAACCAAGTGTTGGGAGATATAATGACCGATGATACATATAGAGATGATGATGAGAAGGAAGAAAAGAAGGAGAAGAAAGATGAGAAGAAAGATGAGAATAAGAAGAGTGTGGCATTCAAAGCCACATCATCCAAGAGCAAGGCAAGGCAAGAAACATCAAGTGAAGATGATGGGTCATGGGATGATGATGATGATGAGAAGATGGCTCTCTTTGTCAAGAAATTTGGCAAGTTCATGATGAAGAAAGGGTACCGTGCTAGAAGAAAGAAATCTTCATCCAAGAACAAGGAAGAGTCAAGAAGGTGCTTCAAATGTGGAAGCAAAGATCATCTTGTTGCTCAATGTCCATACAATAGCGACAATGATGACGACAACTAGAAGAACAAGAAGAAGGACAAGAAGGAAAAGAAAGAAAAAAGGGACAAGATGACCTTCAAGAAGAAGAAGGGTGGTTCATATGTGGTCACTTGGGATAGTGATGCCTCCTCAAGTGATGATGATGATAGTGATGATGACAAGACCACCAAGAAGAAGGCACTTGCAAGCATTGCTATCAATGAGAAGCCTTCTCTCTTCGACACTCCATCATGCTTCATGGCTAAGGCCACTAAGGTACAAACTTGTGATGATGATGGAAGTGATGATGAACATGATAATGAAAATGATAGTGATAGTGATGATGATGAACCTACTAAAGATGAATTATTTGACATGCTAGAAGATGCCAAAGAACACTTTGACATTAAGAGAAGGGAATGCAAGAGCTTGAATAAGGAGGTAAAAGCCCTTAAGCAAGCCCTTGATGAGCTCAAAGCAACTCATGAGAGGCTAGAGGAAGCCCATGAGAAGCTTGGCAAGGCTCACAAAAAGCTTGAAAAGGCTCATTCCTCTTTGCTTAATGAGCAAGATAAAAAGAAGCATGTTGAGACTTGTGATGTAGGTTTAACTTGTGATATAATTGATGAATCATTATCTATGCCTATCATTGTTGCTCCCACTAACCCTTCTTGTAGTACTTCTACTTCCACCTCATCTAGTAGTGATGGTCTCACTTGTGAAGCCTCACTAATGGTTGAGAATGAGAACCTCAAGAAGGAGGTCGATAAGCTCACTCACACCTTGGCTAAAGCCTATGGTGGTGAGGACCGCTTGCTTATGTGCTTGGGTAGCCAAAGAGCTTCTCTCTACAAAGAGGGATTAGGCTATACCCCCAATAAAGGCAAGGCGGCCTTTGCTCATCACAAGACTAGTTTTGTGAAGAACAATGGTCAATTTTGCACTAGTTGCAAGCAAGTTGGTCATAAAGAGCATGAATACAAAAACAAGAGCAAAAATGCTAATGTATCCTTAATTAAGATTAATTCTTTCTATGTGCTTACTAAGGGTACAAATGGTGTGAAGGCTAAGTTCATTGGTAAACCATGGATGGGCTCAAAGAAGAAAGCCATTTGGGTACCAAACAGCTTAGTAACTAACCTTCAAGGACCCAAGCAAGTTTGGGTACCTAAAAAGAATTGATCTTCTTTTGTAGGTCAATTAGAAAGCTGGAGGAAGGCATTGGGTTCTTGATAGTGGGTGCACTCAACACATGACCAATGACAATGATGGTTATGATAGTATCACATTTGGTGATAATGCCAAAGGCAAGGTCAAAGGGCTTGGTAAGATTGCAATATCCAATGGTGCAAAGGCATATATTCTCAAAGAGAAGTTTGCAAGCTTTAAGATGAAGGAGGATGAGAGTGTGCCAGAGATGTTTCATTGGCTTCAAGTGCTTGTCAATGATCTCAAGGCACTTGGAGAAGAGGTGAAGGACAATGACTTCTCCCACAAGTTCTTAAGATGCTTACCTTCAAGATTTGGCACATTGGTCACTATTCTAGTGAGGAGTGGTTTGGACACCATGACACCAAACCAAGTGTTGGGAGATATAATGACCGATGATACATATAGAGATAATGATGAGAAGGAAGAAAAGAAGGAGAAGAAAGATGAGAAGAAGGATGAGAAGAAGAAGAGTGTGGCATTCAAAGCCACATCATCCAAGGGCAAAGCAAAGCAAGAAACATCAAGTGAGGATGATGATTCATGGGATGATGATGATGATGAGAAGATGGCTCTCTTTGTCAAGAGATTTGGCAAGTTCATGGTGAAGAAGGGCTACCGTGCTAGAAGAAAGAAGTCTTCATCCAAGAACAAAGAAGAGTCAATAAGGTGCTTCAAGTGTGGAAGCAAAGATCATCTTGTTGCTCAATGTCCATACAATAGTGACAATGATGATGATAACAAGAAGAACAAGAAGAAGGACAAGAAGGAAAAGAAAGAGAAGAAGGACAAGATGGCCTTCAAGAAGAAGCAGGGTGGTTCATATGTGGTCACTTGGGATAGCGATGCTTCCTCAAGTGATGATGATGATGATAGTGATGATCACAAGACCACCAAGAAGAAGGTTCTTGCAAGCATTGCCATCAATGAGAAGCCTTCTCTCTTTGAATCTTCATCATGCTTCATGGCTAAGGCCACTAAGGTACAATCTTGTGATGATGAAAGTGATGAAGAACATGTTGATGATAATGAACATGAAAATGAAAATGATAGTGATAGTGATGATGATGAACCTACTAAGGATGAATTAATTGACATGCTAGAAGATGCTAGAGAACACTTTGATATCAAGAGAAGGGAATGCAAAAGCTTGCGTAAGGAACTAAAAGCTGTTAAGCAAGCCTTTGATGAGCTCAATGCATCTCATGAGAGGCTAGAGGAAGCCAATGAGAAGCTTGGCAAAGCTCACAAAAAGCTTGAAAAGGCTCATTCCACTTTGCTTGATGAGCAAAATAAAAGGAAGCATGTTGAAACTTACAATGTAGGTTTAACTTGTGATATAATTGATGAATCACTATCTATGCCTATCATTGTTGCTCCTACTAACCCTTCTTGTAGCACTTCCACTTCTACCTCATCTAGTAGTGATGGTCTCACTTATGATGCCTCACTAGTGGTTGAGAATGAGAACTTCAAGAAGGAGGTCACTAAGCTCACTCACACCTTAGCTAAGGCTTATGGTGGTGAGGACCGCTTGCTTATGTGCTTGGGTAGCCAAAGAGCTTCTCTCTACAAAGAGGGATTGGGCTATACCCCCAAGAAAGGCAAGGCGGTCTTTGCTCCTAACAAGACTAGTTTTGTGAAGAACAATGGTCAGTTTTGCACTAGTTGCAAGCAAGTTGGTCATAAAGAGGAAGAATGCAAAAATAAGAGCAAAAATGCTAATGTATCCTTCATAACGCTTGATTCATGCTATATGCTTACTAAGGGTACAAATGGTGTAAAGGCTAAGTTCATTGGTAAACCATGGATGGGCTCAAAGAAGAAAGCCATTTGGGTACCAAAGAGCCTAGTGACTAACCTTCAAGGACCCAAGCAAGTTTGGGTACCTAAAAAGAATTGATCTTCTTTTGTAGGTCAATTACAAAGCCAGAGGAAGGCATTGGGTTCTTGATAGTGGGTGCACTCAACACATGACCGGTGATGCAAGAATGTTCAACTCAATCAACACCAATGGCAATGATGGTTATGATAGTATCACATTTGGTGACAATGGCAAAGGCAAGGTCAAAGGGCTTGGTAAGATTGCAATATCCAATGACTTGAGCATATCCAATATGTTGCTAGTAGAGAGCTTGAACTTCAATTTGCCATCCATGGCTCAATTGTGTGATCTTGGATTCAAATGCATATTTGGAATAGATGATGTAGAGATCATAAGTGTAGATGGCTCTAACTTGATCTTCAAAGGCTTTAGATATGAGAATCTATACTTGGTTGATTTCAATGCTAGTGAAGCTAGATTATCTACATGCTTGTTCACTAAGTCTAGCATGGGTTGGTTATGGCATAGAAGGCTTGGTCATGTTGGAATGAAACAATTGAATAGATTGATTAAGCATGACTTAGTTAAAGGCTTGAAAGATGTTGTGTTTGAAAAGGATAAGCTTTGTAGCTCTTGTCAAGCCGGAAAACAAGTTGGAAACACCCATCCTAAGAAAAGCATGATGAGCACTAGTAAAGCATTTGAGTTATTGCACATGGATTTGTTTGGGCCAACACAATACACTAGTATCGGTGGTAACAAATATGGATTTGTAATAGTGGATGACTACACTAGATACACATGGGTATTCTTTCTAGTGGACAAAAGTGATGTATTTGCAACATTCAAATCATTTGTCAAGGGCATTCACAATGAGTTTGAAACAACCATCAAGAGAGTTAGAAGTGACAATGGTAGTGAGTTCAAGAATACTAGAATTGATGAGTTATGTGATGAATTTGGAATTAGACATCAATTCTCGGCCAAGTACACACCCCAATCAAATGGCCTTGTTGAGAGGAAGAATAGAACACTTATTGATATGGCAAGGTCTATGCTTAGTGAGTACAATGTGAGTCAATCTTTTTGGGCCAAAGCTATCAACACGGCTTGCTATTGTAGCAACCGCCTCTATTGTCACCGATTGAAAGAGAAGACACCATATGAGCTCTTGAACGGTAGAAAGCCCAACATTGCATATTTTTGGGTCTTTGGTTGCAAATGCTATATCTTGAAGAAAGGCACTAGATTGGGCAAGTTTGACAAGAAATGTGATGAAGGATTCCTACTTGGTTATTCCACTACAAGCAAAGCATATAGAGTTTGGAATTTGGATAGTGGTACTCTTGAGGAAGTTCATGATGTTGAATTTGATGAAACCAAGGGTTCACAAGTAGAGAATGAGAACTTGGAAGATGTTAGAGGCATTCAACTTTCAAATGCCATGAAGAACATGGATATTGGTGAATTGAGGCCTAGGCAAGTGATTGATGATGAAGATGATCAAGTGTAAGTGCTCTCCAACTCAAATGTGCAAGATGATGCAAATCAAGCTAGTGCAAGTGACTCTCATGATATTGATCAAGATCAAGTGGCTAGTACATCATCTCAACCCAATGATCAAGCAAGTGCAAGCAACCAAGTTCCAATCCTCCAACCAACCAATATTGCAAGAGATCATCCTTTGGACACTATCATTGGTGATATTTCTAGAGGTGTACAAACAAGATCAAGATTGGCATCATTTTGTGAACACTTCTCATTTGTGTCATCCATTGAACCAAAGAAGATAGATGAAGCTTTGAAGGATGTTGATTGGGTGAATGCTATGCATGAAGAATTGAATAACTTCATAAGAAATCAAGTATGGGAGTTGGTAGAAAGACCAAAGGGACACAATGTGATTGGAACCAAATGGGTCTTTAGAAACAAGCAAGATCAAGATGGGATAGTAGTAAGGAACAAAGCAAGATTGGTAGCACAAGGCTATACTCAAGTTGAAGGTCTTGACTTTGGAGAAACATATGCCCCGGTTGCTAGATTGGAAGCAATAAGAATCTTGCTAGCCTATGCTTGTGCTCACAACATCAAGCTCTATCAAATGGATGTCAAGAGTGCATTTCTCAATGGTTATATCAATGAAGAAGTATATGTTGAGCAACGTCCCGGTTTTGAAGATGATAAGAAGCCCAACCATGTGTACAAGTTGAAGAAGGCATTGTATGGCTTGAAGCAAGCACCTAGAGCATGGTATGAGAGACTGAGGGACTTCCTCCTCTCTAAAGGGTTCACAATGGGCAAAGTTGACACCACTCTTTTCATCAAGAAGATTGGAAAAGATCTATTTGTATTGTAAATCTATGTAGATGACATCATATTTGGATCAACCAATCAAGATTTTTGTGATGAGTTCAGAAAGATGATGGCTAATGAGTTTGAGATGTCCATGATTGGAGAGTTGAGTTACTTCCTTGGTCTTCAAATCAAGCAATTGAAGAATGGTACATTTGTAAGTCAAGGCAAGTACATCAAGGACATGATCAAGAAGTTTGGCATGATTGATAGCAAAGTCATTAGCACACCAATGGGAACCAATGGCAACTTGGATAGTGATGCAAGTGGAAATATGGTAGATCAAAAGTTGTATCGGTCTATGATTGGAAGCCTACTCTATGTGACCACATCAAGGCCGGATGTCATGTTTAGTGTATGCATGTGTGCAAGATTTCAAGCCTCACCAAGAGAAAGTCATTTGAAGGCTACAAAGAGGATATTGAGGTACTTGAAGCATACACCAAATGTTGGTTTGTGGTATCCCAAAGGAGCAAAGTTTGAGCTAGTTGGTTACTCCAACTCGGATTATGCGGGATGCAATGTTGAAAGGAAGAGCACATCGGGCACATGTCAATTGTTGGGACGATCACTTGTTTCATGGTCATCAAAGAAGCAAAATAGTGTTGCATTATCAACCGCCGAAGCCGAATACATTTCCGTCGGTAGTTGTTGTGCACAAATACTTTGGATGAAGGCTACTTTGAGTGACTTTGAAATCAAGTTCAAGAAGGTGCCATTGCTATGTGACAATGAGAGTGCAATCAAGCTAACCAACAATCCGGTGCAACATGCAAGAACAAAGCACATTGATGTCCACCACCATTTCATAAGAGATCACCAACAAAAAGGGGACATTTGCATTGAGAGTGTAGGCACCGAAGATCAACTTGCCGACATATTCACCAAGCCATTGGATGAGAAAAGGTTTTGCAAGCTAAGGAATGAGTTGAACATATTGGATTTCTCAAATATGTGTTGATGCACCCCCACTCATATGACATTCCTCTCCTTTGAGCAATCCAAGGTAAAAGTTGATTGGCATGACATACATCCTTGCTAAGGACATGTTTAGTGCATCTAGTCATATTTTCAATCTTATTAGGACCTTTCCAATGGTTCTATTTTGTTAGGCTCATTCATGAAAATCAAATGAATTTGATGTTTATATGGTATCACTATTGCTTCTATGCTTGATTTGATCTAGTGATAGCATATGACATGTTTATGGGCTTGTAAACCTAGTGCTTAATCTAGAAAATGAGCTCTAAGTGTTTAACTCAACATGGTACAAGATAACCCTTATTTGGAGGTGTGAAAAAGCTTGTCCTTGGATCAAACCGAGTTAAATATCCTTGGCAAATAATCTAGATTGGACCAAATTTGGGAAAATGATCCTCACCCCATTGATTGACATTGATAATCTCGACCCTACAAGTAATACTATCTATATTTAGAACCTTTGTGGTCATTGATGACAAAGGGTGAGAGAAACAAAGATAGTAGCAAAAAGGGGAAGAAATATCATAAAGGGAGTGAAACATAAAGATATCTTGAGATATGACATAGGGGGAGAGATATGACAAAGGAAAGGGATCAATTAAAATTTTGCGCACACAAGTAGGGGGAGCAAGCTCATGAACTTGTATGGTGCATTTGAATGTGCATTTCATATGCTTGCTTGCATAGCACAAGTATTATATTTAAACATCCATGCTTGTGTGATGAATGTTAGTTGTACAATTGAATGATGAAATGAAATCACTAGATGATTTTCATTTCCTATTAAGTCTTTACAAGTGGTATCTTTCTAAAGTATGTTTCCAAGTGTTATTGAGCTAACCATGGTGCTAAGGATGGTATATTGGTGCACTCCGATTGGTATCACGCTTCAAAGGTCCATCTTTTATACCTTAGCATCATTTGGTAGACATTGACTCCTATATTTCCTATCTAAGCATATGTGCAAGCTTCAATCCAAACTCTTAGCACATATGTAGGGGGGCCAATTGCTACCATTTGGGGTTCATGAAACTTGTCCATATCCTTTTACAAATGGTAAATATGCTTGGGCAAGCAACATGGATTCAATTGAATTTTAATTCATATCTTTGTATAAGGGTTGTCATAAATTACCAAAAAGGGGGAGATTGAAAGCTCTAGTTTGGTTTTGGTGAATTGATGAAACCCTAAGTGCTAACCTAGTTTATTAAGTGATCATGAGACAGGTAGCACACTTCAAGTGGAGAAGCTAATGAAGATCATAACATGACAATGGTGATGGCATGGCGAAGATCAAGGGCTTAAACTTGAAAAGAAGAAAGAGAAAAACAAAAAGCTCAAGGTAAAGGTATAATTTATAGGAGCTATTTTGTTTTGGTGATCAAGACACTTAGAGAGTGTGATCACATTTAGGTTTGATAGCCATACTATTAAGAGGAGTGAAACTCATGTCGGAATGCGGTTATCAAAGTGCCACTAGATGCTCTAACTCATTACATATGCATTTAGGATCTAGTGGAGTGCTAACACCCTTGAAAACATTTGTGAAAATATGCTAACACATGTGCACAAGGTGATACACTTGGTGGTTGGCACATTTGAGCAAGGGTGAAGAAGTTAGAAGTGAAAATGAGTTGGTCGCGAAGACACTGGCGTCGGTCAACTAACCGGACGCTGGGTCTGAAAACACCGGACGCTGGCTGCTTGCGTCCAGTTGAACTGGTAAGATGGCACAGTGCCTAGGGTTAACCACCGAATGCTGGACTGTGTCCGGTCAAGGTGGACCGGACGCGTTTGGTCGAAGAAATACGCCTCGGGAAGCTTACTGGAAATGATCGAACGCTGAGGTTTCAGCGTCCAGTCAGTTTTACCGGATCGTCCGGTCAGCTTCATAGCCGTTGAAATCTGACGAACAGCATTTGAAGCTGGTGACACGTGGCATCCATTAGTGGACCGGATGCTAAGTCCAGGGTCCGGTCAGTTGGACCGGAGCGTCCGGTCAGAGCGCAGTGTGCCCAGTGAAGGGGTACAACAGCTCTATTTAGTGGGGGCTTCTAATTAAGCCCCATGGACAGCTATGGCTCACATCTTTGCCCATTTTCATTGACATAGCACCTTGTGAGCCTAGCCAAAGTCCTCCCAGTTATCTCCATCATTGATTCATCATCATAGTGAGATTGGGAGTGAATCCAAGTGCATTGCTTGAGTGATTGCATCTAGAGGCACTTGGTGTTCGTGTTTCGCTGTGGATTTTGCTTGTTACTCTTGGTGGTTGCCGCCACCTAGATGGCTTGGAGCAGCGAGGATCGTTGAGCGGAGGGTGGTGATTGTCTCCGGCTCCGATCGTGGTGATTGTGAGGGGTTTTTGACCTTTCCCCGGCAGAGCACCAAAAGCTACTCTAGTGGATTGCTCATGGCTTGTGTGATCCTCATCTTGTGTTGGTTGTGCGGCACCCTATTGAGGGTTTGGCGTGTGAAGCCAATTAGCGCGTGAACCTCCAAGTGAGTGAATCGCCACAATGAGGAGTAGCTTGCCGGCAAGCAAGTGAACCTCGGTAAAAAATCATTGTGTTCATCATTGATTTCGAGGTGATTGGTCTTCATTGTTATTCATCTTTGTGATTGATTGGTTTCTTCATCTACATGGTGGTATAACCTTCTTGATCATTCTCTTTACATTATCGCAAACTAGTTGACAAGCTCTTTAGTGTAACTAGTTGTGAGAGCTTGCTTGCTTGGTTGGTGTGGCTCTTTAGTTAGCCTTTGAGAGCACACTAACATAGGGTAGTGCCATACCTCTTGTGTGAATCGACACTATCTAAACTAGAATTGTGGTAGGTGGCTTGCATTTTGAGTAGGCTAGCGCAACAATTGCTTCGCCTCATAATTGTCTAACCTTTTGTTAAGTGTTGTTGTAGAAATTTTTATTAGGCTATTCAC
Source organism: Miscanthus floridulus (assembly GCF_019320115.1). Lineage (NCBI taxonomy): Eukaryota > Viridiplantae > Streptophyta > Magnoliopsida > Poales > Poaceae > Miscanthus > Miscanthus floridulus. The sequence continues at coordinate 105,582,843 of NC_089581.1, forward strand.
CCCCCTCTAGCCATTAGGACCTTTCATCGGTGTATCCTCTACAGATGGTCACTGAGGTAGTGGGTCACCACCGAGGTCAGCACCCCCGATATCCCATAGAACATGCCATCGGAGATGAGCACCCGAACTTCATTCGGGACCTCGGCCAGCTGGACGATGGGCATATCGGTGCTCAGACCTGACCTGAACACCTTGGAGGCGACCACCTATGCAATATTGTGAAGGTGGTCGAGCTCTCCCTCAAGAACACGTCGCTCCTTAAGGGACTAGGCTAGCACCTCCACGCTCCGACCGACCACCGCTTTGATCGTCTCCAGCTCTTGCTCTAGAGAGCCTATCTTTCCACCCAGTTCTCGAAAACGATGACAAATTTAGGAGCAAAGGAAATAAAAATTCAAGGCCTCAACCGAGGGCAGAATAGGTACATATCGAGGCGAGCACTTTCAAGAATGGAGAGCCCTTCCTCTTGCTTTGTCACCCTCTCGAGCAGTCGAGCATTCGACTCCTCTGCCCTGAGCATCTGCCCCCAGAGCGCGACCACTTCTTGCTCGGTGTCCGACCGGGCCTTCTGCTCCACCTCTAGAGCCTCCAAGGACTTCTAGAGCACTGCCTCGGTCTCCGCCAAGTGGGCCTCCACCGCATCGAGTTCCCGCTCGGCAGCAGTCGCACGCTCGACTACACATAGCTCCATCGCTAGTGCTCCCATCGCCTTGGCTGCCCGGTCTTGGGACTCATGGTGGGTGGACTCTAGCTGGTGCCTGAGCTCATTGACCTGCCATGACGCCACCGCTTCTTGCTCCATCCGACCATGCTCCTCCCAAAGAAATCAGGACTTACGGATCGACATCATCTCCAGGTCCTGTGAGACAAGAAACAGGTGTGCTGAGACAACAATTTAAAAGCTAAGGAATCAAAGACAACACTAAGAATGTAGAAAACTTACCTCTGCAATGCATGGTAGGTCGATAGTCATGGCCTAATGGATGAGGTCAACCCTTTCCAAGGCCTCCTTGAGCCTTGCCTTGGTAAGGGCGAGATTGGACTCCATCAACAGACCTCTCTCCCCGAGAAGGTGCTAGAGCTTCACCACCTCCTCGTCACAAAGGATGAACCAGGCCTTTCTTAGCTCACCGGGGCAAGGCCATACCAACTCATGAGTCATCCCCGACTGACTGGAAGATCTAGCCATCGTAGTATCATGCAACGACCGGATCATCACCAACTCCTAGGACAATGGGATGGCTTGCGGCTCCACCCCGGTGTCTTCCTCGCCATCAAAGGGGATGTCCACCACCAGGACTCCATAGCTCATCGGTGGCTACTCTACCTCTAGCCTAGCTGTGGCTCCTCTGATTCCCTCCAGCTCTTACTAGGCGGGCAAACCGTGCGCTCCTCCGCCAGGTGAGATAGGTAGCCTAGTTTCCCTCATCTCTGCCTCCGTGACTAGCAGGGGAGGGACCGCAAGAGTCACCTCTGACCCAGCCTCTGCCATCACCATGGGGATTGCCGCCATCACGGTCCCTGCCATGCTCATGACCAGTCGGGAAGACACAGTCCCATTAAGGAAGGTCACGCCGCCACCAGCCTGCTTCCCCCCTCGCTCATCATAACCTGTAGTAGGCTGGGTCTTCACTCTTCTCGCATGAGAACTGGGGAGATCCCTAGTCCTGCTAGCTCCTAGCCACTACAAAAAAGGGCACAAACGTAGGTTAGTCACACCCAAAAAACTCAACTATGAGGGTGAAGGGAAGCATCAATACATACCCAGACAAAAGTGATAGAACCTTGAAACTCCGACCAGCTGACGATGAGCCGACCGGACGAGGATCGCTTGAGGGTCACAGTTCATGCCCCTCAGACCGACCAAGGGAAGGGACGACATGGCCAGTCCCTGTTCGGCTTGCAAATGGTCATGGCCACCAACTCATGGTGCCCCCAAGGGAACAGGCCGACGATCGTGCTCCTTCGTCTGACCGGTGCATTGCATCACACTCAGAGTAGGGGGCTAAGAAGCCAATGGCACCTCCGAAGGGTGCAGCAACTATGCCCACTTCGCCTCACATTCAACGATGGTGTCTCCACTAGCGGCATGCTTCCTCAACTCAGGAACATCGCCGCACGTCTCTGTACCATGCCCGCCACCAACGGGCACGGCCGCGGGCTCACAGCGCTCCACCAAGGTCATGGTAGCACCCCTGTCTCCCTCATCCTCTAAGGCACTCATGTCATCACCCATCTTCATAGGCTCCTCTGACTCGAGCTCCGCCTCCATGTTGCTCTGGCTCTCGCCACCCCAGACCCGCCGGTTGATCTCCTTCTCCTTATCGAACCTCCTCCGATCTTCTCGGCTTTCTTCTTCTTGGCAAGTGCGGCCTCCCTCTGGGCAGCTTGCTGAACTGTGCCTTCTGGCCCTCTTGGATGACATGGCTAGGATTTATAGCCATGAGTCCCTTCGAAATGGGCAACTCGAAATCAATCAAAACATCAAAACAAGAAGGAAAAGGTCACGGGAAAAAAGCATACCAAATTGGATAGCTTCGCAGCATGAAGGGGTCCGAGCATCCCTCTGAGGGAGTCTTCATCCCTCAACTATAGTGCCTGACCAAGATAACCCCAGACTTCATCTTTCAACAACTCCTCTAGCGATGCGCGGTTAGGATCCATCGGGCCAGAGTATTCCCACATCGACCATATCCTTTCCCCTAGTGGGGCAACCCAATGGCAAAAGAAGGTGTAGAAGACTCACAACCCATCGAGGCCATTCCAAATGAGCTTCTGAATGTCTGATTCGATGATCGCTAGCTTGTTCTATTGATGGGAAGGACCCCACGTCCAACTTTCCCTCTTCTCCAGCCTCCCCCCGATAAATGTTAGGAATGGTGCCTCCACTGGGTTCCTAATATAGAACCATTTGCCATGCCACCCCCAGTTGGAGTCACTAGGGGAGTACATGGGGTAGGGGACTAACGGCTTCAGCCTCTTCTGTGGGGCAAACCCCCCAACCGGTGCGGTTCTAGGCGGTTTCCCCTTGAACAGGGCTCGCCCGATGAAGACTCGCCAAAATAGATCCACATGCGGCTCCATCCTGAGGAAGGCCTCACAGACGGTGATGAAGCTGGCAATGTGCAACACCCTAGTTGGGTTGAGATGCTACAACTCTAGGCCCCACTCATTGAGGAAACCATGTAGAAACTAATGCGTAGGGTACCCGAGCCCATGCTCATGGAATGCGAGGAAGCAGATGACCTCATTGGACCAAGGTCGTGGAACAACCTCCCTTGGTGCGAGAGCCCTCCAATGTGCTACCTCCTTCGATGGAAGCAACCCCTTCATGGTGAAGTCGGCCAGCACAACCTCATCCATGTTGGAAGGCCTCCAGTTCGACACCGCACCTTGGATTTATGAATGAATCTTTGAGTTTTTCCTCTTCGCTCTACCCTCCCCTATCCTAGAAACCGCCACAGCACATGAATAGGCTTGGTGCAAAGGAGGAAGGAGAAATGGCAGCGGTTGAAGAAAGGTGAAAGAATGGGAGGAAAACCCTCTCCCTTCCCCCTATTTAATGCAGAAAGGCATGTGATGGGACGTGGCCCTAGCTGACAGGACATGGCTTGCCCGATGAAATGTCACCTGGCTAATGGGACATGGCCTAGGTGGGGCCCACTATTACCGCAACCTGGGCATGGGAAACGAGGTGCAACCACACACAAATGACCCTTTGCCTTCCTAGGCAGAGTTTGGAGGGTCCCACCAATAGAATCTCCATCGAGGAGAGGCCAACGGGTCACCTGAGTCGATCGCATGGCTCGTGCAGCTATTGAGAGATAGGTAAGGAGCAGTGGGATGCCCCATGTGGGTTATGCCAACCCCATCATGAACGATGGACACGGATCCCACTCGAACATATCCGATAGGAGCTCCTCAGACCCATCACTCAAGGCATCGAGGTAACTTTACCAACCCCATTCTACTTTCCCAGTGCATAAGCATTCATTCATCCATTCTCATGCATGCATTAATACATTCAGTCATATATTCATCCATGCATTCATCCCATACATCCAAGCATTGCATATGCAATTGTTGCATCACAACGCTTTGTGTCGCATCACGAAGCGATAGTCATCTCATTTGATATGAGCGACGACCGACCGGGGTTCGAAGGCTGGCCCGCAAAGGGCTTGAGGTTGCCTTGCGTCAAACAGAGCCAAGGGAGAAAATGCAGATGAGCCATAGCGACCCTTGCTCGATCCGCTCAGAAGCGGATAGGGTCATCTTGACCTTCTCTTTCAATCCTGACCTCGAGCTATGCCCATAGAATCTCCATCAAAGGGAGGTCAGCGGGCCACCTGAGTCGGTCTCTAGAACGGCTCAGGCATCTGCCAGGAGGCAGATTAAGGAGAAGTGGAGTGCCACATGAGGGCTATGCCGACCCTATCACAAACAATGGATCTAGATTCCACTTGGACATACCCATTAACAAGCTCGCCAAATCTCGCCACTCGAACCATCGAGGCAAGTGACGTCAGCTCAACCCCTCTAGTTGCGAAAACTGCGGACGGGGTGATGCAGAAAATCATACGACCGACCCCGACTGACCCCTAGTGGCTCGGGGGCTCGAGCTACTAGGTCCCTACTATCGACATGAAAACGTGTCAATCATGTCGGGCACACGAGCAAGCCAGAAGGGTCTGCTCGATGGAGCTAGAGATCCACCTGGCTTCAACGCAGGGATGGTCGATCTTGCGTACTCCTCCCAAGACGTGCTAGTCAATTTGACCCTACAATTGACAAGGAGAGAAAGTTTATTAGTAATTTAAGGTGGAACATGCTAGTCTATGCCTAGACAGTTCCAAGCGTGCCACTTCGGGAGCAGCCATACGGTAAGAGTGACTAAATAGCCGATCCGCACAGAAATTGGTTGTTACGAACTGTAAAGCTTATGAGTAACGATTAATTTCATATTGATAGGTATAGTACACATATATGTAAATAAGATCATCAGCTAAACAGGTATTGCTAGTGTAAACCATTAAGCCGATTAATCTAATCAGGAAAAGATATAGCACACGAACAAATCGACTATCTGATACGAACGGATCTACAAATGCTCTAATCTAACATGTTACCACCAACAGTGAGGTTTGATTGGATCGATGGCAGCTATGATGATAGTAACAAACTAAAACCAAAGAATCTGCAAACACATCCGTACATCGATAGGCTTTTCGAAAGACATGCTATACGTGAAGGCTCGGATAGCCGATTCAGGTGAAAAGGACTACGACGTGTGAACAATTGACTATTTCACACAAACAAACCTATGGTCTCCTAAGACTCAACCCACTATCCCTAATAGTGGGGTTCGACTAGATCGATGTAGCCGTGAAAAAGACAATGAATCAAACCCTTAGAGCACACAGATCTACTCATGCTTAACGGCATCATGTAAACATGCCATAGGCGTTAACACACAGGCGATCGACTATTTAGTCGATGCAGGCACGCCTAACTAGGAATAGATCTACTAACTAGCATCCTCCAATCTATAGTGCTATCAGTGGGGATCGACTGGATCATTACAGCCATAATGGTGAACCATAAACTAGATTCAACTAGCCAGCAGACCTCTTCAAGATTATGCATGCTTTAACTGCATACTATGCACGATCAAGATCGAAGTAAAACAGCCAATGAAACATAAACCATCATTCAAGGTAGATAATATCGTGTTGTAATAAATGAACAACGGATCTAAAGGATATGATGTCAATCTAATTCGATCTCGATCGGGTGAATTGATGTTGTTGTAAACTAATAACAATGAAAACATCAGCAAGATTGGTAACTTAATGAATCTACCCGAAGGATGCCACCCTTAGATAGAGCTGATAACTTGACCTTAATCTAGTTTGAGCTGTGGAGGTCGATCGAATCGGTGCAGCCGTACTTGAACTAGACAAGAGTTGATAACTAGCTTATACTAGAGTCGCAGTGGAGGTCGACTAGATCGATGCAGCCGTACGAATATAAGTATAAGCCATGACAGTACTTACAGACAAGCTTGAGGTCGGTCAGACCGATGCAGCCCTGCTCGCTGAAGAACACGCCGAGATCTACTCTACTCCTCCTATGGGGTGGCTAGAGCCGAAAAAGTAAGTAACTTGTATTTGATTGATTGTATGTCCTTTACAATAGCCGGGGTCTAATATTTATACCCGGAACCTACGCACGAATTCTACTTAAGCATGACTCATTACAATCTTTGGCATAAGAGAAAACATTCCTAATTTAAGATAACTTGGACCCTAATCTTTCTCTTTTTGTAGAGTCCAACATGTTTTTTCTGGCGTCGATTGTAGCTTATATCGTTATCTACTGTCGCTATCTGAAGAGAGCCGATTCAAGTGCTGCATTCGAATTAGCTAATACTGACCTTTATGCAATCAATTCCTTGATGACATGATCTTGGGGCTTTTGAGTTCCTGCAATTCTTCTTTCCAAATTTTGGTGTAAACACATGCACCCCAATTTTGGCATAAAAGTAATTTTATTCCAAAATTATCACGTATGTACCCTAGATAGGTCCGCAGTCATGGGTAGAGAATCTTGATCTAGGGTTCGCTGTTTGTCACCGTCTATGTCAGCTTATGAGCCCATGCTTCAAAACTTTTATGAGAGCATCATTGCTTCACGGGTGCTTGGATCCATCTTTCTAGGTCGACTATAAAATGTCTATCTGACTCTAGTGAGAGCAATTCAACAATTTAGCTATGTTTCTCTTCTATCTGCTTCCTCGAGTGCCTCTGACTCCACCGGACCCTCCATGGTCTATCTTTTTGCCATGAAGATTTTGAGTCGTTAGAAGAATTCTTGTGCATAGGGTGATTATGTTGCTCATCTTAGCGTCTTGTCGAGCAAGAGGATCAGCTACAGCAGTTAGAAGAATTCTTGTGATATCACCTGAGTCATCTCTCCATGCTCGCAGAGTTGTTCTAGTGTTTGCAAGGGCTAGAATGTGTGGACACCTTTCCCTTGTTCGCTCCATCAAATGCCCATCACTACGGGAATCAGGAGATTTGTTGAGTGCCAGGGACACTCGGCAAAGCCTAAACAACACTCGGCAAAGGGTTTGCTGAGTGTGACACTCGGTGAATTTTTATCGGCAAACAGACTTTGCCGAGTGTTTTTTGTTGGACACTTGGCAAAGACTTCGCCGAGTGCCCAAAATACACTCGGCAAACATTTTTTTCAAAAAAAAAGCCACCACCGGCCGCCATCGGTCTCCTCGGCAGTGCCCTTCCCCTGCGTCTTGCCTTTGCTCCCCGGCTTCACGGGCCACCACCGGCCACCACCACCACGCCACTACCACCCACCACCACCACGCCACCACTCGCCACGCTGGGGAAGAGAGGGAGAGGAGGGCACGGCCACCGGATCCAGGGAAGAGAGGGAGAGGAGGACCGCTTCCTTCTCTGCCTCCGCTGCCTTGATGGAAGCGAGCTCGTCCTCCCACCACTGGAAGGCACGCACCTCTAAGGGCGCTAGTTCCTTGGTGGCCGAACTAAACAGGCCGAGCTTCGCCGCCCCCGTGTGCCACAAGCTCTCCACGTACCCCCTTCATAAGCGTCACAGAAAGCAGATTAGGAAAATAAAAATTAAAAGAGAGAGAGAAAGAGGAGGCGACCAGGACCAAGAAACTGCGTGGTCGCCAGTGGCTCCACATGAGCGTACCTGATGGAGAAGCCGCCCGCCATCGCTGTGGCGCTAATGATGCGAATCTGCAGGGAGCGAGGAGCCGAGGCTGGGTTTTTGGCCTCTTGGGCAAGGAGAGAGAGAGACTAGAAGCGGAAGGGAAGATAAAGCTGAAGGGGGGCAGCGATGTCTGTATATTAAAGGGGCAGCAGTTTCCAAGCGGAATAAAGAAATTTGGGGGAGAAAATTTTGGATCCCCTCACGTCAGATTTATTTACAGCTTCCCGCTCCTTTTGCCAATATTTTTCCCCTAGAGCTGGCCAGGGGCCCAACGCTCCATTTACTACGGTGGTGGACAGCGACCTGTGATTTTTTTTTCGTTTGCCGAGTGTTTCAGATCTGGGCACTCGGTAAAGATTTTTTTTTTCATTTTTTTTTTCTCTTTCTTTCCTAGAAAAAAATATTTTTTTTACTTTGCCAAGTGTCCTAAATCTGGGCATCCGGCAAAGATTTTTTTTTCTTCTCTTTCTTTCCTACAAAAAATATTTTTTACTTTGCTGAGTGTCCTAGATCTAGGTACTCGGCAAAGATTTTTTTTCATTTTTTTCTTCTCTTTCTTTCCTAGAAAAAAATATTTTTACTTTGCTGAGTGTCCTAGCTCTGGGCACTTGGCAAAAAAAAATTTCATTTTTTTTCTTCTCTTTCTTTCCCAGATAAAATATTTTTTCCTTTGCCGAGTGTAAAAAAAACACTCAGCAAACCCCATCTTTGCCGAGTGTTTTTTTTTAACACTCGGCAAACCACCTCTTTACCGAGTGTTTTTTTTGCCGAGTGTTTTTATAGTAGCACTTGGCGAAGAACTTGTTTGCCGAGTGTCCGAGAGAATACACTCGACAAACACAAAAACACTCGGCAAATTTGACATTTCCGGTAGTGCATCGAGAAAGCCACAGACTTTTTTCCCACAGTTTCCTAGTCACCGAGAAATCAGCTAGGCATCTGTTAAGCAGGCGGCCTTTCCCCTTCTCCTAGCATAATTTTATCAATGGGCCGATGTGCCTTGGTTCATGATGACCTTTGGCCTTATGGTGATCTGAACCTTTTGTATCCATCCCACAATATTTTGTGATTATGGGAAGCAATAAGTCCGAATCTGTTATCTCTTCGTTACTCGTCCCCCGAATTTCCGAAGTGTCGATCCATTTCTGTATCTGACTTCAATTCCATAACCCCGACGAAATCTATCTTCTCACCTTCCTGCGCTATATATATGGGCCACGGCTGTGGATCAAAAAATAACCTGCTCCGTCTCAAACCATTCATGTCTTTAGTGCGGTTTCTGCTTTCCCATAGGTTTGAGATCATAGAGAACAGCAAGAGGTCTGATGAGGAGGCTCTCAATGGAGCAGCAGCATCACGCCAGTGCCTTCGTCACCAGGAGGGTGCAACTTGTGATGCCCTAACTGCCTTGGGGCACAGGGCGACTTCATTCAGCCTTTAGGGTTCTCTTCATCAACAGCTCGCCGCTAGCTCCCCTGCTATTCGAGGAGACAGATCGACAACGACGATCTACATACCTCCATTGATCGGGCTAGCTAGAACCTCACCGACTGTCTCTCCCTCATAGAATCAGCTCTGGCCATGGTTCGGTGTCGATCGCCTCCCGAGGTCGATCCGGTGGAGGACAGGTTGGTCGAGGCTGAGGCCAGAATTACAGGTGAGATGTCTACCACAACCTTCTGTCTCCTCTTAATTTTATCTTCAAGATCCTGATCATCTCCCTTTTGAATCTTTTTAGACCTATTAGCTCAGCTGAAAAGCCTCCGATCAGCTGTGGAGTACGTAGCGGGATTCATCAATGCCAAAGGCGCCGTTCTAGTGGTTCACTTGCACGACATCCCGAACCGTGTTAGGGAGGTTGCTCTACATGGCATTCATCATGGTGCTGCCATGGCGTTGGCTACTGTGCAAGCCCATTCCAGCCATGAGCTTTGGCTTCTTCCCCACGGTTTTCTAGCCACGGCGCACCCTAGGGATCATGAATGCCTGGTCAAGGATTTCTTCGATGCCGCCAACTCTATAGCCCATATTTCCCAGACCAATGAGATAGTAAACAAAGTGTTTTCTGGCATGTAGTTTGTAATAGGCGATATTAGCAAACAATTTCTTCAACTCAAGTGATTCTTTCTTTTGTTTCGTACTTCATATTCCATGCGTCAATCTGTCCATGTTTCCTTTGCTCCAATAGGTGATACATATCATATCGGCTTCTACCCCTTCAGGTTTATTTTTGTACTAGAGGCGATACCCTCCTAGTATCGGCTATTAGAGTCGACGACTGAACAAATCGATTGTCAAGTATTAATCCAAACGCTAGGATAGTATTTCTTTAGATATTTTCCGTTGATTGCTCTGTCAAATTCTTCTTCTCCTCTTAGTGTTTCTAAAATATAAGTGATGTCAGGTGCACAACGTTTAATTTGATAAGGTCCTTCCCAATTAGGTGACCATTTGCCGAACTTGTTGTTTTTTGACCCGATCGGCAATTTTACTTTCCAGACCAAGTCTCCTTCAGAAAATTGCTTGCTCTTGACCTTTTTATTGTAATATTTTGCAACCCTTAGTTTATTAGCTTCGATATTCTCAAGAGCACGTAGCCGATGGCAACTCAAGTCCTCTAAGTTGTCCATCATAAGATTCTTGTAGACTTCTGCTAACAAATCATTTTGCAATGTAACACGCCTCGTCCAGTCTGAACTTCCCAAGGAAGGACTGTATTATGGCCGTACACAAGTTTATAAGGTGACATTTTAATTGATCCATGATAGGCCATCCTATATGCCCATAGTGCCTCATTAAGCATTGAATGCCACTTCCTTGGCTGCTCCTCAATCTTTTTCTTGACCAGCTTAATCATAATCTGATTTGATGCCTCTGCCTGGCCATTAGCCTAAGCATAGTAAGGAGAAGAATTTAGTAGCTTGATTCCCATACTGGCAGCAAAATCTTTGAACTCTTCTGATGTGAACATTGTCCCTTGATCGGTAGTGATAGTTTGAGGAATCCCAAAACGATACACAATATGCTCCTTGACAAAATCAACCATGTTCTTTGAGGTTACCGTCTTCAAAGGAATTACCTCAACCCACTTAGTGAAGTAATTTGTTGCTAATAATATGAACTTATGTCATTTGCTTGAGGGTGGAAAAATCTGGCCAATTAAATCAATACCCCAACCTCAAAACGGTCATGGTTTGATTATTGGATTCATGGCCGATGTAGGCAATTTCTGGACATTACCAAAACATTGACAGTCCTGACACCCCTTGTAATATTCAAAATAGTCTTCTAATATAGTTGGCTAGAAATATCCAGTTCTACGAATAATCCATTTCATCTTATAAGCCGATTGATGAGCTCCACATATCCCTTCATGCACTTTGCCCATCAACACCTTAGCTTCCTCTTGATTTAAGCATTTGAGCAACACCCCATCGACTGTTTTATAATATAGCTGATCATCTAGTAAAACATACTTAGTCAATTTATACCTTAGCTTTCTAGTAACTTTCCATGATGGATTCCTAAGGTAGTTGGCTATTTCAATTCTCCAATCATTATTTGAGGTTTCACTACTCAAGACTTCTTGAAACACTCGATAACCTAAAGCACTTTGAGCTAAATGATTAGCCTCTTGATTTTGTGCCCTCGGAATATGTTGAAAAGAGACATAAGGAAACTCTTTGAGCAACCTTTGGCACTCATCATAATATCCCCTCAAAGTATCTTCTTTGCACTCATATAGGCCGATCAACTGATTAATAATTAACTGTGAATCTCCAAATATTTTAATTACTTCAGCCTTTACTTTGTCAAGAAGTTGAAGGCCCTTAAGAATAGCTTCATATTCTGCTTGGTTGTTGTTAATCATTGGTTCAGTCAGAAAAGCAAACTCAAAACTTGCCCCCCGAGGTGAAATAATAACAATACCAATGCCACCACCTTGCTTGCATGATGATCCATCAAAGAATAATGTCTAAGGTACCGGCTCTACATTGTGGTAGAACCTCCTAAGTTATAGGACCCACATGCACTTGTCACTGTCCAATGACCTTTGACAACTATGCATATGTTTTTGGTAACTTAAGAAGTCTGTCGGGTGTCCTCGGGGCACCCCAAATCATCCACGATTTCCGAGCAGGATCACATTACAGAGTCATTGCAGTATTACAATATTTACTCAAATATATGCATCAGAGTAAAATAGCGGAAGTCTTATGATAACATAGTTTACAAACCAGTTGTTTCAAACCTTACAAACTAAGTTCGATAATTATTACAAACCATAGTAGTAGTGGAGTGGCATAATTAACATAAACATAACACAAAATAAGCATCCTGCCCAAGGATCACACATTCACTTATCGTCATCGATAGGAACAACATTCATGCAGCAAGGTCCAAAACAGACCTGCTCATGAGGCTCACCTACAACAAGGGTCAACGAACCCTGATTACAAAAGTACTCAACAAGACTTAACCGAAATAAAAACTGAGAAGACTCAGGAATGCAGGCTCGGGGATTCAAGGTTTGGCTTTAGCAATAATCAAAGTTCTTTTGCGTAAAAGCTCTTTACAAAATTTTAGTATTTCAATATTTAAACTTCATAAGAACAATATATGAATCTGCCATGATCCGTAAAGAGATCATGAACTTCATATCAAACTCTTTCTCAAACCTTACTCAAGTTTCAGTTATTAACTACGATGATGAACAGTGAGTTGAGCCTCCATAACCGAGGAGCAACGACGATTCGAACCGATTATTAACCCAGCTGGGGATTCCAGACCACACAACATATGCAGGTCCCCGACTTACATATATCAACCTACCCTTGGATCTTCTAAAACAAGAACGGGTCCGCGCCACCCGAGAATACAGTACTCCACCAATCCGGCCCATTGCCACGTGGGTACATGCTATTCCCGCCATCTCTCCACTCCCAGTGCGCGAGTAGTCATTCTCGTAATAGAATAGCTGAGTTAAGGCTTACCGGAGTATGTGGTTAGTACTACAAAGTCTCATCTCATGCAATTCAACAACGGACGGACCTTAATCGACACAGGCGGAAAGAAGCCGCTCACAAGACCTCCATGTCTTGTAGCTCTCACACACCGAGTCCGCCCGGTCTAGATTTATTACTTCCATGCTCATATCTCATGATAGCATAAGTAACCAAAGATCCATTTAAAATTCTCAGGTGACAAGTAATCACCCGACTAAGCATGACTAAGCATAACTAGTCATTTACGAATAAAACAGGTAATCAAGGTAGATATGGAAAAACAAGGTTGGTAATGCACCAATTAGGTTTCCACTTGACTCCTAATCACTTAATGCAGTATAGAAAAGCAAAAGCAATAAAATTTGTAAAACACAAGGTAGGGTTAAATGCATCCGGGGCTTGCCTTCATTGACAGAAAAGTTAGGTTCCTGCGACGTTCCACAAGTATCTGATCCGACCTCAACAGATGGATTAACCTCCTCCGCAACTTGATTAACTACCACGTGCTCACCTTCGTTCACTACACATAGTAACAATGCCATGTTTAACATGATGCGGAATACGAAACATGATGCTTGATGATGGATGTAAAATTAACAAATCGAATACAACTTTCTTACGCGGTATAGTTGCAAGTCAAACGAACTAGATCTTTTTCGTAACACATACGTCAATTGCCAAGGATCATTACCAACTAATGATTCAAGGTCATCACTCAATCCAAAATTTCAAACAAAACCAAAATTATTAAAGGTTACTATTTGCTTTTATGAATTAATTATTATTAATTCAAAATTATGAAATAAATCAACTTATTCCAATTGAGCTCAAAATTTTTGCAAATGTTCATCACATAATAACTAAGTGGCAAAATAATTTTCATAATTTTTGGATAATTAATGAAGCCTAGAAAAATCATTGAAACCCATTTATTAATTAATTGAGCAATTTTTGTCACATTCAAAAATTGCCGGAACTCAACATTTCATATTTTTCCTAAATAATATTCATCACAGAGAGGTCACACAAAAATTTTCATAATTTTTTAAGCCCTAAATAAATCTACACAAAAATAACAAAACAGACACTATTTATTCAATTCTGAAAAAGGAAAAATCATTTTCAAACTGCTGAGTCACTGACACTCAGGTCCCACCTGTCATCCCTAACCTCCCGCGTTTGACCATGACGGCGATGGCGCTGACCGACAGAAACTCACCGACGGTGAGTCCAACAGCGACGGCCAAAGTACCAAAACAATCACCATGACTAGGCGCATCGATTGAAGGCACTAGCTTAAGCGATTACAGCATGATTCAAGGGTGACACCGGCCATGGCGGATGCGACAGCATGGCAGCCCTACACCGGCAACAGGAGACCGATAGCAGTCAAACAAAGGGTCCAGGAAGCATCAGTAGCTCACCCCGAACGTGTTGAAGCAAAGAGCGAGACCGGAGAAGCAACGGTGACGCGGGTCGACGTCCACGGTGGTCACGGCAATGCAAAGCTCGTCGGTGGCGGTGTTCCAGCGACTGTAGTGGGCAAAATGACCAAGCAACAAGGGAGTAAGCACCATGGCATCGAGATAGAGCTATAGGTACACAAAGCAAGGGCAACGGCTCACCAGAGGGCGCTGGCCACAACGACACAGCCACAACGGAGAGGTTGCCGGCCGCGAGGAAGAAAAGTGGCTAGCGACAATTCCCAGCGAAATCAGATGACCACAGTTGGATGGCTAGGCGCGCAAGGAGTAGGTGAAGCTATTGGGCACTTTGCTGCGATAGCACAGGCGCTGGTTTGACGGTGAGGGCTCGCCGGAGATGAGCAAGGGCGACGGGAAAAACAGAGCAGCGAAGGGAAGGTCGACGATGGCGTCTGAGCTTTATAGAGCGGCCAAGAGAGCAAGGAGGTGACACACAGTAGCCTTTTCCGCACCAGCACGAAGCCAAGGGCAGCCATAGGTGCATTTGGAATCGAGCAGAAGGTCGCTGGCGGTGGGGCGGTGGTCGTGACACTGTTCACCATATTTATAGAATTGCCACTCGTATAAATTTCCAAATTACTCCCAAATTTGTATAACAACTCAAAAATCTCCAAAAATAAAAGTTGCTCAAAATTCAAAGTTCTAGAACTTTGCTTTTATAACCATCCCCTAATTTGGTCTACATTTTGAAATGAACTTTTGAATTCAAATAGGGGACATTTAACGAATTACGCCTTTTCAAATTACTTCAAATTTTTCATAACAACTTTGAAAATTCCAAAAACAAACTTTGTATAACCTGGCAAGCTCTACACTTTTGCTTTTAGGCTCAACCCCAAAATATGCTTAGATTTTGAAATGAGTTTTTAGGGTAGGATTTAAATGCTGAAAATCAGGGTTTTCTTGAAAATTCAAATCCAAACCAAATTTTGAACTTGATTCAAACAATACAATTCAACACATACCTCATAAAGGTAAACTTGTTTTAGTGTATGCATATCAAAATTTTTACTAAATGCCAAATGCTTTGCAATGCATATGATGACATGGCAGGTTTTAGTATTTAAACACCCGAGGTGTTACAATCCTTCCCCCTAAAAGAAATCTCGTCCCGAGATTCAAAGCCATAGGGTAAGTAATGGAAAAGGAAACGTGTTAGTCCAAAAACATCCAAAACTTGTCCATAAAATAGCTGAGGTCCCTTTACAAAACACAACTTGCTACAATCGAGCTCAACTAACATTACTCTATATTGACGCAAGAAACTCTAGAAATTTTTTGAGCAAGTAATCTTCGGATTCCCAAGTAGCTTCTTCTTCGGAATGTTGATTCCATTGTATCTTGTAAAACTTGATTGTCCTTCTTCGTGTGACATGATCTTTCTGATCCAGAACTCGGATAGGATATTCGGAATAAGTCAAATCAGGTTCAAGTTCCACTCCTTCAACCTCAACATTCTGCTCAGACACTCGGAGACACTTCTTCAATTGAGAAACATGGAACACATCATGTACAGCTGAAAGATGTTCTGGTAGTTTCAAGCGATATGCCACTTTTCCATACCTCTCTAAAATTTGAAATGGCCCAATATATCGAGGTGCCAACTTGCCTTTAACACCAAAACGAGTAACTCCCTTCATTGGTGATACCTTCAGATATACAAAATCTCCCTTGTTAAACATCAAAGGTCTACGTCGTTTATCTCCATAACTCTTTTGTCGGGACTGAGCTATCTTCAAATTACTTTGTATTTGCTTAACCTTGTCTTCTATTTCTTTCACAAGGTCAACTCCAAAGAATCTTCTCTCTTCGAGCTCAGACCAACTCAGTGATGTTCTGCATCTACGACCATAGAGTGCTTCAAATGGAGCCATTCTAATGCTCTCTTGATAACTATTATTGTATGAGAACTTGGCCAAAGGTAGACATTCGTCCCACTTCTTGGAATAGTTAAGGACACAACACCTTAACATATCTTCAAGTACTTGATTGACCCTTTCAGTCTGACCATCGGTTTTTGGATGATAAGCTGTACTATACAGTAGTTTGGTACCTAACGAAGTATGCAAGTGTTTCCAAAAGCTAGAGACAAACTATGTACCCCGATCTGACACTATGGTCCTTGGTACTCCATGTAGACTCATGATTCTTGCTAGATACATCTTGGCATACTGGATAGTAGGATATACACTCTTGACTGGAAGAAAATGTGCTGACTTAGTTGATCTATAATGACCCATATTGAATCAAAACCTTTTGATGTCTTGGGTAGACCAACAATAAAGTCCATACTAATATCCTCCCACTTCCAAGCTGGAATAGGTAATGGCTATAACTCTCCAGCAGATCTCAAATGTATAGCTTTCACCTTTTGACAAGTATCACACTTGGCTATATGTCAGGCAATTTCTATCTTCATTTTGGTCCACCAAAACCTTTGTTTCAAGTCATGGTACATCTTATTACTTCCCAGATGAATTGATAACCTAGTAGCATGGGCTTCTTCAGGAATTGACTGTCGCAACTCTGGAACCTTTGGTACCACTAAGCGATCCTTGAACCATAACACACCTTCATTATCTACTTTGAAGCATTCTGCTTTCCCATCCTTGATTCTTTCTTTGATATGGGTTATACCCTTGTTTTCTTTCTGAGCAGCAATAATCTGATCTTGAATAGTGGCTTCAATAGTTATATTGGTCAAACTACCTTGTTGAATTACCCCTATACTCAACTTTTCCATCTCTTGGCATAAAGTCAAACCCATTGTTCTTACTGTCAGACAATTGCAATGGCTCTTTCAACTGAGGGCATCTGCAGCTACATTTGCTTTACCAGGATGGTAATGTACTTCCAAGTCATAATCTTTAATCAATTCTAACCATCTTATTTGTCGCATGTTCAAATCCGACTGAGTAAACATATACTTTAAACTCTTGTGATATGTGTAAATATGGCACGTATTACCAAGCAGGTAATGCCACCAAATCTTTAGAGCATGGACAACTGCTGCTAACTCTAGATCATGAGTGGGATAGTGCTCTTCATGTTGCTTGAGTTGTCTGGAAGCATAGGCAATAACTCGGCCTTCTTGCATCAATACACATCCAATGCCAATACCCAAAGCATCACAATAAACGTCAAATGACTTCTCGATATTAGGTTGGGCTAATACTGGTGCAGTGGTTAACAGTCTCTTCAAAGTCTGGAAAGCTTCTTCACATTCAGATGACCAGACAAACTTGGCTTGGTTCTTCAATAACCCAGTGATGGACTTGGATACTCTAGAGAAATCTAGAATAAAACGATGGTAATACCCTGCCATTCCCAAAAAACTCCGAACCTAATGGACAGTGGTTGGTGGTTTCCAATCAAGCACATCCTTAACTTTGCTTGGATCAACAGCAACTCCTTCAGCTGATAAGACATGTCCAAGAAACTGTACTTCCTTAAGCTAGAAGTCACACTTACTGAATTTAGCATATAATTGATGTTCTCTTAAGCGGGTCAGGACAATTCTGAGATGTTCCGCATGTTCCTTCTTGTTCTTGGAATAAACTAGGATATCATCAATAAACACCACCACAAACTTGTCTAGCTCAGGCATGAATACTGAATTCATCAGATACATGAAATGAGCTGGGGCATTTGTCAAACCAAAACACATTACCAAGTATTCATATAACCCATATCTTGTGGTAAATGTCGTTTTGGGAATATCTTCAGGCTTAATCTTGATTTGGTGATAGCCTGACCTTAAATCAATCTTGGAGAAAACTTTGGCTCCGGCCAGTTGATCAAAAAGCAAGTCTATCCAAGGTAAGGGATACTTATTCTTAATGGTCACTTCATTCAACGGATGATAGTCAACACATAACCTCAGGGTCTCATCTTTCTTTTTCACAAAAATTGTAGGGCATCCCCAAGGTGATGAACTAGGTTGAATAAATCCTTTCTCAATCAACTCTTGTAACTGAGTCTTCAACTTGGCTAATTCCTTGGGAGGCATCCTATAAGCTCTCCAAGAGATCGGAGCTGTTCTCGGCTTTAACTCTATGTTAAACTAAATATCCCTATCTAGTGGTAGACTAGGTAAATCCTCAGGAAAAACATCAGGGAATTCATAAACTACCAGGATATCTCTAATCTCCTTGACAAAAGTTGCACAAACTCTTTCCACTGATTTCCTTAAGGTTGGAAGTTGGATAAGAAGCTGAGAACTACTATCAGGCAAACTCACCCTTAATGTCCTATTCAAAGCATCTATAACAGCCTTATGCTGATACATCCAATTCATTCCCAAGATCACATCTATATCTTGATCCTTGAGAATAATCATGGTAGTGGGAAAAATATGCCCACCTAGGTTTATGGGTACCTGGTATACCATTTCCTTAGTACATAGATGTCCCTCGGGCGACTGTATAAAGAAACTTTCCTTTGTTTCCCCAATTGGAATTGCATGCTTTACGACAAAGGTTCTATTGATGAATGAATGAGATGCACCAGAATCAAAAAGCATAACAGCAGGGTGATCGATGATAGGAAACATACCCATCATCACTAGCTCCCCTTCTGAAATTTCTCTAGCTTGAATATAGAACACCCATCCTGTCTTCCTTTCATCTTTGCCTTTCTGAGCATTCTGATTGTGGTTCTTGTTCTGTGCTTGAACCTGTTGTTGATTGGCAGGGGCCTTCTGATAATTTTGATTAGCCTGCTTGGGATATGGACATTCCCTGGAGAAATGACCATTCCTTCCACAATTGTAACATGGATAATTGTGACCCTAGGATGTTGGAGCATTGCCACCAGGAGCATTGGTCTATTGTGAATTCGGGTAGGTTATAGCAGGACAGACATTTGACTATTGCCCAGCTTGGAACTGCGGTGGACGCTAAGGAGGACGATAATGGTTGACTGGATGATAGATTATCTTTTGCCTCTTTTGATTTCCACCAAAAGATCTAGATGGCACACTCTTCTTTTTCTTGATCTCCTTATGCTGCCGATACTTTTCCTCAGAAGCAATTGCAATATTCACTGCCTCATGATAAGTAACATTGGCACATGCAGTCATCATTGTCCGTAATTTGGTATTCAGTCCCCTCATGAACCATTTCTTTTTCTTGGCATCTATATTGACATGTTCAGATGCATACTATGACAGGTGATTGAATCTACCCACATATTGCATAACCATTTGATCCCCTTGCTTCAAAGCAAGGAACTCATCTAGCTTCATGGCCATCACCCCTTCTAGAATATAATAAGCTCTGAAGGCAGTACGGAACTCAGCCCAAGTTATTGGAATGCCAGCTGGTTGCATAGCCACTAAATTTGCCCATCAAGCACCTGCTGCACCTCTAAGTTGCTGGGCAGCAAACATAGGTTTCTGCATCTCCATGCATAGAATAAGATCAAATTTCTGCTCCATGGTCCAAAGCCAATCATCAGCCTCTAGTGGTTCATCTACCTTAGTGAACACTAGGGGTGTTGTATCTATAAAATCAACATACGTAGCCTCATGTCTATTATGATTGCAGCCATGGTTTCCTTGCACCATATTCTGATTATGCACCATATTCTGATTACTCTAAGCTATCTCTCAAATCAATAGAGCATTTTCTACGGACACATGGACCAGTGCTGCTATAGCAGCAGCTAAAGTTGGCGGAACTGGCGGTGGATCAGGAACACCACCCTCTTCATACGAAGAACCAGGAATATCTGAAGCACAAGTACGAGGCATCTATTCATAACAAACCAAACTTTACTCACAAGCTTTTATTGAGATATAAAAGAGCTCACTTCAAACATATTACATTGGGTTTACTTATTTAAGCTCAAACCCGCACCTAAACAAGACTACTTAACTTAACTAGATCTCCTATTTTACAACTCTACTCTTCTCCTCGACCACATCAAACCTCGTGATTGGTATCCATTCTGGAAACATTTCCGCCTTCATTATCACTTTCATCAACCATCACTATTTCTTCTGGATCTTCTTCTTCTTCTTCTTCAAGTTCATCATCGTCAGCAATGATGACACTGGGGTCCATTGCATCAGCTTGAGGTTCATGATTTGGATCCAGGAGGTTGCTCAGCCTATGGACTTCTTCATGCAAAAGTAGTATTATGTTCTTCTAAATCTTCTACATAAAATTTGAGCTCATGCGCTCTAGCTCTAGCTATATCTTCCCTATGCCAAGCCTCATTTCTCCCTTCCACCATACGAACTAACATACGCTCGCAGTTCTTATGAGCGGTGGTGGTACACTTCAATTACTCCTTTAACTTGCCCAGCCGGATAGTATCCAAGGCTCTATCCCTAGTAGCCTGTGCTAACTCTATTGAAAGTCTCTGTATCTCTTCCTGGGGATCAAGCCTAGAGCTGCTACTGCTAGCACCGTCATTTCTAGGGGCACACTGGTGATGAGGAACTCCTTTAGGTCCAATGGACTTACAGGGCGTTACCTTGGTGCGAGCCATACTATAGGAAGCAAGATTAATCCAATTAAGACCATCAGATCAAAATCTAAAGAGCAACCAGGATGGATTACATAACTCAACCCAAACTCACTACCCAACCCAGACTTAGGGTGAAGGAAGTAACAAGTGAATTAATCATGATGCATGAATCGTTCTTACGAACAAAAACATCAAAGCTTATAAGGTACATAACCACAGTTATTTTTATATAGGGCATAATAAGATTACTACTCCACCACACAAACCCTTTTTAATCAATTAAGGAATGGTGAGAATGAAATAAGATAAGCTAGAAGCAATTTGGACCAAATTAACAAGTTATATCTATTTGTCCCAAATCATTTTAAAGTTTTTGTAAAACAATACAACAAAGACTTTGTAACGATCGCTCAGATACCATTCTATTGTAGAACCTCCTAAGTTATAGGACCCACATGCACTTATCATTGTCCAACGACCTTTGACAACTATGCATATATTTCTGGTAACTTAAGAAGTCTGTCGAGTGTCCTCGAGGAACCCTGAATCATCCATGATTTCCAAGTAGGATCACATTACAGAGTGATTGCAGTATTACAACATTTATTCAAATATATACATCAAAGTAAAATAGCAGAAGTCTTACGATAACATAGTTTACAAACCAGTTGTTTCAAACCTTACAAACTAAGTTCGATAATTATTACAAACCATAGTAGTAGTGGAGTGGCATAATTAACATAAACATAACACACAAAATAAGCATCCTGCCCAAGGATCACACATTCACTTATCGTCATCGACAGGAACAACAGTCATGCAGCAAGGTCCAAAACAGACCTGCTCATGAGGCTCACCTGCAACAAGGGTCAATGAACCCTAAGTACAAAAGTACTCAACAAGACTTAACCAAAATAAAAACTAAGAAGACTCAGGAATGCAGGCTCAGGGATTCAAGGTTTGGCTTTAGCAATAATCAAAGTTCTTTTGCGTAAAAGTTGTTTACAAAATTTTAGTATTTCAATATTTAAACTTCATAAGAACAATATATGAATCTGCCATGATCCGTAAAGAGATCATGAACTTCATATCAAACTCTTTCTCAAACCTTACTCAAGTTTTAGTTATTAACTACGATGATGAACAGTGAGTTGAGTCTCCATAACCGAGGAGCAACGACGATTTGAACCGATTATTAACCCAGCTGAGGATTCTAGACCACACGACATATGTAGGTCCTCGACTTACATATATCAACCTACCCGCGGATCTTCTAAAACAAGAATGGGTCCGCACCACCCGAGAATATAGTACTCCACCAATCTGGCCCATTGCCACATGGGTACATGCTATTCCCGCCATCTCTCCACTCCCAGTGCATGAGTAGCCATTCTCGTAATAGAATAGCCGAGTTAAGGCTTACTGGAGTACGTGGTTGGTACTACAAAGTCTCATCTCATGCAATTCAACAACGGACGGACCTTAATCGACACAGGCAGAAAGAAGCCGCTCATAAGACCTCCATGTCTTGTGGCTCTCACACACCGAGTCCGCCCGGTCTAGATTTATTACTTTCATGCTCATATCTCATGATAACATAAGTAACCAAACATCCATTTAAAATTCTCAGGTGATAGGTAATCACCCGACTAAGCATGACTAAGCATAACTAGTTATTTACGAATAAAATAGGTAATCAAGGTAGATATGGAAAAACAAGGTTGGTAATGCACCAATTAGGTTTCCACTTGACTCCTAATCACTTAATGCAGTATAGAAAAGCAAAAGCGATAAAATTTGTAAAACACAAGGTAGGGTCAAATGCATCCGGGGCTTGCCTTCGTTGATGGAAAAAGTTAGGTTCCTGCGACGTTCCACAAGTATCCGATCCGACATCAATAGACGGATTAACCTCCTCCGCAACTTGATTAACTACCACATGCTCACCTTCGTTCACTACACATAGTAACAATGCCATGTTTAACATGATGCGGAATACGAAACATGATGCTTGATGATGGATGTAAAATTAACAAATCGAATACAACTTTCCTTCGTGGTACAGTTGCAAGTCAAACGAACTAGATCTTTTTCATAACACATACATCAATTGCCAAGGATCATTACCAACTAATGATTCAAGGTCATCACTCAATCCAAAATTTCAAACAAAACCTAAATTATTAAAGGTTACTATTTGCTTTTATGAATTAATTATTTAATTCAAAATTATGAAATAAATCAACTTATTCGAATTGAGGTCAAAATTTTTGTAAATGTTCATCACATGATAACTAAGTGGCAAAACAATTTTCATAATTTTTGGATAATTAATTAAGCATAGAAAAATCATGGAAACCCATTTATTAATTAATTGAGCAATTTTTAACACATTCAAAAAGTGCTGGAAATCAACATTTCATATTTTTCCTTAATAATATTCACCACAGAGAGGTCACACAAAATTTTTCATAATTTTTGGAGCTCTAAATAAATCTACACAAAAATAACAAAAATAGACACTATTCATTCAATTTTGAAAAAGGAAAAATCATTTTCAAACTGCTGAGTCACTGACACTCGGGTCCCACTTGTCATCCCTAACCGCTCGCGTTTGACCACGACGGCGACGGTGCTGACCGACGGAAACTCACCGACGGTGAGTTCAACAGCGACGACCAAAGTACCAAAACAATCACCATGACTAGGCGCATCGATTGAAGGCACTAGGTTAAGCGATTACAACATGATTCAAGGGTTACCCCGGCCATGGCGGATGCGACAGCACGACGGTGCTACATCGGCAATAGGAGACCGGTAGTAGTCAAACAAAGGGTCCAGGAAGCATCAGTAGCTCACCCCAAACGTGTTGAAGCAAAGAGCGAGTCCAGAGAAGCAACGGTGACGCGAGTCGACATCCACGGTGGTCACGGCGAAGCAAAGCTCGTCGGTGGCGGTGTTCCGGCGACTACAGTGGGCAAAATGACCGAGCAACAAGGGAGTAAGTACCACAGCATCAAGACGGAGTTGTAGGTACACAAAGCAAGGGCAACGGCTCACCAGAGGGCGCTGGCCACGACGGCGCAGCCACGACGGAGAGGTTGCCGGCCGCGAGGAAGAAAAGTGGCTAGCGATGATTCTCGAAGAAATTAGATGACCATAGTTGGATGGCTAGGCGTGCAAGGAGTAGGTGAAGCTATTGGGTGCTTTGCTGCGATAGCACAGGCGCTGGTTC
This sequence comes from Miscanthus floridulus, assembly GCF_019320115.1. Classification (NCBI taxonomy): domain Eukaryota; kingdom Viridiplantae; phylum Streptophyta; class Magnoliopsida; order Poales; family Poaceae; genus Miscanthus; species Miscanthus floridulus. The sequence continues at coordinate 105,606,797 of NC_089581.1, forward strand.
GACGGCGAGGGCTCGCAGGAGATGAGCAAGGGCGGCGGGAAAAACAGAGCAGCGAAGGGAAGGTCGACGATGGCGTCTGAGCTTTATAGAGCGGCCAAGAGAGCAAGGAGGCGACACACAGTAGCCTTCTTCGTGCCAGCGCGAAGCCAAGGGCAGCCACAGGCGTGTTTGGAATTTAGCAGAAGGTCGCCGGTGGTGGGGCGGTGGTCGTGACACTGTTCACCATATTTACAGAATTGCCATTCGTCTAAATTTCCAAATTACTCCCAAATTTGTATAACAACTCAAAATCTCCAAAAATAAAAGTTGCTCAAAATTCAAAGTTCTACAACTTTGATTTTATAACCATCCCCTAATTTGGTCTACATTTTGAAATGAACTTTTGAATTCAAATAGGGGCCATTTAACGAATAACGCCTTTTCAAATTACTTCAAATTTTACATAACAACTTTGAAAATTCCAAAAACAAACTTTGTATAACTTGACAAGCTCTACACTTTTGCTTTTAGGCTCAACCCAAAAATATGCTTAGATTTTGAAATGAGTTTTTAGGGTAGGATTTAAATGCTGAAAATCAGGGTTTTCTTGAAAATTTAAATCCAAACCAAATTTTGAACTTGATTCAAACAATACAATTCAACACATACCTCATAAAGGTAAACTTGTTTTAGTGTATGCATATCAAAATTTTCACTAAATGCCAAATGCTTTGCAATGCATATGATGACATGGCAGGTTTTAGTATTTAAACACCCGAGGTGTTACATACATAATCAATGTTTGGCTTATGATGCTGGGTGACAAAATCGGCGATTACTTGTCCTTTGACTGCTTTAGCCGATTCATACCTCAAGTCAAATTCCGATAATGCGAGGATCCACTTTCCCACTTTCCCATTCAATATTGGCAGTGATAACATGTGCTTGATCACATCAGCCTTGGAAACAACCGTACACTCAACCAATAATAAGTAGTGTCGCAACTTAGTGCAAGAGAAATATAAGCACAAGCATAACTTTTTGGTGGAAGAATATCTTGTTTCTGGATCTAGAAGTCTTCTACTTAGATAGAAAATGACTCGCTCTTTTCCTCCAAACTCTTGCACCAAGGCCGATCCAATTGTTTTGTCATCAGCCAATATGTACAACTTACAAGGCTTACCCTACTAAGGAGGGACCAGCACAGGTGGACACTTCATATATTCTTTTATCTCTTCAAACGCCTTTTGTTGTACATCACCCCACTTAAATTCTTGATCATTTTTCAACTTCAACAAGGGAGAAAATGACAGAACTCTTTCCGACAAATTCAAAATGAATCTTCTGATAAAATTAATCTTACTAAGTAAAGATTGTAACTCTGTTTTAGTAGTTGGGGGTACTACTTCATCAATTGCTTTCATGCTTTTCTACCTGACTTCAATCACTCTCTCATGGACCATAAAACCCAAGAATTGTTCGGCTGATACTCCAAAAGCACACTTATTAGGATTCATCTTTAGACCATGTTTTCTTGTGCATTCCAGAGTCTCCCGCAAATCAGCTAGATGCACCTTGTACCCCTTGGATTTTATCATCACATCATCAATGTAGATTTCAACAATCCTACCGATCAACTTATGAAAAATATAATTCATCGCCCTCTGATAAGTTGGACCGGCATTCTTCAGACCAAAGGTCATCACAACCCACTCAAATAAACCGATTGCGTCGGGGCACCTAAAAGCTATCTTCGCTATGTCTTCCTCAGCCATGAAAATTTGGTTATATCTTGCATTGCCATCCATGAAGCTAATAACCTTGTGTCCGGCTACTACATCTACCAACATATCAGATATCGGCATCGGATAACCATCCATGGGTGTGGCCTTGTTCAGATCTCTAAAATCGATGCAAACTCTTAATTTTTCATTCTTCTTATAAATAGGGACAACATTCGATATCCACTCTGATGAGGACATCGCCACGCTGGACACACCGACGCCATGGTCTTCCCCAAGTTGCAATTCGTTCCCAACTCAGCTGCCACGTCGCCCTCGGATTCAGCAGACACGTCGTCACTGTTTCGGTCATAACTCTCTCATACGACATCGAAACGGGCCGTTATTGGATGCGTTGGAAAGGGGATGACGACGCCGTCGTTTTGGATCTGGTCCTAGCTCCATAAGGTTCGTGGATCATTCTGTGTGACCATGGCAAGGTGCTACGTCACCTATTTGGGCCAACTTGGCCATGTATCATGTCGGGCCTTAAGCCCAAGTTGTGGGCGCCCAACCCCTGGCCGTCCCCAACCCTAGGTCGACTCTTAGACTATAAACACAGCCGCTGCCGCTGCTACACAATTGGGTTTTGTTTAGAGTTTAGTTTTCCATCGAGAAACTGAATCGTTCATTGTAACTGTGGTGACAAATCCTTTTACAGTGATCCAGGGCCCCCGTTCTTGATCTCCTCCACTGTGTCGATTAGTCCTTTGGAACCGAGTTCTTGAATCCTCTATTGATATTCGCGTCATTCATATTTGCAATTTTAGATTGCGTGTTTTACCTTCTTGCTTGTGCTCTTTGATTCGCTTGTAGGAACAGCCTTCTTGGCGAGGTCAATCAAGTTGTGCTTGGTTGATAACCAACGGAGCAGTGGTGTAACGGTTGCAGGGTTCGAATCGCATCTGATTTGAAGCCGGATCGCCAACGTCGAGATCTCCACAAATTGACGACAGACTTCTTCGCCCGGTTACCGACCCCAATAGGCTGGAGTGGATCGCTCCGTTAGGCAAGCCAGAGCCAAGGCCACGCGATGGCTACGTCGTGAGCTTTGTGTCCTTTCATGAGCGTGGCCTCGGCTTGCCGGTGGATCGATTCATGCAGGCGCTCCTGCACTACTACGGTGTGGTGCTCCACAACTTCAACCCCAACTCCATCGTGCAGGTGGCCATCTTCATCGCCGTCTGTGAGGGGTACCTAGGGATTGCTCCCCATTGGGAGTTGTGGCTCCACCTCTTCCGGGCGGGGCACACCACAAAGCCGATAGGCAGGACGGGCATGAGGAGGGCGGTGAGAGCCGGCGGCTGCACTCTCCAAGTGCGCCAGGATCGGCAGCACCTTTACATCCTGGCCTAGCTCACCTCAACCAATCGCCGCTGGTATACCAGCTGGTTCTACCTCCGCAACGATGATGGCAGGCTTCCCCCTTACACTAGGCGGATCGTGGAGAGCTATCTGGAGAAGTGGAGGTATGGCATCCCGAAGGAGGATCAGCTCAAGCTACAGCCACCCTTGGAGGGACTGGAGAGGCTGCGCGGCCGTGGCCTCACGACGGCTATGGTCATGGCGGCCTTCCACTGTCGGAGGGTGCCACCACTGATGGCTCAGCGGCGGCGCCTGTTCGAGATGAGACCGGATGAGCCAATCAAAGGCATCCGGATGTCCGCCTCTGCCCTCCCCGATGAGGAGATTCTACATCGGGTGAGGGAGATGGTGGATGGGAAGCTGAGGAGCGGTAGTCTGGCCCCTATCGTGATGTGCCCATCGTGGGGGTACTTTTCTTTGGTAAGTCACACGCTATAGTGGCCCCTGAGGCCTCCTCATTCCTCACTGTTTTCTGGTCCTTTATTTGCATTCGCCATTCCTATAGGGCATGAGGGACATGCGAGCCTCCCCGCCGCCCATTCCTGAGGACGTAGCGCGGTGGGCGGTGAACCGGGTGCATGCCGAGGTGCAGAAGAGGCGGAAGGACGCCAAGGAGGCAAAGCGTATGAGGAAAATCCTCACGCGCGAGGGACTAGAGAAGCGCCACCGGCAGCAGAGGCAGGACGGTCTTCCATTGGAGGTGTCCCCGTCGCCGTCACTGTCGACAGATGCTTCGGATGGAGATAACAAGGGCGAGATGGGGCGGGGTCCCTTGGACCATCTCCCTAACATCGGGGAGACGGTGCCCGGGGCGTCGGCAAGCAGCCCGGTGCTCCTAGGAAGAGGAGGAGGAGACGCCTCGGGGCCAGCGATCGCCCGCCCCATTGCTGAGGCCGACACGCCTAAGGCACGAGCGTTGGGAAAGCGCACCATCAGCCTGGTGGGCTCGATGGCAGTGGTGGATCAGGTGGCGACGGGGGCAACGCAACTACCCCCGTAGAGGACTGAGGGGGCGCTGGGGTCCATCGAGGACCAGCCGGCGTCGGTAGATACAGAGGTCGTGCCTCTACCACTGCCACCACCTTCGCAGAGGAGGGTTGCCGTGCCGAAGCGGTTGCAGCCCCGCTCGAGGTAAGTGTATTTTTGGTAGAGTTGCAGCATTTTCCGTTCGTTCTTCGGTCTCATGCTGACCCCATAAGTATCTCGTCTTTAGCCGGAAGCGTCCTACGGAGGTGCCCACCTTGGCGCCACTTAAGGCGCTCAAGGTGAGCCCCAGCTCCACTGCCCACTGGGTGGTGGAGGCGCAAGCCGCCATACAATGTGGTGCGGTAGCGGTGAGGGCCGACCCGAAGGAGCCGGTTGTCCAAGGAGGGGCTACCGAGGCGACCCCGACACAGATGGGGGAGGGAGCACCTCCGCCCCACGAGGCCGAGGCTTGTGAGTCAGATGGGGCCGAGGCGCCCTCACTTGCCGAGGCCACCGAGGTCAAGGCCCCCCAGGCCTTTGAGGCCGAGGCGACGGAGGCCAGGGCGCCCAGGTCCGCCGAGGCCGCAGCGGCAGGGGCTGGAGCCCCCGGGACCATCGAGGCCACGATGGTGGAGGCCAGAGCCCCTAGGACCACCAAGGCCGATGTGATCATGGCGAAGCCATCGGCCCAGGAAGTGGAGATGAAGGCGGCGGAGGCCTCGGTGGTGCCCCTAGTCCAAGGCCTGCCGCTATTACAGGGGAGCGCCAGGGAGGCGGAGGTTCATCCGATCTCCTTCGACGATACTTCCCGGGCACAGGAGGTGGTCGACACCGAGGTGGCCGGCTTCGTGGAACAGCCGGCTCTGACCTCGGGCGAGGGAAGCTCGGCCCTCGTGCGGGTACGACCCGAGCCCCACGGGTGGGATCACCCACGTGTCCTATGGCAGAGCCGGGACAACCCTGAGGGCGAGCCTCTTGTGATAGAATCGCCCAATTTATACAAGATCAAGTACGGCTGTCCCCGCTTAACACGTTGACACGCGCATACTCTCACTTATATAAACCCGGTAGTCCGCCGAGTGTCACGCAGGACCTCGGTAAATCAACTTCACAACCAAGATCGCGTGATTAAGCAAATACACATCACATACGCAGAGTTGCAGCGGAAATAATATTACAAATAGGTTCATAAATAATAATACAAGTTTGGATTTCAAAACCGATTAGTGAAAACAACATTGCTTTCGAAGGATATCATTAATATGAGTTCTAAATACATTGCTAGCATAAGTGACATCCTCAGACAAAAGCATGTAGATGAGAAGTGAATATAGAGTCACCGAGCCCACCGGTGGTTAGCCACCATCTTCAGCAGGCCAAAACCTTACCTGCAACATGGTGGGATAAACCCTGAGTACTCGAATGTACTCAGCTAGACTTACCCGTCATAACCAGAAATAAAATTGACTCCAAGGAGTATGCAAGGCTTTATAAGTGGAGGTAGCTTGAAAACATTTTGCATAAAAAGCGATTAACTCGATTATACAATTATAATTCTGTCATCAAGTTAATTAGAACTATCCATCTCTAGATTAGCAACTATCCTGTGCCAAACATGTGGTATATCTTTTTAGAGCATACAATAGTAACCATAGCAGGTATAGTAATTCCATGTTCATCTGAACCATCACATTCCATAATCCAATTACTACGATGTTGGGACTAGCCAAGTTTCTCACTATCCAGGAGAGACGGTGATTCGAATCGATTTCAACCAACTGGGAATTTATTCCTAACACAAACCCAAGCAGACCAGATCAACGGTCACCTTAGGTCACCTTTGGTACAACTCAGGTACACATTTCATGGGTCCGTACTGCGCCGCACAATCTGGGACACTAGATGCCAGGACGTTCAGGCCTAGCCTGCCCTTGGGCTCAGTCTGATCGTCCCCCGGAAGGAGCGCACAACAGAATGGGTCCCGGCCTGAGTTGAGCTACTCGGCTTCATGGTCGGAATGAGTTATCCGGCCAACTAAGTGATAGGCATGCGTTCAATCTTGTCAGAAGCGCCAACAACGGTACGGTCCTTAATCGACATAGACGGAATCACATGAGTCAACCTACACATAGACTCCGCCCGGCCTCGATTTACTTTTACCCCATGGTTCTTTTCCACGATAGCAAATATAGCCAACCGTGCTCCGGTATCCACCTATATCTCGCAGGTGACAGGATATCACCTGACTTCTACCGGTCTAAGCCTGGCTAAGCATATATGCGATCCTGGACCTATACCGGTTAAAGGTGTAATATCTGGACAAGGAATTTATATGCATCAAGTGGTTCCATTCAACTCTTATAACCTAATGCATCAATCATAAGTACTTAAGTAATCATTTGTAAAATACTAGGAGACTTAAAATGCTCCGGGGCTTGCCTGGGATCCGACACAAGTCAGTTCAGTTAGCTTGCACCGACTTGGTGACATCTCAGATCCTAGCACTCGCTTAGTCCTTCCATCTTCGGGACAGATCCATCAAACACCGTCTTCGGGTTTGACTCCACATCACATCCTTCACGTGGTTCATCTAGCGTACCTAAATGAGATGCAAGATGCATGTGTATGAATACATGGAAGTGCAATATACAATGCAGCGCATGCAGTAAGTAAGACAAGCACAAGGTTACGTTAACATGCACAAGCACTTCGCATTGCTTACTTTAAATATCGCACAAGTTATCATGCCATGATAGCAAAGAAGATGACAACACCAAGCATGACACAAGTTTCCCAAGATCTCAGGTACTCTAACTCAACCATCATCAAAGGTATGAGCCACACTTAGCAATATACAAGCAAACAACTATAATTGGAATCTGTCAATTTCTGGACATGCAAACAATAGCTACAAGATTTAGCTATAACTGGAGTTACACAAATCCAAATGACTTGAAAGAAGACATTATGGAAAGCTTATGAAATCATATACAATGCATATTTAATCATCTTAGCATGATTCTCAAGTTAACTAAGTCAAATATACCTATTTACAGAAACTGGTCTAAGCAAGACAGAGAGTAATCAATTCTGTAACCCAACTTTAAATAGGCATAACTCACAAACTACTTGGCCAAATAACACTAAATTTTAACAGCAGATAGATACATGAATTATATACAACTTCCTTATTATCATCTAGGTGTGATTCAAATCCTAACTAGATCAAACACTAGCATCTTTCAGATCTGCTCCGAATACAATCAAAACTTGACCGAAGACTTAAAAGTCATGTAACTCCTAAACTATCAGGCCTATGGTCTTACAATTTGAACACAAGCAATATTATGAAATTTTATACAACTTTTGTATTCACTACAACCATAGCAAACATCATTTACACCACGAAAATGATTGCACAAGCAAAACTACAAATGCAGCCCAACAGCAGTGGTACAGAAAACTGATAGAAACTTCAGATAAGCATAACTGGAGTTCTAGACCTCCAACAAACATGAACCATAACTTTTTCAAAAGCTTAGGAAGTTACCTACAACTTTATTATTCTCATATTAAGATGATTCTACAGTTAGAAGGGTCAATTAATCCAATAATTGCAGCTCTGTCAAAAACATAGACAGAAACTGACATGCCACTTTAAACAGCTATAAATGGAGTTATACATGTCCAATAAATGTGGTTCTAGACTTTTTAGAAAGCTTGTCAAATTCTAAACAACTTTGTTATAAACACCTAAAGCTAATTCTACTACTAAGAAGGCCCCACAGTAAGAACAAGGAAACCCTGTCTGGGTTTGGGCAGAAACAGACACAGAGATTTAAGCAAGTATAACTCAAGATCTACTTAGCCAAAAATCATGATATTTAACTTTTTGGAAAGCTTAAGAAAAGTACTAAAACTCATGTATTGTCATCAAATCATGATTCATAACTTAACTGATCCAATTAATTCAAACATGCAGAACTGTTCAGAATAGGAGCAAATCAAAACAGGGCATTTGTTATTTTTATAACTCTTAAACTATAAATCCTAAACTCATGAAATTTTTACCAGACAACAACAATCACCTTAGTAGTACTCCACAAAAATTTCACATTTATTTGAGCACATCAACTGCAGTTATAAAAAAAACAAGTAAGACTAGCATTCAAACCCTGACTGCACAAATCCATTTTTACAGCTAAAACTTTAAACTAAAACCTGACATATTATAGATCTAGTGCATAGAGAATTTCACAAGGATTCCAAAAAGTCCTTATTTACTATTTTACGAATTTTCTACAATTTACTATGAATTTCCAAAGTTTCACCCGATTTACAACAAATAGGTCCCTCGAGGCACTATTCACTTGAGTCAATGACATTGCATTTAGAACCTTCCCTTTTCTCGAATTTTAAGACGAGGTCCCTGACACGAATCAAAGCAGGGAGGTTGTCGGGGAGCTCACGATTTTGGCCGGAGGCTGCTCGTCGTCGGCGGTGGAGTGGCGATGGAGCACCGGGGAACCCGTGCTGGCGCTTGGCGACATCGGGCCTCACTCGTGCCAGGTCTCGGCCCGGCCAGCAGCGGACCACAGCCTCCTGGCCATGTGCGCCAGCGGCGGCCGCGGCGACCTTGCTGGTGGCAGTGTTGCCGGCTGCATCGGCAGCCCTGGGAGACGGCGCTACGGCCGTGAGGCAGAGGGGATGAGGCGGAGATGGTGGCTGCAGCTGGCGGAAGGAGGAGGAGAGGGAGAGAAACATCAGCAGCAGCGGCGTCTTGCCCACTCGGCCATGGCGCTGGCAGGAAGAGGTAGAGAAGAGAGGGAGAGGGAGAATGGAGAGGGAGTGAGTGGAGAGGAGGTGCCGGTCCTTTACATAAGCACGGCAAGGTGGCAGCAAAGGCAGCACAAACGAGCCACGCAGCGCGAGCAGGGGCGCATGGCGGCCACGCGAGCTGCAGCGCCAGTCAGCCACTGTTCATCATTTTCAAAATTCCAATACCACCGCGAAAATACAAGCTGAAATCTCATTTTCCTCCCAACATATCTCCTAAACCGATCAATTATTTGCTCCACCGATTACACCGTTGTGTAGGGCTACAAGAGTACTCTAACTTTCCTTAAAGGAGTTTTCCCAAATTCGAAATGGTTTGCAAACTAAAATTCGCCAAATATGGGTACATTGAAACTGAAAACGGGAAGTTCGTCATCTACACTTAGCCAAATTTCAGGGTTCCAAAAACAGCAGTTCATTGAATCTTGTGAGCTCTGTTTGACTAGGTTATGGACCAAACTAGTTCTTGAGCATCAAACAAATTTGGTTCTATTCGACTTAAACTTCAACTTTTATTTAAGGTGTAACTCCATGCAAGCACTATAAGCAATTGGTCAACGTCGGTCAAAGTAGCATCGCGGTAAAGCTTAAATCCAAGTTTTAGACCGACGGAGGTATTTTCTTGTCCTCCGCTCAACACGAACCCTTCATGACTTTTGTTGTAGATTTCAATTTGAGTCGTTTGGGCAAGGTAGCAAGGTTTGGTTGACGATCTATAATTCCATTCACTTAATAAAGCAATCCAAGAAAGATTACAACTTATCATTTCATGTAACTTTTTGATTCCAAACTTCACGAAACTTTTCCAATTATCCATGTGGGTGGAAATTGATGTGAGGCACATGAAAGAAGTAGATCCAACATTACTCAAGCAAACTTTTTGGAAAGGGCAACATGTAAGCAATGGTGCCTGGTCCAAGTTTAAGTGGTCGCTCATTTTGTAGATTTGATCTTGAAACTTTCGTCGCCACTTAACATGTCATGTTTGAGTTTAAACCCATTGCTTAATTGGTGACAAACACCTGGGGTGTTACACCTCTGTTCGCCCTCAAGGATGTGGCCGAGGGTGGGCGCTGGGACCCCTTCGAGCAATACCACCAGCTGGTGGAGTGGTCACTGCAGATGGCGCTGTCCGTGGTGGCCGATGATCTGCCCGAGGTCACCCAGGTTTGCGCCTTCTTTTCTCATGTGGTGTCATCTTTTTCTGAGTTTTCTTATAGTGAATGACCCCTATTCTGCTTGTCCAGGAGCTCGAGACCCGGTCTCTTGGGAAGTCAGTCTTTCTTCGGTGGGAGAGGGACGTCTAGGACCAGCTCCAGCGGCAGAAGGACCTACTCACTCGTGCCAACGAGCTTCTATCGGCACAGAGCACAGAGGTGGAGGACCTCCACTTACGTGGTACCGATATGAAGGCTACTACGGCAGCGGCTCAGGAGCAGGTCGCCCCCTTGGCGGCGTGGGTCAAGGAGTTGGAGGAGGAGCTGACCTACGTGGCTAGTGATCAGGACGCCTTTAGGTCCCAGGCTGGAGAAGCCACGGCCTCTGTCAAGGCCCTTGCTGGACAGCTGGGGATGGAGCATGGTGCACACTAGCTGACGAAAGGTGCCTTGGATGAGGCCCTCAAGGTGGCTGAGGCTTCCTAGACTGAGGCTGTGGTCTGGAGGGGAAAGGCTGAGGGTGAGTCTTATTCCCCTTGTTTTATTCATTTTTCTTGTGTTTGGCCCCTAACTCCTTTGTGTGATACAGAGCTAGAGGGAGAGGCTTCCAGGGCGGCCGAGGCTTCCCAGGTCAAGGTCCAACGCCTAAAGGAGAAGGCCAATGCTTCTCGGGTCGAGGGCCAGCGCTGGAAGGAGAAAGCCGAGGCCTCCTGGGTCGAGGCCCGATGCTAGGAGGAGAAGGCCGAGGGTGAGTCCCATAGGCTTCTGCCCCTATTTGGCTTGTTTTCCTTTGCGCTCAATCCCCATTCTATTTCTTTTGGCGTAGAGCTAGAGAAGGAGGTCACCCGAGTAGCCGAGGCCTCCGTCGCCGTGCAGGCGGTGCTCAAGACCAAGATCAGGGAGCATGATGCACTGAAGAGTGCCACCCATACCACCTGCGAGGCCCTGGAAGTCGAGGGGGTCCAGTCAGGAAGCTCCCTCGGGAGCCATCTGATTGCGTTAAGCGGCCAAGTGCGCGAGCGACTCCGAGGGGCGCTGCATACGGGCATTAAGCACACCCTAGCCATCATCGCCTTGCACTACATCAGCGTCGACCTCAAGGCCATCAGCGATGGCTACGTCCTACCTGATGATGACAGGGAGGCCGATAAGGAGGTAGTGAAGCTGATGGAGGCGGCGGAGGGCCTCGACATGGTGCTGGCCAAGCTATTTGAAGAGGAGGTGGTCCCTCCTATGCCATCCGCCGATGCTGGAGGCCCTGAGCCTTGACTTGGGCCCAAGAGGCCGTGTAATTAGATTAGGGATTATGTTACCCTACCATAACGCTGGTGGCCATCGAGGCCTTTTTAAAGTAATCGTGTGACTACGGTTCTTTAATCGTTTTTCATTGTATTTTCGAGCCTCTGCCCTCTGTCTCATTTCTAAACAAGTTTCTTGCAAAAAACTTCCTCGAAGCCCAAGCTGCCCCTCGGGCAAAAGGTGGTGAGGGAGTGCCATAGCCCAGAGGCGTAGGCCGTCTCGCGACTCAGTCGGCCTTCTGGCCTTGAGACAGTCTTTCGGTCCTTAGGTTTTTTCATAATCGACTTGTCAGAGCATGCTAGAGAGTTTGGTGTAGGATTTTTTTTTTAAAAATGACTAAAAATGGTGCATGGGACTTAGGGGGGAGTCCCCCCTTCTAGCCCCCGAGGGAGGCTCAGTTCTACAGAGGCAGAGCCATGTCCTGTGTGAGCCCCATAGTGGGCACCTCTGTAGAGGCAGAGCTGGGTCTCCCTTATGGTGTTATCGTAATGCCAAGGCCTGTGATGGGCTCGGTGGGTTTCTCGAAAAATTAGAACAACTAAAGAACGCTTCTTAATTGTATTCCGAGAAATAATGTATACAATGCTTGGAAATTTTAAGGGTAAAAGCGACGTAGCTGTTCTATGTTCCAAGCATTGGTGAGGATTTCACCCTTCTCATTGGCTAGCTTGTAGGTCCCAGGCTTCAGCACTTGGGCGACGATGTACGGTCCTTCCTATGGCGGGGTCAGCTTGTGGCGGCCCTTGTTGCTCTGCCTCAGCCTCAGCACCAGGTCGCCCACCTTCAGGTCTCGGCTTCAAATGCGCCGGGCTTGATAGCGCCGTAGAGCTTGCTGGTATTTGGCTGAATGTAGCAACGCAACGTCTCAGGCTTCCTCTAGTTGGTCGAGGGCATCCTCACGGGTAGTGCGGTTGCTCTACTCGTTGTAGGCTCAAAGCCTTGTGGAACTGTACTCCAAGTCAGTGGGGAGGATGGCTTTGGCCCCATAGACCAGGAAGAATGGTGTGAACCCCATGGCTTGGCTTGGGGTATTCCTCAAACTCCAGATGACTGACGGGAGTTCGGTAAGCCATTTCTTGCCAAACTTCTTCAACCGGTTGTATATTCTTGGCTTGAGGCCCTGTAGGATCATGCCATTAGCACGTTCTACTTGGCCATTTGTCCTAGGGTGTCCCATGGCCGATCGGGCCACATGGATGTGGTGGTCATCACAGAAAGTCAGGAACTTGCGGCTGGTGAATTGCGTCCCGTTGTCAGTGATGATGGTGTTTGGGACCCCGAACCTATGGATGATATCATTGAAGAACAGCACCACTTGTTTGGATTTGATTTGATTGATAGGATGAGCCTCGATCCACTTGGAGAATTTATCGATTGCTACCAACAGGTGGGTGTAGCCCTCGGGGGCTTTCTGTAGAGGCCCAACCATGTCTAGCCCCCATACGGCGAAGGGCCATGTAACGGGGATGGTTTGGAGGGCTTGGGTCGGGAGGTGCATTTGCCGTGCATAGTACTGGCATCCCTCACAGGAGTGTACCAGCTTGGTTGTAACAGAACCGACCAAATCATAAGAATGTAAGTACAAAAACAATCACTGAAGTGATCAAATTCCTGTACTTAAGCTCCCATAATCCCGGTAGTCCAGAAATCATGAAGGATTTCAACCAACTCTCGAGATACAAACCAAGACTATAGTGATTCAACACAAAACATCATTCGTTACAACATTTCACAAGTAGCATTCGGATTACATCCATCAGAGTTCAAATAAAATATTACAAACCAAGTTCAAATTTGCGGAAGCAACATAGTTTAGTACATAACTTCATAGTTTCAAATACATTGCTAGATCTTAGTCATGTCCCACAAAAGCATCTTCAGGTATGAGAACTAGTAGAGACTGTGCCCAACGGTCTAGTCTTCATCCCTAGCCGGGAGAAGGCAATACTTGCAGCAACCAAAGTAGAACTGGTCATCTACAATAGGTGGGAGATAAACCCTGAGTACGAGAAGGTACACAGCTAGACTTATCCATCAAAACCAGAAATAAAAGACACCAAGGGTCATGCAAGGCTTATAAGGTGGGCTAGCTGGACGCAGTTGCATAAAGGAGGTTATGAATATAGTAACCAATTTAAACTTCGCATCAAGTTTATCATCATTTACCTATCCACTAGATTTGCACCTGTACTAGAGCACTCACTTATTAGGAGCAAACAATATTAACCATAGTAGGTATAATAAGGCTGTCATCATCATATCATCATTTCCAAACCATTATGTTATTTAGTGTATCTACTTTGGAGATAAGCCCGTCAAGTTCTCACTAACCGGGAGAGACGGCGACTCGAATCGAATTACAACTCAGCTGAGGGGGTATTCCTAACTCTCACCCTGGCATACTTTGCAAGGGTAGCCATGGGTCACCTTTGGTACAACTTAGGAACCAAATTCGTGGGTTCGATCAGCGCCAGCACTCTCAGGGATTACCCTTCTGCTAGGACGATCAGGACTTTTAAATCACCTGCCCTTGGACTCACGCCTATGGCTCCCTTCCGAGGCACACTTTATACTTATCGACTCCCGGCCTAAGGTGAGCTACTCGGCTTCGTGGTCAGTCTTCGGACACGGCCAACTAAGAGAGAGGCATGTGTTCAACATGAACAGGAAAGGCTCCAAGATTCAGTCCTTAAGCGACACAGACGGAGTCACTGCAAACCGGCAAGCCTCTGTCCGGCCTTCATTTCAAATTAAGACTGGTTCTTTTCCACGATAGCAAATATAACCAACCGTGCTATATGTATCTTCCTATATCTCACAGGTGACAAGAAATCACCTGACTTCTACAGTGTTTAAGCAGGGCTAAGCACTACACGAACCTAAGCTACATAGGATTCAGGGTATCAATATCTGGACAAGGATTGGATAACCAATGCAGCAAGTGTTTGCATCCAACACCTAAACTTAATGTAACAATATATATATGTAATAATAATACTTTAACTGCATTTCGGAAATTAGGAGGCTTAATATGCTCTGGGGTTTGCCTTTCACAAAGTTGCACGGACGGTGATCCGGGCACTCAACGGCGACCTCGTTTGGCACCTCTCCCGTGGGCTGCACCTCCTGAACCTCCAGTGTCGGCTACTACTGCTCGCTCGGTTCCTCGAATTCCAGTAGTGTCACACCTTCCGGTACACCTATTGCATGCCGATGCACAAGATAAATATCATGGATGCATAAGGAATGACATGATGCTCATGATGAATGGATCACAGTAAGTGTTTAACGAAACATCACTGGACACTCGCTTACCGATTAAGAATAGCTCTATTCAAATCACTTTAAAGCATGTATCTAACTTAACTTGAAGAACAAGATTAACTTACCTAACTTGCATAACCTAAGATAATGATGCTCATCTTTAGTTAAAGGCCTAACACCTAGGAACGTTACCACAAGCTTAGGAAGAGTAAAGGCATACTTAATTCAAAGTAAAGGTTTTACATGCAACGAGTAGTTCCTTAATTCAATCACAACAAGAGTTCTACAAACCCAAATGACTTGCATGAGGACATTCTGGAAAACTTATGAAATTCTCTACAATTCATTTGTAAACATCAAAGCATGATTCTTATGTTAACCAAATCGAATTTAAGTAAACCTAGAATCTGTCCAGAAATGACAGGTTTACTAAATTAATTATTTAGTGATGATGCAAAAGCATAATTGGACCAAACCAAGTTTACCAACTTGTTGCACATACCAGAGGAACATCAGAAAGTATACTGCCAACTTCTAAATAAATTATTTAATGCCCTTTTCTAATTTATTTAGTTAATTAGGTGATTAAAGCAATATATAGTGAAACTATTCAGAAAAATCTACAAAAATTACAGTAGCTATCTCATGCTTCACATAGACGACCATAAAAATTTCAAAGCCATTGAGCAAGCAGAACTTGCTGTACCCAAAATAACAGGTGGCATGTCTATTTCTAGCATAATTAGGAAACCCTAATGAAAAGTGTCAAGCAACAGATTTCACATTTTTCCTAGCATCATTATAGCATAAGAATAGCACTCACCAAATTTTGCCCTTACTAGATCTATAGAAAATTATGAAAATTCACCCAAGATCCATCCATGCAAACAAGAGAATTTTCTATCTCCTACATACAGTGTCCAAAATATATGAAAATTTAACTACAAGCTATTCATGATATGAGCAGTACACCATAAAAATTTCATGCCATTTGGAGCTACATAGAAAAAGATATAATTACCCCTATTTCCTTCATGATTAAAAGAGATAATTAGCAACTCCATTTTTCATAACAGAACAAGGCATATATTATATTTTTAATATAAACTAGACATTATCATGAACTCAACAAAATTGGAACCACATCATTTGAATCTACCAACTAGGAGATACATATTTTTGAATATATACACAAAACTGTGAAAAGAATAAAACCAAAACGAATTTGAAACCCTATCTCTACTGCTGGGCCGGCCCGAAGGATACGGCGGCCCACCATGCCTGCGCAAGTGCAGCCTAGCCTCGACGTGGCCCAGGCTGGCTCCCGCCTCTACATCAGCGACTCACGATGGGGCCCCACGAGACAGAGAGACAGGCAGGGGAGGGAAAGATGACGGCGGCGCAACTCGTCGCCGGTGGCATCTCCGGCGAGTCCAGCGGTGCTACGGTGTTCACCTCATCCATGCGCATCTAATGGTGCCATCTATTGAAGCTATTGCCGTGGCTACAGGGGGTGGCGATGATCATGGCGGCGCACAGCCATGGCTTGGCCGGCTCTGGCGAGACGACGGCATCACGACCCTAGTGGGTGACCCTACGAGCTTCAGTAGCGTTCACAGGACCTAGTGCAAGGGAGAGAGGGGATGGGAAAGCCGCGGTGGCAGTTGGCCGCGTGGAGCGCCAACTCCAGCGAGGTCCCGCCATAGCGGCGGTGGAAGAAATGGCGAATACGCCCTTACCAAGCCTCAACTGACTCAATTGAAAGGTGGAGGTGGTAGAGGGGATCACGGCAAAGCTAGGGACAAGATGGTCGACGCGTTTTTGTAGTGGCGAGCGTGGAAGGCAAAGGCGATGCTCGGTCGAAAATGGAGGAGCTGTGGCGGCTCGGCGCTGCGCGCGGTGGAGGCGAAAGAGAAGCAAATGGAGCAGGCGACTCGGTCGGGCAGGCGCGCGGGATTCTCATGTCGTGGCCAGCAGCGCCAGGATGCCCGTGACACATGGCAGCGCGAGCAGAAGTCCGGCGACGGGTGGCAAACACGCGGTGTTCATTGTCTGATGGCTGTCAGTCACTGTAGCTCACATTCAGACAACGGGAACCGCCTGATGGAGCGACTTCAACGTCTTAGTACGGCTAAACCGTTGATCCATTGCAAAAACAGTGTACATGAAAATTGTAGGTCTACCATCCATCTACAATTTCTTTTCAAGGACCATCATCTAATTCGCCATGGATCAGAAGTTACATCAAGCCAAAGTTGGCTTGATCCAACTGAAAATGCAGTTAGGACTTAGAATTATTTTTTAGTGTTGAATCCACCATCAATAATGACTTGTGGGCCATGTTTGAGGCTGTTCCACACATTTTCATGAGTTGATCATAAAACAACTTTTGTTCCTTGATAAATTAGCTACAACTTTGGTAAAGAGTGCACAGCCATGCAAGATCTCTAAGTTGGACTTTTGAATCAGTCAAACAGTGTCACTCTAAGGGTCATTCAAAGTCAAACCTCCACTTGAGGGCATTTTTGTCATTTTGATCCACATGAACAATGTCCCAACAATTACCCTAAGTGTAGTTAAGGTGTATTAGACCATAATCAACCACTTTACCCAAGTGTTATACCAATTTCTAATGATCACATGTGATGAAACAACAAAACAATCAATTCACTCAAATGTTGCAATTCCATGTTTCACATGTTTCATCACTTTTGTTGCAATTTTAACTTGCCACATTCCTACCATGTTGCCATGTTTCAAGGTATGAGAAATTCATGTTGCATTCAAATGTTGCACTACTACCATTCATAAGCAATCAAGTATGAAACAAACAGAATTTGCGAATGTTGCATATGTATGTTTCAGTGACAATGGCATGATGACATAGATGATGCATATGTTTATGAAATGAAATGCAATTTTGTGGAAGCCAAACACCTAGGGTGTTACAGCCCTCCCCCCTTAGAAAAATCTCGTCCCGAGATTTGGAAAGCGTACCAATCAGTATAGAAAGCCAGATAATTTTCCTTTAAATAATCTTCCCGCTCCCATGTTGCATCTCGATCACTATGATTACTCCAAACTACCTTGTATAACTTAACTACTCGCCTACGAGTCACTCTTTCTTGAGTATCCAGAACTTGCATGGGCTTCTCCTCATAAGAAAGATCAGATTTCAAGTTGATTCTCCTTATTGCTATTCTTTCCTCGGGAATACGAAGACACTTCTTTAGCTGAGACACATGGAATACCGGGAATATAGCTCCCATTTCACGTGGTAGATTGAGTTTATAGGCTACTCTTCCACTTTTCTTGATAATGCAGTAAGGTCCAACATATCGAGGCTCAAGCTTCCTTTTGATTCCAAAACGTTTTACTCCTTTCATAGGGGATACCTTCAGATAAACATGATCACCTACTTCAAACTCAATAGATTTTCTTCTCTTGTCAGCATAGCTCTTTTGTCTAGCCTGAGCGGCAGTCATATTCTTCTGTATAGTTTGTACTTGCTCTTTGGCTTATTTTACAAAATTAATACCATAGAATCTTCTTTCTCCGGGTTCCACCCAGTTCAAAGGAGTCCTGCACTTGCGGCCATAAAGAGCTTCAAAAGGAGCCATTTTGATACTCTCTTGATAACTGTTATTATAAGAGAATTCAGCGAGAGGCAACCATTCCTCCCAAGAGACTTTGCAAGAGATAAGACAAGCTCTAAGCATGTCTTCAAGAATTTGATTAACACGCTCAGTCTGTCTCGATGTTTGCGGATGATAGGCAGAACTGCAGATTAGATGAGTGCTAAGATTCTGATGTAAGCATTCCCAAAAGCGAACCATGAATTGCGGTCCTCTATCTGAAACAATGGATTTGGGTACACCATAGAGACGTACCACTTGTTGAAAGTAAATCTCAGCATAATTGTGAGGGTGGTAGGTAGACTTGACCGGAATAAAGTGAGCAGATTTAGTTAGACGATCTACGATAACCCAGATGGAATCACAACCCTTTTTGGTAGTGGGTAATCCAATAATGAAATCCATAACAATTTCTTCCCACTTCCAGCCATGAATAGAGAGTGGCTGTAATAATCCGGGCCTCATGTGAATAGCCTTGACTCTGCAACAGTTATCGCACCTTGCCACATAGGCTATGATTTCTTTCTTCATCTTGGTCCACCAATAATACAGCTTGAGATCTTGATACATTTTACTGCTACCAGGATGGATGGACAATCTAGAAGAATGGGCTTCAGCCATAATTTGATTTCTAAGTTCTTTGTCTTTGGGTACTACAAGCCAATCATTAAACTAGAGAATTCCTTTGTCATCGACCCTAAAGTGCTTGGTCTCTTGATCTTTCATCTTCCGCTTGATATGAAACACACCCACATCAGTCTTCTGGAGTTCGATAATTCGACTTCTAAGAGAGCAATCCATAGTGATATTGTGGAGTACTGCAGGATGAAGGAGGTGTGCCAGATGAAAGTCTTCACTAACTAAGGAATTGCAATGGGCCTTTCTGCTTAAGGCATCAGCAACCACATTGGCCTTGCTAGGATGGTAGTGTACTTAAAGGTTGTAGTCTTTGATCAATTCTAACCATCGTCGTTGACGCATGTTCAACTCGGGTTGAGTAAAGATGTACTTGAGACTTTTATGGTCCGTATAGATGTTGCACACATTACCTAGCAAGTAATGTCTCCAGATCTTCAGGGCATGAACAACCATGGCTAGCTCTAAGTCATGGGTAGGATAATTGATTTCATGCTTTCGAAGCTGGCACGAAGCATAAGCAATGACCCGGCCCTCCTGCATAAGAACACACCCCAAACCGGTGCCACATGCATCACAATAGACATCAAAAGGCTTCTCGATGTCAGGTTGTGCCAATACAGGAGTAGAGGTTAGTAAGGTCTGCAAAGTGTGGAAAGCCTCTTCACACTTCGGAGTCCACACAAACTTCTCATCCTTTTGTAGTCAAGTCATGGGCTTGGTGATTTTTGAGAAATCTAGGATAAAGCGACGATAGTAGCCAGCCAAACCCAGGAAACTTCAGACTTCTGTGACCGTAGTAGGTGCCTTCCACTCTAGGACTTCTTGCACCTTAGTAGGGTCAACCGAAATTCCATCTCCAGATAACACATGACCTAGAAAAGGTATCTTGTTCAACCAGAATTCGCACTTGCTGAACTTAGCATAAAGCTGGTTGTCATGTAATCGAGTTAAAACAATTCTCAGATGTTCAGCATGTTCTTCTTCATTCTGAGAATATACAAGGATATCATCAATGAACACGATGACGAACTTGTCCAATTCTGGCATGAATACTGAATTCATCAGGTACATAAAGTGTGCCGGAGCATTTGTCAACCCAAAGGACATGACAAGGTATTCGAACAAGCCATAATGAGTAGAGAAAGTTGTCTTAGGTATATCTTTAGGATGGATTTTGATCTGATGGTAGCCAAACCTCAAATCGATCTTGGAGAATACCTTAGCTTTGGAGAGCTGATCAAATAGAATATCGATGCGAGGAAGAGGGTATTTGTTCTTGATAGTAACCGCATTAAGGGGGCGATAATCCACGCACATGCGCAGAGACTCGTCCTTCTTCTTCACAAAAATAGCCGGACAACCCCAAGGAGAAGAACTAGGCCGAATCAAACCTTTCTTTAATAGCTCATTCAACTAACTCTTCAGCTCAACCAACTCATTGGGTGGCATTCTATAGGGCCTTCGAGAAATAGGAGCCATACCCGGAATGAGTTCTATTTTGAATTCTACATCACGGTCCGGAGGTAATCTAGGCAAGTCATCAGGGAAGACATCTAGAAATTCATAGACAACCGGTATATCTTCAATGGCTTTGGCTAGGGTAGCATTGGCTGTATTGTGGATAGCGATATCACGAGGTAACTGCACTAGAAAACACTTCTTATCCACATGATCCCTCAACATTACCACACGGGTTGATGTATCGATCAACACTCCATTCCCGCTCATCCACTTCATCCCTAGGATTACATTGATTCCTACCCCCGGAAGAACTACAAGATCCATAAGGAATTCTCGATCCCCAATCTCAATCTTTACATCTTTAACTACTTGGTTAGTCAGGATATTATTTCTAGTAGCACTAATACAATAACCACCCTTGACAATTGTAATCACATTCATCTTATGCATAGATGCGAAAGTAGAACTCACAAAGGAATGCGAAGCACCCGAATCAAAGAGCACAACTACAGGGTGATCATTAACAAGGAACTTACCAGCGGTGACCACTTCACCAGCAGGAATTTCCTCCATAGTAGTGTAGTGAACATGCCCCTAACGGACGTTTCCCTAAGCATTATGCTTGGAAGGATAGGGACACTTATTAGCCTAGTGACCAGGCTAGTTACAGTTCCAGCACAGACTGTTAGCTGGTGGGACATTGGAGCTGCCCTACCTAGAGGTATTCTTTGGCAAGGAAATTGTGTACCCCTTGCGAAAACCAGTTTTAGCTTGATTCTTCTTCTGAGGTGGGCGGTACCGGACATTAGCATTGGGTGGACGATACTGGGTCTTGGATACCACTGGTGCCTTAGATTGAGAAGCACCTACCTCAAAGTTTCTTTTATGGGTCTTGAAAGTAGCATACACCTTATCATTATTCTCTTGAGTCAGGGTGTCACTGATAAACTCATTGAAGGTGACACACTTGTAGTTGCCCATAGACTTCATCAGTTTAGGGGAAAGTCCCCTCTTGAAACTAGCTATTCTTTTGGCGTCAGTATCAATGAACTCAGGAGCATACCTCGCCAATTTGTCAAATGCCTAGAGGTATTCAGTAAGACTCTTGTTGCCTTGAGTTAGCTTTATAAACTTAGTATGCTTAATGGCCATGAGACCAGGAGGGATAAAATGTTCCCAGAAAGCTGTCTGGAACTGGTCCCAAACTATCTCGATGTTTGCAGGAAAGGTGGTCCTGTGATGGGTCCACTAGATGCCTATAGGGCCTTGGAGCTGGTGTCCTACATACGAGGCCTGCATACCTTCTGTCAAATGGAGCAATCCAAACCTTTGCTCTATCATACTCAACCATTCATCAGCTTGTAATGGTTCTTCTACCTCTCTAAAGATAGGAGGCTTTGTGTCCATGAAGTCCTTAAAGCTGCTATACTGGTTCAGCTCGGGTCCCTGGTGGACATGTCGATCCTCGCGGTTAGCCATTTGGCGCATAGCCTCAGCTAGCATGCACTGACTTTTGACCACTGTCTACATTAGCTCAGCTAGGGTGGGCGGTGGAGGAGGTGGTTGTTCCTCATCTCCCATGCTACGACCGTGACGAAGGTTATAAGCCATCTGCAAAATGTATAGCCAATGAGCACTGATGATGTGGAAATTTTGTAGATGAATTGTATAATTATGCCAAACTAACTCCAATGGAGGAAATGAATTTATACTATCAACAGAGGCACAATCATCCATCACAATCACACAACTCATCAAGCACATCAATTGACACATTAATGCGATGAACTTAACCAGCAATGAGATCGATAGACCGTATAGACAGAAATTGTCAAAGGCTCACATACATGGAGCATAACACGTTTGATAGGTTACATCCAAGCCATAGAGGTTCCAACTGACATCAAAGATAACTTAAGGTTCGATATTACATCCCAACGATTAACTTTATTACAAGCTACTCGTTCATGCATGAGGACCAACAAAAGACTAGCTCTAGCGCATTAGCTAAGTAGTAAGCTAAACTACGCATCGTCCTCGGAGTCAGTGTCGAAGATCTCTCCTCCATCTTCATCACTAGCAGGTTCTAACTCCTCATCTTCCTCCTCATCAGGTGGAACATCCTCAGGTCCATTAATCTCAATGTCATCATCACCTTCAGCCATGATGACACCAGAGCCCATCTCATCCTCATCATCAGGTGGTAGGAGAGGGTGAAGTTGATTGTGTAACAAGTGAACCTCCTCATGGAGATGGTTATTGTACTCTTCGGCAGCTACCAACTGCTGCTCCAGTTCTACCTGTTGTGCTCTCAACACATTCTCCTCGTGCCAGGCTTCATTCCGTTGGTTCAGCATGTGAATCAACATACGTTCATAGTTGCGGTGAGCAACTGTCAACCTCTAAACCTCCAGGGTCTCTTGATCCCGTTCCTGTGTGACTTGCTCCAAACGGTGCTGAGCTGCAGTCCTCTCAGCAGTCACCCGGGCCAGCTCTACCCTCAGCCTTTCCACCTCAGTAGGCTCCGGACGGGGCTCACGAGGAGCTAACCAGTGATGAGGCACCCTGCCTCCGGCGGACTTGCGAGTAGTGCATTTCATGCACGCCATCTATAGCAAAAAGTTGCACCGTAAGGGGAGAATCATTTAAGGGATACAAAATTTAATTAGTCGAGACCATCAATTTTAAAGGAGGGAGTAATGCAAAAATGCTATGTATGCTTGAACATGATGCATGCACGATTCGTACGTCCTCACAAACCTAGAAAAATTTAAAGGCTAGCGAAATATACGGTGGCATACATACGTTCTCTCGCATACGGTAGCTAGTCGATCTACAACGATACGTTGTTAGTGTACCTGCAAAAAATTTCATTTCAGCCTAATAATTTCCCAAAAAGGCATGTAAAGTAAGCAGTAAACTAAATACTTTCATATATACATCCCCCGATGTATATACTCTAGTATCATAGCTACCCAACAGAGATACCCACATTTAAGTACTCTCATAGATACATGATCAAACATGTAAGTATGCGAGTAACCACAACTACTCTCCCCTAGACCGACGGTTGAACGGTCATGCTCTCACAACTCCCACTTACCAGAGCATAGAGGTATTTTGATCCATACATTACCACCCCAAGCGGATGGCATCCATACAATAGCACGCTATATGGACACGAAACAAAAACCAGCAGGAACCCCCAAGTTAGTACTTTAATAAGCCACCTAAGAGTCCTTATTTGGGCATAAGGGATATGACCACTGGCAATACTTAGTATTTAATTTAGAATTTTTACAAATACTTTTGTTTTAGATACACAAATGACATGTTTAGTGTTGAATCTTGCTCTGATGCCAGCTGTAACAGAACCGACCAAATCATAAGAACGTAAGTACAAAAACAATCACTAAAGTGATCAAATTCCTGTACTTAAGCTCCCATAATCCCGGTAGTCCGGAAATCACGAAGGATTTCAACCAACTCTCGACATACAAACCAAGACCGTAGTGATTCAACACAACACATCATTCGTTACAACATTTCACAAGTAGCATTTGGATTACATCCATCAGAGTTCAAATAAAATATTACAAACCAAGTTCAAATTTGCGGAAGCAACATAGTTTAGTACATAACTTCATAGTTTCAAATACATTGCTAGATCTTAGTCATGTCCCACAAAAGCATCTTCAGGTATGAGAACTAGTAGAGACCGTGCCCAACGGTCTAGTCTTCATCCCCAACCGGGAGAAGGCAATACTTGCAGCAACCAAAGTAGAACTGGTCATCTGCAACAGGTGGGAGATAAACCCTGAGTACGAGAAGGTACTCAGCTAGACTTACCCGTCAAAACTAGAAATAAAAGACACCAAGGGTCATGCAAGGCTTATAAGGTGGGCTAGCTGGACATAGTTGCATAAAGGAGCTTATGAATATAGTAACCAATTTAAACTTCGCATCAAGTTTATCATCATTTACCTGTCCACTAGATTTGCACCTGTACTAGAGCACTCACTTATTAGGAGCAAACAATATTAACCATAGCAGGTATAATAAGGCTGTCATCATCATATCATCATTTCCGAACCATTATGTTATTTAGTGTATCTACTTTGGAGATAAGCCCGTCAAGTTCTCACTAACCGGGAGAGACGGCGACTCGAATTGAATTACAACTCAGCTGAGGGGGTATTCCTAACTCTCACCCTAGCATACTTTGCAAGGGTAGCCGTGGGTCACCTTTGGTACAACTCAAGAACCAAATTCATGGGTTCGATCAACGCCAGCACTCTCAGGGATTACCCTTCTACCAGGACGATCAGGACTTTTAAATCACCTGCCCTTGGACTCACGCCTACGGCTCCCTTCCGAGGCACACTTTATACTTATCGACTCCCAGCCTAAGGTGAGCTACTCGGCTTCGTGGTCGGTCTTTGGACACGGCCAACTAAGAGAGAGGCATGCGTTCAACATGAACAGGAAAGGCTCCAAGATTCAGTCCTTAAGCGACACAGACAGAGTCACTGCAAACCGACAAGCCTCCGTCCGGCCTTCATTTCAAATTAAGACTAGTTCTTTTCCATGATAGCAAATATAGCCAACCATGCCATATGTATCTTCCTATATCTCGCAGGTGATAGGAAATCACCTAACTTCTACCGTGTTTAAGCAGGGCTAAGCACTACACGAACCTGAGCTACATAGGATTCAGGGTATCAATATCTGGACAAGGATTGGATAACCAATGCAGCAAGTGTTTGCATCCAACACCTAAACTTAATGCAACAATATATATATGTAATAATAATACTTTAACTGCATTTCGGAAATTAGGAGGCTTAATATGCTCCGGGGCTTGGCTTTCACAAAGTTGCACGGACGGTGGTCCGAGCACTCAACGGCGACCTCGTCTGGCACCTCTCCCGTGGGCTGCACCTCCTAAACCTCCGGTGTCGGCTGCTGCTGCTCGCTCGGTTCCTCGAATTCCAGTAGTGTCACACCTTCTGGTACACCTATTGCATGCTGATGCACAAGATAAATATCATGGATGCATAAGGAATGACATGATGCTCATGATGAATGGATCACAGTAAGTGTTTAACGAAACATCACTGGACACTCGTTTACCGATTAAGAATAACTCTATTCAAATCACTTTAAAGCATGTATCTAACTTAACTTGAAGAACAAGATCAACTTACCTAACTTGCATAACCTAAGATAAAGATGTTCATCTTCAGTTAAAGGCCTAACACCTAGGAACATTACCACAAGCTTAGGAAGAGTAAAGGCATACTTAATTCAATGTTAAGGTTTTACATGCAACGAGTAGTTCCTTAATTCAATCACAACAAGAGTTCTACAAACCCAAATGACTTGCATGAGGACATTCTGGAAAGCTTATGAAATTCTCTACAATTCATTTGTAAACATCAAAGCATGATTCTTACGTTAACCAAATCGAATTTAAGTAAACCTAGAATCTGTCCAGAAATGACAGGTTTACTAAATTAATTATTTAGTGATGATGCAAAAGCATAATTGGACCAAACCAAGTTTACTAACTTGTTGCACATACTAGAGGAACATCAGAAAGTATAGTGCCAACTTCTAAATAAATTATTTAATGCCCTTTTCTAATTTATTTAGTTAATTAGGTGATTAAAGCAATATATAGTGAAACTGTTCAGAAAAATCTACAAAAATTACAGTAGCTATCTCATGCTTCACATAGACTACCATAAAAATTTCAAAGCTATTGAGCAAGCAGAACTTGCTGTACCCAAAATAACAGGTGGCATGTCTATTTCTAGCATAATTAGGAAACCCTAATGAAAAGTGTCAAGCAACAGATTTCACATTTTTCCTAGCATCATTCTAGCATAAGAATAGCACTCACCAAATTTTGCCCTTACTGGATCTATAGAAAAATTATGAAAATTCTCCCAAGATCCGTCCATGCAAACAAGAGAATTTTCTATCTCCTACATACAGTGTCCAAAATATATGAAAATTTAACTACAAGCTATTCATGATATGAGAAGTACACCATAAAAATTTCAAGCCATTTGGAGCTACATAGAAAAAGATATAATTACCCCTATTTCCTTCATGATTAAAAGAGATTATTAGCAACTCCATTTTTCATAACAGAACATGGCATATATTATATTTTTAATATAAACTAGACATTATCATGAACTCAACAAAATTGGAACCACATCATTTGAATCTACCAACTAGGAGATACATATTTTTGAATATATACACAAATCTGTGAAAAGAATAAAACCAAAACGAATTTGAAACCCTATCTCTACTGCTGGGCCGGCCCGAAGGATACGGCGGCCCACCACGCCTGCGCAAGCGCAGCCCAGCCTTGACACAGCCCATGCTGGCTCCCGCCTCTGCATGAGCGACTGATGATGGGGCCCCACGAGACAGAGAGACAGGCAGGGGAGGGAAAGATGACGGCGGCGCAACTCGTCGCCGGTGGCATCTCCGGCGAGTCTAGTGGTGCTACGGTGTTCGCCTCATCCATGCACATCTAACGGTGCCATCTATTGAAGCTATTGCCGCGGCTACAGGGGGTGGCGACGATCATGGCGGCGCACAGCCATGGCTTGGCCGGCTCCGGCGAGACGACGGCGTCATGGCCCTAGTGGGTGACCCTATGAGCTTCAGTAGCGTTCACAAGACCTAGCGCAAGGGAGAGAGGGGATGGGAAAGCCGCGGTGGCAGTTGGCCGTGTGGAGCGCCAACTTCGGCGAGGTCCCGTCATGGCGGCGGTGGAAGAAATGGCGAATACGCCCTTACCAAGCCTCAACTGACCCGATTGAAAGGTGGAGGTGGTAGAGGGGATCACGACGAAGCTAGGGACAAGATGGCCGACATGTTTTTGCAGTGGCGAGCGCACAAGGCAAAGGCGATGCTCAGTCGGAAATGGAGGAGCTACGGTGGCTCGGCGCTACGCGCGGTGGAGGCGAAAGAGAAGCAAATGGAGCAGGCGACTTGGTCGGGCAGGCGCGTGGGGTGCTCATGTCACGGCTAGCAGCGCCAGGATGCTTGTGGTGCATGGCAGCGCGAGCAGAAGTCTAGCAACGGGTGGCAAACACGCGGCGTTCATTGTCTGATGGCTGTCAGTCACTGTAGCTCACATTCAGACAACGGGAACCGCCTGACAGCGTGACTTCAATGTCTTCGTATGGCTAAACCGTTGATCCATTGCAAAAATAGTGTACATGAAAATTGTAGGTCTACCATCCATCTACAATTTCTTTTCAAGGACCATAATCTAATTCGCCTTGGATCAGAAGTTACATCAAGCCAAAGTTGGCTTGATCCAACTAAAATGCAGTTAGGACTTAGAATTATTTTTCAGTGTTGAATCCACCATCAATAATGACTTGTGGGCCATGTTTGAGGCCGTTCCACACATTTTCATGAGTTGATCATAAAACAACTTTTGTTCCTTGATAAATTAGCTACAACTTTGGTAAAGAGTGCATAGCCATGCAAGATCTCTAAGTTGGACTTTTGAATCAGTCAAACAGTGTCACTCTAAGGGTCATTCAAAGTCAAACCTCCACTTGAGGGCATTTTTGTCATTTTAATCCACGTGAACAATGTCCCAACAATTACCCTAAGTGTAGTTAAGGTGTATTAGACCATAATCAACCACTTTACCCAAGTGCTATACCAATATCTAATGATCACATGTGATGAAACAACAAAACAATCAATTCACTCAAATGTTGCAATTCCATGTTTCACATGTTTCATCACTTTTGTTGCAATTTTAACTTGCCACATTCCTACCATGTTGCCATGTTTCAAGGTATGAGAAATTCATGTTGCATTCACATGTTGCACTACTACCATTCATAAGCAATCAAGTATGAAACAAACAGAATTTGCGAATGTTGCATATGTATGTTTCAGTGACAATGGCATGATGACATAGATGATGCATATGTTTATGAAATGAAATGCAATTTTGTGGAAGCCAAACACCTAGGGTGTTACATTGGTGGCGTCGGCGACCACCGTCGGCTAGTAGAACCCTTGGTGGAAGGCGTTTCTGACGAGTGTCTGAGGCGTCGCTTGGTGCCTGTAGGCCCCTGCGTGCAAGTCCCAAAGTAGGGCTCGACCTGCCTCGGTAGTGATGCATCATTGGAGGACGCCATATGGGCTTTGCCGGTACAACTCACTGTCACTGAGGGCGTAAGCTTTGGCTCATCGCGCAAGCCATCGGGCTTCGGTCCTATCTGTGGGAAGCTCTCCTCGAATGAGGCAATCAAGGAGCGGGACCCGCCAGTCCATGCCCTGGTCGGCCTCAGGAGGTTCCATGTTGACTTCCATCACCTCGGGCTCGGCCGAAGGGGTCTCGACGACGGAGGGCACCTCGAGACCTGCAGTGGGCTCGACCGATGGGCCCTCTCCCGCCGCCGAGGCATGGTCGATGGAAGGCTTGCAGAGGTCTCGGGCAAAAACGTTTGGGGGGACCGGGGCCCGCGCCGACGCCATCTTTGCCAGTTTGTCCATGGCCTCATTGAATTTACGCGTGATGTGGTTATGTTTGAGACAGTCGAACTTGTCTTCAAGGCGATGTACCAGCTTGTAGTACGCCTCCATCTTGGGGTCATGGCAGTTTGACTCCTTCATCACCTGATCGATGACAAGCTGCGAGTCGCCCCGCACGTCGAGGTGCCGTACTCCAAGTTCGACGGCGATCTGCAAGCCATTGACGAGGGCTTCGTATTCGGCTGCATTGTTGGAGGTGGCAAAGTGGAGCCAAATCATGTAGCGCATGCGTACTCCAAGGGGTGAGATGAAGAGTAGACCCACGCCCACCCCGGTCTTCATCAGGGACCCATCGACGTACATGGTCCAGCATTCCACCTAGACTAGGGCAGGTGGTAGTTGGGTGTCGGTCCACTCTACCACGAAATCGGCCAAGACCTGAGATTTGATCACTTTCCTAGGCGCAAAGGACAGAGCCTCCCCCATGAGCTCGATGGCCCACTTGGCTATCCTACCCGAGGCCTCCCGGTTATGGATTATCTCCCCTAGGGGGAAAGACGACACCATGGTTACCGGGTGGGATTCGAAGTAGTGACGCAGCTTGCATCGAGCCAAGACTACGGCGTAGATTAGTTTCTAGATGTGGGGATAGCGTGTCTTAGTCCCGGAGAGCACTTCACTGATGAAGTAAATAGGTCATTGGATAGGTAGAGCATGCCCCTCTTCCTGCCTCTTGACTACTACGGCCACGCTGACCACTTGGGTCATTGCGGCGACGTAAAGTAAAAGAGCCTCACCCTTGGCTAGCGGTACCAGGATGGGAGGATTAGTGAGCAATGCCTTGAGTTTGGCGAGGGCTTCTTCGGCCTCGGGGGTCCACAAAAAGCGTTCTAATTTCCTCAAGAGGCGGTACAGAGGCAAGCCTTTTTTGCCAAGGCGTGAGATGAAGCGGCTTAGAGCCACAAGGCATCCCATAACCTTCTGTACTCCCTTGAGGTCTCGGATCGGTCCCATGTTGGTCACGGCCGAGACCTTCTCCGGGTTGGCCTTGATGCCACATTCCGAGACTATGAATCCCATGAGCATGCCTTAGGGAACCCCGAACACACACTTCTCAGGGTTGAGCTTGATGCCCTTTTCTCTGAGGCATTTGAAGGCTATCTCTAGGTCATTGATGAGTTCCTCGGCCTTTCTAGACTTGACCATGATGTTGTCCACATAGGCCTCAATGGTTTGCCCGATGTGCTCGCCAAAGACTTGGGTCATGCACCGCTGGTATGTGGCCCCTACGTTTCTGAGGCCGAATGGCATGGTCACATAGCAGTACATGCCGAATGGTGTGATAAAAGAAGTCACGAGCTGGTCGGACTCTTTCATCTTGATTTGACGATAACCGAAATACGCATCAAGGAAAGACAAGGTTTCACATCCCGCAGTGGAGTCAATGATTTGGTCAATCCAAGGTAATGGGAAAGGGACTTTTGGATAGGCTTTATTCAAACCGGTGTAGTCTACACACATCCTCCACTTCCCATTTTTCTTTTTGACTAACACAGGGTTAGCTAACCACTCCGGATGGGACACTTTCTTGATGAATCCGATCGCCAAAAGCTTCTGCACCTCCTCGCCGATGGCTCTGCGCTTTTCCTCATCAAATCAGTGTAGGCGCTGCTTCACCGGCCTAGAGCCGGCCTGGATGTCTAAGGCGTGCTTGGCGACCTCCCTCGGTATGCCCAGCATGTCCGAGGGACTCCATGCGAACATATCGGCATTCGCGTGGAGAAAGTCGACGAGCATGGCTTCCTATTTAATGCCGAGGGTGGCACAGATCCTCAGCACCCGGTCGTTGGGGCAGGTGGGGTTGACCGGAACGAGTTTGATGGCCTCTGTGGGCTCGAAAGTCCTGGCATGATGCTTGGAGTCGGGCACCTCGCTGCCGAGTTGGTCGAGGTTGACGATGAGGGTCTCAGCCTCCATGATAGCCTCAGCATACTCGATGCACTCGACGTCGTAGTCATATGCATGCTCGTATGTTGACTCAACAATGATGACGCCGTTGGGGCCCAACATCTTGAGCTTGAGGTACATGTAGTTGGGGACCGCCATGAACTTGGCGTAGCACGGCTGCCCCAGGATGGCGTGGTAAGTTCCCTTGAACCCAACCACCTCGAAGGTAAGGACCTCCTTGCGGTAGTTGGAGGGAGTACCGAAGCAGACAGGTAGGTTGATGTGCCTGAGGGGCCACGTGCGTTTCCCCGGCACAATGCCGTGGAAAGGCGCAGCGCCACCCCAGAGCTGCGACTGGTCAAGCTCCAGGAGTTCCAGGGTGTTGGCGTAGAGGATGTTGAGGCCGCTGCCTCTGTCCATCAATACCTTAGTGAGCCAGGTATTGTCGATGATGGGGTCGACGACAAATGGGTATTGCTTGGGGTTTGGGTCGTAATCGGGATGGTCGTCCCGGTCAAAGGTGATTGCCTCCCAAGACCAGTTGAGGTACCGGGGAGTGGCCACCTTTACCGAGAAGACCTCCCGGTGCTCCCTCTTCCGCTGGCGTGCCGTGAGGCTCGCTGAAGGCCCGCCGAAGATCATGAAGGCATTGTGTACTTCGAGGAATCCGTTGTCCTTGTCGTCGTCCTTGTCATCGGCACCCTTCTTCTTGGCATCATCGTCGGGGAGCCCGAGCTTAGCATAGTAACACCAGAGCATGGTGCACTCTTCGAGGGCATGCTTCACTGGACCCTCGTGGTAAGGGCAGGGTTTCTTGAGCATGTCATCGAAGAGCCTAGGGCCTCTAAGGCCTCAGGGATTTTTGCGCTCTGCGGCCACGACTAGGCCAGCCTCGAGGACTTCTTGCTTCCCCTGGTGACCCTTTTTCTTTTTCTTGGGGAGGTGGGGAGCTGAGGCCCTGGGGGCCTCGTCCCTCCACTTCCCCTTGGCGTCATCGTCGGGGAAGATGGCCCCAATAGCCTCTTCTCCCGAGGCGAAGTTGGTGGTGATGTCGAGGAGTGCGGCCACCGAGGTTGGTACATTCCGGCCCAATTCTCAGACCAGGTCTCGGCAGGTGGTGTCGAAAAGGAAAGCCTAGACAATTTCTGAGTCATCAATGCTTGGCAACTCGGTGCACTTCTTGGAGAAGCACCGGATGAAGTCTCGGAGAAACTCGTTTGGCGCCTGGCAACAACTCTTGAGGTCCTAGGAGTTCCTAGGGCGCACGTATGTGCCCTAAAAATTCCCGACAAAGACCCTTACCAAGTCACGCCAGTCGTGGATCTGCAAGGGAGGGAGATGTTCAAGCCAGGCTCGCGCCGAGTCTGACAAGAACAATGGGAGATTGCGGATGATGAGCAGGTCATCGTCCGCGCCGCCTAGCTGACAAGCCAGGCGGTAATTAGCTAGCTAAAGTTCAGGGTTGGTCTCACAGCTGTACTTCATGAGGTTGGCCGGTTGCCGAAATCGGGCTAGAAAATGAGTAGCGCAGATGGCTCTGCTAAAGACTTGAGGACCAGGCGGCCCAGGGGAAGGATTGCGGTCTTCCCCGTTGTTGTAGCAGCCACCTCGGTGCGGATGGTAGCCCCAGGCAGGCCCCTCATTATCGTGTTGCCGTCGCCTACTGATCACTTCGTGGTCGCCCTGTGCCTCGCGTTGGTTGCCGAGGTGGTCGTGCAGCAAGGAGACCCTATTGATCATCGATGCGCGAGCGAGTTTGGGATGAGCCAAGGCCTCCCTATCCTACCGAGGCAGTGCCGTGGGAAGGTCTGAGGCACCCCCACGCCATCAGGAGGTGGAACTCTCGGCCTGCTGCACCGTGGCGGTCTCGAGGAGATTCCGGAGCTCGCTGCGGACCCGTCGCCCCTCCGTAGTAGAGGGTTCGGGCATCGTTCGAACAAGCATTGCCATAGCCATGACGTTCTGGCTAGCGCGATTGAAGATTGGGGGGTGCTCACCCCCTTCGTCGTCATTGATGTGGTGGTGGATGTCACAGGCCCTCCACCGAGCTCCTCCGCCATCACCGTGACCCTGCTGCTCCTGCTCGAGAGTGTCTAGGAGCTGCTGTAGAAGGAGTCGGTCTTGCTCGACCATGGCCTAAAGCTCATGGAGCTGCTCCAGGTCTGAGCGTCGTAGTTGTCTGAGGGCAAGGCTCTCATTCTGCGCTGCTGGTGGGACAATGCATGGGGGCGTGGCATCGCCCGCTCCCTGGCGAAGCGGGGTATGGTTACTTGCCCCCTCATCCTCATCACCCATGCTTGGCATCCCGAGTTCGACGTGGAAGCACTCACGAGTGGGATCATAAGTGCCTTCGTCGTCAGAGTCGGAGTAGCCAAAGCAGTAGTCACTTGTGGCCAGGAAGTGGTGCATGGCTTTAGGGTCGCGAAGTCCGGAGAAGTCCGCTCTGGCCCACGCCTCATCCTCCTCTGAGGAGTCAGCGTGGGAGTGAGTCAAAGTCGTGGTGCCGAAGTCAAGGGCGAAGCGTTGGTAACGTCCTGAGGGCTCTGCGTGAGCAGAAGCGTAGGTGGAAGCATAGGTGGTGGTGGCATTTCTCAACCCGAAGGGATACAGGGATGGTGCCATCGCTAGGCTTTGCTCCACCGAAGTCAACTCCTCAGGACGTGACGGGGCAGAGCTTGATGTTGGGGCATCGTCGTGCGCCACCAGCGTCTTTCCCTTATCTAGGCTTAGGCTAGACAAGTCCCCAACCAGGTACCTTGTGCCAACAGCTGGGCGTGGGATACCAGTGGAGAGTGGCGTGTCGCCCTGAGTTCGTGTGATGTCGGGGTGGCCCCGCTCGCATCGTGCCTGGCGAGCGCGACGAGAGCGGCCGCCCGAGCGCCACCTATGCCTGGGCTATGAGTGCGTGACGTCGTCATCGGTCGGTGGGGCTCGGGGTGTGAGAAGTACCATATTGTACTCACATCCTAGAGACATGAACTCTAGGCTCCCGAACCAGATCACCATGCCAAGATGCAGTGGTCGTACGGGATCTGCCATCCAGAACTTGTTAGGGAGATGAAGCTGACACACAGTCCCCCTACCTGGCGCTCCAACTGTCGGTGTTTTGGATCGGCGGGCCCTTAACCAACAAGTAAAAATGTGTTGTGTGCTCCTAATCCCAGATGGTGATGCAAAGAGACACAAGGTTTATACTGGTTCAGGCAATGGGTTCCCTACGTCCAGTTAGAGAGATCGATCTTGTATTCCATGCACCGAAATGCTCATAGTAGGGGGTTACAAGCAGGGCGAGAGAGGGAGCTAGTCCTAGGTCTCTGCATGGGGTGGTGTGGATTGCTTGAGATGTTGATCTCAGGTGGCGGGGAAGCGTGCGTGTTACAGAATGTTGAGTGTGTGTTCGTCTACCTCATTAATCCGTCCCCGTGTCTCCTAAAATGGCCCAAATCCCTCCCTTTTATAGTTGAAGGGGGGACAGGGGTGATACATGTATTAACTATGCGGCGTCGTGTGAACAGAGGCGGTATGTCCGAGCCCTATAGCCTATTACTATGGTGGTATGGTTGATGGAGTGGTCCTACCCTTGAAGTGCTAGAGCAACGCGCTAGTCACATCCGAACTTTATGCGACGTGGGAGCTCTAGTGATGGCTGGACGCAGGGCCTGGCGAGTGACGTGCTGGTTGTTGTGCGTTGACTACGTGAAGAGCCAAGGCCCGGTTGGTGCCAAGGCCAAGCCGTCGTAGGGGGCTCGGTAGGCGCGAATCCCAAGGTTGCCGAGACCCTAAAGTAGACTACCGAGGCATGGAGGGAGCAGTTGGTTCTATACACTGACTTCGAGGCTATAGTAACCTAGACTTGACTCTGCACGTCATGTTGTTTCTGGAGTAGGGGTTAGGTAGCACAGCGCAGTATAGGCACCAGTCGTGGGCACAGTACCGAGCACAGTGGTTGGTAACCCCTGTCCTCTCCTATCCCGGGTGGCATAGCTTCGATGTGACTGGCATCTAGTCGGCCACGCCACTGTGTTGAGCCATCGTTCGGCTGATATCGTGGGAGCGGTCGAACGCGCTGGTCGGACGTGACGTCTTGTCCGAGAAGTTGGTCGAGGCGGAGGCGACGGGATTGTTTTGCCGAGCCGGCCTTTAGCAAGGCGGAGAATCAGCATCTCGCCCGAGGCTGTACGCGCAGGGCCTTTCGCACGAGGCCTCGAGCGAGATGGAAAACTGGTAGGCCATCCAAGGCCTCTCGTGCGAGGCCTCTAACGAGGCAGAGAGTAGGTGGCTTCGGACATGGCCGGGGTTTGGCCAATAGTTGTCCCTTGGCTTTGACTTTGACGGAGTCTAAGCGATTTTTTCGATTGTTGCTTAGGGGGGCCGTTCTTGTGGTACCCAACAGGTTGCGGTCAGAATGGACATGGGTGAACACCCCGATCAGAAGAAACACAAGAGTCCACAGCCCTAGAAAAGAGTACCAAGGTGCTTAGCCTCTGATCGACTCCCCAGTCGGCCACAGGCTCAGGGGCTACACCCACCTCTGTCTCACCTGACCCCAAGGATGTGAGTTTCATCTCATCCAACGGTGACCCACTACCTTACACCCACCGGGTGTGCTCGCGCACATTCTATGGAAAATGGATTACCAGCGAGTCTTCTCCTCAGGAGCTAGGCACCAATATCCGTCCAGCGCACCTCTACGGCCTTCGCCAGTCCTCCCCATGGAGGCTGGGTACCCATATCCACTCTGTGCGCATCAGTGGCTTTTGCTAGTCCTCCACATGGAGGCTGGGTGCCTAGATCCTACTCAGCTACCCTACGTAGTACAACAAACCAAGAGTGTGGGGGGTACAACCCTGGATACCCATGGTACACCACATGGGCTGCGCCCCTAGGGGCAGCCTAGCCCACAAGATGAAGCCTTGCGAGGCACGATGCTGCTCAGCGTCTCCCGCAAGACACCAGGAAGATATCATGAAGATACTACAAGATCTATTAGGATACATATGATCCCATGATTCCTTTAATCTGTTATTACTTTATGGTTATCTCCTAGATCTAACCAACTTGTAACCCTGCCCCCCAGACTATATAAGGCGGGCAGGGACCCCCTCCAAACTCACGCAATATCTTATGATCACCAATATAATCCACTAGACCACAGGAGTAGGGTATTAGGTCATACTGTTGGCCTAAACCTATCTAACTCGTGTGTCTCTGTTTCCTTCTTGTTCTTGATTACACGTATCTCTACCGATTAATCTACGTCCATGGGACACCCCTCGAAGGACTGCTGATGATATTCTGTCGATAGTTGGCATGCTAGGTAGGGGTGTGCATGCTATTTCCATGTCGAACAAGATGGTACATTTTGTAGGCTCTTTGTCTGTCCCATAGCTTGGCTAGATCTTCATGGTCGGGTCGATCTCATGGATCATCAATGCTGACAGAGTCGGAGAGGTCATCGAGCTGGTGCAGATCAATTCTGCACCGATCACCCCAACACCTATGACTACAGATCCAATCTTGGAACCACCTCTGAGGTTGTCTTCACCAACAATTCACTGCGCGCTCCCCCGCTACTAGAGGAGGCAAATCAACAACGACGATCTGATCGCATCTATTAATCAGGTTGGCCAGAAGCTCATCGATTGCCTCTCCATCGCATAATCAGCTCTGACCACTCTAGTTTAGCACCGACCACCCTCTGATCCATATCTATCCGAGGTTGCTCAGGAAACTCTAGGGGTTATGGCCCTACCCTTCAGGCTCACCAGCGTCGCTGCCACCTACCAAGATTCCCTAAGAGGCAAATTCACCGACCAGATCACCGACCAGCTTCCACCGGCTGTCAACATGCTACACATCGACCAATGCCCTAGAGCACCCCTCCAAATCATCTTGGAGGTGAATCCAAACTCTGAGTCCTAGGGCTCTATGGAGACTGTTGCCGAAACCACTACCGAACAACTTCCCTTCCCTCCTTTCTATGGAGGCGCAATCTTCAATGTCAGCGTTGATAGCCCCCCATGGGAAGCAGAAATCGAGGAGGACCACACCACCCACATAAATAGGAATGTCAACCATGCGCAACACCGAGCAAATGAGGCTACCCTTGCAATGGCTGAGGCTCAACATGACTTGCAAGGAAGGCCATGCCAACTCCAATGCAACCTCAATGATGAATTCATCTGTGTTGAAGGCCACGACATCTACAAGACCCTAAGTGCCAACTTGGCCATGGCTACCAATGAGCTCACCCAGCTCCCACAGACACCAGAGGTCACCAAGGTCACCACCATGCTTAAAGCAGTGCACTGCCAGATGAACAAGATCTGCCAGGATCAGAGGCCTTCATACTCCACAAGCTCGATTCGCCGATCAGCTGTGCCAAAACACCAAGCTCTGTGTTATGGGTGGTCGGCTGTGGTTCTTTGGTCACACCTATTCCTCCTACATGTGCACGGGCTCCACGCTCGACGTTATAGACTATGGGCTAGCCAAGGCCAAGAGTTCAGTAAAGAACTAACTGCTCGGATGCTACTTCTACTACGTATAATTGCGTTAGGGTTAACACTACAACGATTTTTTAACCGCAATACTAGCAAACTGCATAAACATGTAATGTCACTTTACAACATTTATACATATACATAAATGTCTGTTTGCGCCCTTGCGCATTTTAACTACCCTCTCCAGTTATTACAGAGTTTTCTCTGAGCAGATCATGGGGCTGCGCCATCGCCATCCATCTTGCCGAACAGGTCAACATCATGGGCCAGTTTCTTTGCCGTGTCTTCCACCTCATCTTCCAGCTATTGATGCTCCATCGCCTCCATCCCTCTGGCAAATCTGGCCCCTATTGCTTGAAGGTCAATGGTTGGGTAGTGGGACTGGACCACTGCTAGGGTGTGTGTAACGGCGGTGATGGTGGCATCATGGTTGAAGCTCTTGATGTTCTCCCACACCACCTTGCACCTATCGATGACTAGACAGGTGTCTAGCCATCAGGATGAGGAGCCACCTCTAGGTCGACAAGTTGAGCACCGGCTTGACTCCGGCAACTACAGCGCTGAGCTTGCTCCTCTAGGTCCTAGCCTCTTGCTCTAGCACATCGAACTATGCCTTGGTCCTCCGATGGTACTCTATAGGCATCACAAGGATCTATCAACCAAAGAAATTACTCCAGTAGTAACTCCGACCATGAAGTACTCACCTTTTAGCTCCTTGGCCAGCTTCTCCGCTCACCCAGTCGCCTTCTTCTCCTCCTCCTAGAGTTGCCTGATGGTTTGGCATAGCTGGCCAAGCTCTACATCTTGCTCTACAAGCACAACAGTCATCAGCAACAACATGACTATTCAATAATGCAAAGCAAAATCATGATACGCCATACCTTTTCTCTACTCAGAGACATTTCAGAGCTACTCGGACTTCCACTCTAGCTGCTTGGACACACTCGTTAGTTGCTTGGAGATGGTGGCCAGCTGCTCGGACTTGCCTCACAACTGCTCAGATGCGGTCACCAACTGCTCGGACAGAGCTCCCTTTTGGTATTCTAGATCCCACGCCTAAGACTCGGCAAGGTCCCGCTCGAGCTAGGCCCTCTAGACATTTGTCTCCATGAGCTTCATCGCCTCCTTCAGTTTTGCATTTTCATCGGTGAGGGGCTCCATCCTCTTTGATTAGTTGGCGCTATTGCTTGATAGTCTGAGCTATCCCCTGCAAAAGAACCAAGACTATGACGAACTCCAATCTCCAATGTTAAAGATGAACATTGATGACACAATGCTAGCCTTGATCTGCTTCATCGCCATCGATAGGGTAGACTCTAGCATCCTGAGCTCCCTAGTGGTCGTCCTCCTCCTCAATGACAACCACTTCGTCGCCTCACTTGTAGAGGATTCAGACAACTTGGGGTCATGATTCCTCACGTTCGATCTCTTCCACCTTGTCCTCCTCCTCCACAGCGGGTAGCACCACCAGGGGGCTCGGTGGCCGGACAGCGTGTTTGGCCAAGCCCTTTGACGCCTGAAGGAGCAACGTCTGCTCCTCGGGCACCACCGGCTTATCCACTATAGACTCCGGGGTGGCATCAATAACTCCAGCGTCTGCCTTCGAAGACCCAACGGCCACCGTTGTTGCCTCGAGCACCGCTGCTGATCCATTTGCCATCGGCGCTAACTATTCACCACCCCCAATTCTACCAGCAGGGGCGCTTGATTCCTCCATAGGCTATTGAGCACCCAGGGAATCTAGGACAGGATCTATCATCATTGCCTCCACGTTGGGACCAGCCCCCGGCTGCTCACCGGTCTAGGCAGACAGATTCAATTCCTTTGTACACCTCGCTCTGCTTTAGATTAGCTCGATAATCACCGAAAGAGATAAGGATACGACAACAAAATAACAAAAAGGCAAGGATACTTACGTGTCGGCCTAATGGTAAACTTTTCTGAACCGATGCTACCTACCCGAGCCCCTAGGCGTGGCTCTAGGGTTGACTCCCACGCCCTAGGGTGGAGGTCTCACAGTCTCCGCCATTGGCCTCACCTCCGCCTGCTGCTCCAGGACTACCCTCATCTGCTGCTCAGGGAGTCCCTTTGCCTGTTGTTCGGGGACTCCCTCCCCTCCCTTCAATTGTTCCTCCATGCACGTGTTGCGTGGAAGTGCTTCAGTGCTCGGACAAGGAGCTACTGGAGCCCCGCCATCATCCGACCACTCGGACATCGCCGCACTCTGTGTCCAAGTGGTTCGGTCATCGCCAAGTTATATGCTACCCAGTTTGTGGAGAGCAGCACCCGCTATCTTCCTCTTCTTTTGGGCCAGCTCGTCTTCCGCTGCCCTCTTCTCCTAACTTTCTCTGACACCGGGGGAGGACTCTCCGTCCGACCAATGTTCGCGCCTCTGAACTCCGACAAGGCGCTAATGGCACCTTCCTTAGGCTAAGCTAGTGGCCGAGTGTCCACTGCCTATGGCCAATCACCCCTCGGCATGCCTAAGAAGTACACCACTCATTCCTATGAATAGATCTTTCCATAAGTGAACCAGTTCACTGCTCGACAATGGTACAAGATAAACAAGCATTAGGAACAAACAATTGGGATGTTCACCTGAGGAGGCGGGTTTGTACAATTGAAGGCCCTAGTTTGCCTAGATACACTGAACAAGGCATTTGGAGCAAACAACTCTATGACCCGCTCGAGCACATCATTCTTCATCAACCTTTCCATCCTCTCCCGGGTGCCATCGGTGTCCCCCTTGAAGTCAAAGCCCGCATGGGCCCTCTCCTTATAGGGCTGGACGCGACGCACTATGAAGCTCATCGCCACCAGTCCATCGTTCATCTTCATGCTTTTTATCAGATTGAGGAGCTCCCTCACCTACTCCATATCTGCACTGCTCGGCTTCTCCGACCAGCTCTTTTGGCTCTCCATAATGTGGTCGATGTCGCAGTGGATGGCAGGGTGGCTCTGCTTCATATAGAACCACCTAGTGTTCCACCCCTTTGGCGAGGTGTTCAGCGGTACAATGATG
Source organism: Miscanthus floridulus (assembly GCF_019320115.1). Lineage (NCBI taxonomy): Eukaryota > Viridiplantae > Streptophyta > Magnoliopsida > Poales > Poaceae > Miscanthus > Miscanthus floridulus. The sequence continues at coordinate 105,647,180 of NC_089581.1, forward strand.
TACTCGCCCGCCATTCCATCGCAGAGTTGAAGATACACGCCACCGACCACCTTCGACCCACCGCCACCCTTCTTCTTCAGCCAAAATAGATGACAGAAGAGGTTGGAGTGGGGAAGAACTCTGAGATATGCCTCACAAAAATGGATAAAAATGGAGATGTGCAAGATGGTGTTTGGGTGGAGATTGCACAGACTAACTCTCTAGAACTCTAATAGATCCCTCAAGAAAGGATGAACAGGAAATCCTAACTCGCGCTAGAAATAATCCTCAAACACTACGACTTCATCGGTATGAGGCATCAGGAAGGGCTCACCGCTGGCCGGCCACCATCCGGCGGTGATGTGATTAGAGAGAACGCCCACCTCCACCATCCTATCGAGCTCCGCCTCTTCTGTGTGTGATGGCACCCACTCTTTGTCATGGCTGACTCCGACGCTCACCTTCTTCGGGTTACCAGCTCCCTTTTTCGGTGCCATCTCTCAGATCTGGTTTGGGATTGGCATCGGAAATGCGTGCGACTACAAATATGGAAGCGCAAGGGTTGAGGAGGAAGATGAAATGGCAAAGTGGCAAAGGTGGGAGCATGGGTGTAACACCCCTTGTGTTACGATCTCGTTTAGCACTGTGATTTAGGCCTAAGTAAAAATTTTTGAAACAAGTTCTCAGAATTTTTGATTTAAAACGTACTTATGTGATGAGTGGATCCGGTGACTCAGTTTTGTGGACTCAAATTGATGCCCAAGTTAAATTCTTTAGTGCATAGAAATATTTAGGAATGTCTGATAATGGTTCTAGTAGATAAATAGCGAATGGCTTGTTTAATTGATTAAGCATGAAAAGCAACTTTTATAAATAAAATAAAATCTATTAATAAATAAAATGATATATATACTCATGTGTTTGTTTTGATGGGCACGCCCTGTGAAAAGCTTTGGTCTAGTGACATGTTTACGTTTACGTATACACTAGTTTTAGCCCCTAGATAAATTGGTAACGTACCCGCGATAGCTGCTGTCCTGACCGCTCAGAATCAATCACCAGATTTACTCGCATCACGCCGTGCTGTCGAGTCGATTGCTTGCTTTATCTTTTTCCCTATCTACTTCTATGCCGTGCCATAGCGCGTGGAGCATGTGCCATCCTCACTACTCCCCCTCCCTGTGCTCCTTCTTATGCACGCTAAGGCGGAGCTATTATTTGTCTTTGCTTGTCCTTGTCGCCTCTGCTACACCAAACCGTCTAGCTCCGCTGCTCACTTGTTTCTTTCAAATCAAGTTTCTCTGTTCTTGCCCGTGCAGTCGAGCAACGTGGCTGCAATGCCAAGTCCTTTCTAACTCATTGACCGGACCACGTGCTCGGACGAGTTCGCTCAGGTCTCCTTGTCCTTTTTTCTCTATGCCATGTCCACTCCCTTCTTGTGTGTCATAGGCACACCTCTGTAGGCCATGCTGCGCCATCCCACCTTGTCTCCTCGTCGTGCTTGGAATTGGTGGCATGCTCGCACAAGTTTCTTGCTTTTCCTTTGCTCGTCTCTGCCTTACTTGTCATGTCTTCACCGAACCACTACTCGCTCTATCCCCTTGCCTCTCTTCCTTTTTCTCTACCGCAGCATTGCCATGGCCAAGCTAAGACATCTAGCGGCAGAAGGTCCTTGCTCATTCGCCTACCCCTGTGCTTGGTAGACGGGCGTCCACTCCTTTGCCCTGCACGCCAGCACCACCACTGTGATAGCGCTGCCCATACCATCCTCGCATCGCGCGCCTGTGGCTACGCTGCCCTACGCCACGTTCCTACTATGGCAGCGCCTGCATCACCTGGGCCTGCTCCCTGCGCTCCGTCCACGCTATGCACCATGGTGTTCATGCCGCGCCACCTGCCCACCATCATCGCATGTGTGCGCACTCCCCTCGGTCCCACGCTGGACCTGTGGCTCTATGGTGCTTCTCCTTCTAGGCCGCATTGACTCGGCCGTGTTGGTCCACTAATCCACGCACCTCACTCCCAACGCCGTTCGTGCCAGTGTCGGCCTTTCCTGTGTGTGTGACCCTAGCCCCACGTTGGGCCTGTCGCAGCACCATGCCGCCCTCCCACGCCATCTGTGCTAGAGCCACCATGGCCGCTTCCATCGCCACCACCGCACGCGCGTGAGCGTGCCCGGCCCGCCCGGAGCCGTGGAGCCGTCCTGCAGCATCAGCTTCCTCTTCCTTGCCCCGTAGCATTTGCTCAGGGCCGTGCCTATCGTCGCTGGGCCACCGCGTGGCCGTGTCGCGCCTCTTGCCGCCGCTACCGGCATGCCTGCCTCCTTGGCTCTCGCGGGCAGGCTATCGGGGGCTAGCTCGGGTCTTGCTGTGGCCAGCTCAAGGCCACGCAGGTACCCATGTGGTTCGCCAGTGGGTGGTCTACCATCGCCATGACTTCCCCAGCCCCATCGCGCCATTACCGCCGTCGACCGATGGCTCTGCTGTGCTCTATTTTTGGAGTAGGGAGAAGGGTAAGATTCCAAGTAAATATTTGTACGGGGTTCTCAGTGCGAAATACGAGACTCACATAAATAGTGCATTTGTCCTACGGGGTGATTTAAGAAAAGTACAGGGGCCATTTCACAATTTTACCATGCCACCTGCCTGACTGGGCCGGCCTATGTTGCTGCCTAGGCCACTGGTACTGCTGGCATGGACCTGCTGGGCCACCGTGCGCCAGTCCGATGGGCTATCCGCGCTGCCTGGCTGCGCGCTGGGCCGACCTGAGGCCACCGTGGCTAGGCCGCTCGTGCCGCGTCCGCTGGGCCAGCCTGGTGCTGTCCACTGCCTGGGTTTCACCATGGGCTGGTCTGCCATGGTCGGCTGGGCGTCGTGCGGCCCGTGGGTTGTTTTCTTTTTCTATTGAGTTTACTATTTTGTTTAAATTGGCTGAAGTTTGTAAATCCGTAATAAATCAAATAAAAATCATAAAAATTCCAAACTAGTTTTGTTGAGTTCCTAAAATTATGATCTACCTGTTAGTATATTTTGTTCACATAGTTTGATAATATTCTTGGAAGCTATATAATTAATTAGAGGTACTTAATATTGTAAAAATATAAACTTGTAGGAATTTCTGTGATAAATCGGTGATAGTGTTGACTCTGAGAATTTTACAGTAAATTACTAATATTATTAGCTGCTCACTGTAATTTTTGTAGCTCCGAAATAATTAGTTTGCTAAATAGATAATGATGTCCTATTTTGAATAATGATTAAATCGATAGAATAAAATAAAGAAACAACTTGGATTTATATAACTAAAATATTTGTTGGGAAATAACAACTTACCTTATTCGACAACATGGATATGTAGCCTAAGTCTAGTCGTCGTTAGAACTAGCTCATTAACTTGAGAGGCGTAAATCGCATTTTTATGAATCACGATTGTAGTCGATTAATTACGTCTTTGCATTGCATTGCATTGCATATCATATAGGTACGGTGATGGATCAATGGATCAATTGAAGGATGATTGGGAATCCAAAGATGGTGTAATGGTATTCTCTCCAGGAGATGATGCAGGAGATGATCTGAAGATGCAAATACTAACTTTTGGTTATACTTTACCCAGGCAAGCCCCGGTGCATAACCCCTACTTTTCTATAGTTTAAATTATATTTGTGCATTAAGTTTTAAGACATTGAATGAAACCCACTTGCATATATATATATATATATATATCCTTATCCTATGAGTCTTACTAGTATGACAGGATCGGGTAGATTGCTATGCTATAGGAACCGGTAGAAGTCGAGTGATTGCCTGTCACTCGCGAGATATAGGAAATATGTTACTATATCATTATCACTTGGAAAATATAAATGGTGGAAAGGAAATTGGTGATCGGGCAGCGATATGGTTTGGGTATTGGTGGGTGTAAGAGGTTGTGCCACCGTGGATGCGGGGCATGGCCTGGTTACACTGCTTTCCCCTGTCTGGTCGGTTAAGGACCAGCCGTTGCATAAGACTCGAGGCAAGTCATAGACTTATTATCCCAAACACATACTTGGGTATGGGCGCTTCGAAGACTTGTTGCTCTCTTGTCATGGGTTCTGGCTCTTTCTAGACCGACTATCAAGGTTTCTTTTTGGTGGAGGAGGTCCTTGCACCGCACTGAGTCTAGGACTCAGGGGTGGGGGCTTGGAGTCCTAGTTTGGATAGGGACCTAGGAACCTAGGACAGGAGGGTGATGGGTTGGTCCTGCTTATGCCTTGGGTACAAGCGGGGCATGTGTTTTCAGGGTACCCAGCTAGGGGCATTGATTCATGAATCACCGGGCGATCTGGTACGACTTGTTTTGTGCCTAGCACCATAGTAAGAACTAAAAGATGAAAGATGAAAGATGGAAAAAGGAACTCTGATTGCTTACCACCTGCTTGAAAGTAGCACATGTGCTTACATAGAATGGTTAGTTAATGAACCAATGCGGCTATTAATAAAAATCGAATATAAGGATGCACGCTTAGTAATGCTTCCTACAAATGCAATAAACCCACAAGCCAGATAGCCTTGCATATCCTTGGAGTCTTTTCTTTCCTCCTATTGGGTAAGTCTTGCTGAGCACAATTGAGTACTCAGGATTTTATTCCCCCTGTTGTAGGTGATAGGTGGATGCTAGAGATGACCCTTGTGTGTGGATACCTCCTGGTGGGCTCAGTGAGAATTCCTTTACGTTGCGATCATAGTTGTTATTTATAACTCTCACCAATTCTTTTATAAATGAAAGTTTCATAATCTATTGTCGTAGTTTATATATCAATGCTTCATCATGTCATGATTAGATAATTATTTCCACTGTAATTCTGATCACATGTTTATATTTCGCTGTTAAATTAAATTATTCATAACTCTGATAATATGATTACATTCCACTATTATAATAATAAATATTATACTCTAATGTTGTAATAAAAGTGATGTAAGAAATGGTTAATAATGATGTAAGCTTTCTTCTCTCATTTGTGATCCTGATGGCAAAAACATGGATTTTTAGGTTCTCCCTTGGGGTGTGCCGAACGAAACCAAGTAATTTAGTGTTCTCCCCTAGGTGCTTAGGGTCTAATGGAAGACAAGCACTTCTAGAAGGCATTAGATTAGGCGATTCTGCCACAGGTGGTATCAGAGCGCAAATAAGGAAATAAGGCTTCGAAAACCTTTTCTAAACTAAAATTTGATCATCTATTTTTGCAAAAAGTTAGGTCATCTTTATGCGAAGTTATATAAGGAGCCCTATTACTATAGTTATGTATGCAAGGTAGATGGCACTCTGCTAACTTAGGTAGGCTTAATTATTTTTTTTGTAGGTACACTAACTCGAGCATAGTCCAATAGTATCGATTAGCTATAGGGAGAAAACGATGTACCAAAAATATGAGAATGGTTGCCCTATATGTTGCCAATAGTGGAAGGACGTATAGGACGTGCATCCATGCATATCCTATTTGTGCATTGTCGCGCTCATATTACTTACAGATACGACATACATAGGTGTCACGCATGTCGTATTGTGCACGATAGACACGTTTCTTCTCCAAAGTTAGGTCTGCACTGTGGCTTCGTGTTCTACGTACGACTGTGGTTCATGCCTGTCATGACCCATGTCTCCCCATACCCCTTTTCTGTGCTCTTGTCGGACCCTTACGCTATAGTCATACCTGTCAGTAATGGCATCGCACGTCGCTCACCTCGAACGCGTGGAGTTTGGTCGATTCATTCATAGTGATCCCACACGGGAACCCTAGTGGGCCACGCCAGGACCACTGAATGCTCTGCCTTATAAGCAGAGCCTGACTTAACCTTTGGTACCACCACTTGGTGCACTTTAGCTTGCTTAGCTTTTCTTTTGAGCGAGCCTTTTGCTCAGCCTTCCTCACCACCACCACCAGAAATGGTAGGAGCCTGGGTTAGTAGTTACTGCCTAAACATTGAGGGCTTTCCCAGAATCCTACATGCCACCCTACAAAAGCTCGGAGTCAAAGATCATCCCAAGTATGAGGGCCGTGAGTATGAGGAGCATGGCACCAAATGGTGTGAGGTTACCGACTACATCGGGAAGAGTGAGGAGTTCCCCGACCTCATGAAGCCTGGAGTGTGACCGCAACCAAGTTTAGCTTCATCGACACCTACTAGGTTGTGGCCCACAAAGCCTTGTGGTACCTCTGCTAGGTCTATGAGGAGCCCATTGCCCATACCCCCATGAGGTTCTTTCCACCTTTGGACAAGAATCAATAGGCATGGAGGGCTCGCAAGAAGGCTTTGCAAGGGCGAGATATGCAAGAAGATAGTCCTACCGTGGTGCACTTGACCACATACTTGCTTGCTCTGGATGAACAGTATGATCGGCAAGCCCTAGAGCTAAGGGAGTGCCTTGGACGCACTGAGGAAGCCGAGATCTTCAATTGGATGCTCTAGGTGCAGCTCGCTGAAGCGCATGCCAGTGCTGCAGCTGCTGAGATCCGAGAGACTGCCATGTCGAAAGCTCTGAAGGAGGCTGAAGATCAGCATGTCCATAAGCTGTGTGAGGCCTATCTTGTCACCAGGGCCAAGCGGAGGACGCTGGCTATAGAAAGGCAGGATGCCCCGATCTTGGAAGGGATCCCTATCCACTTGCCAGAAAGAAGAAGAACTAGTGTTGCAGCACCGCCAGCACCTCCACCATCGGATGTGTCAGAAGAAAAGCCCTTGATTCCTCTCACTCAGCCATTGCCATGAGAATATGTAGATTAGTTGCCTTGGGATGCTATACCCGTAGTAGTAGTATTTTTCATTGCTATCCTCTGGTATTGTACTCTTGCCCTTGATTTTGTCTGTAGTTGTTGAGATCATTCGGCCGTAGGTGAACGCTGTGTCATGAATGGGAGCTTGAATGCCTATACATTGTACTCATATAAGACTGTTGGAATACACATTTTATTTATTTGGCTAGGTTCATTGCGTTCATCTATCATAAGTTTCATTAGACATGCTTAATGTTTTCAAGGGTGATGTTAAGTAGGTTACAAGAGAAGTTGCCATTCAGATGCTAGCAGATCAGCCGTGATTGGAGAACATTGGACCCTGTATCAACTAATTTTGGATGTCCCAGCAGAACACTTGAATCTCTTTAAATCAAATTCACCATTGGGTTTGAATTCCTTGTCCCTTGTTATGAAGGGAACATTTGTTGTTTGAATCTTCCCTTGCACTACTCCCCTTATTCTGTGGTCTATGACCCCACCGCCTTCATGGTGTGTAAGTTGGTAGTAGTTGCCTGGTTAATAGCTTAGGGTGCCATGATGAAACCGGGGGCTCTCTGTGGAACAGCTGCCACATGTGACGCTGCTCGGCACACACTGGTATCGAGGTTGTTAACAAGTATCTATACCAAGTTACACCACCACACCATTTTGTTTTAAAATTTTCTCCTTAGAAATGTTTAGTTGTTCAAATAGGAAATCCACAACGGGTTGATGCAGAAGGGTTCTCTCAAAGTAAACAAGACGAGGTGGTTTTGGAGGAAGAGAGTATGACATGGTCTCAGTCTACATAAAAGATAGATGTTGTCGAGTAAAGGAAAGAAAAAGAAGAGTAGTAAGGGAAGTTAGCCTCGGGTAGTCGAGAGTGATTATAGAAGTCTAAGTGGATGTCATGTCCTAAGCTCTGTGTTCAGTTGACCACGCTACACATGTCAGGTTATTCGTTGTGTGCCCTACAAACGCCGTCTGTGTCGGGTCCCTTAGCTTCCCGTTCTCACATGGCTGGAAACTCGTGCCACACTCACTGTCCTTGTGCACTGTGCACTTTTTTCCTTTTTTCTCTGTATCCGGTCGGCTCTCAACCCCCTCATCTTGTCCCCCCATACCAGACCCCCATCCCCTCCCTTCTTTTTTCTTTTGGGGACATGGCCGCCCGCATGCCTGCCTTGTCGAGCAGACCCTTCCCCTCTCCTCTCCTTATCCTCTCACTATTGCTCGCGTAGGAAGTGCACCATGGCCGTGTTTATCCCCATAGCATGACCCATTTGAATATCTCCTCCATGTCATCTCCACCTCTAGGGAATTGCGCCCCACCTCCATTCGCCACTATAAAATACCCTTGGTCCTTGCTCTTCTTCTTCATCCCATTCCCCTCACATTTAGAGCAGAGCTATGAAATCCAGTCGATAGTGTGAAGCTAGGTTCGTTAGTCCAAGGTGATGGTGTAATCCAAGAAGAAGAAAGGATCTGGTTTTCAAAGAAGTTCAAGTCTACCTTTGGATAGCTCGATTTTAGGGTTCGCGATGTTTTACTTCTTAGTCGACTGTTTTTGGATCTGTTGGACCTACGCCATGTTTTGGATAATCATTATCTTGTTGTTTCTCCATTGTCCTCACCTATCTCGACTTCTGGATTAAGTCTTGGTTATACCAGGGTGCCCTTAACCATGTATCTCTAACTTCCATGTGGGTTAGTATTCGAAGTCGTGTAATCTTTCGTGTAATCCCTGATCTACGTAATGTAATTGCATTACGCTCTTCTGGTTCTTGTTTCGAATCTTGGGACGAGATTCTTTTTAAGGGGGTTGGTTGTAACACCCCTGGTGTTACAATCTCATTTAGCACCATGATTTAGGCCTAAGTAAAATTTTTTGAAACAAGTTCTTGGAATTTTTGATTTAAAACGTACTTATGCGATGAGTGGTTCCAATGACTCAGTTTTATGGACTCAAATTGATGCCCAAGTTAAATTCCTTAGTGCGTAGAAATATTTAGGAATGTCCGATAATGGTTCTAGCAGATAAATAGCGAATGGCTTGTTTAATTGATTAAGAATGAAAAACAACTTTTATCAATAAAATAAAATCCATTAATAAATAAAATGATATATATATATATACTCACATGTTTGTTTTGATGAGCATGCTCAGTGAAAAGCTTTGGTCTAGTGACATGTTTACATTTACGTATAGACTAGTTTTAGCCCCTAGATAAATTGGTAACGTACCCACGACAGCTGCCGTCCTGACTGCTCGGAATCAATCAACAGATTTACTCGCGTCGTGCCACGCTGTTGAGTCGATTGCTTGCTTTTTCTTTTTCCCTGTCTGCTTCTGTGTCGTGCCATAGCATGAGGGGCATGTGCCGTCCTCACTACTCCCCCTCCATGCGCTCCTTATGCATGCCAAGGCAGAGCTATTGTTTGTCTCTGCTTGTCCTTGTCGCCTCTGCTACGCCAAGCCATCCAGCTCTACTGCTCACTTGTTTCTTTTGAATCAAGTTTCTCTATTCTTGCCCATGCAACCGAGCAACGTGGCTGCATCGCCAAGTCCTTTCTAACTCATCGACCGGACCACATGCTCGAACGAGTTCACTTAGGTCTCCTCGTCCTTTTTTCTCTGTGCCATGTCCACTCCCTTCCTGTGTGTCACAGGTGCGCCTCTGCTGGCCATGCTACGCCGTCCTACCTTGTCTCCTCATCATGCTTGGAATTGGTGGCATGCTTGCACAAGTTTCTCGCTTTTCCTTTGCTTGTGTCTGCCTTACCTATCTTGTCTCCACCGAAACGTTGCTCGCTCTGTCCCCTTGCGTCTTTCCTTTTCTCTATCGGAGCATTGCTGTGGCCAAGCCGAGCCATCCAGCGGTAGAAGGTCCTTGCTCATTCGCCTACCCCTGCGCTTGGTAGCCGAGCGTCCACTCCTTTGCCCTGCATGCTAGCACCACCGTTGTGATAGCACTGCCCATACCTTCCTCACATCGCATGCCCGTGGCCACGCTACCATGCGCCACGTTCCTGCCATGGCAGCGCCTGCGTCACCTAGGCCTACTCCCCGTGCTCCGTCCGTGCTCTGCACCCTGGTGTTCATGCCGCGCCACCCGCCTACCATCACCGCGCGTGTGCACACTCCCCTTGATCCCACGCTAGACCCACGGCTCTATGGCGCTGCTCCTTCCAGGCCATATTGACTCGGCCACGCTGGTCCACTGATCCACGTGCCTCACTCCTGATGCCGTCCATGCCGGTGCTAGCCTTTCCCGTGTGCGTGACCCTAGCCCCGCGCTGAGCCAGCTGCCCTCGGCGTGCCGTGCCGCAGCACCTTGCTGCCCTCCTGTGTCGTCTGTGTCGGAGCCACCATGGCCGCTTTAATTGCCGCCACCGCACGTGCGCAAGCGCGCCAGGCCCGCCCAGAGCCGTGGAGCTGTCCTGCAGCACCGCTTTCCTCTTCCCTGCCCCACAACATTTGCTCAGGGCCGTGCCCACCATCGTCGAGCCACCATGTCGCTGTGCCACGCCTCTTACCGCCGCTGCCGGCATGCCTACCTCCTCGGCTCTCACGGGTAGGCTGCCGAGGGCTGGCTCGGGTCTTGCCACGGCCAACTCGAGGCCGCGCAAGTACCCATGTGGTTCGCCGGTGGGTGGTCCGCTGCTGCCGTGACTTCCCCAGCCCTATCGCGCCATTGTCATCGCCGCCGGCCGATGGCTTTGCTGTGCTCTATTTTTGGAGTAGGGAGAAGGGTAAGAATCCAAGTAAATATTTGTACAGGGTTCTCAGTGCAAAATACGAGACTCACATAAATAGTGCATTTGTCCTGCAGGGTTATTTAAGCAAAGTACAAGGGTCGTTTCACAATTTTGCCATGCCACCTGCCCGCCTGGGCCAGCCTGTGTTGCCGCCTAGGCCACTGGCGCTGCTAGCGTGGACCTACTGGGCTGTCACATGCTAGTCCGCTAGGCTGTCCACGCTGCCTGGCCGTGCGCTGGGCCGGCCTGAGGCCTCCGTGGCTAGGCCGCTCGTGCCACCTCCACTGGGCTAGCCTGGTGCCGTCCGCTGCCTGGGTTTCATCGTGGGCAGGTCTGCCATGGCCGGCTGGGCCTCGTGCGGCCCGTGGGTTGTTTTCTTTTTCTACTGAGTTTACTATTTTGTTTAAATTGGCTGAAGTTTATAAATCCACAATAAATCAAATAAAAATCATAAAAATTCCAAACCAGTTTTGTTAGTTCCTAAAATTATGATCTACCTGTTAGTATATTTTGTTCACATAGTTTGATAATATTCTTGGAAGCTATATAATTAATTAGAGGTACTTAATATTGTAAAAATATGAACTTGTAGGAATTTCCGTGATAAATCGGTGATAGTGTTGACCCTGAGAATTTTACAGTAAATTACTAATATTATTAGCTGCTCACTATGATTTTTGTAGCTCCAGAATAATTAGTTTGCTAAATAGATAATGATGAATAATGATTAAATCGATAGAATGAAATAAAGAAACAACTTGGGTTTATATAACTAAAATATTTGTTGGGAAATAATGACTTATCTTATTCAACAACATGGATATGTAGCCTAAGTCCGGTCATCATTAGAACTAGCTCATTAACTTGAGAGGCGTAAATCGTATTTTTACGAATCACGATTGTAGTCGAATAATTATGTCTTTGCATTGCATCACATTACATATCATATAGGTATGGTGATGGATCAATGGATCAATTGAAGGATGATTGGAAATCTGAAGATGGTGTAATGGTATTCTCTCTAGGAGATGATACAATGGGCTTTCTATTCAGATGATGGTGGATGATCTAAAGATGCAAATACTAACTTTTGGTTATACTTTACCCAGGCAAGCCCTGGTGCATAACCCCCACTTTTCTGTAGTTTAAATTATATTTGTGCATTAAGTTTTAAGGAGTTGAATGAAACCCACTTGCATATATATATATATATATATATATATATATATATATATATATATATATATATCTTTATCCTATGAGTCTTACTAGTATGACAGGATCGGGTAGATTGCTATGCTATAGGAACCAGTAGAAGTCGAGTGATTGCCTGTCACTCGCGAGATATAGGAAATATGTTACTATATCATTATCACTTGGAAAATATAAATGGTGGAAAGGAAATTGGTGACCGGGCAGGGATATGGTTTGGGTATTGGTGGGTGTAAGAGGTTGTGTCGCCGTGGATGCAAGGCATGGCCTGGTTACACTGCTTTCCCTGTCTAGTCGGTTAAGGACCGGCCGTTGCATAAGACTTGAGGCAGTCACAGACTTATTATCCTGAGCACATACTTGGGTATGGGCGCTTGGGTTCCAGCTCTTTCTGGACTAACTGTTAGGGTTTCTTTTTGGGGGAGGAGGTCCTTGCACCGCAATGAGTACGGGACTCAGGGGCGGGGGCTTGGAGTCCTAGTTTGGATGGAGACCTAGGAACCCAGGATAGGAGGGTGATGGGTTGGTCCTGCTTGTGCCTTGGGTACAAGCAGGGCGTGTGTTTTCAGGGTACCCAGCTGGGGGCATTGATTCGTGAATCGCCAGGCGATCCGGTATGGCTTGTTTTGTGCCTAGCACCGTAGTAAGAACTGAAAAACGAAAGATGAAAGATGAAAAAAGGAACTCTGATTGCTTACCACCTGCTTGAAAGTTGCACATGTGCTTACATAGAATGGTTAGTTAATGAACCAATGTGGCTATTAACAAAAATTGAATATAAGGACGCACGCTTAGTAATGCTTCCTGCAAATGCAATAGACCCACAAGCCAGATAGCCTTGCATATCCTTGGAGTCTTTTCTTTCCTCCTATCGGGTAAGTCTTGCTGAGTACTCAAGGTTTTATTCCCCCTGCTGTAGGTGACAGGTGGATGCTAGAGATGACCCTTGTGTGTGGATACCTCCTGGTGGGCTCAGTGAAGATTCCTTTACGATGCGATCATAGTTGTTATTTATAACTCTCACCAAATGCTTTTATAAATGAAAGTTTCATAATCTATTGTCATAGTTTATATATCAATGCTTCATCATGTCATGATTAGATAATTATTTCTGCTGTAATTCTGATCACATGTTTATATTTCGCTGTTAAATTAAATTGTTCATAACTGTGATAACATGATTACATTCCACTGTTATAATAATAAATATTATACTCTGATGTTGTAGTAAAAGTGATGTAAGAAATGGTTAAGAATGATGTAAGCTTTCTTCTCTCATTTGTGATCCTGATGGCAAAAACGTGGATTTTTGGGTTCTCCCTTGGGATGTGCCTGACGTAACCAAGTAATTTAGTGTTCTCCCCTAAGTGCTTAGGGTCTAATGGAAGACAAGCACTCCTGGGAGGCATTAGATTAGGCGGTTATGCCATACCGGGGTGCGGCGGCGTAGTTATAAAGCACTCCCCCACCTTTTGCATTCGAGGGTTTTTGGGAAACTGCTGCACGATTTACGCATCTCTGAATTCTCCACAACAGTGTGGTGGGCCGTTACCTGGGCTTTTGCACAACTGCAGCCTGTATCGCCCATTTATTGCCATAAGTTATTACTGTTCACCGAATATTCACCAACTTCTCCGCCATCTGTTACGGCTCAGTATTTACTACTGTACAACCATTACTCTGTTTTTTTCTCCAAGATTTCCACTTGTGGCTTGGGGACTACGTCAGCAATATGACTTGGTTCCTCACCGCACTAGGGACTTTCTTCTGTTGACTGTTGTTTCTGACCCTAGCACCACATGACTACGTCATCTACTGTCAGGCTCAGGGACTAAGTGGGCACACTTCACCTTGCGGTGAATGTGTTTTTCTCATTTCGGGGCTATGCCTAGGGACTAGCTGCCTGCTCGGTTGGTCTTCTACTTTTCTTCTACTTTGGACCCTAGCACCACATGACTGCATCACCTACTGTCAAGCTCAGGGACTAAGTGGGCATACTTCACCTTGCGGTGAGTGTGTTTGTTTTAAGAGATAAATGCACTGTAGGTCCATCAACTTTTTGTGCTATGTCATTTAGGTCCATTAACTCTGAAAGTGCAGGTTTGAGTACATGAACTTTTAAGTTGTGCCATTTAGGTCCAAATCTGTCTGTTTAGGGATTAGATCCTACGTGGCAATGCATGATAGTAGCCACCGTGTCCATAGGTCATGTGAGCAGCACGTGAGGGCCCTTTGCCAATCATTTTTTTGCTAATAGCCCCCTATCCTTTCCATTCCCTCACTCTTCACCTCTTCCTCTCCCTTCACTTTGAAGCCATCATCTTCAGACGACGCTGGGGCACTGGGTGGGATGACGGAGGCGGCGGGTGGTACCAACGACGACGTAGCCGGTGGAGGCGGTGAAGATTGTGCAGGGTGGTGGTGTCGAGCGCTGACTGCCGCGTAGATCGCGGCCGGTCGGTGCGATGGTGGCCTCTTTGCAACCACTGGGGGCATGGGTGCCATAGTATGGTGAGTTCTTCTATGTCATGAACTCTGAAATCGGTTGGTTTAGGAGGTATTTCTTGCGTCGATTAGCTCGCTTGTTGCAGAAAATATCTTCTTTTGTCAGCTAGGGTTTCATGTATTGGTCATTTATGCTATATATTTTGGGGTTTTCTTCTATAGGCACTGATGACGAAGAATTCTCAGTGGAAATGCATCATGGGGGGTGCTTTGTTTCTCAAGGGTTAAACAAAGCCTATCCGGGTGGAAGAGTTAGTTGGTTTGACCACGTAGAAGTTGCTAAATGGTATCCTCTTTTCATAGAGCAACTTGTTTTTAAGTTACACTACCCAAAGAATCCAAACATGAAGGTGTTCTGGCTGCTACCTAGGAAGAATCTTTCAAATGGGTTGAGATTAATTTGGTCTGACACAAACACAATGGTAATGTCCTCATTAGTTCACAAATTTAAGAATTTTGTGCTGTATTTGGACCATGATGACAACCTTTCTGGTTTACAATGGGATGACAATGTTGCAAACCCATTGAACTCACCTCCCAAGGTTTTCAGTCCTATGAAGACTACGCATACGGACAATGCAGATAGTGGGAGGGTTGGTGATAACAGTGGAGAAGACCCTGATTTTGGTGATGGTAGAGATGATGACAGTGCTAGTGATAATAGTGGAGAGGACCCTAATTTTGGTGATGGCAGAGATGATGATAGTGCTAGTGATAACAGTGAAGAGGACCCTGATTTTGTTGATTCTGATTACGAACTGGATGCAGATGATGATGACCTTTTTCAGTATGCAGATGATGATGAAGGAAGCAAGAAGAAAGATAAGGGCAAGAAAGCTTTTAGTGTTGTATCAAATGTGGAAGATGACATGTCAATAGAAGATGATGAGCTGCTGCATTTGCCTGAATCAGATGATGAAGGTGGAGAAAGCCTAAGGTTTTAGACTTTTAGAGAGCAGGATATGCATAACCCAATATTTAAGTTGGGACAATTGTTTGCAACCCCTAAGATTCTAAGGAAAGTAATTACAGAATACAGTTTGAAGCACAGGGTTGAAATTAAATTGCCAAGGAATGAGAAGAAGAGGATTGAAGCACACTGTGCAGAAGGTTGTCCTTGGAACTTGTATGCTTCAGTGGATAGCAGATCCCATGGTATGGTTATCAAGCAATTCAATGGACAACACACATGCCATAAAAAGTGGGTTTTGAAGAGGTGCACATCAAGATGGCTTGTTGACAAGTATCTGGAAACATTTAGGGTAGATCAGAAGATGAGCCTCACAAATTTTGCTAGGTCAGTATAGAGGGACTGGAACATAACTCCAGCAAGGTCCAAGCTTGCTAGAGCTAAAAGATTAGCTATGAAGAAGTTATGGGAGATGAGGTGGAACAATACAAGTTACTTTGGGACTATGGTCATGAACTTAGAAGAAGTAACCCAGGCAGTAGCTTCTTTCTGAACCTAGATGGCAATGTATTTAGCACATTGTACATGTCATTGGATGCATGTAAAAGAGGTTTCTTGAGTGCATGTAGGCCTATCATATGCTTGGATGGATGCCACATTAAGACTAAGTATGGTGGACAAATACTGACAACTGTGGGCATTGATCCAAATGGATGTATCTTCCCAATTGCCATTGGAATAGTGGAAGTGGAATCACTAGTGACATGGAAGTGGTTTTTGGATACACTAAAAAATGACCTTGGCATAGATAACACATATCCTTGGACCATCATGACAGATAAACAAAAGGTGAAAACAACACTATATCCTTTGTTGTAGTTGTTTGCTAGGTGAAAACACCATTTTCATATGTCTGTACTTTTGTTTTCAAGGTCTTATTCCAGCAGTTCAACAGGTCTTCCCTGACTCTGAACATAGGCACCTATATTCCAACTTCCAACACCACTTCAAAGGTGAAAATCTCAAAAACCAGCTTTGGTGTTGTGCAAGGTCAAGTTTAATACCTCAGTTCAATAGGAACATGGAGAAAATGAAGACCCTAGATCATAAAGCCTATGAGTGGTTGCAGAAGATGCCTTTCAACACCTAGGCAGAGCTTACTTCACCACTTTTCCAAAGTGTGACCTGTTGCTGAACAACAGCTGTGAAGTGTTCAATAGTTATATCTTGGAGGCAAGGGAGATGCCAATTCTTAGTATGCTAGAGCAGATCAAGGGACAACTAATGTCTAGGTTCTACAAAAAGCAGAGGGAGGTGGGAGAAGAGTGGTAGGGACCCATCTGTCCTAAGATAAAGAAGATAATTAATAGGAACATAGAATGGGCCAATTCATGTTATGCAATGCCTGCTGGACAGGGCATATTCTAGGTACAAGATAGGGACTATAGGTTCATAGTGGACATCAATATGAAGACTTGTGATTGTAGAAGGTGGGACCTCATTGGAATCCCTTGCTCTCATGCAATTTCATGCTTGAGGCATGAAAGGATCACACTAGAGTCAGTTGTACCTGAGTGTTACTCTTCCAATAGCTATCTCAGTGCTTATGGCCACAATGTGTGGCCATGTAAAGACAAGAGCACATGGCAAAAAGTTGGAGGCAATGTAATTCTACCACCAGTATATGTGAAGAAAGTTGAAAGGCCTCCTAAATCAAGGAAGAAGCAGCCATATGAGGTACAAGGTAGTCATGGACCAAGGTTGACAAAGCATGGAATTCAAATGACATATAGATACTATGGAGACAAAGGACATAATAGGGCTACATGTATCATGAGAAAGGCTGGACTTCCACCCAAGATACCTACACAGAGGAGCCAAACTTCTATGCCAGTTGAAACTGAAGAGGTTTTTGAGGAAGCTGCAACTGAAGATTATAGTGACATGGCAATGATTAGTCAGGTAAATGCTCATGTAACAACACATTGTACTAGTATGTCTTATCTAAGTTGTCAATTATATGTTATAGGTTTCCATGTTTGAAGAAACTGACATGCCAATGATGTCCCAATTATCAAGTACCATGATGTCCCAGATGCAAGCAGAGGTTAGTGTCACTGTCATGTTACTATCATTTAATTCCTCCAGATCACCTAGCATCTCATTCAAACTAATCAACTCCATTCTTAGTCATCATAGAGTAGATTACTAGAAAAAGAACCACTTCCATTTTCAAGCTTCATATTGTCTAACCAACCAGCAGCTAGGCCAGTTCCACCCACTACTGCAACATAGGCTGGGAGATCAAGGTCCACTACTATGAAGAAAACAACTGCTACAAAGAAGACTACGGCTGGCAAGAAGAAAACATCCCACAAGAAGGTTTATGCTGCAATGAACAATCCTGATGGTGCTGTTGGTTGAAGAGGACAAGTAGTGATGTGTATGAAATTATAAATCATGCAAAATCTCTAAGTGCATGTTCTTCTTTTCTGCCTTTTGTACAGCAAAAAGATGACCTTTTGGTTAGGTATAAGTATGTGAATGTTTCAGCAGAAAGATGACCTATCTTTTGTATATGGCTTTTGGTATGCTATACCAGCAAAACTATATGTATGCTTTGGTTGCAAAACAATGCTCTAGTTCACTAGAATGATATTAAAGCATCTTTGGATTATCAGTTCATTTTTTGTGTACACTCTATGCTTGTTGAAATTAGTTTGGATTTCTTTCATTTTTCAAGATGAGAGAAAAATTGCAAACTCACATTCACATTTTAGACAATACACCTTCAAATTGCATAGAACTTCATAACTTAGTCATTCATCCATACACATTCAGACCTTAATGGTGATTACAACCAGGATCAAGAACATCAACAAGGTAATACATAGAGCCATGAAACAAGTCAGTTGCATCAACCTAACTAAGTTGTCACCAGTTCTAACCAAGGTTTTCAAATGTTTCACAATATCAGCATCAACAGCAATGCCTCTTTCCTTCTTCATCCCTACGGCTGCTTCCTGCTCTTTGGATTCCATAACTTGCTCAGTAATGGAGGCACTTGCTTGCTCCTGCGGCATCAGATGCTGAGAAAATCCCATGCCCTCCTTCTTCAAAGAATCAACATGTTCGATATACTCCTTCTCCCATTTGAAAAAGGGACAGCCCAAGCCTTTGTGCTGCAAGCAAGAGGAAAGGTTCAATCTTCACTGCAGTGTAAACACCCAGTCGAATCAAAATAGTTTGAATCTCACCTTGTGGGCCGGGCAACAGTAGAAAACCTCACCGTCGCTCTAGGGTTGCTTCAAAATACGCCAAACCACCTGCCACTTGTGGCATTCTGTGCACCTAATCAGTGGAACATCACCTGGTTTACCCAGATCTACAGCGGAGGAGCTAGAATCTTGAGGGAACATCGGTCGACCACCCACCACCTCTGTCATCCCACCTAGTGCCCCGGTGTCGTTTGAAGATGATGGCTTCGAAGGGAAGGGAGAGGAAGGGGTGAAGGGTGAGAGAATGGAAAGCATAGGGGGCTATCAGCAAAAAAACGATTGGCAAAGGGCCCTCATGTGCTGCTCACATGACCTATGGAGACGGTGGCTGCTGTCATGCATTGCCACATAGGATCTAATCCCTAAACGGACAGATTTGGACCTAAATGGCACAACTTAAAAGTTCATGTACTCAAACATGCACTTTCAGAGTTAATGGACCTGAAAGACACAACACAAAAAGTTGATGGACCTATAGTGCATTTATATCTTGTTTTAATCTGGAAGACTCCGCGCCTCTCGAAGCTGAAGAAGACTATCTCCCTTTCTCATGGTCGGACTCTAAGTGGGCACACTTGGTCCACTACAAGGAAATTTTTGACTCTGAACTTGAGCTCCTTACACCCTTATGGCAAGCCGTAGTTGGGTTACACTGCTCGGCGATGGTTTACACTGCTCGGCGACGGTTCACGCTGCTTGGCAATGGTTCACGCTGCTCGGCGATGGTTCACACTGCTCGGCGATGGTTCACAACTGCTTGGCAACTCATCATAGTGGTTGAACTATGAGTTTGACTGCTCGGCTTTGTTCGCACCTGCTCGGACAAGCTCAAGACGGCATCGCACAACGGATATAAGGCGCTCGGGGACTAGCTGTGGGGGGTATGACTCCGGATACCCACAGCAGACCACATGGGCTACGCCCATAGGGGCATCCCAGCTCACAAGATGAAGCCTTGCAGGGCATGATGATGCTCGGCGTCTCCCGCAAGACATCGGGAAGATATCCTAAAGATACTATGAGATCTGTTAGGATACGTATGATCCCATGATTCCTGTAATCTGCTATTACTTTCCGGTTATCTCCTAGATCTAACCAACTTGTAACCCTGCCCCCTAGACTATATAAGGCGGGTAGGGACCCCCTCCAAACTCACGCAATATCATATGATAGCCAATATAATCTAACAGACCACAGGAGTAGGGTATTACGTCATACTGATGGTCTGAACCTATCTAACTTGTGTGTCTTTGTTGCCTTCTTGTTCTCGATTACATGCATCTCTACCGATCAATCTACCTCTATGAGATACCCCTCAGAGGACTGTTGATGATATTCTATCGATAGAGGGGGGGAAAACACTGAAGTTCCAATAACAGTCCACCTCCATGGCACGATGGGTACAGGAATTACAAAGCAAATTCAAGCTTTCATTAAGCTAAAAACACAAGCCCCTAGCTTTTACAAATATCACGCGAAACGTGTGTGAACAGCCGCTTCACGGCTTCATAGAAGTCCCAAAGAGGCTCGGGGGCTCCTGTCGGATTCATAAACCCGGCTTCACAGAAATTGCTTCCCAAAGAAAATAAAATCAAAAGAGAGAACAACAACAACAACGAAGGTATGGGTTTGTTTATATTAATAATATAAGTATAGTTTGACATGATAATGTATGCTCCACTGCATCTCGGTAGTAGTGCTAGATGGAGTTGTTAGAACAAAGATTGACTGCTTGATACATATATGGGGTTGTGTATGTTGGGACTTGGGTTTGCACATAGAAACACTTAATATGCCAATGGTAGTCAAGATGCACAGTATTGAATGCTTACTGGTAAGCAGCCAAGAACCAACACAATGCACAAGCAACACAAATATCAAATGTTCCCAAATAGAGTGCTATTCAAACATTGAGACTGCTAGGTATGGTTAAGGAAACTATTCCCAATTTCTCCCAAGATAGCCATCTACAATTACAGATTGATCTAGAAGTTGGTTGTATCACCACTCAAGCCTGCTGGTAATACGGGATAAAAAAAAGAGCCCTTTGGTTCTATTGTTCTGACTCAGAAGCTGAAGTGTACGCTGTGAAAATACACTGCCCCCCAAAATTTCCTTTGTCTGCCCTCATCTGAAACAACTTTTTTTCCAGATTATCTGCTCAAATCCTAGGACTTATTTTGAAAATTTGTATTTTCATATATGGCACAGTCATTATCAAGAGACTGTAATTTGTAGGAAGAGCGACCAAATCATACTATTCTGGATATGGGCGTTTGTACGAGAAGGTCTGCCCTTTCGGCTTCAGACCAAACTGATTCTTCATCATCTAGGTCACTCTCAGCAACAAATCATCAGCATTTGAATTTGGATTTCTCTGCACCTACTGACCCATCTGTGGATTGAAATCCTATGTACCCTGATACCCTGGATTCAGAATCATGTGAAGGGTGTTGTAATCTATGCCATAATGATATCCCTGTGGAATCTCTATCTGTTGGGTCCTCTGATGGTTTGCTGCCTGAAGTCTCTTGTTATAGACATTAGGATCTATATCTCTACGGATCCTTTGAATTGATGGTGCTATTTTTTGAGCCAATGACAGTATGTGGCCTGATGTGCCAAAATTAATCATCTGGTTCTGACCTTGCCCCGCCAGCTATTGCACATGCTGCACTAATGATCTAGGATTGTATTGTATCTGATTCATAGTAGCACCTTGAACTTACTCAGATGAACTCTGAACTACCTGGACATTATCATTACTAGCTGGTGCTGCTTCTTGATGGCTGGTACTAGTTTGATTAGTCCCTTGAGTCGATAGATGTGGAATGTTGTAATAAGCCGGTCCAACCTGATCAATTGGAAACTCATGGTGTTGTGGAATGTGTTCAAGAAAACTTCATTATGATTTGATATGGCATCATGAACAGATTTGTTTATAGCTTCCATGAAGAAACGCCTATCTTCAGCTTCATCTGTATCTATCTGCCCATGCAACAGAACTCTTGGTAGTGGATATTTCTGAATAATTGTATTGTCACGTGTCTTGATATAGGACAACAAATTCTTGTTCTAAAATTCTTCTATAGCTTTGCTGATGACATCTTTATCTCCATCAGGTAGGTCTTCATAAGGTACCATAAGGATATCGTTGTTGATGTAAGCCACCATGACAATTGTGGTGGTCCCACCGGGTGTGCCAGAACATGTGTCGGCATGAAAACATGTCAATCATGCTGGGCACACGAGCAAGCCAGAAGGGTCTGCTCGATGGAGCTAGAGATCCACCTGGCTTCAACGCAAGGATGATCGATCCTGCGCACTCCTCCCGAGATGTGCCAGTCAATTTGACCCTATAATTGACAAGGAGAGAAAGTTTATCAATAATTTAAGGTGGAACATACCGATCTGTGCCTAGACAGTTCCAACTGTGCCACTTTAGGAGCAGCCATACGGTAAGAGTGACTAAATAGCCAATCCACATAGAAATTGGCTGTTACAGACCATAAAGCTTATGAGTAGCGATTAATTTCATGTTGATAGGTACAGTACACATATATGTAAATAAGATCATCAACTAGACAGATTTGCTAGTGTAAACCATTAAACCGATGAATCTAATCAGAAAAAGATATAGCACATGAATGAATCGACAATCTGATATGAATGGATCTACAAACACTCTAAATCTAACCTATTACCACCAATAGTGAGGTTCAACTGGATCGATGGTAGCTATGATGATAGTAACAAACTAAAACTAAAGAATCTGCAAACACATCCGTACTTTGATAGGCTTTTCAAAAGACATGCTATACATGAAGGCTCGGATGAATCAGCTAAAATAGCCGATTCAGGTGAAAAGGACTATGACATGTGAACAATTGACTATTTCACATGAACAAACCTGTAGAGTCCTCAGACTCAACCCGCTATCCCTAACAGTGGGGTTCGATCGGATCGATGTAGCCATGAAAAAGACAACGAATCAAACCCTTAAAGCCCACAGATCTACTCATGCTTAACAGAATCATGTAAACATGTTGTAGGCATTAACGCACAGGTGATCAGCTATTTAGCTAATGCAGGCATAGCAAACAGCTAAGGTCATGCCTAAAAAGGAATAGATCTACTAACTAGCATCCTCCAATCTACAGTGCCATCAGTACAGATCGATCAGATCGTTACAGCCATAATGGTGAACCATAAACTAGATTCAACTAGCCAGCAAACCTCTTCAAGATTATGCATGCCTTAACCATGTACTTTGCATGATCAAGATCGAAGTAAAACAGCCAATGAAACATAAACCGTCATTCAAGGTAGATAATATCATGTTGTAACAAACGAATGACAAATCTAAAGGATATGATGTCGATCTAATTTGATCTCGACCAGGCGAATTGATGTTGTTGTAAACTAATAACAATGAAAACATCAACAAGATCGGTAACTTAATGAATCTACCCGAAGGACGCCACCCTTAGATAGAGCCGATAACTTGACCTTAATCTAGTTCGAGCAGTGGAGGTTGACCGGATCGATGCAGCCATACTTGAACTAGACAAGAGTCGATAACTAGCTTATACCAGAGTCACAGTGGAGGTTGACAGGATCGATGTAGCCATACGAACAGAAGTATAAGCCATGATGGTACTTATAGACAAGCTAGAGGTCGGCCGGACTGATGCAGCCCTGCTCGCTGAAGAACTCATCGAGATCTACTCTACTCCTACTCCTAAGGGGTGGCCAGAGCTGAAAAAGTAAGTAACTTGTATTTGATTAATTGTGTGTCCTTTACAATAGCCGGGGTCCAATATTTATACCCATAACCTACGCATGAATCCTACTTAAGCACGACTCATTGCAATCTTTGGCATAAGAGAAAACATTCCTAATTTAAGATAACTTGGACACTAATCTTTCCCTTTTTGTAGAGTCTAACATGTTTTTTCCGGCGCCGATTGTAGCTTTTATCGTTATCTACTGGCGCTATCTGAAGAGAGCCGATTCTAGTGCTGCATTTGAATTAGCTGATACTGACCTTTATGCAATCGATTCCTTGATGACATAATCTTTGGAGCTTTCGAGTACCTGCAATTCTTCTTCCAAATTTTGGTGTAAACACCTACTTAGGAACACGACTGACCGCACAGGTTGCGGTCGGAATGGACATGAGCGAACACCCCAATCGGAAGAAACACAAGAGTCTGTAGCCCTAGAAAAGAGTGCCAAGGTGCTCAGCCTCCGACCGACTCCCCAGTCGGCCGTAGGCTCAAGGGCTACACCCACCTCCATCTCGCCCAACCCCAAGGACGCGGGTTCCATCTCATCCGACGGTGACCCACTACCTTACACCCACCGGGTGTGCTCGCGTGCATCCTACGGAAAACGGATTACCAGCGAGTCTTCTCCTCAGGAGCTAGGTGCCAATATCCCTTCGGCGCGCCTCCGCGGCCTTCACCAGTCCTCCCCATGGAGGTTGGGCACCCGTATCCACTCTACACGCCTCCAAGGCTTTTCCCAGTCCTCCACACGGAGGCTGGGCACCTAAATCCTACTCAGTTACCCTACGTAGTACAACAAACCAAGGGGGAAAACATCGAAGTTCCAATAACAGCCCGCCTCCACGGCATGATGGGTACAGGAATTACAAAGCAAATTCCATCTTTCATTAAGCTAAAAGCACAAGCCCCTGGCTTTTACAAATACCACGCGAAACATGTGTGAACAGCTGATTCACGGCTTTATAGAAGTCCCAAAGGGGCTCGGGGGCTCCTGTCGGGTTCATAAATCCAGGGTCCCCAATGGACCCCCTTCCTTGCAAAACCTGGCCCAGTAGGCGGCGCAGCGCAGCACGTGCCTAGGCTGGCCCAGATACATAATGATAGGCCGAGACAACGATTTGGTCCCCGACCGGAAGTCCTGGGCAAGGTGGGACCACAGTCTAACGCCGACCCCCTTTTCTGACCAAGGATACGCCAAACCTCTGCTTGTTGCTCTTTTTCGACCGATACGGTTGGGACCTTCTAGGAACAACTGACCGGGGACGCCCGCTCGGTGTGGGCCTAGGGAGCAGGTGGAGCAGATAAGGTAAGGCACTCAAGTCAACCACAATACCGAGGACTGTACCCTACCATGCCCTGTGCACCTACAGGACGATGCCATCGGGGTATGTCAGGCGAACACGGTAGAGCCTACCAGATGCATCAGAGGATAAACAGTATTGTGGGTGCCGTCATTTGCCATACCAGGTGAACATGGTAGAGCATGCTAGATGTGTCTGAACATAAATAGTATTGTGGGCGCCGACGGCCATCCCATACCCGATGGTGTGGGCAACCAGACTAGGCAGCACACGTATATACTCTCTCTCTTTTTCTCTGACTTATAAGGCCATCCCCTTCAACTATAAAAGAGAATAATCTCTCTCCTAAAAGCCCTCCCCAAAGACTGGTCGACTCGACAGCTCAATAGCTCTAGGACTCAATAGCTACACAGTCTACACGCTCTCAACAGTTGATAAGCTCAAACACACAGAGCATACGTTCCAATACTTAGCGCACATTTGAGCATCTGTCACTCTCTTCCACTCGGTTTAGAGTCCGACCGGGCCTCTAACATCCCCCTTCTCATTCCTTACTCTTTTAAAACCCCACAGCAAACTTCGAGCACCTAGGCTTAGGAATAAAGTCACCGACCGACCTCAACTGGACGTAGGGCCTATTGCCTGAACTAGTATAAATTCTATGTCATTGAGTGCTAGGCCATATCCGATCACAACGCATGATAAAACTATAAATATTTACTTGTTGGTTACTTTTTGCACCGACAATAGCATTCCTTTGCTCTGGAATATAGTAAATAAACAAATGGTTAGAAGCTACAAATACAGAAGAGAACATGACTTAAATAGAAAAATGATCACATTTCAGGAGATGTCTATGGCTTTGGCAGGCTTATCATAAATGAAAACACCACAGATCAAGTACTCACTGACCGAATTCTAAATTCTGAAGAGAAATACAAGCGCCTAAATGTAAATGTGGTGGATGAACAATAGAAATATAAAAACTCCCATATCATCATCAAATAAATGTAACGAAATGGATATCAATAAACCTAATATGATGGCCTGGAAAAACACCACAACACTTCAGCAGTGGAAAGCAAGTTTTATTCCAATAAATAGAAAATTATTTTAGTTTAACTGCAATAATAAATTAAGAATAACAATTGATGAAAAAAATGTTAAGATAATTGGGATGGCTTTGTGCAACAAATCGAAAGATGCAATCAACATTAAATATAGCAAGCATCTATTAAAAAATGTAAAGAACAAACTGAATAGATCTATCAAAGCTCTTTGTTACCTTTTTCTCTTTGAGGTAACAGTTACTTAATCTAGTCAAAGGATACTTAAATCAATGCAAACCTTAGACAACTAACCGCATCCTACATTCGCATCACATCAGAAGCATCTACTCATATACAGAGGAAGATGTTTCCATCTAAGGCCTTGTTTGGATACGCTTGTATCTACCTCAACCCACATGTTTTGGGCTGTATTGGGGTGGAACTTAAACTAATTTACACCCCAATCCACCTCAACGCATGTGGACTGAGATGAATACGAGAGTATCCAAACAAGGCCTAACTAGTAATGAAATTTTGCCCGACGAATAGCATCTAAAGATACACAAACCATCAGCAAGTTTGAACATGTTGTTTGGCAATACAGGTATAACCTTGGAAATGTTACACTACATTGAAATCTACTATCAATGAAACTTAAAGATACAAGGAAGCATCAATCAATTTGATCATGCAGCACAAGTGCACAACAAGACAATTAATAACCTTGAGAAGGGAACTCTAGAACCTTCATCTAGCGGAAGTTTTGTCAAATTTATCTTCATTGTGAGATCAAACCCATCCTTTGGAGGATCAAGAATCTGCACAACTGGCCCATAAGCTGCTTTTATAGCTTCAATGGCACCAAGTGGAAGCCCATCATATAGAATCGCTTCAGGAGGTGGCAGAGGCAAAGCAACTGACAACACCATTACCTTTGGATTCCTCATAGAAAACTGAAACCAAAGCCCAGATTCATTAGAATTGTGATTTGAGCATCAGATAGGTGATAATCCTAATGTCTAGTGTGTACATGACAGAGTGATGTCCATATTCATTTCAGAAAATAAGAAAATGCAGCTTCCACACCCAAGAACCTGATAATTAGATGAAAACCTGCTTAAAGTAGAACAATATCAACCTATAAATTTGAACACACTTTCAGCTGAAATAGGAATGCTCAAACACTAGCAGAAGGACAGAAGAAACCTTTACTTGCACCACTAAGTGCTTGTGACTAATTATATGGTTAATATGTAGTGTTATGGCAACCATTCAGTATATGGAAAAACTCAAGAAGTAAGAAGGTGACAGCATTTTATTCATTGCTCTTGTTGTTACTGTTCTTGTGAGCGACTAGTTAATTCAAGGTTAAAAGGGAAATGCTATCAAATGGCACATACCAAACTGGGAAGAATAGACCAATTAACTACTGATTGTTGTTATATTCTGTAGGATTAACACTGCAAACTGTATATATATTTTTTGGACTGAAACATTGAGTAGATAGCCACCTTAGGCTCAACTATTTAAAGAATTTGACACTGATTAGGATTGATGCCAAAATCTGTCAAACCATTGCCACCATGGTGGTATAAGTATATCATCCATTTGTTGCCGAGACTTGGCAAAATGGGCACTGCTTTGGACGCAAATCCATGCGACAATATAGAACTCACTTGGATATGATACTGGACATCATCGAACTCTACCGTGTGACAGTCGATGTCCATGCCCTTCTCGCCGCTGCATCGCATGAAATGAAATTAAATGAGATTATTGCAAACAATCATGCCACCAGAAGGAAGATGTGGTTCTGTTCTCTCTAAGCGAAAGCAAGGTGGCAGCAAAAGACATACCTGAGAACACGGTCTTGCGGGATCTAGAGCAGGAACCTCGATGGAGACTGGAGGAGTATCATCTTCCACGGATCTCCTCCCCCTCCTCCTGTCAACCAGCCTTGCGCCTCAGCCCCCCTCAACCCAACAAAATTCTCTCAGTTCCAGAAGTGTGTAGCAATAAGATAATGATAAGCTACGGTTTAGCACTGAGGTTGAAATTTTATTTCCTAATCATTTAGATGGATCCAAACATTAGAAAATTCTAACATTTAAACGCTACCACAAAATAAACATTATTGTCAGTGAGAATTGCATTATTGCAGTGCCCGATCCCAAGTGAAATATATCCCATTCCTACCTTTATAGGAAGAAACATTAACAATTTAAGTCTATTGGTATCCAAACTTGACAAAATTTTATCTATTGTGACCCAATTGACAAGCAATATCATCTCATGCAAACAACAACATACATATCGGATAATGGGAAATCAAATACTACAGTTGCTAGGGTCTACCTTTGGTAAAAGAAGCCTAGATCTGGACGCCGACGCTGACGAGGGTCGGGTATGAGTAGTAGCCGACGATAGAGGAGGACACGGGGGCAAATTCGCTAGACGCCGCCGGCTTCTCTCCTCTCCATCATGGTAGTTCTTCTCTACACTGCCGGGCCTACTACAAGAATGGAGGCCAGAATGGGTGGTGATGCTCTGCACAGCAGAGAGAGGAGTGAGAGGAAGAAGGGAGAAGAGAGAATAGTTGCCAGCGCTGGCTCGGTCACAATCGAGGCCTCCACGGTGAAGGAGGCACCGCCACCCCCGGAATATTGAACTATTTACCGCATGTCACATCTTCAAATGCATTTTAGAATGGCAATTACAAAATAGAGAAAAGTCTATATAACTCCTGGTCTTAAGCACTGTATCTACTTTACCTCTGAACTATAAAATCATATATTAAACACGTTAAACTATATAATTGTCGACACAGAATTTTGTCCCGTGCTGAGGACACACGCAGCAAGCCAAAAGGGTCTGCTCGATGGAGCAGATCCGCCTAGCTTCAGCGCAGGGGTAGTCAATCCTACACAATCCTCCTGAGGCATGCTAGTCAATTTGACCCTGCAACTGACAAGGAGAGAAAGCTCATCAGTAATTAAGGGCAGAACTTGCCGGTGTTGCCAGACAATTCCGAAAAGTACAACTGTGAGAGCCGATATAGAAGGAAATTGGCTAAATAGCTGATCCCAGTATATTCATGAGAATAAGTCAGTTAAGGCTTATGGGGTTGTGTAAGAAGAATCGGTTATCATTCAGAATAAATATCATTTAAGCAAACATTAATCAATGGCAATAAGATATTGATGATGGTCGGTTTATACTGAGCCAATGATTACAAGTAACCGAACTCCTGTTTTTGTAAAGAAATAATTCAACACCACTCAATCATCTAATAAAGATAAATCTAATGAACATGTTAGATCTCATCTATCGCTATGACCAGTGGGGCATGAGGCAGAATCATGCAGGCCGTAGAAACAACAATAGACTCGATGACCCTAACTCATTACTAATATCAGTGGGGCATGAGGCAGAATCATGCAGGCTGTAATACAATAACAAGATCATGGGGCTAACATATCTTTTAACTTATCTCTACTTCAATGGTCTCATAATGTGATCTGTTTGTGAGAGCGCTCGATATCGACTAAACAGCCGATTCAGGCATAGCGCACAGTTAAGGTCATGCCTTCTCAGGAACGGATCTATCAACTAATGATCCTGACTCAACGGTGCTAACAGTGGGGTGAGAGGCAGAATCGCACAGGCCGTGATAACGCGCCATGGAACGGTACTCGCTAACCAATAGATCTACTCAAGATCGAACATGCCTTAACCGCACACTATGCATGATTAAGATTGATATAAAACAGCCGATAAAAATATAACTCACCGTTTAAGATGTAGATTAGATCAGATTTATATTAGCAAACGATGGGTTAAATAAGATATAAGGCCGATCCAGATCAATCTCAATCGAGCAGAGTGATATTGCTATAATTAGATAAACAATGAAAGTAATAAGCAATATCAGTAACTTAATGAATCTACCAAAGACTGCCATTCAAAGGTAGAGCCGATAACTTGACCTCGATCTAGTTCAAGCAGTGGGGTGTGAGGCAGAATCACATAGGCCATACTTGAACTAGGCAAGAGTCGATAACTAGCCTATACCAAAGTCGCAGTGGGGGTCGACCAGATCGATGCAGCCATACGAACAGAGGTATAAATCATGATGGTACTTACAGACAAGCAGTGGAGGTCGACCGGATCGATGCAGCCGTACTCGCTGAAGAACTCGCTGAGATCTACTCTACTCCTACTCCTAAGGGGTGGCCAAAGCCAAAAAAAAGTAAATTGACTTATATTTGATTGATTGGTTGATCTCTTACAATAGTCGGGATTTGATATTTATACCTAGAGTCTATACATGAATCCTGTTCGAGCACGATTTGTTACAATCTTTGGCATAAAAATGAAAACATTCCTAATTTAAGATAACTTGGACTCTAATCTTTTCCTTTTTGTAGAGTCCAGCATGCCTCATCCCAGCGTCGATCATAGCTTCTGTCGTTATCCGCTGGCGCTATCTGAAGAAAACCGATTGTAGTACTGTATCAGAATCAGCTGTTTTTGATCTACATGCAATTGATTCCTTGCTGACATGGTTTTGGGAGCTTTCGAGCCTTTGAAATCCCCCTTCCAAATTCTGGTGTAAACACATGCCCCCCAATTTTGGGATAAAAGTAATTTTATTCCAAAATTATCTTGTCTGCATCCCTAATTGGTCCACAGTCACAGGTACAGAACCTTGATCTGGGGTCCACCGTTCGTCACCGCTTGCGTTCATTTGCGAGCCTATGCCCCAAAACTTTTGCAAGAGCACCACTGTTTCACGGGCATTTGGATTCATCTTCCCAGGATAGATATAAAATGCTTATCCAACCCTAGCAAGAGGAACTCACTACTTCAGCCATGTTTCTCTTCCATCTGTCTTTCCGAGTGCTCCTAACTCCGTTGGACCCTCCATGGTCTATCCTTTTGTTATGATGATCTCAAGCGGTTAGAAGAATTCTTGTGTATAGGGTGATTGTGTCACTTATTCTAGCGCTTTGTTGAGCAAGAAGACCAGCCATCGCAGTTAGAAGAATTCTTGTGATATTACCTAAGTCTTCTCTCTATGCTCACAAAGCTGTTTTAGTGTTCTATGAAGGCTAGAATATGTGGACACCTTTCCCTTGTTCGTTCCATCAAATGCCTATCGGGAAAGCCACAAGCTTCTTTCCAACGGTCTCCCAGTTACCGAGGAATTAGCTGGGTACCTGTTAGGCAGGTGGCTCTTCCCTTTCTCTTGCGCAATCTTATCAATGGGCCGATGTGACTTGGTTTACGATGACCCTCGGCCTTATGGGGATCTAGACTCCCTTCAATCCAAAGAAGCCTTGGTGGGTAGATCTCTAGTCAATGTAGATTCTTTGTATCCGTCTCACGATGCTTTGTAATTTTGGGAAACGATAAGTTCGAATTTGTTATCCTTCTGTTATCCATCCCATGAATTCCTGGAGTGCCAATCCGCTTCTGTTTCTGATTTCAATTTCATATCTCCTGGCAAAATCTATCTTCTCGCCTTCCTGGACTATATAAACGGTCCTTGGTAGTGAATCCAAGTATAACTCACTTTGCCTCAAACCCTCTGCACCCTTAGCATAGTTCTTGCTTTTCCGTAGGTCAGAGATCATGGAGAACAGCAAGAGGTCCCCTGAGAAGGTCTTCATCGAATCTGAATCATCGCGTTAGTGCCTTCGTCGTCAGGAAGGTGTATCCCATGATGCCTCCGCTGCCTTGGGGAATAGGGCCGACTTCGTTTAGCCTTCAGGGCCTTCCTCATCGACGACTTGTCGCCAGCCCCATTGCCATCAGATGAGGTGGATTGATAATGATGATCTTCTTGCCTCCATTGATCGACATGGCCAGAGTCTCGCTGAGTGTCTATCCCTCACAGAATCAGCCCTGGCCATGGTTCGATGCCAATCACCTCCTGTGGTCAATTCGGTGGAGGATAAGTTGGCCAAGGCCGAGGCCAGAATTGCGGGTGAGATACCTGTCGTAACCTCTACTACTTTTCAATTTTGTCTCCGAGACTCTGATCACCTCCCCTTTGAATCTTTTAGATCTATCTGCTCAACTGGAGAGCCTTTGTTCGGCTGCGGATCATGCGGCGGGATTTGTCAATGCCAGGGGTGCCGTTTTGGTGGTTCATTTGCATGACATCCTGAATCGTGTCAGGGAGGTTGCTCTCCATGGCGTTTGTCATGGCTCTGCCACGGCATTGGCTACCGCCCAAGCCCATTCGAGCAAAAATCTTCAGCTTCTTCCCCATGGTTTTCCAGACACAGCATACCCTAGGGAGCAAGAGCGCTTGGTCGAGGATTTCATGAGTGCCGCCAATTCTATAGCTTTTAATACCTTGGCCGATGACATAGTAGGCAAGGTTTTCCTCGGCCCGTAGTTTGTAATAGGTGATATTTAACAGATAATTTTCTTGTCTTGGCACTATGCGCATTACTTTTGTTTATGCTTGATTTTTCGGCCAAAGAGCCAATTTGATATAGCCGATCCAGGCCCTTTGGTTTAACCAAGTCTGAAAACACAACTTTTATTAAGAGAACCCTTCGATCTCCTGCCCTTCAGTTGCTTAGTGCTGTATTTCCATTGGCATTAGTGAAGTGGTGCTTCGCCTTCCATTAATTGCTATTGCCTTTTACATGTCCCGAGGCATCCGCCTCTTCGCTTCATGTCTTCAAATACCAATCGAGGGCTTCGGTTTCAAACGCCTCTCTATCTATAACTGTTCCTTCGCTTTCTTCCTTCTGCCAAAACCTTGTAGCAGTTCCACTTCTCTTTTCTATAGATTCACTCGTTCCTCATGGCTGGTGAAGGTAATCAAGGCAAGCGCACGGTAGAGGGAATCCCGACAGAAGACATGCCGATGAACCTGCGTCCCCGGCACATGAGGTAAGATTGGCAACCCTTGTTCATGGTGATGGTCTGCTCCGACTTACCTATAAGCTCATTGTGAATGACAGCCTTCACTCTTTTTCTAGGACTGACAATCCTGCTGACGCTGCATCTTCTACGCCGGCTTCATCGTCGGGTTCTTCCAACTCATATGACGGTGATGATGCCCAGCGCTTCTTCCAAGAATGGAGGGCGGCTGAGGACTGCTATTCCAAGGTGATTTTGAACAATGGTTAGCTAGAGATTTGTTTGGGAGTCTTCTAGGCTACCCTTAATGTGGCGGAGGAGGAGACCAATGCCGTTCGAGTGCGGCTCGCTGAGTCTGACGCCGTGGTAGTAGGTAAGATGAGCTTCATGAATGTTTCCATCCTGGTTTCCGTTGCCTTTGCCTTGATACTCTTCTACAATTGCCAGCCCAAACGGTGCAACTAGAATCTCTTCAATCGATGGCGAATGCGGCCATGGACGCCGTCAATGCAAGGGGCCCCATTGATGTTCGTCTCCACAACATTCCGGCTCACATCCAAGAGATTGCTCTCCATGGCATTCATCATGGTGTGGCGGTGGCGCTAACTACGGCGTAGGTCCAAACCGGGCATGATCTCCATACCATGGAGGTTGGCTTCTCGACCGTCTGTGGCCCTAAGGGACATGAAGATCTGATAGAAGATTTCACCGTAGCGGCAGAGGCCATTGTGGACATTACACCTGCTCAGGAAGTGGTGAACAAGGTCTTTGATTAGTTTGCATTTAGGATAAACCAATGAATGAAGACTCCTGTTCCTTTATGATTGTGTTTCAATGCAATGCCTTTGTGTATGACTGTGAATCCTTGTGGTTTCTGCTCTATAGGCGATACATATCATATCGGCTTTCATTATCTTTGAAGATGTTTACTTTTTGAACTAGAGGCGATACCCTCCTGGTACCAGCTATTAGAGTCGAGAATGAATCGGCTATCAAGTGTTGATCAGACGCTAGGATAACATCTTGCAGAACTTTCAATACAAAAGGTTAGACAAGTAATCAACCTAGGTCAAGCGTCCTATTAAGCGAAACAGAACTTCTCTTAAGAAATCCATTAACTCTGAATCACACTTACACTTTAACTTAGCCTTCACATATGTCGGCCTAAACCCATCTCTAAGACTTAATACTCATTTTCCTTTGATCCAACGGCCGACATGAAGCTGTGACTTTCCTACTAAAACAAACTCTCAAAGCCGATCGCTTGCATCGGCTCTTGGCTTTCATTGTCGATTTTAATGAAGCCTCCTTCCCATGTCTTGCCAGAGAAACATTCGAAATCTCCCAGTTCCCAAAAGACTAGATCGGTTGTCGCGATGCTTACGGACTCATCAGCCTGAACCAGTTCGACATCATCTCCATGCCATTGAATAAAACACATTGATGCATAGTCGACGGTATGTAGCAATTTGCATGAATCCAATCATGACCGAGGAGTAAACTGTATGATCCTTTCCCATCAATAACAAAGAACGTGGTGAGCAGAGTTTTACTCATGATTGTCAGTTCAACATTTATTGCCCCCCGAGTCTTGGATGTATTTCCTCCGAAGTCTCTAAGCATCATGTCGGTCTCAAACAAATCTCCTAGTCCCTTGCCAAGCTTATGGAAAGTGGTGTATGGCATAAGATTGACAGAAGCACCTCCGTCCACCAACATCTTGTTCATCGGCTTCCCATCAACAAAACCTTTCATGTATAAAGCCTTTAAGTGCCGATGCTTGACTGGCTTATCAAATATTGCTTGCTGCACAACCATTAACTTGTCAATCATCTCTTCATACTCCGATTCATCGAAATCCAAATAAACTTCTTGATTTGCCGGAGCTTTGAACTCTGATGGCAATAGAAAAGCCATTTGGATATTAGCCGATGGTTGCTTTCTATCGGCTATTTGCTTGGCATGCCATACTTGAGGTTTACCGGATACTTGAGCCTGTTCCAACTCTTTATTCCTTAGGCGTTGCACCCTTCTCTTCTGGCTTCTTATCAATCCTCCAGGGCACCATTGGCCTTCCTGCCAGACATGGTCCCTTTGGTTGCTTCCTTCTTCATGATCAGCCCAGTCTTGGTCAACAATTCTTTTTCCTAGCCGATCATGAATATTTTTATTTTTTAAGCGCTGATCCATGTTGTTATAATGATATGCATCTTGAGCATGGATAGACCGGCGGTTGGTTCGAGATTGCCTATACTCCCGATATTGATTGCTACATTCTGGACAGTCATGTCTGGTAGGCAACTTCAAATCTTCATTCCAGCAATGTCTAAAGAAGGGACAATTCTAATGTAATTCAGCTTGTTCCCTTTCATACTTCTCTTCTTCTAATTGATGCTGGCATGCTTGATCCTTTAACCAATGCTGATAATCCTTTTCCTTCTGCCGCTGCCATTTATTCAATAGAATCTGAGATGTGACTCGCGGCTTTAACGTCTCTGCTTTCGATGTCTTCCCCTGCTCATATCGGCTCTTTTGTTCGGCACGACGTCTTCTAGTCTCTCTGTACTCATCAGCCGATATTTGCATTTCAGGATTGACTATTCCAGCTTTTCTCGATTTGGTCGATGTTAGGACCTTGGTTTTTCCTTTGAATAGCCCAGCATCAACCATGTTCTGATCTCCTAGGAAAGGATTATCATCGACTTTCATCTTTTGAGGCATATCGAATTTGAGCCTCCCTTGCTGAATAGCTCTCTGTATATGCTGCCTAAAGATTCTGCATTCATTCATGTAATGAGAAGTAGCGTTATGGAATTTGTAGAACTTCTTGTTCTTCAACTGATCAGGGGGCAACATGACCTGACTATTGGGCAACTTGATCTACCCCTTCTCAAGCAAGAAATCAAAGAGCTTGTCTGATTTGGTAACATCAAAGTCATAACTCTCCTCAACTCCTCTTCCCTAAGGATTTGGAACCATCACTATCTTCTTGCCCCAATTACATTCAGCTGCAACAACCTTTTCTTCTTCATCTTCATAGCCATCATCGACTGAATATGGATCGTAAGCTTCGACCACTGAAGTAATCTTCTGGAATCGAGTATCTCTGCGTATGCTCTGGAATTGGCTATTAAGTGCTGCCACTCGTTGCGCCAATTGACCCAAGTTGTCAAATTACTGTCCCAGCAGTTTCTCTTTCCACATCGGCAATATTCCTTGGACGGCTAAAGCAGCTAACTAATCATTGGCCAAGTTTAATGAGAAACATAGATTCTTAGTCTCTCAGAATCTCTGAAGAAACTCAGTGCTCGATTCATTAGTCCTCTGTCTCATGGTTATCAAATCGGTTATCTTCTTTTCTCTAGTCCCAGTGTAAAAATATGTATGAAATTTCTTCTCTAGGTCAGCCCAATTGGCAATGGAGTTGACTGGTAGTGACGAGAACCAAGTGAAGGCTGGCCCTGATAGGGATAAGGAGAAGAAACGAACTCGATGAGCATCCTCAACTAATGCTTTGCCCAATTGTGTAAGATACCGACTGGCATGTTCTATTGTGCTTGTACTATCTTGACTAGTGAACTTGGCGAACTCTGGGAGCCTGTAATTTGTAGGAAGAGCGACCAAATCATACCACTCTGGATATGGGCATTTGTATGAAAAGGTCAGCCCTTTTGGCTTTAGACCGAACTGAATTTTCATCATCTCGGTCACCTTCAGCAACAACTCATCAGCTTGCGGATTTGGATCCCTCAGTACTTGTTGACCTATCTGTGGATTGAAATCCCGCGTGCCCTGATATCCTGGATTTGGCATCATGTGGAGAGTGCTATAATCTATGCCATAGTGATATCCTTGTGGAATCTCAATCTGCTAGGTCTTCTGCTGGCTTGCTGCTTAAAGTCTCTGATTATAGACATAAGGATCTATATCTCTACGGATCCTTTGAATCGATGGTGCTATTTTTGGAGCCGACAATGGTATATGGCCTGATGTGCCAAAATTGATCATCTGGTTCTAACTTTTCCCCACCGGCTGTTGCACATGTTGTATTGACGGTCTAGGATTGTACTATATCTGATTCGTAGTAGTACCTAGAGTTTGTTCAGATGAACCTTGAAGTGCCTGGACTTCACCATTACCAACTGGTGCTACTTCTTGATGGCTGGTGCTGACTTGATTAGTCCCTTGGGTCAACGGATCTGGAATGTTGTAACAAGTCGATCCAACCTAACTAACTAGAATTCTATGAATCGCCTCTTTCATGGCGTTGTGAAATGCGTCAATGAAAGCTTCATTGTGGCTTGATAGAGCATCACGAACAGACTTACCTATGGCTTCCGTAAAGAAACGCCTTTCTTTAGCTTCGACTGTATCTGTCTGTCCATGTAGTAGAACTCTTGGTAGTGGAAATTTCTGAATAACTATGATGTCACGTGTTTTGGTGTAGGACAACAAACACTTCTTCTAAAATTCTTTTGTAGCTTTATTGATGGTATCCTTATCTTCATCAGGTAGGTCTTCATATTGTATCATAAGGATGTTATCGTTGTTGTGAACCGCCATGACGATTGTGGTCCCACTGGGCGTGCCAGAAACGTGTGTCAACACAGAATTTCGTCCTATGCTGAGGACACACGTAGCAAGCCAGAAGGGTCCGCTCGATGGAGTAGATCCGCCTAGCTTCAGCGCAGGGGTAGTCGATCCTACGCAATCCTCTCAAGACGTGCCAGTCAATTTGACCCTGCAATTGACAAGAAGAGAAAGCTCATCAGTAATTAAGGGTGGAACTTGCTAGTGTTGCCAGACAGTTCTGAAAGTACGGCTGTGAGAGCCGATATAGAAGGAAATTGGCTAAGTAGCCGATCCCAGTATATTTATGAGAATAAGTCAGTTAAGGCTTATGGGGTTGTGTAAGAAGAATCACTTATCATTCAGAATAAAAATCATTTAAGCAAACATTAATCAATGGCAATAAGATATCGATGATGGTCGGTTTATACTGAGCCAATGATTATAAGTAACCAAACTCCTGTTTATGTAAAGAAACAATTCAACACCACTCAACCATCTAATAAAGATAAATCTAATGAACATGTTAGATCTCATCTATCGCTATGACCAGTGGGGCATGAGGCAGAATCATGCAGGCCGTAGAAACAATAATAGACTCGACGACCCTAACTCATTACTAATATCAGTGGGGCATGATGCAGAATCATGCAGGCCGTAATACAATAATAAGATCATGGGGCCAACATATCTTTCAACTTATCTCTACTTCAATGGTCTCGTAATGTGATCTATTTATGAGAGCGCTCGATATCGGCTAAACAGCCGATTCAGGCATAGCACACAGTTAAGGTCATGCCTTCTCAGGAATGGATCTATCAACTAACGATCCCCACTCCATGGTGCTAATAGTGGGGTGAGAGGTAGAATCCCACAGGCCATTATAACGGGCCATGGAACTGTTCTCGCTAACCAATAGATCTACTCAAGATCAAACATGCCTTAACCGCACACTATGCATGATTAAGATTGATATAAAACAGCCGATAAAAACATAACTCATCGTTTAAGACGTAGATTAGATTAGTTCTATATTAGCAAACGATGGGTTAAATAAGATATAAGACCGATCCAGATCAATCTCAATCGGGCAGAGTGATACTGCTGTAATTAGATAAACAATGAAAGCAATAAGCAATATCGGTAACTTAATGAATCTACCAAAGACTGCCATTCAAAGGTAGAGCTGATAACTTGATCTCGATCTAGTTCAAGCAGTGGGGTGTGAGGCAGAATCACACAGGCCATACTTGAACTAGGCAAGAGTCGATAACTAGCCTATACCAGAGTCGTAGTGGGGGTCGACCGGATCGATGCAGCCATACGAACAGATGTATAAACCATGACGGTACTTACAGACAAGCAGTGGAGGTCGACCGAATCGATGCAGCCGTACTCACTGAAGAACTCACTGAGATCTACTCTACTCCTACTCCTAAGGGGTGGCCGGAGCCAAAAAAAAGTAAA
Source organism: Miscanthus floridulus (assembly GCF_019320115.1). Classification (NCBI taxonomy): domain Eukaryota; kingdom Viridiplantae; phylum Streptophyta; class Magnoliopsida; order Poales; family Poaceae; genus Miscanthus; species Miscanthus floridulus. The sequence continues at coordinate 105,685,641 of NC_089581.1, forward strand.
TTGACTTGTATTTGATTGATTGGTTGATCTCTTACAATAGCCGGGGTTTGATATTTATATCCAGAGTCTAGACATGAATCCTATTCGAGCACGATTTGTTACAATCTTTGGCATAAAAATAAGAATATTTCTAATTTAAGATAACTTGGACTCTAATCTTTCCCTTTTTGTAGAGTCCAGCATGCCTCGTCCCAGCGCCGATCATAGTTTCTGTCATTATCTACTGGCGCTATCTGAAGAAAACAGATTCTAGTGCTATAACAGAATCAACTATTTTCGATCTACACGTAATTGGTTCCTTGCTGATATGGTTTTGGGAGCTTTCGAGCCTCTAAAATCCCTCTTCCAAATTCTGGTGTAAACAATAATACTGGCCAAATAACCCTCGGTGGTTTTGGAAGGTGGTATTGCTCATCATGTGCCAGTCCTAACTGGAGACAAATGCCAGTGCGGCGACTGCAGCAGTGACGACATGGCCTATTGACCGCGACAGCTGTAGTGGACGAGGGCACCACCTGGCGGAGCCTCCCCACAGATGCCTTCGTGGAGATACCTATCTCTGAGCTGACAGCAGCTGCATGAGCATGGCGCCGAAGCCGTCAATGGGGACATCGGCGAGCTTCGTCTTGCTGGTGGCGCATGCACCTCGGCCTTGATCCCAACTCCCCAAGCCTCCTTAGCAGCTCCTTCTCTGCCCCCTAGAATGGTGCCCTCCAGCATGGCTTGCCGCACCTCCTCCCTCACCACCGCTACTAGCTGCACAACCGGCAGTAGGTTGTCCTCTGTAGTTGCAAAGACATTCACGAATCAAAAGAACTATTGCCTCTCGGTGGACATCACTTTGGCTTGCAACTTCTAAGCGTAGCTCGACAGTTACCGTGCATGTTTCTGCCGCCGCAACAACAAGCACAATGAGAGTGAGACGCCGTTGTGTTTGTCCCTGGAAGCATCCGCACATGCATCACGAATTCACAGATGCTACAAGTTGAGGACAACGTCTTTGCTGCCCTTGTTATCTAGGTCCACCTCATCTTCTCGAGTTTGTTGGCTCAACCCGTCACTTAGCTCCACCTGTACCGTGCCAGCTCACGAACGGAGCCGAATCTAGTGCGACGATGGCAGACAGCAGCGAGAGCGGTGCTCGGCTCGGCACGGACCAGCAGGGACGACGGCCGTGGGTTAAGAGACGATGGGGGCGTGGTGAGGCTTGACGAGACGAGCGGAGCTCAGGTAGCGGTGTCTATGGAGACGACGGTGTCCCGTCCGAGACGTGGGTTCCTGATGTCGCAATGGTACGGTCCAGTCGGTGAGGTTGCCGGCCATTTACACCAAAATTTATGAACAAGATCACGGAAACCTGAAGCTTTTAAGATTGCGTTGTTAAGGAATCGATTGCGTAAGAATCGATATCAGCTGGTTTAGATGCGGTACTGGGATCGGCTCTTTTCGGATAGCATCAGTAGATAACGTCAATAAGCCATGGTTGGCGTCAGGAAAGACGTGTCGGACTCTAAAAAAGGAAAAGCTTAGGGTCCAAGTTATCTTAAGTTAGGAATATTTTCTCTTATACCAAAAATTGTAATAAGTCGTACTTGAGCAGGATTTATGCTTAGGTTCTGGGTATAAATATTGGACCCCGGCTATTGTAAAGAACATTAAATCAATCAATACCAATTACTTTTTTTGGCTTTTACGCCAACCCTCAGGAGTAGGAGTAGTGTAGATCTCGACAAGTTCATCAACAAGCAGGGTTACATCGGTCCGGCCAACCTCCAGCTTGTCTGTAAGTACCGTCAAGGCTTATATTTCTGTTTGTAAGGCTGCATCGGTCCAGCTGACCTCTTGCGAGCTCTAATATAAGCTAGTTATTGATCCTTATCTAGTTCAAGTACGGCTGCATCGGTTAAGTTTGACCTTCACTGCTCGAATTAGATTAAGATCAAGTTACTGACTCTACCTAAGGGTGGCATCCTCTGGGTAGATTCATGTCGCAGAACCGACCAATTTATAAGAATACAAGTATAATGGCAATCCGCAAGCGGTTGCACTGTCATACTTGAACCCATATAAACCCGGTAGTCCGTCGAGTACCACGACGGGTCTCGATAAACGATTTACAACAACCAAGATCGTACAGGATTCAACATACATGCCACATATTACATAAAGTTTACAGATACTTTTCATCATCAGAGTACGAATAGAAAGTTATTACAAACCAAGTTTGATAATTAAAGCGGAAGCAAATAAGTTCGAAGATAAGTTTCCAACGTAGTTTGATACAGTGCCATGCCAGATCACGATCCACAAAAGCAAGGATAGGAGTTACTAAGAAAGCCTGCCCAAGGCTTACTCCTCATCCACAGCGGGATAGAAGCAACTCTTGCAATAACCATGATACACAGTGCCATCTGCAACAATGGGAAAATAAACCCTGAGTACGAGAAGGTACTCAGCTAGACTTACCCGTCATGAACCAGAAATAAAATGACTCCAAGGATTATGCAAGGCTGTATAAGTGGACGTAACTTGACAACATTTTTGCGAAAAAGGCAATTAATCTTTGTACACTTGTGATTCCTTGATCAAGTTAATTATAACTATCCATTTCTAGATTAGCAACTACCCTGTGCCAAACATGTGGTATATTATTTAAAATCATACAATAGTAACCATAGCAGGTATTGTAATTCCATATTCATCCGAACCACCATGTTCCATAATATAGCTGCTACGATGTTGGGACTAGCCAAGTTTCTCACTATCCGGGAGAGACGGCAATTCGAATCGATTTCAACCAGCTGGGAATTTCTTCCTAACACAAACCCAGATCTACCAGCCACGATAGTCTTAGGTCACCTTTGGTACAACTCCGGTACACATTTCGCGGGTCCGTACTGCGCCGCACAATCTGGAACACCAGATGCCAGGATGCTCAGGCCAAACCTGCCCTTGGGCTCAGTCTGATCGTTCCCCGGAAGGAGCGCACAACAGAACGATTCCCGGCCTGAGTTGAATTACTCGGCTTCGCGGTCGGAACGAGTTATCCGGCCAGCTAAGTGAGAGGCATGCGTTCAATCTTGTCAGAAGCGCCAACAACGGTACGGTCCTTAATCGACACGGACGGGGATAAGTCCACACCCAAGACCTCCATGCCTTGTTGCTTCCCTATCGACCTCCCATCCGGTCTCAATTTACTTTTACCTCATGGTTCTGTTCCACGATAGCAGATATAGCCAACCGTGCTCCGGTATCCACCTATATCTCGCAGGTGACAGGACATCACCCGACTTCTACCGGTCTAAGCATGGCTAAGCATATATACATTCGATCCTGGACCTATACCGGTTAAAGGTGTAATATCTGGACAAGGAATGTACATGCATCAAGTGGTTTCATTCAACTCTTATAACCTAATGCATCAATCATAAATACGTAAGTAAACATTTGTAAATTACTGGGAGACTTATAATGCTCCGGGGCTTGCCTCGCAGAAAGGAAGTAGGACGGTGGTCAGGGCACTCCGGAAGCTCTTCAGGGTTCTGCTCCACGCCTTCGGGAGCTGCGGCTTGCGGATCCTCCTGCGGGTTCCTTTCCTCTGCTTCTTCGAATTCCAGCAACGTGATTTCTTCCTCCGATCCTAGATGCATGAGTATGGTATGAGTATTACGAATGCATAATGTTAACAAGCGCATCGCGTTGTTTGAGTAGGTGCATATCTCTTCTCGCTTACTACTTAACTACTCCTACAATGCATCGACTATGCCATAAACAGTATCTACTTGTTTCACTCATCACTGGAGTTCTACAATTCCAAATCTAGTGATCCTGGACTTTCTGGAAAGCTTATCAAATTTTCTACAACTTTGTTATTAACCATTTTTACAGTCTACATCAATTTCAACATGCAACTCATCATTTCTAGAATCAGTCCGGAAATGACTTAACATGCAATATAAAGTAATAACACCTCTACTTCATGTAATTATTCACAAATTGACAACCTAGAACCTACCAACAGTTTAAGCATACCAAACATAGTTAGGATAATATAATGGCAAAGCCCAAACTATTTATTAAATTGCCTTTATTATTTTATTTAGATATCTAGGTTAAATAATAAATATATATCAGATGTGCTTAATAAATTCTCAGAAATTTACAGAGCCTTAATAATGCTATCACATGACCACTATAAAAATTTCAGGTCATTTTACTAAGTAAAACATCCTATACAAAAATGATAAGGAAGCAAGGCTTGAAATAGCATAAATGGAAAATCCTATTGAAAAGTGTCAAGCAACAGATTTCTTATTTTTCCTAACATCCATATGGTACTAGTATCATCTCCAATAAATTTCATGAATTTTGGACTCATAATTAATTTATAAAAAATCATGCAAGGATTAACTATTTATAAAAGAAAAATCTATAACTATAGATCTACACATGCACTGGTTCTCAAATTTTTATCCAAGCTCATGTATGACAAGAATAGCCTACCACAAAAATTTCATAATTTTTGGAGCACAGGAACTCTAGATATAAAATAAACAAATTTGAATGCATTCAAAAGCACATATGAAATCCCTATTTAAATCTCCAGAAATTTCTACTGTTGAACCCAAGAACATATTTTTCTTAAATACTACACTTCCTAAGCAACACAATCATATTTATTTCACAATTTTAGGAGCTACCAAACTAAAGATACAAAAATAACAAGATACATGAAATCAGGGTTCAAATCTGAAAAAATGAGCTAGCTCTCTATTTAACCGACACTGACAGGCGGGACCCTCCAGCCAGTTGGGCCCACATGTCACTGAGACAGAACAGAGCAACGGCGCGGGAATGACGTGGGAACGGCGGAGCTCGCCGACGGCGAGGTTGCCGGCGGTGAGGTCATTACTAGACGTTCTACTCGACATTGCGCACACAAGGATCTACTTGGTGGGTCTGCTCGTCGGTGCTAGCAATGGCGGCGGCGGCCATGGCGGGGCGGAGGCGCGGGACGACGGCGTTACGCCGGTGACGACCTCGGCGGCTCAATCAAACGCGCGGACAAGCATCTACGAGCTACTGGAAACCTAGCGCATCAACTAACGCGTGGAGTGGTAGACTAAAACGGCGTGGCCACGACGACGAGGTTGGCGGCGGAGCTCCGGCGAGCTAGCGCACGGCGCTGGGGCTTACCGAGTGCTAACAGCGGGCACGGTAGGGCGCAGGGGGTTGCTGGGAAGACGGTGGAGGGTTGCGGTGGGGATGGAGGAGCTGGGCGCGAGCTGGCGTCGGCTAAGGCGATGGCGGGGCTCCGAGAGCTCGGCGGCTGCTGCGGTGAGGAAGAAAGGCCGAGGAAACGCGAAAATGGGGTGCGGCTGGGTGCGGGCAGGCGTTGGCGACTTGAAGGCGCGCCCAGACGCGGCGTGGCCTGCGCGGACAGAGCAACGGCGACGCGCGGCCGACGGAACCTCCACGCGGCGGCTCTGCTCTGAAGCTGGTCGGCCACTGTGCCGATCGGTTCAGTCGATTCAGTTACGCGATGCAGGCCTGACAGCGCGTTTTCAAGTCGATATATCCGCTGATCCGTGGCTCCTTCGTGCAAATGCCCAACATGAGTTTTGTAGCCCAAGGTACCAGCTACAACTCTTATTCAAAGATCAAGCTCAAATTCCCAACCGAAATCGAGTAAAGTCATCCCAAAGATCGGCTGTCAGGCTGTTAGTGAGCGAACCCTTAGAAAAATTTGTTAAGTGTTGAAAACTGGATTTTGCTGGTTTTTGTGGGACCCATCCAAGCATGTTAGAAGCTAAATCAGTCCATGACATAAAAATGAAAGTTGTTCCTTATGTCAAACACTACAACTTTGCTTTAGTGAACTCCTCCATGCAAGGCCTCTAACACCTAGTTCAACTTTAGTCAAACATGTCACTTTGAAATCAAGATACACATTCAAACTATGGCTAAATGACCAATTTAGCCCTAGCCCTAAATACCAAAGTTGTTCATGATGATACTCTAAGCATGTTAAAACAATTTGCAAGGTCATTCAAGCATTTCATGAAGTAGTCACACATATAGCCATTCAGGTCAACACATGAAATAACACTTAAATGCTTGATCAAGAAATGTGGTCTTCATGAACAAGGTTCCTTTTGTTAACCTAAGTGTAGCTAAGGTGTTATAGTGACCAACATTACACACTAGCATTTATTTGCACATGATCATATGCATATGTTACAAGGAACATGAAATAACAAGCAATGTTTCATATGTTTCGATCAGATGTTTCATATGTACATGATGATTTATGAATGCTTGATGCTCATGCTCATGTTATGCAAGTCAAGTTATGCAAGGCTAACACCCGAGGTGTTACAGCCCCTCCCCCTTATAAAAATCTCGTCCCGAGATTTGCAAGACCTACCATTCTTGGAAAAAGGCGGGATAAACTTCTTGCAGATAATCTTCTCTTTCCCATGTAGCATCTTGTTCACTATGATTGTTCCACACCACCTTATAGAACTTAATGATCTTACTCCTTGTTACTCTCTCCATCTCTTCTAATACTCGAATTGGCTTTTCTTCATAGGTCAAATCCGATTGAAGTTGCACGTTGGTGGGTGCAATAGCTTCTTCCGGTACTCGAAGACATTTCTTTAACTGAGACACATGGAACACATCAAAGATTGCACTCATCTCTGGTGGTAGTTGTAGCTTGTACGCAACATTTCCTTTTCATTCCAATATTTTGTATGGCCCTACATATCTTGGTGAAAGCTTCTTTTTCGTCCCAAATCTCTTCACACCTTTCATGGGTGATACTCTCAAGTACACATAGTCACCTACTTCAAAAGTTAGTGGTCTTCTTCTTCTATCGGCATAACTCTTCTGTCTTGATTGAGCTGCCTTCATGTGTTGTTGGATGATACGTACTTGTTCTTCGGCTTCATTGACAAAATCAATACCAAAATATCTCCTTTCACCGGGCTCAATCCAATTCAATGGAGTTCTGCACTTCCTGCCATACAGGGCTTCAAATGGAGCCATTTTGATACTCGCTTGATAACTGTTGTTATAGGAGAATTCAGCTAAAGGTAACCATTTCTCCCATGAACCTTTTGAAGATATTACACAAGCCCTAAGCAAATCTTCTAGGATTTGGTTCACTCGCTCTGTCTGTCCTGAAGTTTGCGGATGATAAGCTGAACTCCTGATTAGCTTGGTTCCCAAAGCTTGGTGTAAGTGCTCCCAGAAACGAGCTATGAATTGTGGTCCTCTATCTGAGATTATGGTCCTAGGTACTCCATGCAATCTCACGATCTGGGCAACATATATTTCAGCGTATTTCCCAACTATATACCGCGTGTTCACGGGTATGAAGTGTGCTGACTTGGTGAGACGATCAACAATGACCCAGATTGAATCGTGACCTTGTGGTGTTGTTGGAAGGCCTGTAATAAAGTCCATACTGATCTCTTCCCATTTCCATCCTGGAATAGGCAGTGGCTGAAGTAATCCGGCGGTTTTCATATGGACGGCTTTCACTCTGCTGCAGTTATCACACCTTGCAACATAGGCTGCGATCTCCTTCTTCATCTTAGTCCACCAAAAACGGTTTCTTAGATCCTGATACATCTTACTACTACCCGGGTGGATAGACAATTTGGACGAGTGAGCTTCTTCTAAAATCTGATTCCTTAGCTCACGGTCTTTCGGCACCACTAATCGGTCCTCAAACCATAATACACCTCTTTCGTCCAATCTAAAATGTTTTGTTTCTTGCTCTTGCATTTTTCTCTTTATGTGACTTATTCCTACATCAGTCTGTTGTAGCTCTATGATTTTGCCTTCAAGCGAACAACTGATTGTGATATTGTGTAATACAGCAGGATGTAGCAAGTTGAATCCATCTTCCAATAGCGCTTCCACTGTGTTGCAATGGGACTTTCGACTAAGTGCATCGGCTACTACATTAGCCTTACCCGGATGGTAATGCACTTCCAAATTATAGTCCTTAATCAATTCCAACCATCTACGTTGCCTCATGTTTAGTTCTGGCTGGGTAAAGATATACTTGAGGCTTTTGTGGTCAGTAAAGATATGACATACATTGCCCAACAAGTAATGTCTCCATATCTTTAGTGCATGGACAACGGCTGCAAGTTCCAAATCATGTGTAGGATAGTTGACTTCATGTTTTCCTCAGTTGCCGAGAGGCATATGCAATTACTCTCCCTTCTTGCATAAGTACACATCCCAAACCTATTCCTGATGCATCACAAAATACATCAAAAGGCTTTTCAATGTCTGGTTGTGCTAGCACAGGTGCTGTAGTCAACAAAGTTCTGAGAGTGTGAAAAGCTGTTTCACATTCTGGTGTCCACTTGTATTTCTCATCTTTCTGAAGTAGTCTGGTCATAGGCTTGGCTATCTTTGAGAAATCTGGAATAAATCGGCGATAGTATCCTGCTAACCCTAGGAAACTCCGAACTTCATGCACCGAAGTTGGGGCTTTCCAATCCATGACCTCCTGTACTTTTGATGGGTCTACTGAGATTCCATCTCTAGATAAAATGTGACCTAAAAATGGTACTTTGCTCAACCAAAATTCACATTTGCTCAACTTGGCATATAGCTTATGTTCCCTGAGTCTGGATAGGACAATCCTCAGATGCTCTTCATGATCTGACTCATTTTCTGAATAAATCAATATGTCATCGATAAACACGACCACGAACTTGTCAAGTTCGGGCATGAATACCGAGTTCATTAGGTACATAAAGTAGGCTGGAGCATTTGTTAGTCCGAAAGACATAACCAAGTACTCGTATAAGCCGTACCTAGTAGAGAAAGCCGTTTTAGGTATATCCTCCGGTCTGATCTTTATCTGATGGTAACCTGATCTCAAGTCAATTTTGGAGAATACCTTCGCCTTCGCTAGCTGATCGAACAAGATGTCGATGCGGGGTAACGGATATTTGTTCTTGATGGTCACAGCATTGAGTGGTCTGTAATCTACACACATCCTCAGTGACTTATCCTTCTTTTTCACAAACAGTGCTGGACATCCCCACGGAGATGAGCTAGGTTGGATAAGACCTTTGTCCAATAGATCCTGCAATTGAACCTTAAGTTCTGCTAACTCATTGGGTGGCATTCTATATGGCCTTCTGGATATGGGTGCGGTACCTGGCACTAATTCAATCTTAAATTCCACGTCCCTATCCGGTGGTAGACCTGGTAATTCCTCTGGAAATACATCCGGAAACTCACAAACCACGGGGATATCACATAAGGTGGTGGCTTGGATAGCACAGGCTAGATGTTGGGGTTCGAAATCGCGGGAGAGTGGGACTAGAAAAGCATTCCCTCCCGTGGGTTCTCTCAACATAATGGTACGGGTGCTAGTGTCAATAAGAGCACCGTGATACTTCATCCAATTCATGCCTAAGATTACACTTATCGACAACCCCGGCAATATTATCAAATCTGTTGTGTACTCCCTCCCTTGTATCAAGATGAGTACATTTTTGACTATCTTTTTGGTAGTAACTGTTCCCCCTGCTGAACTTATGTTAAAACCCCCTTTACTTACTTCTATTATTTCTTGATCATGTCTAGATGCAAATGCTTGACTCATAAATGAATGAGAAGCTCCTGAATCAAATAAAACAACAGCGGGATGCTTGTTGACAAGAAACATACCAGCCGTAACAACTTCTCCGGCGGGCACTTCCTCCACAGCGGTGTAGTGCACTTGTCCTTGACGTGCCCTGGCATTCACCTGCCTCTGATTGTTCTGCGTGGGGTTGCTATTCCTCTTGGGGTGGGGGCACTCCTTGGACCAATGACCCAGTTGGTTGCAGTTGAAACAGGGTTGATTACTTTTGAATCCGGCTGAGCTGTCCTGATTGCCATTTCCTTTTGGTAAGGCAATAGTAAACGCCTTACGAAATGGTTTCTGTGGCCTGTTATTCTGAGCTTTTGGTGGTGGAGGCCTGAACTTGGGTGCAGGTGGACGGAATTGTGGCCTAGCTGTGATAGGCGCTTTCGACTGGAAAGATCCGGATGCACCGGCCTCATAGGCCCTCTTGCGACCTTTAGCAACTGCATGCATGTTGTTGTGATTTTCTTGGGTCAAGGCATCACTAATGAATTCATTGTACGTGGCACATCGGGAGTTTGCCATAGTCTTCATTAATTTGGTACCCAGACCTCGCTTGAAACTCTCAATCTTTTTCTCTTCAGTATCCACGAAACTTGGAGCATATCTTGACAAGTTGTTGAATGCGTGCATATACTCTGTGAGTGACTTGGTTCCCTGAGTGAGCCTCATAAATTCTGCTGCTTTCATGCGCATCAGGCCTGGGGGAATATGGTGTCCCCTAAAAGCCAATTTGAATTGATCCCAGGTCACTCTCGCATTAGCAGGCAGAGACGACAGAAAGTGCGTCCACCAGATTCCTGCTGGTCCTTGCAATTGATGAGAAGCATATTCTGCTTTTAGGTGCTCTGTGACCCTTAGCAGACGGAATTTTTGCTCGATTGTATTTAGCCACTCATCGGCCTGCAGTGGTTCCTCAGCCACCTTGAAGATTGGCGGCTTCGTGTCCAGGAACTCCTTGAATGAACTGTGCTGACTTGGCTCAGCCCCTGGTTGCTGTGGGTGGCCACGAGCAGTGTTTTGCGCGATGAGGCGCAAAGCTTCTTCCATTGTTCTCTGGCTACCCAGGAACTGGGCAAAGAACTCCTGAGCAGACGGTGGGGGTGGGGGTGGCAAGTCATCATGGTTGCCATCCTGGCTGCTACTAGCTCCTGCACGGGTGCGCGTCATCTGCGAAGTTGCAACAATAAGTGATTATTGGTTGATGCCAAGAGATTGCAGATGAATTAGATAATCATGCCAAACTGAAATTACTGGAGAAAATTCTCAAAATCACAATAAAAACAGAGGCATAATAATTCTTTCTCGCAACATGACATCACCAATTTGACCACTTATCGTGCTCATAACGCATGCAATTCTAAAGCGTGGTTAACGACAAAGTACAGGAATTGCATTGACGTTCCCCCAAACGTGCGATCAACATTACATGATAGTCTGGTTACTAATGCCAACTTCAAACTACATGTCCATTACATAAATAGAGGTGATACATTAGTCTTCCCACTACACGCTAAGCGATCTAATCCTCATCATGATCACTATCGAGGTCAGACGCAGAATCATTTCCTTCCTCAGGTTCGACTTCTTCTTCAGGTGCCACTTCTTCTTCTTCTTCGTACCCCTCTAGATCCATTTCTGCGGCTCCAGGTGGTACATAAGGGTGGAGCTGATTGTGCAGTAGATGAACCTCTTCATGCAGATTATCATTGTATTCTTCCGCATTTGCCAGCTGCTGTTCCAGCTCAAACTGTCGAGCTCTCAGGACATCTTCCCTGGACCAAGCTGCATTCCGTTGGTGAGTTAACCGAGTCATCTCTTCGGTGAGCCTCTCAACCTCGATGTCGTGCTCCCTCTGAAGTTGACGTCGGTCTTCACGGGCATGACCAAGAGCACTAGACACACGTCTGAGGCTACCCTCAACTCCATCTAACACTCTCATCGTTGCGAACATAGCGCTCATTGCAGGGTTATCGCTGTTCTGCCCTTCTGCTGCACCAATTTCCAAGGGTCTTCCTCTTGCCTGCTGCCATGAGTCAGTGGATGGGTTACCTCTTGGAAAGACTCCAACCAAAGCGGCTGCCAGCTCCTGAGGAAAACGATCCATGATATCCCTCAAGATTCCAAAGGCTGCCCTGCCAGCTGCTTCTTCAGCAGTCCTGCCAGTCGACTCATAACACCAGCCGGTCCACTCAGAATCGTCACCTCGGGGACGAACAACGGCTTCCACAGTAACTAAGAGACCTTCTCCCAACCGCTCATTCGCCCAGAAGTAGCGGGGTTCCATTCCATCAGGATAACCTACATAGCTGAGCACTCTCCACAAAAGTGTAGGCATCCCAAACTCTCCAAGGAACGTGTGACGTTGACGGGTACGTGGAGCAAGCTGACGGCTAGGGGCTCTTCCTCCGGTGGACTTGCGAGCAGTCTGCTTGGTGCGTGCCATCTGTACCATTAACATGTACCCTTGGTGAGATAATGCCATAATGGATAAGAGTTACATAAACGAGTAAGAATTTTATAAGGGGAGGAACAATTGTAATTATGTGAATGGTATTTTAACATGATGCATGCTCGTGCCGTACGTCCTCACAAACTTAGGAAAAATTTGTCTCTAACGGTAGACACGGTGGCATACATACGTTCTCTCATATATATCGTAACTAATCGAGCTACACGATTCGTGGTTAGTGTACCTGCATAAAATTTCATTTCAGCCCTAAACCCATAATGAAATACGCAGAATGTAATTGTAAATACTTCCATATATGTATACCCAGACATATACTTCCATATCAATCTACCCGACAAGACTTTAAACCCACAATTAAATACGTACCATATACACATGCAAGCATGCATACATAGCCGTACCAAAGCTAACTCTTCCCGACCGCACGCTCACATCTTGCGGTCATACACTCATCTTACCTTGGCGTAGAGGCATTTGATCCATACATTACCACTCAAGTGAATGGCATCCATACTATAGCACGCCGTATGGACGACAAAGTAAAAACCCCCATGTTAGTACTTAAATAGCCACCTAATAGTCCTTAATTTGGGCATAAGGAAGTGATCATTGGCACACTTTAGATTTCAAATACCTATTATATAACTAATAGTTGCTAGAGAAGGGTTTTTGGAAAACAAAAACTTTTGTTTTTAAATACACTTGTGACAATTAACATTGAATCTTGCTCTGATACCAGCTGTCGCAGAACCGACCAATTTATAAGAATACAAGTATAATGGCAATCCGCAAGCGGTTGCACTGTCATACTTGAACCCATATAAACCCGGTAGTCCGTCGAGTACCACGACGGGTCTCGATAAACGATTTACAACAACCAAGATCGTACAGGATTCAACATACATGCCACATATTACATAAAGTTTACAGATACTTTTCATCATCAGAGTACGAATAGAAAGTTATTACAAACCAAGTTTGATAATTAAAGCGAAAGCAAATAAGTTCGAAGATAAGTTTCCAACGTAGTTTGATACAGTGCCATGCCAGATCACGATCCACAAAAGCAAGGATAGGAGTTACTAAGAAAGCCTGCCCAAGGCTTACTCCTCATCCACAGCGGGATAGAAGCAACTCTTGCAATAACCATGATACACAGTGCCATCTGCAACAATGGGAAAATAAACCCTGAGTACGAGAAGGTACTCAGCTAGACTTACCCGTCATGAACCAGAAATAAAATGACTCCAAGGATTATGCAAGGCTGTATAAGTGGACGTAACTTGACAACATTTTTGCGAAAAAGGCAATTAATCTTTGTACACTTGTGATTCCTTGATCAAGTTAATTATAACTATCCATTTCTAGATTAGCAACTACCCTGTGCCAAACATGTGGTATATTATTTAAATCATACAATAGTAACCATAGCAGGTATTGTAATTCCATATTCATCCGAACCACCATGTTCCATAATATAGCTGCTACGATGTTGGGACTAGCCAAGTTTCTCACTATCCGGGAGAGACGGCGATTCGAATCGATTTCAACCAGCTGGGAATTTCTTCCTAACACAAACCCAGATCTACCAGCCACGATAGTCTTAGGTCACCTTTGGTACAACTCCGGTACACATTTCGCGGGTCCGTACTGCGCCGCACAATCTGGAACACCAGATGCCAGGATGCTCAGGCCAAACCTGCCCTTGGGCTCAGTCTGATCGTTCCCCGGAAGGAGCGCACAACAGAACGATTCCCGGCCTGAGTTGAATTACTCGGCTTCGCGGTCGGAACGAGTTATCCGGCCAGCTAAGTGAGAGGCATGCGTTCAATCTTGTCAGAAGCGCCAACAACGGTACGGTCCTTAATCGACACAGGACGGGGATAAGTCCACACCCAAGACCTCCATGCCTTGTTGCTTCCCTATCGACCTCCCGTCCGGTCTCAATTTACTTTTACCTCATGGTTCTGTTCCACGATAGCAGATATAGCCAACCGTGCTCCGGTATCCACCTATATCTCGCAGGTGACAGGACATCACCCGACTTCTACCGGTCTAAGCATGGCTAAGCATATATACATTCGATCCTGGACCTATACCGGTTAAAGGTGTAATATCTGGACAAGGAATGTACATGCATCAAGTGGTTTCATTCAACTCTTATAACCTAATGCATCAATCATAAATACGTAAGTAAACATTTGTAAATTACTGGGAGACTTATAATGCTCCGGGGCTTGCCTCGCAGAAAGGAAGTAGGACGGTGGTCAGGGCACTCCGGAAGCTCTTCAGGGTTCTGCTCCACGCCTTCGGGAGCTGCGGCTTGCGGATCCTCCTGCGGGTTCCCTTCCTCTGCTTCTTCGAATTCCAGCAACGTGATTCTCTTCCTCCGATCCTAGATGCATGAGTATGGTATGAGTATTACGAATGCATAATGTTAACAAGCTGCATCGCGTTGTTTGAGTAGGTGCATATCTCTTCTCGCTTACTACTTAACTACTTCCTACAATGCATCGACTATGCCATAAACAGTATCTACTTGTTTCACTCATCACTGGAGTTCTACAATTCCAAATCTAGTGATCCTGGACTTTCTGGAAAGCTTATCAAATTTTCTACAACTTTGTTATTAACCATTTTTACAGTCTACATCAATTTCAACATGCAACTCATCATTTCTAGAATCAGTCCGGAAATGACTTAACATGCAATATAAAGTAATAACACCTCTACTTCATGTAATTATTCACAAATTGACAACCTAGAACCTACCAACAGTTTAAGCATACCAAACATAGTTAGGATAATATAATGGCAAAGCCCAAACTATTTATTAAATTGCCTTTATTATTTTATTTAGATATCTAGGTTAAATAATAAATATATATCAGATGTGCTTAATAAATTCTCAGAAATTTACAGAGCCTTAATAATGCTATCACATGACCACTATAAAAATTTCAGGTCATTTTACTAAGTAAAACATCCTATACAAAAATGATAAGGAAGCAAGGCTTGAAATAGCATAAATGGAAAATCCTATTGAAAAGTGTCAAGCAACAGATTTCTTATTTTTCCTAACATCCATATGGTACTAGTATCATCCTCCAATTAATTTCATGAATTTTGGACTCATAATTAATTTATAAAAATCATGCAAGGATTAACTATTTATAAAAGAAAAATCTATAACTATAGATCTACACATGCACTGGTTCCTCAAATTTTTATCCAAGCTCATGTATGACAAGAATAGCCTACCACAAAAATTTCATAATTTTTGGAGCACAGGAACTCTAGATATAAAATAAACAAATTTGAATGCATTCAAAAGCACATATGAAATCCCTATTTAAATCTCCAGAAATTTCTACTGTTGAACCCAAGAACATATTTTTCTTAAATACTACACTTCCTAAGCAACACAATCATATTTATTTCACAATTTTAGGAGCTACCAAACTAAAGATACAAAAATAACAAGATACATGAAATCAGGGTTCAAATCTGAAAAAAATGAGCTAGCTCTCTATTTAACCGACACTGACAGGCGGGACCCTCCAGCCAGTTGGGCCCACATGTCACTGAGACAGAACAGAGCAACGGCGCGGGAATGACGTGGGAACGGCGGAGCTCGCCGACGGCGAGGTTGCCGGCGGTGAGGTCATTACTAGACGTTCTACTCGACATTGCGCACACAAGGATCTACTTGGTGGGTCTGCTCGTCGGTGCTAGCAATGGCGGCGGCGGCCATGGCGGGGCGGAGGCGCGGGACGACGGCGTTACGCCGGTGACGACCTCGGCGGCTCAATCAAACGCGCGGACAAGCATCTACGAGCTACTGGAAACCTAGCGCATCAACTAACGCGTGGAGTGGTAGACTAAAACGGCGTGGCCACGACGACGAGGTTGGCGGCGGAGCTCCGGCGAGCTAGCGCACGGCGCTGGGGCTTACCGAGTGCTAACAGCGGGCACGGTAGGGCGCAGGGGGTTGCTGGGAAGACGGTGGAGGGTTGCGGTGGGGATGGAGGAGCTGGGCGCGAGCTGGCGTCGGCTAAGGCGATGGCGGGGCTCCGAGAGCTCGGCGGCTGCTGCGGTGAGGAAGAAAGGCCGAGGAAACGCGAAAATGGGGTGCGGCTGGGTGCGGGCAGGCGTTGGCGACTTGAAGGCGCGCCCAGACGCGGCGTGGCCTGCGCGGACAGAGCAACGGCGACGCGCGGCCGACGGAACCTCCATGCGGCGGCTCTGCTCTGAAGCTGGTCGGCCACTGTGCCGATCGGTTCAGTCGATTCAGTTACGCGATGCAGGCCTGACAGCGCGTTTTCAAGTCGATATATCCGCTGATCCGTGGCTCCTTCGTGCAAATGCCCAACATGAGTTTTGTAGCCCAAGGTACCAGCTACAACTCTTATTCAAAGATCAAGCTCAAATTCCCAACCGAAATCGAGTAAAGTCATCCCAAAGATCGGCTGTCAGGCTGTTAGTGAGCGAACCCTTAGAAAAATTTGTTAAGTGTTGAAAACTGGATTTTGCTGGTTTTTGTGGGACCCATCCAAGCATGTTAGAAGCTAAATCAGTCCATGACATAAAAATGAAAGTTGTTCCTTATGTCAAACACTACAACTTTGCTTTAGTGAACTCCTCCATGCAAGGCCTCTAACACCTAGTTCAACTTTAGTCAAACATGTCACTTTGAAATCAAGATACACATTCAAACTATGGCTAAATGACCAATTTAGCCCTAGCCCTAAATACCAAAGTTGTTCATGATGATACTCTAAGCATGTTAAAACAATTTGCAAGGTCATTCAAGCATTTCATGAAGTAGTCACACATATAGCCATTCAGGTCAACACATGAAATAACACTTAAATGCTTGATCAAGAAATGTGGTCTTCATGAACAAGGTTCCTTTTGTTAACCTAAGTGTAGCTAAGGTGTTATAGTGACCAACATTACACACTAGCATTTATTTGCACATGATCATATGCATATGTTACAAGGAACATGAAATAACAAGCAATGTTTCATATGTTTCGATCAGATGTTTCATATGTACATGATGATTTATGAATGCTTGATGCTCATGCTCATGTTATGCAAGTCAAGTTATGCAAGGCTAACACCCGAGGTGTTACAATTCATTAAGTTACTGATCTTGCTAATCTTCCTATTGTTATTAGTTTTAGCAATAGCAACCTGCCCGATCGAGATCGATCTAGTTTGGCCTCACATCCTTTTAGTCCATCATTTATTTTTTTATATTGTGACGGTTCTTATTTTAAACGATAGATTATGTTTCATCGGCTATTCTACTTTGACCTTGATCATGCATAGTACGCGGTTGAGGCATGTCTGATCTTGAAAAGGTTTACTAATTAGTTGAATCTGGTCTATAGCTTGCTATTATGGATGTAACGATCCGGTTGATCCCCACTGTTAGTACTTTAGATTGGAGTATGCTAGCTGGTAGACTCACTTTCGACCAGACGTGATCTTGGTTGTTTGCTATGTCTGCATCGGCTAAATAGCCGATCACCCGCACTTTAACGCTCATAGTATGTTTTCATGATCCTGTTAAATATGAATAGATCTGTTTACTTTAAAGGTTTGATCTATTATCTTTATTATGGCTGTCATCGATCCGATCAAACCCCACTGTTAAAGAGAATAGGCTAGATTTGATGAGTTTATAAATCTATTCATATTAAATAGTCGATTATTCTCACACTATGATCCTTTTTCTACCTAAATCGACTATTTTAGCCGATTTGCATGTGCTTTCACACATATAGCATGTCTTTCAGAAACCTATCAACGTATAAATGGTTTTATGGATTCTTTGGCTTTAGTTTGTTGTCAGCATCATAGCTGCATCGATTCGGTCGAACCTCACTGTTGATGGTAGCGAATTAGATTCAGAGTGTTTGTAGATCCATTTGTGCTAGACAGTTGATTTTGTTCGTATGTTATATCCTTTCTCATTAAACTTATCGGCTCAATGCTTTACACCGGTTATACTTATCTAGCTGATGATGTTACTTATATCTAGGTACATTGCATTCGTTACTATAAAATCAATCATGACCCACGAGTGTTACAGTCCTTAATAGTCATTTTCTTCTTGTATCGGCTATTTAGTCAATTTTCTCGTCTGGCTGCTCCCGAAGCGGCACACTTGGAACTGTCTTGGTAAAACTGACATGTTCCACCTTAAATTACTAATAAACTTTCTCTCCTTGTCAATTGTAGGTCAAATTAACTGGCACACCCTCGGGAAGTTTGCAGGATCAGCTGATCCTGCGTTGAAGCCAAGCGGATCTCTAGCCTTGCTTCATCAAGCAGATCCTTCCAGCTTGCTACATATTGACACTTTTTTGTGCCGACACGTGTTCTGGCACGCCAGGTGGAATCCCACAATCATCATGGCAACTCACAACAATAGTGACATCCTTATGGTGCCTTATGAAGACTTACCTAATGAGGATAAAGATGTCATCAGTAAGGCTATAGAAGAATTTTAGAACAAGTGTTTGTTGTCCTACAACAAGACACGTGACAATAAAGTTGTTCAGAAATATCCACTACCAAGAGTTTTGTTGCATGGGCAGTCAGATACAGACAAAGCTGATGATAGGCGTTTTTTCGTAGATGATGTAAACAAATCTGTTCATGATGCCATGTTGAACCATAATATAGTTTTCTTAAACACCTTCCATAATACCATGAGAGAGGTGTTTCATGGATATCCAATTGATCAGGTTGGGCCGGCTTATTACAACATTCCACATCTGTCGGCTCAGGGGACTAATCAAGCCGGTACTAGCCATCAAGAAGCAGCACTAACTGGTAATGATGATGTCCAGGCAGTTCAGAGCTCATCTCAGCATGTTCAAGGTACCACTACCAATCAAGTACAAAATAATCCTGGATCAGTAGTGCAGTATGTGCAACAACCGACGGGGCAAGTTTAGAACCAAATGGTTAATTTTGGCACATCAGGCCAAATATCGTCGTCGGCTCAAAAAATAGCGCCATTAGTTCAAAGGATTCATAGAGATACAGATCCCATCATTTACAACAAGAGACTTCAAGCAGTAAACCAGTAAAGGACCCAACAGATAGAGATTCCACAAGGATATCATTATGGCACACATTACAATACCCTTCATATAATTCCAAATCTAGGGTATCAAAGTACCCAAAATTTTAATCCACAGATGGGTCAGCAATTGCAAAGAAATCTAGATTCGAATGCTGATGAGTTGTTGCTCAGAGTGACCGAGATGATGAAGAATTAGTTCGGTTTGAAGCCAAAAGGGCAGACCTTTTCGTACAAACGTCCATATCCAGAGTGATATGATTTGGTCACTCTCCCTACAAATTACAACTTTCAGAATTTGCTAAGTTCACTGGTCAAGATAGCACAAGTATAATAGAACGCATCAGTCAGTATCTTACACAGTTGGGCAAAGCATTTATTGAAGAGGCTCATCGAGTTCGTTTCTTCTCCTTGTCCCTATCAGGACCAGCCTTCACTTGGTTTTCATCATTGCCAGTTAATTCCATTGCCAATTGGACTGACCTAGAGAAGAGGTTTCTTACATATTTCTATATTGGGATAGGAGAGAAGAAAATCATAGATTTGACGACTATAAGGCAGAGAACTAATCAATCGGGTGCCGAGTTTCTTCAGAGGTTCCGAGAGACCAGAAATTTGTGCTTCTCATTAAACTTGACTGATGATCAGCTAGCTACTTTGGCCATTCAAGGAATGTTTCCAACATGGAGAGAGAAGCTGCTTGGTCAAGAGTTTGACAATTTAGGTCAGTTGGCTCAATGAGTGGCAGCACTCAATAGCCAATTCCAGAGTATGCGTAGAGATACCCGATTCCAGAAGAGAGACGCAATTGCCGAAGCCTATAATCTATATTCAGTTGATGACGGCGATGAAGACAATGAAGAAGAAGAGATTGTTGTGGCTGAATGGAATTAGGGTAAGAAGATAGTAATGGTGCCAAATCCTTGGGGAAAAGGAGTTGAAGAGAGCTATGATTTTGACATCACAAAATCAGATAAGCTCTTTGATTTCTTGCTTAAGAAAGGACATATCAAGTTGCCCACCAATTATGTTGTGTTGCCTCAGTTGAAAAATAATAAGTTCTACAAATTTATAATGCTACTTCTCATTCTACTAACGAGTGCAGAATTTTTTGGCAAAATATACAGAAGGCTATTCAGCAAGGGAAGCTTAAATTTGATACACCTCGAAAGATGAAAGTTGATGATAATCCTTTCCCAAGAGATCAGAATATGGTTGATGCAAAGTTGCTCAAAGGGAAGACTAAGGTCCTGACATCAACCAGAGCAAAAGAAACTAGAACTATCGATCCCGAGATGCAAATATCGGCTGATGAATATAGAGAGATTAGAAGGCATTGTGACCAACAAAAGAGACGATATGAGCAGGGAGGGATGTCAAGGGATGGGGCAATAAGGCCACATGTCACATCTCGAATTTTATTGAATAAATGGCAACAGCAAAAGGAAAAGGATTATCAGCGTTGGTTAGAAGAGAAAGAATACCAGCATCAACAGGAGAAAGAGAGGTATGAAAGAAAACAAGCTGAGTCACATTGGAATTGTCCTTTCTTTAAACATTGTTGAAATGAAGGTTTAAAATTGCCTACTAGAAATAATTGCCTAGAGTGCAGTGAGCAATATTGAGAGTTTAGGCAATCTCAAGCCAACCGCCGGTCTATCCATGCTCGAGATGAGTATCATCATAATAATATGGATTGACGCTTAAAAATAGAAGTGTTCATGATCGGCTTGGGAAGTGAGTTGTTGATCAAAACTGGGCTGATTATGAAGAAGAAGATAATGAGGAAGAATATGTTTAGCAGAAAGGGTAATGGTGTCTAGGAGGTTTGACAAGAAGCTAGAAAAGAAGGGTGCAACGCCTAAGGAACAGAGAGCTAGAACAGGCTTAGACATCTGGTAGACCTCAAGTGTGGCGTGCTAAACAAACAGCCGATAGGGGTCAACCATCGGCTAATATTCAAATAGCTTTTCTATTATTGTCAGAATTTAGAGCCCCAGCAGACCAAGAGGTCTATTCAGATTTTAATGAATCGGAGTATAAGGAGATAGTTGCCAAGTTGACAGTTGTACATCAAGCTATATTCGATAAGCCAGTCAAGCATCGGCACTTAAAAGCTTTATATGTAAAAGGTTTCGTTGATGGGAAGCCGATGAGCAAAATGTTTATGGATGGAGGGCTTCTATTAATTTTATGCCTTATACTACTTTTTGCAAGCTTGGCAAGGGACCAGGAGAGTTGATTGAGACCGACATGATGCTTAAGGATTTTGGGGGTAATGCATCCAAGACCAGGGGGGCAATAAACGTCGAACTGACAATTGAAAGTAAGACTTTGCTCACCACATTCTTCGTCCTTGATGGAAAAGGTTCATATAGTTTACTCCTTTATCGTGATTGGATTCATGCAAATTGTTGTATACCATCGACTATGCATCAATGCTTGATTCAGTGGCATGGAGATGATGTTGAGCTGGTTCATGCTGATGATTCTATGAGTATAGCAACAGCTGATCCAATGTATTGGGAGCTAGAAGACTTCTAATGTTTTTCTGGCAAGCTATGGGAAGGAGGCTTCATTAAGGTCAATGATGAAAGCCAACAGCCGATCCAAGCAGTCAGCTCTGAGAGTTTGTTTTAATAGATAATCCAATAGATGGTACAGGTGGTAAACTAGGACATGGCTTTACGTCGGCTGATGAATTAAAAGAGATAGATATTGATTCTAGAAATAGGCCTAGGGCAACGTATGTAAGTTCTAAGTTGGATCCTGAGTATAAGCAAGAGTTGGTGGATTTATTAAAGGAATTTAAAGATTGTTTCGCTTAGGAATATTATGAGATGCCTAGTCTAGACCGATCAATTGTTGAACATCGGTTGTCAATCAAACCTAGATATTGGTCGTTTAAACAAGTTCCGAGGAGATTCAACCCAAACATTCTTGATGATATCAAAAAGGAGACTGAAAGATTACTAGAAGCAAAATTTATCCAACCGTGCTGATATGCAGAGTGGATATCGAATGTTGTTCCTATGTATAAGAAGAATTGAAAGTTAAGAGTTTGCATCGATTTCAGAGATCTGAACAAGGCTACACCAATGGATGGTTATCCGATGCCGACAGACAATATGTTGGTAGATGCAGCAGCTAGGCACAAGGCTATTAGTTTCATGGACAGCAATGCAGGATATAATCAAATTTTTATGGTTGAGGAAGACTTAGAAAAATAGCTTTTAGGTGCCCTGGCGCAATCGGTTTATTTGAATGGGTTGTGATGACCTTTGGTTTGAAGAATGCCAGTGCAACTGATCAGAGAACGATGAATTATATTTTTTATAAGTTGATTGGTAGGATTGTTGGAATCTACATTGATGATGTAATGGTAAAATCTAAGGGGTACAAGGAACATCTAGCCGATTTGCGGAAGACTTTCACTACAAAAAATTTGGGCTTTTATAACAAACTAAAAGTGTCACGAAAAGTACAGAATTTGTCACAAAATGAATGGTATGATGAAAAACCACCGTCATGAAGGTCGTCATATAACGACCGTCACAAAATGTACCTTGTGACGAAAATATGGAAAACCGTCACAAAATGTGATGACCTTTTGTGACGGTTTTGTTGTGTCGTCGTGTATTGTTGTCATTTAATGACGACTGTGACTGTCACATATTGGTTGGTCAACTCATCACCTAATACGCCAACCGTCATAAATTGTGTCATGAAAACCCTGATTTAGACAAGCTTTTGTGACGAATGTGGGCCATCATAAAATTACCTTCATTTGATGTCGAATGTGGCATTGCCATATGTATTAATTCAATGACGAATGTCACATAGATGTTTCTAGCATTCTCATCACATCTCATACATATCAGCCAAGCCATCATCCACATACATTCCAGACCATAAGACAAGACACAATTGCTTGTAGGTTCAAACATCACACTAGTACCAGGTTTCATCACACAAGGTCAAACAAACAAACAGATGCAAATACGATGCACATAGTTTCTGACAACATAGTGCGCAAAGTCATTTCAACAAATAGAGAAAGTTTGGAGTTCTCACAATGTAGCAAAAGATTAGGCAAAGGCATCATCAACTGAAACATCATGTAGACGTACCTCAATCTTTCTAAAGTTTCAGCACAACTCGCAACAGTGCATTAGTCTCTTCAGACTTGGTATGCATCTCCCTCACTTCCTCTTGGGTCTAGTGCAACAAATTTTGGTTTTCTTCAAGTGCTGCTTGGTTTGCTTCAAGTGAGGCCTATTGAGCAAGAATCTATGCTTTCCAAATGTTAGTGCTTCCTAGTAGCTTCCTCTCTTTCTGCTTGGAGTGTTGCCTCAAACTGAGCTTCTACTTTAGTGCTTCTTCTGGTTCTCTTTCCTTCTCTACAAGCATATGTTCCTACATAGCATGAATCAACTTAACAAGGTCATACAAGTGTTCACCAGGCATTTACTTGAGTAAAGTACATATATCCAATAATTATGTAACTTACATATATCTCATTTACAAGAGGAGTACGACCATTTTGTGGACTATTCATACATTCCCCATTTTGTAGTCATATATTTACTGAATTTGGATTTCTTTTACAACTGGACTCTCAAATATGATATACAACTAGAGCAATGTCACCTTTATTTTACAGAAAGCAACACCAATTTATCCACTAATAAGCCCCAATGACTGGATGTTAAGCAAAAAACATGCAATCTGTATGCATATCTTCCCCTCATTATAACTATTGTATGCTGGTAATGCCAATGCTACTAACATTGCATTCCCACAACTAAAAGAGCAACTTGAGTAAAAATAACATTGCAGGTAGGTAGCATTCTACTTTAGTCATTCTTACATTTTGTTTTCTCGGTATAAATTTGGATAATTGGGTTGCAGTTCAGAGTACTAGCCATATTTCTAATAACTAAATTGCTTTATTAAATCACCAACAAGGCAGTGCTAGTAATGATTAAAGTACTAGCCATATTTCTACTAAATAATCAAGCAGCAAGTCCAGGTTCAGTTCGAGAATAGTTAATAGCAGCCAAATTTAAAATGGCTAAGTATTATAGAGCAACAAACCCAATCATCTATTACTTATCAAGTATAGGTTTAGTTTGAGAATAGTTAATAGCAGCCAATGCACATAACCAGTTAACTTAGATAACTCAGAGTTTAGAGAAATAAACAACTCTAGGTTCAATGCGGTAAGTAAGGACAGGTTTCATAAAAAAGCTTGTACTGTAACCATAAAGCTGCAACAGGGAAGGGGATATGATTCATAGTCTACCTTCTTTTCTTCATAGGCTTGATTTTAATGATGCCCCCAAAGAGACTTTCCTGACACTTATTAGTCATCCTGCTCAATGATCAAAGAGATATGACAAGCAAGAGGACTTACTGTAAGTACTAAACTAACAAGAAAGTTTACTACATGAGAACATCTGTAGTATGATACAGAAACTGGGGAGAACTAATTGTCATTCCTTAAATTATAATATGGTTCAGTGTACAATTATGTGGAGGTATGACGTAACTACAAACAAGAATTGAAGTGATAAATGTGCAAACTCTGATGACAAAACATATAAGGAGCCATGTACAAGACTCCAGCACCAACGAAAACAATTGCAGCAACACCTAATCTGTATATGGCAGAAACACTTATCTATCAATCACATCTACATAAGTAGCACCCACACATGCTAAGTCATGTGAATACCAATTACCAATACATCCTGTGACTAGAAAATTGAAGG
Source organism: Miscanthus floridulus (assembly GCF_019320115.1). Taxonomy (NCBI): domain Eukaryota; kingdom Viridiplantae; phylum Streptophyta; class Magnoliopsida; order Poales; family Poaceae; genus Miscanthus; species Miscanthus floridulus. The sequence continues at coordinate 105,710,657 of NC_089581.1, forward strand.
CTACATACAATGGAATGAGGTCAGGCAAGTTACACATTGTTCTCCCACATACTAACTCCAACAATTATAGCAATAGATTTTTTTCTAATATATGAAATTCGATTGGATTTGTACAACAGTAAACAACTAGCTATCAGTACTTCATCCAATTTAAAAATCTGTTGCTATCTGCGCTACCCTCCAACAAACTTCATCTATAATAAGCAAACAACTATCATGTCTTGGGCATAGCAAAATCTTCGCTTGTGAGACAAAAAAAGGGGCACCAATAGTATAGTTCAAATCTTTGAACCGAAGTATCATCCACTGACCGTATAATGTCTTGGGCACAGCAAAATCCGATAGTAACTCACTGTTGCGTAAGCACTGCTCGCACGCAGTGTAGACAAGGACAGCAGCACAAAAGCAAAGGGAAGGACAATCCAATCGCGTCGGTTGGATCTAAGAAGAGCGGCAGCGCCAAGATCTGAGGAGGTAGCGAGGGGGGGTGGAGGCGCACCTTCTGGTAGGTTGAGGAGCGGGCATGCATCGCAGTTGTAGTTGCAGGTGGGCATGTGGTCGTCGCTGTGAGCGCCTCCACGGCATACCAGTAGAGCTACAGGCCGACGATGTAGGCAGCGAGGCCAAGGCCGAGTAGCACCACCAACACAGTCACTAGCACTAGGCTTAAGCCCCACACCGACAATGCCCCACATCCCGCCATTGAGCAACCGCTCGAGGGGGCAGTGGAGTTTGGACTTTGGAGTTGGACCGGTGGAGAGGTAGGTCGCCGGCATGGCGTGGCGCAGTGCTAGGGGTTAAAGGAGTCGGGGGAGTGGGGAGTGTATCAGTGGAGGCGGAACAGACCCAGGGAGGAGCGGGAGGCATCGATCCGGAGCTCGGCGATCTAGGGTTTTGGCCAGGTTTCATCTCCACCATCAATCTGGTCCATCCAACAGTGGAGATGGAGATGAGGTTGCTGGGCCTTGGGCCTTGCGTTGCGCAGAGATAGTTTAGCTCATTATTTACTATTTTTTATTATTTATTATGTTCTATTTCTTATTGATTAAGGCAATTTTGGAGCAGCAAATGATTTTAAATAGAAAAGTTATCAACAACAAAGTTTTAGGACTCATCGATACCTATAACTTTTGTTTTGGTCATTTTTCCATGCGACTTTGTATGAACAGTTCAAAATTTGAATTTCAAAATATTTGAACTTCAAACACAAGTTTAGGATAGTAACTGATTTCAAATGAAAAGGCCATAAACAACAAAGTTGTATAACTCATCGAGATCTACAACTTTTAATTTGGTCATTTCTCTATCGGACTTTGTTTGAACAATTCAAATTTTGAATTTCAAAAAATGAAAACTTCAAACAAGATTTGGAATATCAGCTGAAGAAGACATCAACAACAAAGTGGTAGAACTCATCAAGATGTACAATTTTTATTTTGGTCATTTCTTTATCCGACAAAGTGATAGTAACATTGTTCACAAATTTTATATCTCTCATATGGTTTCATAAAACTATAAAAGAGATAAGTAAATTTTATGAACAATGTTACTATCGCATTATCGGATGAAGAAATGACCAAAATAAAAGTTATAGATCTTGATGAGTCTAAAAACTTTTATGTTCATGACTTTTTCATCTGAAATCATTTTCTATTTCAAAATGTTGTTTGAAGTTGCTATTTTTGAAAATTCAAATTTTGAATTGATAAAACAAAGTCACATGAAAAGATGACAAAAATAATAGTTGTAAGAGCACAATAAATTGATAGAAAATGATTTAAAAAATTTAGGAAAAAATCATCGAATTTAAAGTTAGTATGAGGGAGAAAAACTAGTTACAAGTTTTAGAGATAGATTAAAAAGAAAAACTGCGCTCGTTCATATGATTTGTGAGAACTTCAGTATATAAGAACTTTGAACAGAAATTTAGGAGAGTAAATGATTTTAAATAAAAAGGTTGTAAACAACAAAGTTGTAGAACTCATTGAGACCTACAATTTTGGTCCTGGTCATTTCTTCAACCGAATTCGTTTGGGTAATTTTAAATTTCAGTTTCAAAATTTGATAAATTCGAATAGAATTTTGACATAGTAAAATGATTTCAAATGAAAAAGTGAGCAACAACCAAGTTGTACAACTCATCGAGATCTGCAACTTTGGTCTTGGTCATCTCTTCATCTGAATTTCTTAGAACAATTTAAAGCTCTTGAATTTTAACTCAAAATGGATTTAAAATTAAAAAAACATCTCTCTGGTCTTACTCTTTCAGGCCTGACCTGTCTCCCTCCACCCATGCCCCCTCTTCCTTTTCACTTGGGCCTAGGCCTAGTTCTGAGCCCAATGTTGCCCGCGCATTATCCCTCTCCCGCGTTGGGCTGGCCTAGAGCCAAGACCAAGTTCCAGCTCCTATTGGGGTATATTGACGTTGGGGCCGTCATATTTGACAAAACATTCAGTGATGGTCTACTGTCATCACATAAAAACTCTATATATCGTCATAAATTCGCTACTGTCGGCCTGCTACCTAAGAATTAAATTTTATGATGATCCTTGGTACCTTTATGTGACAAAAGAAAAAGAATCGTCATATATAGTTCTGACAGTCCTGATTTTATGATGCTACAGACATTTGCGTCATATTATGATATATTATATGACAATAATTTCTCCCATCATGAGGATTATTGTCATAGAAGGAAGGGTTTCTTGCAGTGTTTGGAATGCACAAGAAAACATGGTCTAAAGATGAATCTCAATAAGTGTGCCTTTGGAGTATCAGTTGGACAATTTTTGGGTTTTATGGTCCACAAGAGAGGAATCAAAATTGGTCAAAAAAAGTGTGAAAGCAATTGATGAGGCAGTGCCCCCGACTACTAAAATAGAGTTATAATCTTTGCTTGGTAAAATTAATTTTATTAGGAGGTTTATTTCAAATTTGTCAAAAAAGGTTCTGTCGTTTTCTCCCTTATTGAAGTTGAAAAATAATCAAGAATTTAAGTGGGGTGACGTACAGCAAAAGGCATTTGAGGAGATAAAAGAATACATGAAATGTCCACCCGTGCTGGTCCCTCCTCAACAAGGCAAACCTTTTAAGTTGTACGTGTCGGCCAATGACCAAACGATTGGATTGGCCTTAATGCAAGAGTTTGAAGGAAAAGAATAGGTTATTTTCTATCTAAGCAGAAGGCTTTTGGATCCGGAAACAAGATATTCTTCTATTGAAAAGTTGTGCTTGTGCTTATATTTCTCTTGCACTAAGTTACGACATTACTTGTTATCGGCTGAGTGTACAGTTGTTTCCAAGGTTGATGTGATCAAGCACATGCTATCAATGCCGATATTAAATGGGGAAGTGGATTCTTACATTGTTGGAATTCAACTTAAGGTACGAATCGGCTAAAGCAGTCAAAGGGCAAGTAATGGTTGATTTTGTCACTCGGCATCATAAACCAAGTATTGGCTATGTAGAGCTGATACCTTGGACACTATTCTTTGATGGATCATCGTGCAAGCAAGGTGGTGGCATTGGTATTGTTATTATTTCACCTTGAGGGGGGCAAGTTTTGAGTTTGCTTTTCCAACTAAACCAATGACTACCAACAATCAAGCAAAATATGAAGCGATTCTTAAGGGACTTCAACTTCTTCAGGAAGTAAAGGCCAAGTCAATTGAAGTATTTGGAGATTCATAGTTAATTATTAATCAATTGATCAGCCTATATGAATGTAAAGATGATATTCTGAGGGGATACTATGATGAATGCCAGAGGTTACTCAAGGAGTTTCCTCATATTTCTCTTCAGCATATTCCAAGAGCACATAATCAAGAAGGCCAATCAGTTAGCTCAAAGTGTGTTAGGTTATCGAGTGTTTCAAGAAATCTTAAGTAGTCAGACCTTGACTAATGATTGGAGAGTTGAAATAGCTGATTACCTTAAGAATCCATCACAGAAGGTTACTAGGAAATTAAGGTATAAATTGACTAAGTATGTTTTGCTAGATGATCAGCTATATTACAAGATAGTCGATGGGGTGTTGCTTAAATGCTTAAATCAAGAAGAAGCTAAAGTGTTGATGGGTGAAGTACATGAAGGGATATGTGGAGCTCATCAATCGGCTTATAAAATGAAATGGATTATTCGTTGGACTGGATATTTCTGGCCAACAATACTAGAAGATTGTTTTGAATATTATAAGAGGTGTTAGGATTGTTAATGTTTTGGTAATATTCAGAAATCGCCTGCATCGGCTATGAATCCAATAATCAAACCATGGTCGTTTTGAGGTTGGGGATTGATCTAATTGGCTAGATTTTTTAGCCTTCAAGTAAAAGACATAAGTTTATATTGTAGCAATAGATTACTTCACTAAGTGGGTTGAAGCAATTCCTTTGAAGACGGTAACCTCAAAGAACATGGTTGATTTTATCAAGGAGCATATTGTGTATCATTTTGGGATTCCTCAGACTATCACTATTGATTAGGGGACAATGTTCACATCAGAAGAATTCAGAGATTTTGCTGCCAGTATGAGAATTAAGTTATTAAATTCTTCTCCTTACTATGCTCAGGCTAATGGCCAAGTAGAGGCATCCAATCAAATTATGATTAAGCTGATCAAGAAAAAGATCAAAGAACAGCCAAGGAAGTGGTATTTAATGCTTAACGAGGCACTATGGGCACATAGGATGGCCTGTTATGGATCGATTAAAGCATCACCTTATGAACTTGTGTATGGTCATAACACAGTCCTTCCTTGGGAGATTCAAACTGGATCGAGGCGTGTCACATTACAAAATGATTTGTTAGTCAGAGTTTACAAAAATCTCATGATGGATGACTTAGAAGACTTAAGTTGCCATCAGCTGCATGCTCTTGAGAATATCGAAGCCAATAAGCTAAGGATTGTGAAGTATTACAATAAGAAGGTCAAGAGCAAATGATTTTCTGAAGGAGACTTGGTCTGGAAAGTAAAATTACCGATCGGGTCAAGAGATAGCAAGTTCGGCAAATGGTCGCCTAATTAGGAAGGACCTTATCAGATTAAACATTGTGCGCCTGGCAATGCCTATATTTTGGAAACACTAGGAGGAGAGGAGGAGTTCAACAGAGCAATCAATGGAAAGTATCCGAAGAAATAGTATCCTAGCATTTGGATTGATACTCGATAGCCGATTTGTTCAGTCATCGGCTCTAATAGCCGGTACCAAAAGGTATGACCTCTAATTCAAAAATAGACCCAAAGGAGTAAAAGCCAATATGATATGTATCGCCTATAGAGCAAAAGCAAACACAGAGACGATCATGATGTATACAAAAAATGTTGTGGGAAGTTCACTAAGACGCAATCATAGAAAAACAAGAATTTCATTCATTGATCAGTTACAAGCTAATCGAACACCCTATTTACAACGTACTGAGCTAAAACAATGTCCACGATGGCTGCTGTGGCATCTTCGAAGTTGTCGATTAGGTCCTCATGCGCGTCAGGGTCATCGCCCATCAAAAAGCCCGGTTCCATGGTGCGGATATCATGCCTGGTCTGGACCTACGCCGCCGCTAGAGCCATCGCCGCACCACGATGAACGCCATGGAGGGGGATCTCCTAAACATGCACTAGGACATCCTACAAGCGGTTGTTGAGGAGAGGGCCTCGAGCGTTGACAGCCGTCGTAGCTTCATTCACCGCCAGTTGGAGGTTCTCCAATTGCACCATCAAGGCTAGAAAATCATGGAAACAAAGGAGCTATCAAAACAAGGATAGTGGAAATTGAAACGAAGGTTTTCTTGGAGTTCGTCTTACCCACCACCACGGGGTCAGACTCAGCCAACCGCGCTCGAGTAGCACTAGTTTCTTCCTCGGTGATGAGGAGGGTGGCTTGAGAAGCCTCGAGGTGACTCTCAAGCTGACCGTTCTCTCGAGTTGCCTCAGAATAACAGTCCTTGGCTACCCTCCACTTTTGGAGGAAACGCCGGGCGTCATCGCCATTGTAGGAGTCAGAGGAGTCCGACGACGAGTCTGGCATGGCAGCAACAGATGCAGTGGTAGAAGGCCCACTGGTCCTAAGAGGAAGCAGCCAGAGGCTATCATTAAGGATGAGCCTGTAGATGCATTAGTAGATGATTCATGCTATAGACGGGAGCATTCAGTCTTACCTCATGCAGCAGAGCCGTTGGCTGATCAGGATCTCTTCCTCTAGGAGATCTTCCACTATGCGCTTGTCGCGGTGATCTTCTCCTACCATAGGTGCTGTCCTAGATTGTGGAAGAAAAAGGGAAATTACTATGGGGTTTGTGAAGGAGGAGAAGTACGGAGAGCAAAAGGGATTGTAGGTGTAGATGTGCTTGAAGCCAAAGCCCTTAGCCGGTGTTTATAGACATGGAGACGGGATGGTCGATATCTCAAAATGTGTAAAGGCAAGCCCAATTAATGGAAGAGGGAGCGTCATTCTGCCAGTACCGAGGGAAAATGCGGCGATTAATGACCGGGGAAGAATTTGAAGAGTTTTCCCATGAAAGCCATTTCAGACTTGATCGAGTCAGATCAAATCACAAGTCAAAATCAGCTAATCTGAAATGGCTATTCTACTGAGCCTCGAGAAGACATGCAACAGGCTAGATAACTACTTATAAATTGGCACATGGGACATGAGTACAGGGCAAAAGAGGGGTCACTTGAAATAAAGAAATTGTTTGCTAGCTTCTCCTATTACAAACTAAGGGTCGGAGAACACTTTGTTCACTATGTCTTTGGCCTAGGAAGCGAGGGCTATGGAGTTGGTGGTGCTGAAGAAGTCCTTGACCAGGCACTCTTGGTCCTCAGGGTGTTTGGTGGCTTAGAAACCATGAGGAAGAAGTCGAAGCTCATGACCAGAGCAGGCTTGTGCAACAGCCAATGCCATGGCAGCACCATGATGAACACCATGGAGGGTAACTTCTCTTACGTGGTTTGGGACATCATACAGACGAACCACTGGCATGGCACCCCTGGCATTGATGAATCCTGCCACATACTCTGTAGCTGATTGAAGGCTTTCCAACTAGGCTAATAGGTCTAAAAGGTTTCAAAAGAGGGATATTAAAGATCTTGAAGATAAAACTAAGAAAACAAAAAATTGTGGTGGACGTCTCACCCATGATTCTAGCCTCGGCCTCGACTAGACTCGCTTGAGTGGAGTTGGCCCTATGTTCCAAGATGGTGAGAGCGTCCTACAGCGTGTTCAGATGAAGGTCCATCCGCCCATGATCGTGGGTTGCATCCTCCTAATGATGAAGATGATGGTGTGGTCGCATAGACTTGTCAAAGGCCTCTTCAGCAGATCTCTTGTTGTTCTCCATGCCTTTGAGCCTATTGAAAAGCAAATCGCACCAAAGACATAGAAGGTTTGGGACAAAGCAGGTTGTTTTTTGATCCACAGCCATGGCCCGTATATATAGCCTGGGAGGTGAGAAGATGGGCTTCATCAGGGTTATGGAATTGAAGTTAGTTATGGAAATGGATAAACACTCCAGAAATTTAGGGAACAGATCATAAAAAATAACAGATTCAGACTTATTGCTTCCCATAATTACAAGATACCATGGGATTGATACAAAAGGTTTACATTAACTGATGATCAACCCACTAAGACTTCTTTGGATTGAAGGGAGTCTAGATCCCCACAAGGCCAAAGGTCATCATGGACCGAGTCATATCGGCCCGCTGATAGAAGTGGCATCAGGAGAGAGAAAAGGCCGCCTGCTAAAATGATGCCCATATATCCAACTGATTTCTCGATGGTTGGGAAACCATGGGAAAGAAGTCTGTGGTTTCCTCCAATGAGGATTTGATAGAGTGAACAAGGGAAAGGTGTCCACATATTTTAACACTTGCAAACACTAGAACAACTCTGTGATCATGGTGAGAAAACTCAGGTGATGTCACAAGAATTCTTTTAACTGTGGCAGCTGATCCTCTTGCTCGACAAGGCATTGAAATGAGCGACACAATCACCCTATGCACAAGAATTCTTCTAACCACTCAAGACCCTCATAGCAAGGAATTAGACCATGGAGGGTTTGGCAGAGCCAAGGGCACTCAAGGAAGCAAGCAGAAGAGAAACATAATTGAGTTGTTGGGTTGCTCTCGCCAGAGTCAGATAGACATTTATAGTTGGTCTAGAAGGATGGATTCAAGCGCCTGTGAAGCAGTAGTGCTCACATGAAACTTTGAAGTATGGGCTCATAAGCAGGCAAGGACATTGGTGAAGGTGACAGATAGTAGGCCCTAGATCAAAATTCTCTACCTGTGATTGCGGACCCATCAGAGGTACTGACATAGTAATTTTGGAATAAAATTATTTTTATCCCAAAATTGGGGAGCATGTGTTTACACCAAAATTTGGTAAGAAGAACATGGAAACTTGAAGCTTCCAAGATTGTGTCATCAAGGAATCGATTGCGTAAGAATCGATATCAGCTGGTTCAGATGCGGTACTGGGATCGACAGATAACGTCAATGAGCCACGGTTGGCGTCAAGAAAGACATGTCGGACTCTACAAAAAGGGAAAACTCAGGGTCCAAGTTATCTTAAGTTAGGAATGTTTTCTCTTATACCAAAGATTGTAATGAGTTGTACTTGAGCAAGATTCATGCTTAGGTTTCGGGTATAAATATTGGACCCCGGCTATTGTAAAGGACATCAAATCAATCAATACCAATTACTTTTTTGGCTTTTACGCCAACCCTTAGGAGTAAGAGTAGTGTAGATCTTGGCGAGTTCTTCAACAAGTAGGGCTGCATCGGTTCGGCTGACCTCCGGCTTGTCTGTAAGTGCCGTCATGGCTTATACTTTTGTTTATAAGGTTGCATCGGTCCGGCCGACCTCTTGCGAGCTCTAGTATAAGCTAGTTATTGATCCTTATCTAGTTCAAGTATGGCTGCATCGGTTAAGTTCGACCTCCACTGCTCGAATTAGATTAAGGTCAAGTTATCGGCTCTACCTAAGGGTGGCATCCTCCAGGTAGATTCATTAAGTTACTGATCTTGCTGATGTTCCTATTGTCATTAGTTTTAGCAATATCAACTGCCCGATCGAGATTGATCTAGTTTGGCCTCACATCCTTTTAGTCCATCGTATATTTTGTTATATTATGATGGTTCTTATTTTAAACAACGGATTATGTTTCATCGGTTGTTCTACTTCGATCTTGATCATGCATAGTACGTGGTTGAGGCATGTCTAATCTTGAGAAGGTTTACTAGCTAATTGAATCTGGTCTATAGCTCGCTATTATGGATATAACGATCCGGTCGATCCCCACTGTTAGTACTTTAGATCGGAGTACGCTAGCTGGTAGACTCGCTTTTGACCAGACATGATCTTGGCTGTTTGCTATGCCTGCATCGGCTAAATAGCTGATCGCCCGCACTTTAATGCTCATAGTATGTTTTCATGATCCTGTTAAATGCGAATAGATCTGTTTACTTTAAAGTTTTGATCTATTATCTTTATTATGGCTGCCATCGATCCGGTTGAACCCCACTATTAAAGATAATAGACTAGATTTGATGAGTTTATAAATCTGTTCGTATTAAATAGTCGATTGTTCTCATGCTATGATCTTTTTTCTACCTAAATCGGCTAGCCGATTTGCATGTGCTTTCACACATATAGCATGTCTTTCATAAAGCTGTCAATGTATAGATGGTTTTATGGATTCTTTGGCTTTAGTTTGTTGTCATCATCATAGCTGCATCGATCCGGTCAAACCTCACTGTTGATGGTAGCGGATTAGATTCAGAACGTTTGTAGATCCATTTGTACTAGACAGTCGATTTTGTTCTCATGTTATATCCTTTCTCGTTAAACTTATCGGCTCAATGCTTTACACCAGTTATACTTATCTAGCTGATGATGTTACTTATATCTGGGCACATTACATTCATTACTATAAAATCAATCATGATCCACTAGTGTTACAGTCCTTAACAGTCGATTTCTTCTTGTATCGGCTATTTAGTTAATTTTTCCGTCTGGCTGCTCCCGAAGCGGCACACTTCGAACTGTTTGGGAAAAACCGGCATGTTCCACCTTAAATTACTGATAAACTTTCTCTCCTTATCAAATGCAGGTCAAATTGACTGGCACGCCCTTGGGAAGTTCACAGGATCGGCTGATCCTGCATTGAAGCCAAGCGGATCTCTAGCCTTGCTTCATCAAGTAGATCCTTCCGGCTTGCTGCTTGTTGACACTTTTTTGTGCCAACACCAGCAGATTGGAGTCGGTGCGACGCAACCTTGGCGAGATGGTGGAGCTCGGCGCATGCTCCTAGTTTGTTGGGGACAGCGGTGTGGTAGTGCTGGCGGCTGGCATGGTGGCGAAGGAGAAGCTCGGAAGCTCGGCCTCTTCACCGTCCACAACGCCACATACTGGATCTCCACGATCGACACGTACTCGCCCCTAGCTCTGGCCTCACGCGGCACCACTGTGGCACCACGCTTGGGCGGCCTTGAGCGGGGCTGAGACAGCCACGAGCTCCCTATGCACCTATGCTCCTTGTTCACGAGCACCCTGGCGCCCACGGAGAGCTCGCCGAACCGCAGCTCGACGTTGTTTCTACATATGCCTCTCTATGATGTGTGGGCCCTAGCACCAATGTGTCAATGTGAGCTCACCACATCAGCAAAACCAGGAGCCAAAACCACTAGAAGAGGTTAAATACCTGGTTTAGAAAAGTTTAGAGTGCTCAATACATAGTTTCGTAGTTCAGAGGGTGAAGTAGACAATGTGCCAAAAGTCGAGGGGTTATATAGACTTTTTCCACAAAATAGTCATTAGAAATAAAACATTGCTACATTTTTGCCAAGTCTACACCCAGCATGGATCGAGCATAGGAAATGACTGTTTGTCCCTACTTGGCCTTCCTCTCCCTCTCCCTCTCCCTCTTTCCTCTGCTCTTACGCCAAGCACGACTACGCAGCAGCGGCATTTCCACAAGCACTGTCCACATCGTCATGGAGCATACTGCGTACGCACCTAGATGTCGGTGAGCGGCAAGTCTAGCCTGCTGGACAGTAGCGATGAAAACAATGGAAACGATCCATAGAAGGCTAAATCATTTTCATTTTTATATTTTTTTCTTGAAAACAAAATCAATACGATATTATCGGAAATGAATCTGACACCAATATTCTATTACACTACTAAATTTTGATCCTGCTTCAACTCTCGAAAAGTGTTGCAATAGGCCCAAAATAGTTGCAATATCAAAAATAGCAACACTTTTTTTCATTGGGAGGCGTTGCAGACGCTTGTGTGGGTAAAGCTTTGGACAACGTTTTCTGCTTAGCGTTGCAAAATACGTTCGGGATTTGCAACACCTAGGTATTGCAATTTAAGCTTTTGCTACGGTTGTAGATATGGCAACAGCAACTAATGCAACGCCTAAGGCTTTGCTGGACCTTGCAATGGTAACTTGCCCTTATCGTAGCAAATGATGCACTAGCAATGATGAACGTGTGTTGCAAGACAATGTATTGCCACGCATAACACGTGTAGCAATAAGGATTATGTCGCAACACCAAGAACTGGTGGCAACATTGTGGTAGAACCTCCTAAGGAATCGGGCCCATATGCACCTATCGTTGTCTTAACAGACCTCGGATAGCGTACACGAGTTCCCAACCACTCAACAGGTCTGTCGGGTGTCCTTGGGAAAACCCGAATCATCCACGATTCTCTTTTCAAACAGGATCCCAAACACAGTCACTGCAGATTACAACAGTTTATTCAAAAATATAATAGAGTAAGATAGCGGAAGTCTTAAGGTAACATAGTTACAAACCAGTTGTTTTCAAACTTACAATACCAAAAGTGTCATACAACCATAGTAGCGGGATAATATTACATTAACTTTATTTATCATACAAACTAGTGCCTTGTCCACAGGCCATTCATCACTCCTCATCGTCATTGACTTCAAACACAGACATGTAGCAGGGACCAAAACAAGCCTGCGCATGCGACTCACCTGCAACAAGGGTTAACAAACCCTGAGTACAAAGGTACTCAACAAGACTAACCCAACATAACAGGATGTAAGACTTTAGAGATGCAGGGGTTTGGGGCAAGGTAAGGATGTAGCAAGATTCAAAAGTTCTTTGCCAAAAGCTTACTATTCTTCATTCTATTTTCAAGTTTTACCACTAAGTCCTTTTTGTTCATTATCTCAACTAAATATACATTTCCCATAGTCCATTCCTTCTCATTCCATTCTTTTTCTCATATTTTAGTAATTCACCAGTCCTGCATTGCTTCTGTAATGAATCGAGTCTCCATATCTGTGGAGCATCAGCAATTCGAATTGATTCAAGTCCCAGCTAGGGATTCCTTATCACACGACATATGTAGAACTTAATCTTGCATATATCAACCTCGCTACCGGATCCTCCTATACTAAGCCGTCTCCACGCCACCCGAGAGCACAGCACACCTCAAATCCAGCCACATTCCAGCCACGAGGGTACACGCTACTCCCGCCATCTCTCCACTCCTAGTGCGTGGGCATTCGTCTTAGTATCGGCTTAGCCGAAGTAGGCTTACCGAAGTATGTGACCAGTACTACAAAGTGTCTCGTTCAGAAGATCCACAATGAGTGGCCTTTAAGCGACATAGTCGGCAACATTACCCAAAATTCAAGATAAGTCACCCGACTAGTCTCTAGTTCATTCTATCTTCTTTCTTTCTTTGGCCAGTATGCCATCTTTGATTGAATCGAAACTTTTACTTTGAAAGCCTACCATAAAGCATACTAAGCATTCTACGCCTTTGTAAATGAATACATCTTCAAGGATGGTAAACGAGTAACAAGGTAGGCAATGCATCAAGTAGGTAATATTTGAATTGATCAACTTAATGCAATAAGTAACATAGGTGATAAACTTTTCAAAGTAAACAAGGTAATGGCTTAATGCATAAACCGGGGCTTGCCTTCGTTGACGATCTTAGGTTCCGAATCAGTACCACGATTATCGAATCCCGTGACAACTGGGGATTCTTCTAGAACTTGCTCAACTAGAATCGTTTCACTCTCAGGTTCTACATGAAACGATAATATATGCTTTAACATGATGATAATGTAAACATGATGCTTTCATGGTACATGAAATGTAAAAACACCTCGCAAAAGATTTTATTTCACGGTACAGTTGCAAGCCAACAAAACCAACTTGCAATCCTACCATCAAGAACCACACATGTGACTTGACCAAATGGATCCTGAAACCCTACTAGTCACAAAACATGACCAAAACAAGATCCAACACTAATCAAGCACTTAGGGTTTGTCTTTATCTATTTTTGAATTAATTTGGAATTAAGCCCAAAAATGAACTTGTTCCAAATGACCTGAAAATTTTATGTAAGATTCCTCATGACAAATTAGTGTATCAAAACAAATTTCATAATTTTTGGAATTATACAGTGACCTACAAAAATCATGGAAATTGCATTTTTCAATTAATGGACTGAATATTTGAACATTAAAAATTTATTCAAGTTTCAAGTTTCAAATTTTTAAATCATACTAGAACATGTACAGAAGCTACACACAAAAATTCAGAATTTTTGGAGCTATCATGAATTTCCTACAGATTCCCAAAGTTTCAGCACTATTCATAAATTCAGAAAATAAAAATCTTCACTGTTCTTCTTCCCCACTCGCACTGACAGCCGGGCCCCACTGTCAGTGACTCAAAGAAGTCACGGCGGCGCTGCCCTCACTGACCGGCCTCAAAATGCGCCGACGGTGACGCTCCGGCGAGACAGACCTCACCAAAATGATCTACACCCTACTACGAACCCATCCCCGTCCTTGGAATGGCAGAAGGTACATCAGAGAAGACCCCACGCCGGCCATGGCGGCTCGAGCACGTCGGCTCACGGCGTAACCCCGGCAAGACTGTAGTAGAGTCAAAAGCGAAGTGAACTTCACGTTTAGTGGCTCACCGCGGGCACGTCGGTGGGCTTGGTGAAGGCAGAGATGGTCTGGAATGGCCTAGCCACGTCGAGGCGATGGTGGCGGAGCTCCGGCCGGGCTCGGGGAAGAAGCAGTTGCGCCGGGCGACTCCGGCCAACCCAAGTGGCGTAGGCAAGCTGCAGAGAAGCGCGAGGCCGAGGCGATCGCGTAGGCATAGCTGGGCACGACGGATGCTGCTCGACGGAGGCTACGGCGAGCAGCAGAGCAAGCTGGTGGCGGAGCAGAGCAGAAGGGGAAAAACAGGAATGACGACGGTGGTGGCTGCTATTTATAGCCGGGAAGGTGTTGCCCGGCGTCGACAGCGCACGCCCGCACTCTCCACGGCACCGGCTGCGTGTCAACGTGCGAAGAAGCGGTGAAATCCGATCGGCGGTGACCTCCGCGTGGCGCCGACGGCAAGCAGAGAGGTGGAGGTTGATTTTTGAAATAATTACAGAACTGCCACTGCGTCCATTTTTCAAATTACTCACAAATTTTCTAAAGAAGTTGAAAATCTCCAAAAATGAAAGTTGTTCAATTTTTCAAACTCTACAACTTTGCTTCTAGAAATATTTTCAAATTCTACCTCCATTTTCAAATTTGAATTTGGGGGGGCATTTGAGCATTTGAATAATTTCAAAATTACTCCAAATTTTATATGTAAACTTGAAAAACTTTGAATACCAAAGTTGATCTACATAAAATAATCTCCAACTTTTCTTTTTGCCTCAACCCCAAATTCCACATGGATTTTTAATTAGTCAAAAGGGGCAAAAAGGACTTTTATAAATTGAATTTGAATTCAAATTTGATTTGTCTTCCTTTTACTTAAATTTTGATTTTTGACCAGTAACATGGCCCATTAGGGTGATTTGAGTCAAATGACACATGGCCTCACATGATCACATGAAATTTGACCCTTGTGGTCATGATCTTTATTTAGGGTTTTTGAAACACATCACATGAAATAACAACATTATGAAATAAACCTTATTTAGTGAATGCATTCAAAACTTTATACTATATGAATGCTTTGCAATGCACATGATGACATGTCAATTTTTAGTGCTAGGTCAAAACACCAGAGGTGTTACAACTCTTCCCCTTAAAGAAATCTCGTCCCGAGATTTAAAACTTAAGGCTAAGTAATGGAAAAGGAAATGTGTCAAGCTAACACATCATAACTTTATTCAAAAGGCTAGTGAGGGGGTTTTCCATTCGCTTAACAACAAGACAAGTTACAATATAGACAAGGTATTGCAACTAGATAGAAGCAAAGAAGTCAGGAAAGTTCTCTTCTAAGTAATCCTCGGACTCCCAAGTAGCTTCATCTTCCGTGTGTTGATTCCATTGTACTTTGTAGAACTTGATTGTACGTCTATGAGTGACTCGATCTTTCTGATCTAAGACTCTAATGGGGTACTCGGCATAAGTCAAATCAGGTTCTAGTTCTACACCACCAAAGTCGATCTCCTGGTCAGGTACTTGAAGACACTTCTTTAACTGAGATACATGAAAGATATCATGCACCACGGACATGTGATCTGGTAGCTTGACGCAATAGGCGACTGGTCCACATCGTTGTTGGATTTGAAAAGGACCTACATAACGGGGTGCTAACTTTCCCCGAATCCCAAAATGATGAACTCCTTTCATCGGTGATACCTTGAGGTAGACATAATCTTCCACTTTGAATTCTAGCGGTCGTCTCCTCTTATCAGCATAGCTTTTCTATCGGGATTAAGCTATCTTCATATTAGCTTGTATGAGTTTAATTTTCTCTTCAGCTTCCTTGACCACATCCGGTCCAAAGAACCAATGTTCTCTAGCTTCTAACCAATTTAAAGGTGTTTGGCACCTACGGCCATACAGTGCTTTGAATGGTGCCATTTTAATGCTCTCTTGATGGCTATTGTTATACGAGAATTCAGCTAAGGGAAGGCATTCATCCCATTTAGCACCAAAGGAAAGGACACATGCTCTTAACATATCTTCAAGAATTTGATTTACCCTTTCAGTCTATCCGTCTGTTTGCGGATGATAAGCAGAACTACGGATAAGTTTAGTTCCTAAAGACTCATGTAGACTTTTCCAAAACTTGGATATGAACAATGACCCTCTGTCAGAGACAACGGTCTTGGGTGCCCCATGCAGACTGAAGATTCTATCAAGATAAATCTTTGCATACTGCTCCGCTCGATATTTATCTCTAACTGGTAGGAAATGAGCTATCTTGGTTAGATGATCAACAATAACCCATATTGAATTGTAGCCTGCAGATGTCCTAGGCAACCCTACTATGAAGTCCATACAGATATCTTCCCACTTCCAAGATGGAACTGGCAATGAATGTAATGGACCTGCAGTCTTCATATGAACCGCTTTGACTCTCTGACAAATATCACACTTGGCCACATATTGAGCTATTTCTATTTTCATTTTGGTCCACCAATATCTCTTTCTCAGCATCATGATACATTTTGTTGCTACCCTGGATGAATGGAGTATCTTGTAGAATGAGCTTCATCAAGAATTTGCTTTCGCAGCTCTAGATTTTTGGGTACTACCAATCTATCCTTGAACCATACAACATCTGATTCATCAATCTTGAAACATGTTGGTTTTCCAGATCTGACTTTATCCTTGATATGGGCTATGCCCTTACTTTTCTGTTGAGCAACAATGATCTAATCTTTGATAGTGGACTCAACTACAATATTGGACAGGGAACCTTGTTCTATGATTTGTAAATTCAGCTGCTCCATCTCTTGACACAATGTTCGCTGCATCGGTTCTACAATCAGGCAATGACAATGATGCTTGCGACTCAGGGCATCGGCAACCACATTAGCCTTGCCCGGATGACAATGCACTTCTAAATCATAATCTTTGATAAGTTCTAACTATCTTCTTTGCCTCATATTCAACTCTGACTGAGTGAAGATGTATTTCAAACTTTTGTGATCCGTATAGATATGACAGATATTGCCCAATAAATAATGTCGCCAAATCTTGAGTGAATGGACAACAGCAGCTAATTCAAGATCATGGGTGGGATAATGTTCCTCATGCTTCTTGAGTTGTCTGGAAGCGTATGCTATGACTCTACCTTCTTGCATAAGAACACAGCCAATACCAATTCCAGATGCATCACAATAGATATCAAATGGCCTCTCGATATTAGGTTGTGCTAATACTGGTGCAGTTGTCAGCAACTTCTTCAATGTCTGAAAGGCCTCTTCACATTCTGTTGACCATACAAACTTAGTTTGATTTTTCAGCAATCCGGTAATTGGCTTCGCAATTCTGGAGAAGTCAGGGATAAACCGACGGTAATACCCTGCCAACCCTAGGAAACTACGAACTTAATGAACAGTTGTAGGTGCTTTCCAGTTAAGGACTTCTTCTATCTTGCTCAGATCAATAGCTATACCTTCAGCAGATAGCACATGACCCAGAAATTGTACTTCCTCCAACCAAAATGCACATTTGCTGAATTTGGCATATAGTTGGTGATCTCTTAATCTTTGTAGAATAATACAGAGGTGTTCCGCATGTTCCTCTTTGCTCTTAGAGTAGATAAGAATGTCATCAATAAACACCACGACAAACTTATCCAACTCGGGCATGAAAACTGAGTTCAACAGGTACATGAAATGAGCCGGGGCATTGGTTAGCCCAAACGACGTGACTAGATACTCATATAGTCCATATCAGGTAGTAAACGCTGTCTTTGGCACATCTTCATGTCTGATCTTAATCTGGTGGTAGCCTAATCTTAGGTCTATCTTCGAAAATACCTTAGCTCCCGCAAGTTGATCAAAAAGCAAATCAATTCGGGGTAAGGGGTATTTGTTCTTGATGGTGACTTCATTTAATGGCCGATAGTCAACACATAACCTTAAGGTTTGGTCCTTCTTCTTCACGAAGATAGCAGGGCATCCCCAAGGTGATGAACTGGGTTGAATGAAACCCTTGTCTAACAACTCTTGTAGTTGCATTTTTAATTCTAGCTAGTTCTTTCGGTGGCATCCTATATGCTCTTCTGGACACTGGAGCTGTCCCTGGTTTCAGATCAATTCTAAACTCTACGTCTCGGTCTGGTGGCAGACCAGGCAGATCATTGGGAAAGACATCCGTAAACTCACATACCACTGAAATTTTCTTCGGCTCCTTCAATAATAGTTGCACAGACTGTTTCCACTGTACTCTTAGGAAAGGGAAGTTGGATGAGAAGTTGGGTTTTGCTGTCAGGTGCATTTACCCTTATGGTTCTACGCAGGACATCTATGATAGCCCCATGTTGAGTTAACCAATTCATACCAAGGATCACATCTATATCTTGATCCTTTAATATCAGCATATTGGTAGGGAACTCATAACCTCCCAAATCAATAGGTACATGCTGAACTACCTCCCTTGTATAGATTCGTCCCCCAGGGCGACTGTATATGATAGGGTTCTTTTGTTTCCCCAATAGCTATCCCATGCTTCACAACAAATGTACGATTGATGAATGTATGGGATGCACCTAGAATCAAATAAGGTAATTGCAGGATGCTTAGCAATGGGAAACATACCCATCATAACTGGTTCTCCTTCTGGAATAGATTCCACTTGAGTATAGAATACCCTTCTAGTTTTCTTCTCAGCCTGACCCTTCTGATTGTTCTGAGCATTGCCCTTGTACTGATTCTAAGCTTGATTAACAGGGGCTTTGGGTGCATCAGGATTGTTCTTCCTAGGGTACAGACATTCTCGGGAAAAATGTCCGGGTTTACCACAATTATAGCATGGAAAATTGTGATTCTGGGGAGTAGCATTGCGGTTTGCATTATTTGTATTGTTCTGCTGCTGCGGTGCTTGATGATTATAAGGCGCATTAGTTGCAGGGCGAATGAAGATCTGTTGCCTGCTTTGGCCTTGTTGTGGGCGGAATGGCATACGGCCATAATTCTGAGGATGGTATACTATCTTCTGACGCTTGCCTACTTGATGATCCGGAAGCAAATATTTTCTTCTTCTTCGCCTCCTTGTGTCGGCGGTAATTCTCTTCCGAAGCGATAGCAATGTTGATTGTCTCATGGTAAGTTGCATTACCACAAGTTGCCATCATGGTCTGAAGTTTAGTGTTCAGGCCTCTAAGAAAATGATTCTTTTTCTTCCTATCAGTATTCACATACTCAATAGCATACTGCGATAGGTGGTTGAAACGCCCAACATAATGCATCACCGGGTGCTCCCCTTGCTTAAGAGCCAAAAACTCTTCTAACTTCATGGCCATCACACCGTCTAGAATATAATGTGCCCTGAAAGCATCCTTGAACTCCCTCCAGTTGATTTGGTGACCAGCGGGCTGTACTGCTACCAAATTTGCCCACCAGGCACCAGCAGCTCCTCGAAGTTGCTGTGCCGCAAACCTTGGTTTCTGAACCTCGATACAGTGAATCAGCTCAAACTTTTGCTCTATTGTCCTAAGCCAATCGTCGGCTTCTAAAGGTTCGTCTGCCTTAGAGAACACAGGTGGACGTGTGTCAATAAAATCCACATAGGTTGACTTGTCGTTTCCATTATTACGACGGCCACGATTAGGGTATGGTGCCTGCTAGTTCTGCGCCAATTCCCTTAACAGCCTAGCATTCTCTGCCGTTGCGTTGACGAGTGCGGCTATGGCATCTGCCATAGTCGAAGGCATTGGTGGAGGATTTGGGCACTCATCATCGTCATGCGAGCCACTAGCACCAGTTCGGGTGATAGGACGAGGCATCTATTAGAGAAACACATTTACTTACATTATTCTTTATTAAAAGTATTTAAAAGGTTTCATGCTACAAAGGGTTCTTATTTATATTACATGTCTTGTATCCCACAAGACAACCCTTGGTTTTCTAGGAAAGCAGTAAAGGAACTACTACTACTCCAAGCTCTCAGTCTTCATCATCCGTGCCCTGTATCGGACAAAACCTCATCTTCATCTAAGAAGTACACTAACTCCTCAGGATCCTCCTCCTCTTCTTCATTCTCGACTTCTCCTAGAGCTACAATCATTTCTTCATCTGTAACTTCACCATCCCCATGAGGAGGATGAAGTTGAGCATACATCATGTGGACATTCTCATGAAGAATGGCATTGTCCATCTCCAGGTCTTCTACGTAGAACTCCAACTCATGGACGCATTCATTGGCCGCATCCTCTCATGTCCAGGCTTCATTCCATAGCTCCATGGTCATGGTGATGCCCTTTGCAATTCCGCCAGCTCTTCTTGGTCTTTGGCATGAGCTCGACGAAGAGTGTTGAGCTCCTTGTTAAGGTTCTCGACGTTGGTGGGGTTACTTGAAGATCCTTCCTCTCCTAGGTTCTTAGAACTTCCTTCACCAAGCTCGTGGTTTCTTGGTGCCAACTTGGTGACGAGGGACTCCATGAGGTCTGGTGGACTTGCGTGCGGTTTTCTTGGTCTTTGCCATAGCCTTGTAGAATTTAAGGTAGGACTATAAGAATAGCTTGAGGATAATGGAGGTTAGCAAGAATGTGATTGACATTACTTACCCAACCACTATTAAGGGGAATTATTATGCAAATGTGCTCAAGCATGATGCATGAATCGATCTTACGAATCTAAGTACAAAAGATTTATATAATCATAAGTACTAGATTTTTAATACATAGGACAAACCTAATCATATTATCCGCCACAAACTTTCAAATAAGACAGGATTGAGGCTAGATCAAAGGTAAGAAGAAAGAAATTTGAACTTTAAAATATCAAGTTTACTTTCTTTGATCCAAATCAATTTGAAGGTTTTCCAAAGTAACCTACAATGATCTTAGATGGAAACTGCTCTGATACCAGCTGTGGCAGAACCTCCTAAGGAATCGGGCCCACAGTGCACCTATCGTTGTCTTAACAGACCTCGGATAGCGTACACGAGTTCCCAACAACTCAACAGGTCTGTCGGGTGTCCTTCGGGAAACCCGAATCATCCACGATTCTCTTTTCAAACAGGATCCCAATCACAGTCATTGCAGATTACAACAGTTTATTCAAATATATACATAGAGTAAAGATAGCGGAAGTCTTAAGATAACATAGTTACAAACCAGTTGTTTTCAAACTTACAATACCATAAGTGTCATACAACCATAGTAGCGGGATAATATTACATTAACTTTATTTATCATACAAACTAGTGCCTTGTCCAAAGGCCATTCATCACTCCTCATCGTCATTGACTTCAAACACAGACATGCAGCAGGGACCAAAACAAGCCTAGCGCATGCGACTCACCTGCAACAAGGGTTAACAAACCCTGAGTACAAAGGTACTCAACAAGACTAACCCGACATAACGGGATGTAAGACTTTAGAGATGCAGGGGTTTGGGGCAAGGTAAGGATGTAGCAAGATTCAAAAGTTCTTTGCCAAAAGCTTACTATTCTTCATTCTATTTTCAAGTTTTACCACTAAGTCCTTTTTGTTCATTATCTCAACTAAATATACATTTCCCATAGTCCATTCCTTCTCATTCCATTCTTTTTCTCATATTTTAGTAATTCACCAGTCCTGCATTGCTTCTGTAATGAATCGAGTCTCCATATCCGTGGAGCACCGGCAATTCGAATTGATTCAAGTCCCAGCTGGGGATTCCTTATCACACGACATATGTAGAACTTAATCTTGCATATATCAACCTCGCTACCGGATCCTCCTATACTAAGCCATCTCCACACCACCCGAGAGCACAGCACACCTCAAATCCGGCCACATTCCAGCCACGAGGGTACACGCTACTCCCGCCATCTCTCCACTCCTAGTGCGTGGGCATTCGTCTTAGTATCGGATTAGCCGAAGTAGGCTTACCGGAGTATGTGACCAGTACTACAAAGTGTCTCGTTCAGAAGATCCACAATGAGTGGCCTTTAAGCGACATAGTCGGCAACATTACCCAAAATTCAAGATAAGTCACCCGACTAGTCTCTAGTTCATTCTATCTTCTTTCTTTCTTTGGCCAGTATGCCATCTTTGATTGTATCAAAACTTTTACTTTGAAAGCCTACCATAAAGCATACTAAGCATTCTACGCCTTTGTAAATGAATACATCTTCAAGGATGGTAAACAATTAACAAGGTAGGCAATGCATCAAGTAGGTAACATTTGAATTAATCAACTTAATGCAATAAGTAACATAGGTGATAAACTTTTCAAAGTAAACAAGGTAATGGCTTAATGCATAAACCGGGGCTTGCCTTCGTTGACGATCTCAGGTTCCGGATCAGTACCACTATTATCGAATCCCGTGACAACCGGGGATTCTTCCTAGAACTTGCTTCAACTAGAATTGTTTCACTCTCGAGTTCTACACGAAACGATAACTATATGCTTTAACATGATGATAATGTAAACATGATGCTTTCATGGTACATGAAATGTAAAAACACCTCGCAAAAGATTTTATTTCACGGTACAGTTGCAAGCCAACAAAACCAACTTGTAATCCTACCATCAAGAACCACACATGTGACTTGACCAAATGGATCTTGAAACCCTACTAGTCACAAAACATGACCAAAACAAGATTCAACAGTAATCAAGCACTTAGGGTTTGTCTTTATCTATTTTTGAATTAATTTGGAATTAATCCCAAAAATGAACTTGTTCCAAATGACCTGAAAATTTTATGTAAGATTCCTCATGACAAATTAGTGTATCAAAACAAATTTCATAATTTTTGGAATTATACAGTGACCTACAAAAATCATGGAAATTGCATTTTTCAATTAATGGACTGAATATTTGAACATTAAAAATTTATTCAAATTTCAAGTTTCAAATTTTTAAATCATACTAGAACATGTACAGAAGCTACACACAAAATTCAGAATTTTTGGAGCTATCATGAATTTCCTACAAATTCCCAAAGTTTCAGCACTATTCATAAATTCAGAAAATAAAAATCTTCACTGTTCTTCTTCCTCACTCGCACTGACAGCCAGGCCCCACTGTTAGTGACTCAAAGAAGTCACGGCGGCGCTGCCCTCACTGACCGGCCTCAAAATGCGCCGACGGTGACGCTCCGGCGAGACAGACCTCACCAAAATGATCTACACCCTACTACGAACCCATCCCCGTCCTTGGAATGGCAGAAGGTACATCGGAGAAGACCCCACGCCGGCCATGGCGGCTCGAGCACGTCGGCTCACGGCGTAACCCCGACAAGACTACGGTAGAGTCAAAAGCGAAGTGAACTTCACGTTCAGTGGCTCACCACGGGCACGTCGGTGGGCTTGGTGAAGGCGGAGATGGTCTGGAATGGCCTAGCCACGTCGAGGCGATGGTGGCGGAGCTCCGGCCGGGCTCGGGGAAGAAGCAGTTGCGCCGGGCGACTCCGGCCAACCCAAGTGGCGTAGGCAAGCCGCAGAGAAGCGCAAGGCCGAGGCGATCGCATAGGCGTAGCTGGGCACGACGGATGCTGCTCGACGGAGGCTACGGCGAGCGGCGGAGCAAGCTGGTGGCGGAGCAGAGCAGAAGGGGAAAAACAGGGAATGACGACGGCGGCGGCTGCTATTTATAGACGGGAAGGTGTTGCCCTGGCGTCGACAGCGCACGCCCAGCACTCGCCACGGCACCGGCTGCGTGTCAACGTGCGAAGAAGCGGCGAAATCCGATCGGCGGTGACCTCCGCGTGGCGCCGGCGGCAAGCAGAGAGGTGGAGGTTGATTTTTGAAATAATTACAGAACTGCCACTGCTGTCCATTTTTCAAATTACTCACAAATTTTCTAAAGAAGTTGAAAATCTCCAAAAATGAAAGTTGTTCAATTTTTCAAACTCTACAACTTTGCTTCTAGAAATATTTTCAAATTCTGCCTCCATTTTGAAATTTGAATTTGGGGTGCATTTGAGCATTTGAATAATTTCAAAATTACTCCAAATTTTATATGTAAACTTGAAAAACTTTGAATACCAAAGTTGATCTACATAAAATAATCTCCAACTTTTCTTTTTGCCTCAACCCCAAATTCCACATGGATTTTGAATTAGTCAAAAGGGGCAAAAAGGACTTTTATAAATTGAATTTGAATTCAAATTTGATTTGTCTTCCTTTTACTTAAATTTTGATTTTTGACCAGTAACATGGCCCATTAGGGTTATTTGAGTCAAATGACACATGGCCTCACATGATCACATGAAATTTGACCCTTGTGGTCATGATCTTTATTTAGGGTTTTTGAAACACATCACATGAAATAACAATATTATGAAATAAACCTTATTTAGTGAATGCATTCAAAACTTTATACTATATGAATGCTTTGCAATGCACATAATGACATGTCAATTTTTAGTGCTAGGTCAAAACACCAGAGGTGTTACAAACATGTGCAATTGCCATGTCCAAAGTTTGGTTGCTATAAGGTGCAGTCTCTACTGCATCGCATAACGAGTGTGGCAACAAGAATTATGTCGCAACACCAAGAAATGGTAGCAACATGTGCAATTGCCACACCCAATATTTGGTTGCTATAAGATGCTCTCGCTATTGCTACGCATAACAAGTGTGGCAACAAAGATTATGTCACAACACCAAGAAGTGGTGGCAACAAGTGCAATTGCCATGTTCACCGTGTTGTTGCTATAAGGTACGGTCTTTATTGCTACGTGGATTGTTCATTGCTATAGGATATATTGCCATAAAATTTTTGGTTGCCAATAGCCATTTTTACAATGCTTTTAGTTTAGTGCCACCAGACAATATTGCAACACCATCAATTAATTAGAAACTCAATAGACAACAAAGCATTTGAATAAATCAATTAAACCAAAATAGACAATCATTCATTTAATATACAATCCATTGAAATAGTATCTACAATCCAGTTAAATATGATACACTAGGAACCTCACGAAATCTCAAAACTTGAAGCACTGCAGCATTTTCTAACATCTCTGCAACACTTGCAACCTTCCTAGCCGTGCTTGCACATAGCTTGTTTGGCAATTTATAATTGCTTCAGTTGATCACTCCAAGCACTCCATTAAGTTGCATCTTCCTGCTGAACAAAAACAATCACGTTGGCTTATGGATTAGCAAATTTATTAACTTCAGCGTACATAGAAAAGATCAACTAAATAAAGTAAAAGTGATTAAACAACATGATCAAAGTTCACTTCTTGTTCGTAGAACATAGATGTTTAGAGAAATAGTGATAGTTCTACATTATGAAAAATAAAGAGCTAGAATATTGCTAACGCCACGGTGGCATTTTAGGTGAAGCAAATTAACAACAAAAAGCAGTATAAAAAAAATTAAAGATTCACAGAAAAAAGAGAGACAAATTTACAGGGTTATTATATTATTTAATCCAAAAAGATCAAACTTATATTGTTGAATACAACAAGGATCCTTCTGCACTTAGCATGTACTAGAAATCAATACTAGGTTTCAACCTGAGCTAACAGAAGGAGCTGGTAAAGCAAATGTAAACACAAAAACCCGATGAAAAGCCTAAAGCACAAAAATTTCAGCATGAGCCGGCCGTGTGCCCGTGTTAACGCAATGGTAAAATACAAAACAAGATAATTTGTAAAAACTATTGTCAGTCCCTCTCACTTACAAGCGGACCCAGTGAAGAAGCAAATCGATGGAGGTTGCGTCCAGGGACAAGGACCTATAATCGCTGCTCCAGAACTAGTGGTGCAATATTAACACCAATGCATGCATGAGGACCCTATGTGTTTAAAAAAATATTGAGAACATATTCTTGTAAATGAATCATCCAAAAATAGGGTCATTGAGCACCAAAATAAAAGAGTTAATAGGTCCATTCATGTTCAAAAGGAGTACATTGGCTGGGTGTAAAATAGCTAGCAACCTACAACATATCATGTGCGTATATGCAGAGAGCAAGCCATTTAACCAATTTTCAGTCTGTACAATTTCTTATAGCCCAAACTGAGAACAAATTCTTTTGTTGCATATATATATATATATATATATATATATATATATATATATATATATATATATATATATATATATATATATATATATATATATATATATATATATAGGCCTACTATCCTGTAGCTGGCTACAGAATAACTTATTCTGTAGCCACTTTGAGTTATGATAATTACTATGTTAATTTACGAGATTATAGTAACTCCTTACTAAGTGGTTTAATATAACGTTATGGTAAATATCCCCATGTGTTATAGTAACCCAACTATCGTAAATATGTATTGATATTATGGTAAATTAGTATATAAAATTATAGTAAATGGAGGTGGCTACAGAATAACTTATTTTATAGCCGGCTACTGAATAGCCTCTCCCTATATATATATATATATATATATATATATATGAAATTGCAAGCAATTGTAAGCTGCATAGCTGCATAGTAAAATTTTTGAAAAAAAAATCACAGTAAGTGAAAAGGAAGCTAGAGGTACCTGCAGATAGCCCTAGACCTCATCACCTTTGCTGCCACCATTCATCCAATTTTCAATAGTGAACACCTGGTGTGCATGTTTTTGAACCATTACCTAGTGTGTATGTGATTCATTATATCCCTGATATTTATCAAGTGATGCAGATCTTACCAAGCAGCAAGGCAGACAAATCAATCCAATTTGCATATCCTAAAGTAACGTTTGCTCTGCTGCTGGAGGCCTCTTATATTTCTGATATTTTCCCCCATCCTTCACATAAGCCTCCTGGACACCAAGCCCTCGGGTCTCTCCCGGCAAGAATTAGCTACTTTAAAAAAAAAAAAAACTGGACATGTATCACACAAGCACACAGAAACACTTACCATGGATTTTGGGGTAAATTTGGTCTGGGCCATCATCTTTCTCCTTGTCGCAGCACATGTTGCAGTAGTGACATAGACGACTGCGGGAGCCTAGGCGAGGCAGTCCATGCCCTCTGCCACCAGCGACCGTGGCCTGTTAGTATTGTTTCAACAAGAACCAGAGTAGCTTGCAAGTCATGGTTACTGAAGATTCAAAACACATTATACATGTTTCCAGTTAAACGATATTATCAAAAGTAAAGATGTTAATCATAACTTGATGGTTGCAGTAGTAGAAAAAATTGATAATTGCAGTAGTAGAAAAAAACTGAACTAAACATATATATACTATTTTTAGATAAAAAGCATTATCAGCAATGGCATATGCTCAGAAAAACTTAACAAAATCATTGGGAATGGGCATATGCTCAAAATAACTACAAAATCATTGGCCATGCCATTTTTGCAGCAGCAAGAGAAACAAAAACAAAAGCACAGCATTGCACCCCCAACGACATTGCCCAGTATCAGCATCAACTCATCTTAGAAGAAAGAGTAACATATGCACAAAGCCTCATTTATAAGAAAAATGTAATTCATCATAGCATAGTGCCCAAAGCCTCTGCAAATAAGAAAGTAAATAATCATCACAATATAATTCCCATGCCTTAGTTGAAAAGGAAGCAAATAATCATCGCAGCATAGCTTTTCCAAAACATCACTGGCAGTGACAAGTATGCTCAAATTAACTGAGGTGATATCATTGACAAGTATGCAATGTTGACTTCTAGTGAGAGAGGAAACGAGGGGATCTATTCATTTTCTTTTACCACAACAGGAGCACTTGGAAGCCAGACATTGAGCAGATCGTGGGGAAAAGAATGAGGGGAAGTGGATCTGTGGTCCTGCACACCAAAGAATAGATTTTAACCTTGGGAATCTAAGGAATAAGTGAACAAGCAAGCATCAATCGACATGGCAGAGGATAGGAGAGGAAACTGAAAGAGAAGAGAAATCACCTGGCTGCGGAGGATGGGGTCGTCGGTCACGACCTTCTCAGTGGCCGGGGAGAGAGCGGTCACCGGGACGAAGCCAGCCAGGAGGTTGTCGGTGGCGGCGTTCTTGGCGGCCAGGACGGAGCGAAGACGAGCGAGAGACAGGGGAGACGGCGGCGTTCTTGATGTAGGATATCTGAGCGTTCTTGGCCCGCTGGCGGTGCACCCAGCGACCCCACGCACCGCCGCAGCCTGCTGCCGCCGGCGCCCTGCTGCCCCACGCGATGTCGCAGCCTCCTCGCACCTAGCGGCCGCCGCGGCCTGCGGCCCCACGCGCCGCCGAAGACTGCTCGCGCCGCGCACACCCGGCCCTGCCCGCACGCGCCCATCCCCGGCCGCCGACCCGCGCCGTGCACGCCCAGCCGCCGCCCCGCGCATGCGCCGCTGATCCCCCACACGACCGGCCGCCAGCTTTCCCTACGCACCTCGGCCTCTCCTGCGCGCCGGCTGCCAACCGCGCCGCGGCCCTTCAGCTAGGTTTCACGATTCGGTAACGGTAAACCAGCCAGCCAACGATAAACCAGCGCCAGCCAGCCCAAAACAGACAGAAACCTACCATAGATAAACGCTTTGATTCTACGGGCGCCAATTTGGCCGCCAAAACTTTTCATTCAATTTTCTCTTGGCTGCATCTAAACTTTCTTTTTATTATATACATCTTTTTACTAATTCACTTATATGATGTTATTAAAATAAAAAATAATTTCTTGAAAACATGTGAATCTTTAGAGAATATTTGATATGACTATACGAGAGATGTATTTTTTTTGTGAGTAATATATATTACCACTTTATTAAAATAATTTGAATTACTTATGAAATTTTAATAAAGTGGGACCATATATCGTTCACAAATAAAATATCCCTCACTTAATACTATAACTATGTGTGAGACGTATCTATTTATGAATAATGTACAATATCGCTTTGTTAAAATCATTTAAAATTTTTATACAGAATGATTTATTATTCAAAGAGTAATTCAAATGTGAAGTAATTCCAATAACATGACATAAATACATTTTGATTCCTAAAAAGTACCTTATTGGCAAAATATTAAAGTTATTTAAAATATAGAATCTAAATCCATCTAACTGATCGATTGAGTGTTGCCAGGGATTTAGAAGCACGAATCCCTGTTCCATGAGTCCAGGATATTTCAGATCGGACATAGGTTAAGTTCTTCGTCAAGAAAGAGCTCCGACTCTTAATTAGCGAAGATGAGTATATCTATATCATCGACATCAACCTCACTATATTTACAGAGACGCTTAGATGGCATCCACAAGCTCTCTGGTTAGTCATTAAGATCAATTTCGCATAAGATTAAGTTAGTGATCATGTCTAGGCTAAGTCTAAGACCTTGTTAGTCTAAGATTTATTTCAACACCGATATCACTTTAGCAGTTTTGGAGATGACACCACCGGCAAAGCTTAGTGACCGGTGGTGAAGTTTACTCGGTGTCTAGCAATGTTGATGTACATATAGGCAATGGCTCATATAACTACTCACCCCGTTCCAAAATAAATGTGCATCACGTATTTCAAGAGTTAGACAAACCTCATGTTTGACTAGATTTGGCACTTGTACATGTTTGACTAGATTTGACACTTGGACCTGTTTTTGTAATCCGCACCCTCCTAGATCTACATGACTTATTTGTTTGATGAAATATCTGCAATCCGATGGTTTTGTGTTCAGCTAAATTGAGGAGAATTAGATTGTTTAGATTAGGTGTGCCCCCTGAATTGTTTCTTTCAAGTTCTTGCTTGTGTTCTTCATTTCATAGGTAGGGATTAACCTTTTTGATGAGGTCAACCGGATTTGTGATACGGTTGATAATCAGAGAAGTCATGGTGCTAACATTTTAGGGTTCGGGTCTTTTCGATCTGAAGCCAAATTGGAGTGTCGTACTCCAACAAAATGATAATTAACTGACTTTAATTATAGTTTGTATAGTTTCCTAACCAACTTTAGATATTAACCGACGTGGCAATATGTTTTGGGACCACAAGCTTGCTATAAAAAATTCAAATTATTTCAATATAGTGGAATTGTACTTTTTTCACAAATATGTACATATCTCACGTAGCTCCATACAAACTATGTGACTCATGTGTTAAATTCATTTTTTTTTGAAATATCCAAACTACCTTAGATGGAGAAAATTTCTAGGTCTCGATAAGATCAACAATGTTATAGTTGATGACTTTTTTTTGTTTAGAAATGTTTGTGGTCCTAAAATTATATTTGATGTGGTCCTACGCTTTTTTTCACGCCTGGCGGGTGCAATGGCGCCAGTGCAAAACTGAGCGCGCTGAAAAGCGGTCCTAAGGCCTACACGACAGAGAGACACAGAAAAAAGCGCGCGGGCAGAGGGCACCTCCCCGCCCGTGACTCCCAAATCTCACAACCTTTCCTCTCTTTCGCATTCCATTCGTCGCTCCCTACCACCATAGACTCCCTCGCAGGTCACCGCTGTCAACTCCCTCGCAGGACGTCGTCGCCACCAGAGATCCTAAGCTCCGCCACCGGGACTCTTCACGGCAAGGTCGTTCCACCGCCGCAGCAAAAACGCCATAAGCTCATAACCCTAGGCCCTTCTAACCCTTTGGCTGATCTGTGCTTCGCCGACAGGCAGCGCCACTGCATGGACTCATCTGTGCGCCGTTGCTGCTGTAGGTCCTCGCATGACCATCGCAGGTACTAGCAACCTAACCTCTCCTCTTCCAATCAACTAATCCCAATTTTCCCCAAATCATACCCCAGAAAACTTGTCGATTTGTGTGTCTGCTATGTACATCATTTCGCTTTGCCGTACGCCAGTCTAATATTTCCGCAAGATTGAGCGTAAGTGTCGGGGACCAATACTAGGATCCTCGAAGAGGAGGAGC
The DNA here is from genome assembly GCF_019320115.1 of Miscanthus floridulus. Lineage (NCBI taxonomy): Eukaryota > Viridiplantae > Streptophyta > Magnoliopsida > Poales > Poaceae > Miscanthus > Miscanthus floridulus. Next base: position 105,741,397 of record NC_089581.1, read on the forward strand.
TAATGACCATCAACATTGACTCATCCGAGCAGTCAAAAGCGCGACTACAGCTCCAACCGAACCCCTAACGCGCAAGCTTCGCTTCTTCTGGACTCTGGGAGAGGGCACCGCCTCGCCCGACCTTTGGGTCTGCGCTCCGCCTCACCCGACCCTTGGGTCTGCGCTCCACCTCGCCTGACCCCTGTGTCTGTGCTTCGCCTCACTCGGCCTCTAGAGGAGGACTCCGCCTCGCCCAACCCCAAGGTCGCGGGCTCCGCCTCGCTGGACCCTTAGGCCTACGCTCCACCTCACTCAACCCTTGGGTCTACGCTCCACCTCACCCGACCCTTAGGTCTACGCTCCGTGTCGACATAATATCGTCGACAATCCTCCGAGGGGTATCCCACGAAGGTAGATTGATCGATAGAGATACGTGTAATCGAGAACAAGAAGGCAACAGAGGCACACGAGTTAGATTGGTTCAGGTCATCAGTATAACGTAATACCCTACTCCTGTGGTCTATTGGATTGTATTGGCTATCGTATGATATTGCGTGAGTTTGGAGGGAGGTCCTTGCCCGCCTTATATAGTCTGGGGGGTAGGGTTACAAGTCGGTTAGATATGAGAGATAACCTGAAAGTAATAACAGATTACAGGAATTTTTTGGATCATACGTATCCTAACAGATCTCGTAGTATCTTTAGGATATCTTCCGGGTGTGCAAGGCTTCGTCTTGTGGGCTGGGCCACCCCTGGGGACGCAGCCCATGTGGTCTACCCTGGGTATCCAGGGTCGTACCCCCCACAGCTAGTCCCCGAGCACCTTGTACCCGTTGTGCAACGTCGTCTTGAGCTTGTTCGATCAGGTGCGAACAAAGTCGAGCAGTCAAACTCATGGTCCAACCACCATGATGAGTTGTCGAGTAGTTGTGAGCAATTGCCGAACAGCATGAACCGTAGTCGAGCAGTATAACCCAAGTTCGACTTGCCATAAGGGTGTAAGGAGCTCAAGTTTAGAATAAAAAATTTCTTAGTAGTGGACCAAATGTGCCCACTTAGAGTCCGACCATGAGAAAAGGAGATAGTCTTCTTCAGCTTCAAGAGGTGCGGAGTCTTCCAGAATAAAAGCAAACACATTCACTGCGAGGTGAAGTGTGCCCACTTAGTCCTCGAGACTGGCAGTAGATGACGTAGTCATGTGGTGCCAGGGTCCAAAGTAGAAGAAAAGTAGAAGACCAGCCGAGTAGGCAGCCAATCTCCGAGCGTAGCCCCAAAATGAGAAAAAACACATTCACCGCAAGGTAAAGTGCGCCCACTTAGTCCCCGAGCCTGACAGTAGGTGACATGGTCACGTTGTGCCAGGGTCAGAAACAACAGTCAACTTGGAGAAAATAGAATCGCGGAGAAAACACCGGAGTAATGGCTGTACGTAGTAATTACTGAGCCATAATGGTTGGTAGAGATGTCGGCGAATATTTGGCGAGCCGTAACAAATTGTAGACATAAATCAGCGATACGGGACGGGGTTGCGCAAAGGCCCCGATAACGGCCCACCTTCAGTTGCGGAGAATTCGGAGAAGCGCAAATCGCGGGAATAGTTTCCCAAAATCCCTCGAATGCGAAAAGGTGGGGGAGTGCTTTAAAACTATGTCGCCAAACCCCGCGCTCCCACCTTTGCCACTTTGTCATTTTCATCATCTTCCTTAGCCCTCGCATTTCTAGATTCACATCCACACACGCTTCCGCTGCCAGTCCCCATCCAGATCTAAGAGATGGCGCCGAAGAGGAGAGTTGTGAACCTAAATAAGGCGGGTGCCGGAGCCAGCCGTGATGAAGAGTGGGTGCCATCGCGCATGGGTGAAGTGGAGCTCGATAGATTGGTGGAGGCGGGTGTTCTTCCTGACCGCGTCACCACCGGATGGCAGCCAGCCAGTGGTGAGCCCTTCCCAATGCCTCACACTAATGAAGTAGTGGTGTTTGAGGATTATTTTTGGCAAGGATTGGGATTTCTTGTTCATCCTTTTTTGAGGGATCTATTGGAGTTCTAGGCACTTAGTCTATGCAATCTCCACCCAAACACCATCTTGCACATCTTGATCTTTATCCACTTCTATGAAGCATATTTGGGGATTCTTCTACACTTCAACCTCTTCTGACACCTATTCTGGCTGAAGAAGAAGGGCGATAGCGGTTTCAAGGTGGTCGGTGGAGTGTATCTTTAGCTGCATGATGAAATGGTGGGCGAGTACCTTACTATGCCGCTGAACACGTCGCTGAAAGGGTGGAACGCTAGGTGGTTCTACATGAAGCAGAGCCATCCTACCATCCGCTATGATGCCGACCACATCCCAGAGAACCAGAAAAGTTGGTCGGAGAAGCCAAACAGTGCTGATATGGAGCAAGTGAGGGAGCTCCTTGGCCTAATAAAGGGCGTGAAGACCAACGGTGGACTTGTAGCGGCGAGCTTCATAATGCGCCACATCCAACTCTACAAGGAGAGGGCTATGGTAGAACCACCCGAAATAATACGCTTATGGGGGTGCTCGTCTTCCACCAGACACTAAGCACCCTGAAAGTAAGCTACAGCGGGCGGTATCCGTTGGGCACACCCCAAGGGAGAACCCAAAAGATCCACATTTTCCCCAAGGATCTAATAATGAGAACAAAATATGATACTTGTCCATTTCATACAACAAAGTTTCTTAAAATTACATTATTACAATATCAAATGTCAGAGTGTGGAATGATAAACAGCGGAATTTAAAATAAACATCTAACAATAAGAATGAGGATCCATCTGAGCCCACCAGAAGAATCCTCCACACAACGGTACTTGTCAAGCATCACCTGCAACAGGGGTAAATAAACCCTGAGTACACAATATACTCGTAAGACTTATCCGACTAGTGAGAATAATTTCCCAACTCCAAGGAATATGAGAAGCTTTATGGTTTGCTGGTTTTCTTTTAGCAGAAAGCAATACTAATAGTGAGTCCTTATTTATGTTATTATTATCAGCCGTATTAAGTTATTACCTAGCCAGTCTATATAAGCACCTGTTCTACTTTCAAGCAAGAGTTGAGTAATTAGTTCCATTTCTTCTCCTTTCAACTTTCAGTTCTTACTACGATGCTAGAGTTAAGACAAGTCGTACCGACTCGGCGGCGATTCGTGAACCAATGTGCCTAGCTAGGTGCCTCAAAAACACACGCCCTGCTTGTATGAGTCTTAGACTCAGTGCGGTGCAAGGAGCTCCACCGTCCCCGCCTCCAATCAGTCGATCCAGAAAGAGTCGGATCCATGACAAGAGAGCAACAAGTCTTCCCTGCGCCCATACCCAAGTATGCGCTCGGGACAATAGATCTTTGACTTGCCTAGTGTTTGTTGCAATGATCGGTCCTTAACTGACATAGACAGGGAAAAAGTGTAACCGAGCTATGCCCTGTTGGCCACAGGACACAACCCCTTACACCCACCAGTACCCAAACCATATCCCTACTCGGTCACCATTTCCTTTTCCACCATTTTATCATGAGTGATCATATTTGTCACCTAATTGCGAGTAACGGCAGGTTACTCACGCTACCGGTATCCTGAGCATAGCAACTACTCGACCTATACTAGTAGGACTCATGGATAGATTTATTCATGCATGTAGTTACCACAAAATGCCTATAACTTAAATGCACATCATATATATATGCAGTGATCATAAAATAGGGGTTATGCACCAAGGCTTGCCTTGGGCAGGCGATGGGTCAGTGAGGTCAGCACCAAATGGCTCCAGGGCTCCCTCCTGCACGAGGATCTCCTCCTCGTACTCCTCAATGACTTTGTCGTACTCATGTTCGTCGATGGGCATGAATTCTACCAGCTCATGATCTACATGCATGAAATGATGATGCCATGCTTAGTAACATAGCAACAACTCTTAAATAAAAGTACATCTGTTTAACTACTAAGCTAGCGCTACCGACCACGGTGCTATGTTATCTATTGCTACCAATAACAAGTATGAAGTATGGCATACATTATTATAGCAACTACCGGTATTCTTACTCCTAATGCTGATTTGCGCTATATATGATAAAGCAAGGATAATAGCTACTCTATTTATCCTCCTACTCTAGGGCTACAAAATTTACAGCAAGTACATAATAATCTAGGGAGCCTACTAAAAAATTTTCATAGCCATATCTATCACCAATCTACCACAAAAATGCCTACAATTACTAATCCACATAATATTAAGCTCTCTACTTTGAATTTATGACCCCACCATTGTCACAGATAACTATAATCTAACTGTACTAACAAGTAGATGGTATTTTTGCGAACCTAACAAAATTGGTCTCACTATGTTTGGACAACTACCCAATTTACTATAATTTATCAAAGTTCAGCTAGAAGTTATATTGAATAAACGATGGTAATTCACTGGAGAATTGAAAAACGATTTCACCGCGCAGCCCACCAGCGATGGCTTGGCCCACCCCGGCGTCTCACCCGCGTGCAAATGTAGTGACCGGCGTGGCCCACCTCAGCGGCGCGTGACGCGACCCATCTTAGGCGGCCCACAGTGGAGCCGCGCGTGACTAGATGATTAGCGAAAAAGTCCCCGTTCTCTACCTTATTCGCACAACCCACTAGAATACTATTTCACTGAGTCACAGAGTTTGCATCTAGGACCCTACTTCTATTCGAATTCATGTTTTACGAAGTCCCTGGCCGAACTAACAGGGCCGCGGCCTCGCCGGCCAAACACTAGCGAGCACCGACCTCTCCGACACACACCAACATCCCCATGAGCATCTACGTACCATGCGCGACCGATTGAGGTAACAAATGCACAGAACAGCGCACCACGCAGGCGTGGCCACATGCCGTGGCGGGATCTGACCGCGGCAGCCCGACACCAGCAAAACCACCTACCCGAACGCCTCTACTGCTACTCGGTAACCAACAACAGTCTAAAAGTAACCACCTTGAAGCCCTAATTGAATAGCTGCTGTGCCCAACCGAGCTGGCCATAGGAGCGGCATCAAAGCCAGTTCACCAGTGGCTGTCCCCTCGCTCTGGTGAGCCTCAGCCCTAATTGAGTCAACCAGCTACTCTAGAAGCAAGAGGACCTCACCAGCGATGCGACGGACGAGCTAGGTGAAGTCGTGAGGAATGACAATGGTCTGGCCACACACGCGAGGTGGTTCTAATTCACGCCGACCATGGAGAAGATGTTCCTGGTGACCTGCTGCACCGTCAATGGGGCCACTGCACGGGCAAGGCAAATGAGTCAAGGAGAGGCAACAGTCATGCTCAATTGAAACAAAAGAGCAAGGAGCAATGCCCCGGGCTGAGAACTCATCTCGCCAGCCATGGCGGACTACTAAGGGGATAACTCTCCCCATTACCTCATCGAAGGAAGGAAGCCCATCGAATTGACTCCAATTGGAAGCTAACTACTCTAGCTATTTGGGCGCACGGTGAATTGGAAAGGGATGGATGGTACATGGCCAATTTGAGGGCAACGACGTTCGGCTTAGAGGTGATAATGGCAATGGTGAAAGCTTAAATCAGCGCCCAGCAACATACTACCGCCCTGGGCAAGTTAGGCCAAACGCTATACTCCCACTCGTCCTCTAAACGTGGGCAAATGCAAGGGGGGACAGGCTCCTAGAGTTAGGCCTTGGCATGACATGGCTGGCCGGTGACTCTCCAGACGAGGCGACGGGAAGGCGTGGCATGCACACGTGCACAACAGTGAAGACAAGGGCCGGCGGGCCAACCCATGCGTGCGCAGTTGCAATGTCAATGAGAGCAGTGGCTATGCAAGCGGTGTGCATGAGCGTGCTCGGGCGAGTGGCGACACCAATTTGGATGAGCTGAACACGCGTGGTAGACGCGATGGTGAGCAGTGGCGCTGGCGAATGTGATGGGATGGTAGAGCATCTAGACCCACACGGACCCTAGTGCGCGTGCATGTGAGCGAGTCATGAGCCAGGTGCGCAATAGCGCATGATGACCGGGCAACAGTGACGGCCGAACGGCTAGCACGCTACGACGACAGACGGCAGTGGCGACTGGGCGTGTGCGCGAGCCGCGCTAGAGCATGGCGGTCAGGAGGTCGTGGCTAGCAGCACAGGGAGACACACATGTGGATGTGGCTGCACCGGCACGATAGTGGCAATGTGGCCGGCGCGACAGCGCTCGCTGGGCGGCCAGCAATGGTGCTAGGCCGAGCAGCGATGGTGACCATGGCCAGCGTAGGCTTCGTTCAAAAATACGTGACTTGCACGCTTTTTAAAGCTATTGAAAAATCCTACCTGATGGTCCAAACGCCAAACCACTTCTTCTATACATAAGAGGGTACGTAGAGCTATCGACCTAAGCCACGACATCTCGCCACTTCTTAAGCCGATCGCTCTATAAAAATTGTTGAACATGGCTTCGTCAACCCATTTACAGACTTATGCAGAATGGCTAAACCTCGAACGGTTTCACGTCGAATTCCAATTCAAACCTACTTGATATACTAGCTAGCGAACCTTGTCCTCGACCGCACATATTTTATCATCGCCTATGAAGTTCGGCTACCCACTTTACTATGTTCTGCTAATGCGTTCCGTAGCATTTCTGCCCGATAAAAATTCATTTAGAATCCTAAGTGATAGTATGAGACACAAAATATAACCTTCGTTTCATGTTTCAACTAAATGTTTCAAGCTCCAAATATACTCTATATTACACGCCTTTACACACAAGTTGATGCTCATGCAGGGTTTTTAGCAAAAATTGTACAACGTAACACCGAGAGTGTTACAAGGGCCCACATGGGCTTTGACTTTAAGGGGGACACCGACGGCACCCGGGAGAGGTCGGAGGCGCTGTTGAGAGATGAGGTTGTAGAGCGGGCCACAGAGCTATTCGCTCCATTGGCCCCGTTCCGGGTGTTAGGGCAGACAAGACCCTTTAACTGCACAAATCTGTCCCCTCAGGTAACCATCTCAATTGTTTGTTCCTGATACTTTTAATCCTGTAGCATTGCTGAGCAGTGAACTGATTCACTTATGCAAAGATCCATTCATAGGAAAGAGCAGTGTACTTCTTAGGCGTGCCGAGGGGAGTAGATGCCCGGCCACCAACTTGGCTTGAAGAAGATGCAGCTGGCGCCTCGTCTAAGTCTAGAGGCACAGATGCTGGTCGAACAGAGAGTTCTCCCCTAGTGTCGGAGAAGGTCCAGGGGAAGAGGGTAGCGGCAGATGAGATAGCCCGAAAGAAGAGAACAACGGCGGGTGCCGCTCTCCTCAAGCCTAGTGGCATCTCGCTTGGCGGTGATCGGACCACTCGGACGTGGAGCACCACGGTGTCTGAGTGGTCGGATGATGACAAAGTGCCAGTGGCTCCTCCACCAAGCACGAATGCGCCTCCACACAACACGTGCATGGAAGTACAATCGAAGAGAGGCGAAGAAGTCCTTGAGTAGCGGACGAGGGGAGTCCCCGAGCAGTAGGCAAAGGGAAACCCAAAGTAGTGGGTGGAGGAAGTCCTAGAGTAGTGGGCGGAGGAGAGGCCGACGGTGGAGAAGGCGGGACCTCCACCCTAGAGCATGGGAGTTGACCCTATGGCCATGCTTGGGGGCTCAAGTAGGCTGCACCGGTTCAAGAAATTGTACCGGCAGACCAAACCATAAGTATCCTTGCCTTGGAGTTACTTTGCTATCGTTCCTTATCCTTTTTGGCGATTGACGAGCTGATCTGATGTAGAGCGAGGCATATGGAGGATCTAGCCTCACCTGTCTAGAGTGGCGAGTAGCCAAGGGCTGGCCCCAGGGTGGCAGAGATGTAGGTGGACCCCATCCCAGAGTCCCTAGGTGCTCGGCAGCCTATGAAGGAGTCAACCGCCCCTTCTATTGGACTTGGCAGTGATGAACGGTTGGCATCAATGGCGGATGGGTCGGCGGTAGCGCCTGAGGCAATGGTGGGAACCGCCGGGTCCTCGGGAGCAGAGGCTGGAGTTGCCAGCGTCATGTTGGAATCTAGAGCGAAGAAGCCTATGGTGCTAGAGGAGCAGACGGTGCTCCTTGAGGCGTCAGAGGGTGTGGTCGAACACACTATCTGACCACCAAGCCCCTGGTGGTGCCTCTAGCTACGATGGAGGAGGACGAGGTGGAGGAGATCGAGCATGATGAACCTCGACCCCAAGCTGTCTGAATCTTCTGAAAGCACAGCGATGAGGTGGTGGTTGTCGAGGAGGAGGACACCGCTAGGGAGCTCAGGAGACTAGAGTCCGCCCTTGCTGGGGTGATGAAGTAGATCAAGGTTAATACTGCTTTTGGAATGCTCCTCTTTGACGTTGGAGACTGAAGTTCTTCATAATCTTGGTGTTTTTGTAGGGGATAACTCAGACTACCGAGCAGCGGGACCAACTGATACAGAGGATGGAGCCCCTCGCCGAGGAGAATGATAAACTCAAGGAGGCGATGAACCTTATAGAGAGAAACATCCAAATGGCCTAGTGCGAGCGAGACCTTACGGAGTCCAACACGTGGGACCTAGAATACCTAAAGGGCATCCTGTCTGAGCAGCTGGCGACCATGTCCAAGCAGCTATGTGGCAAGTCTGAGCAGCTGTTAAGTGCTTTCGAGCAGTTAGAGTAGAAGTTCGAGCAGCTCAGGAACGTATCTGAGCAGAAAATAGGTATGGCGTATCGGTGAATGTACTTTGTATGGTAGAATAGCCATATTTTTGGTGATGACTGTTGTGCTTGTAGAGCAAGATGCGGAGCTCAGCCAGCTGCACCAGGTCATCGAGCAACTCCAAGAGGAGAAGGCAAAGGAGTCAGGCCAAGCAGATAAACTGGCCAAGGAGCTAAACAGTGACGCCTATAGATTATCTTGGCTCAATGGATTCTTGTGACGCCCGTAGATTATCATCGAAGGGTTAAGGCATAGTTCGATGTGCTGGAGAAGGATGCTCGAACCCATAGGGACAAGTTTGATGCCATAGTTGCCGGTGTCAAACCAGTGCTCGACTGCATCAACCTGGAGGTGGCTCCTCAGCCCGACGGTAGGCCACCATGTCCGGACACCATCATCAAAAGGTGCAAGGTGGCGTGGGAGAACTTCAAGAGCTTCAACCATGATGCCATTGTGACCACCATTACTCATGCCCTTGTGGTGGTTTGGTCCCATTATTCAGCCGTTGACCTTCAAGCGATAGGAGCTAGGTTCGCCGAAGGGATGGGTGAGGTGAAGCACCAACAACTGGAGGATGAGGTGGAGGATGCGGTGAAGAAGCAAGCCAGTGACATCGACCTGTTCGACGAGATGGACGGCGATGGCGAGGCTCAGTGACCCGCTCAGAGAATATTAGGTGTAACATCTAGAGAGGGTAGTTAGAGCACACGAGAGCGTAGAAGACATTTATGTATGTGCATAAATGTTATAAAGTGCATGTTTATGCAGTTTGCTGGTATTTGTGGTGAAGAATTGTTGTAGTAATAACCCTAACACAATTATACATAGTATAAGTAGCATCCGAGCAGTTAGTTCATTACTAAACTCTTTGGCCTTAGCTAGCCCATAGTCCATAACGTTGAGCGCAGAGCCCATGCACATGTAGGAGGAATAGGCATCACCAAGGAACAACAACCGACCACCCATAACGCAGAGCGCGGAGCCGTAGCATGTGTAGGGAGAGATCAGAGACTAGGTCTTCTCCATAGAGCGTAGAGCGGAACATGTGCTACTCAGTGGTTGGCAAAATAACTTGGAGATTAAACATAGTATAAGTGGCGTATGAGCAGTTAGTTCTTTACTAAGCAGTTGGCCTTGGCAAGCCCATAGTCCATAATGTCGAGCGCGGAGCCCGTGCACGTGTAGAAGGAATAGGCATCACCAAGGAACCTTAGCTGACCACCCATAACATAGAGCGCGGATCCTGTAGCACATGTAGGGAGAGATCAGAGACTGGGTCTTCTCCATAGAGCGCAGAGCAGAACGTGTGATGCTCGGTGGTCGGTGAAACGCTTCGAAGATATGGAGAAATGTGGTCGATGATTTGGAGAAACCTGTTCGGCGAAATACATTGGAGATTTGGAGAAACATGGTCGGTGATTTTAGAGAAACTTGTTCGGCAAAAATGTAACACCCTAGGTGTTAGCCTTGCATAACTTGACTTGCATAACATGAGCATGAGCATCAAGCATTCATAAACAAGCATTTACAATTGAAACATTTAATTGAAACAGATGCAACATTTGCTTGTTATTGCATGTTTCCTTATACATATGCAAATGACCAAGAGTGTATACATGTAATTAGTTGATATGGATCACAACAACATGTAGCAACACATAGGTTAGCAAATAGGACATTGTTCATGAAGGTTACCTTCATGACCAAACACTTAAGATTTCATGTGTTAACCTAGATGGCACTATGAGTAACTAATACATGAAATGATTGTATGACCTTGCAATTAGCTTAAACATGTTTAGAGTATCATTATGAACAACTTTGATATTCATGGTTTGGGGTAATTAGGTCATTTAGCCCTAGTTTGAAGTGTACCACCATTTAAATGTAACATGTTTGACCAAGTTTGAACTATGTGTTAGGGACCTTGCATGGAGGTGGTCACTAAAGCAAAGTTGTAGTATTTGATATAGTGAACAACTTTTATTTTTGGGTTATTGACTGGTTTAGCTCCTAACATACTTGAAATTAGCTCACAAGAATCAGCAAAACCAACATTTCATCACTTAGCGAAATCTTCTAAGTCCTTTTTAACTGACAGTGCTGACAACCCAACTTGGAGATGGTATAACTTGGTTTTGGTTGTGAATTAGAGCATGATTCCTTAACAAGAATTGGAGTTGGTACATTGATCTACAAATTTGGTTTAGACTTTGTGCGCTAATACTCCACGGATTAGAAGTTTGATCTTCGTTAAAACTCGCTGTCAGGCGGCCATCGCGTTTTCTGATTGAACTAAATTAGTTGATTCAATGGCCGACTAGCTCAGAGCTGAGCCGCCGCGTGGTGGCCAGCGGACGCCGCGCATCGCCGGCGCCCTACCGCGTGTGGCCAAGGCAGGCCAGCGCATGCCTTAACCTTCCCCGCACTCACCCACACTCAGCCACGCACGCCATTCGCCTCGCCTCGGCTTCCTTCCTCACCCGCAGCTGCAGCCATCCCCGCACCGAGAGCCACCATTGCCATTGCCGATGACAGCTCGTCCTCGCCGCTCCTCTGTCACCGCAGCAACTCCACCAGCCCACCCGTGACTCGCGCCCTCCACCAGTGCTCGCTGCTAGTGCTCGGTAAGCTACAGCACCACGCACCAGCTCACCGGAGCCCCATCGCCGACTCCGTCGTCATGGCCACGCCGCCACAGTCCACCTCTTGCTATGCTAGCTTGCGCGCTAGGTTCTCCAGTGTTCATAGATGCTCATCCGAGCTCTAGGTTGAGCCGCCGTGACTTCCACCGGTGTACCGCCGTTGTCTCACCTCGTCGTGCCGCCATGAGTGCCGCCACAGTGCGTAGCTCCGTCGAGAGTCTCAACCAAGTAGATCAATGGGTATAGGAAGTCGTAGGGGTCATACCGTGTAGACGTCACTACCGGCGAACTCGCCGTTGACGAGTTCTGGCCGTGCCAGCAGCGCGTAGTGCCACTGCCCTGTTTTGGGTCACTGACATGTGGGGTCGTCTGACTTGCGGGTCCCACCGGTCAGCGACAGTAGGAATTAAGATAGTTCATTTTGATTCTAGATTTCATGTGTTTTGTAATTTTTAGATCTCTAGTTGTATAGCTTCAAAAATTGTGAAATAAATTTGGTAGTATTCCTTAGGAAGTGAAGTAGTTAAGAAAAATATGATCTTGACACTTACAGTAGAAATTTTGGAAGATTTAAATTAAAATTTGAAATGTGTTTTTGAATGCATGAAACTTGTTTATTTTATATCTAGAGTTCCTGTGCTCCAAAAATTATGAATTTTTTGTGGTAAGCTATTCTTGACATGTATGAGCTCTGGTAAAATTTGAGGATCAGTGCACGTATAGATTTGTAGTTATAGATTTTTCTTGTATAAATAGGTAATCCTTGTATGAATTTTTATAAATTATTTAGGAATCCAATATTCATGAAACTTGTTGGAGGTCATCCTAGTACCAAAAGGATGCTAAGAAAAATATATAATCTGTTGCTTGACACTTTTCACTAAGGTTTTCTATTTATGCTATTTTAAGCCTTTATGCCTTGTGCTTTTTGTATAGAATGTTTTACTGTATAAAATAGCATGAAACTTTCACAGTAGTCTTTTGGTAGCTTTAGTAAGGCACTGTAAATTTTTAAGAATTTATGATGCACATTTGGTATATGTTTATTATTTAACCTATGTATCTAAGTAAAATAATAAAGGCATTTAAATAAATTGTTTGGCTTTACCATTAAGTGTTCTTGAATATTTTTGGTATGCTTGAACTGTTGGTAGGCTTTGTGTTGTAAAAATTTGAATACTTATATGAAGTAGAAGTATTGTTGCTTCATAATGCGAATTGGAATAGTTTCCGGATAGATTCTGTAGTTTGATAAGTTGCATGATAAAAATGATGTTTGCTGTAAAAATGGTTAATAACAAAGTTGTAGATAACTTCATCATATGTCTTGTGTTAATATTTCAGGACCATAGGTCAAACGGTTTAGGAGTTACAGCTGTTTAAAGTTAGCATTTCTGAATTGCTTGCTCTCTGGAATTTCTGGACAGCACTGATATGATTGTCTGTTTTGGCAAAGATAAGTTGTGAATTAGCTTTTGTGAATTAAATAAGAGTTGTAGATAATTTTGTATGCTTTCCAGAAAGTCTAGGATCACTACATTTTGATAATTATAACTCCAGTTATGAGTAAAACAAGTAGCTGTTGTTTGTGAAATAGTAGATGCATTGTTGAAGTAATTAATTACATAATCAAGAAGAGATATGCACCTACTCAGTAAACGCGATGCACTTGTTATTTAAACCACATGCTATTAAGAATATTTGCAAGAATGCATTCTTCATGTATCATCATACCACACTTGTTAACATATATGCATTCGCAATATCTTATGCCATATTCATGCATCTAGGATCGGAGGAAGAAATAACGTTGCTTGAATTCAATGAAGTAGAGGAAGGGGACCAGCAGGAGAATCCTCCAGTCGTAGCTCCCGAAGGCGAGGAGCAGAATCCTGAAGAGCTTCTGGAGTGCCCTGACCACCGCCCCACTTCCTTTCTATGAGGCAAGCCCCGGAGCATTTTAAGTCTCCCAGCATTTTTCAAATGATTACTTAAGTACTTATGATTGATGCATTAGGTTATAGGAGTTGAATAGAACCACTTGATGCATATAAATTCCTTGTCCAGAAATACTACCTTTAACCGATATAGGTCCAGGATCGAATTTTTGCTTAGCCATGCTTAGACCGGTAGAAGTTGGGTGATGTCGTGTCACCTGCGAGATATAGGTGGATACCGGAGCACGGTTGGCTATATTTGCTATCATGGAACAGAACCATGGGGTAAAAGAAAATTGAGGCCGAGTGGAGTCTATGCGTAGGATGACTCATGTGATTCCGTCTATGCTGATTAAGGACCGTACCGTTGTTGGAACTTCTGATGAGATTGAACGTATGCCTATCACTTAGCTGGTCGGATAACTCGTTCCGACCGCGAAGCCGAGTAGCTCAACTCAAGCCGGGCCCCATTCTGTTGTGCGCTCCTTGCGGGGGGCGATCAGACTGAGCCCAAGGGCAGGCTAGGCCTAAACGTCCTAGTATCTAGTGTCCCAGATTGTGCGGCACGGTACGGACCCACGAAATGTGTACCTGAGTTGTACCAAAGGTGACCTAAGGCTGCCTTCGCACGGTATGCCTGGGTTTGTGTTAGGAATAAATTCCTAGCTGGTTGAAAATTGATTCGAATCGTCGTCTCTCCCGGATAGTGAGAAACTTGGCTAGCTCCAACATTGTAGTAACTGTGTTATGGAACATGATGGTTCGGATGAATATGGAATTACAATACCTGCTATGGTTACTATTATATGCTTTTAAATGGATGTACCACATGTTTGGCACAGGATAGTTGCTAATCTAGAGATGGATAGTTATAATTAACTTGATAAAGGAATCATAATTGTACAACTAAGTCAATTGCTTTTATGCAAAATGTTGTCAAGCTATCTCCACTTATACAGCCTTGCATAATCCTTGGAGACAATTTATTTCTGGTTTATGACGGGTAAGTCTAGCTGAGTACCTTCTCGTACTCAGGGTTTTTTTCCCATTGTTGCAGATGGCACTGTGTATCATGGTTATTGCAAGAGTTGCTTCTATCCCGCCGTGGATGAGGAGTAAGCCTTGGGCAGGCTTCTTTATTAATCCCTCTATTTGCTTTTGTGGACTGTGATCCTATTTTAGCACTGTACTAAACTATGTTGGCAACTTTACTTTCAAACTTAATTTGCTTCCGCTTTTATCTATCAAACTCGGTTTGTAATAACTTGCTTTCATACTCTGATGATGAAAATGTATCTGTGAACTTTATGTAATATGTGACATGTATGTTAAATCATGTACGATCTTAGTTGTTGTAAATCGTTTATTGAGACCCGTCGTGGTACTCGACGGAGTACCGGGTTTATATGGGTTCAAGTATGATAGTGTGACCGTTTGCGGGCTACCATTGTACTTGTACTCTTATAAATTGGCCGGTTCTGCGACAGCTGGCATCAGAGCAAGATTCAACATTAATTGTCACATGTGTATTTAAAACAAAAGTTTTTGTTTTCCAAAAACCCTTCTCTAGCAACTAATAGCTATATAAATAGGTATTTGAAATCTAAAGTGTGCCAATGATCACTTTCCTTATGCCCAAATTAAGGACTATTAGGTGGCTATTTAAGTACTAACATGGGGGTTTTTACTTCGTCGTCCATACGGCGTGCTATTGTATGGATGCCATTCACTTGAATGGTAATGTATGGATGAAATGCCTCTACGCCAAGGTAAGATGATGAGTGTATGCCCACAAGATGTGAGCGTGCGGTCGGGGAGAGTTAGCTTTGGTACGGCTATGTATGCATGCTTGCATGTGTATATGGTACGTATTTAATTGTGGGTTTAAATTATTATCGGGTAGCTTTGATATGGAAGTATATGTATGGGTATACATATATGGAAGTATTTAAATTTACATTCTGCATATTTCATTATGGGTTTGGGCTAAAATGAAATTTTTATGCAGGTACACTAACAACGAAACGTGTAGCTCAACTAGTTACGCTATATATGAGAGAACATGTGTATGCCACCGTGTCTACTGTTAGAAACAAATTTTTCCTAAGTTTGTGAGGACGTACGGAACGAGCATGCATCATGATAATTACCATTCACATGATTACATTTTCCCTCCCCTTATAAATTTCTTACTCGGTTATGTAACTCTTATCCATTATGGCCGTGTCTCACAAAGTGTACATGTTGATTGTACAGATGGCAGCACCCGTCGGATGTGAGAATTTCCTGATGGTTTTTGGAACACCTACCCTCTTGTGGAGAGTTCTGCACTTTGCGGGGTACCATGAACTGCCCCTTTATCATTGGATTGAAGAGTACATGGAAGGACAGCCATGGTACAAGGTGTGGCTCACTATACTAGCCCGCACACAACCGCCCTTCTGGCAGGAGTGGAAGGCATAATCGAAAGGGAAGACTCGTTGGGAGGCTGCCCAAGTTGTGGCCTTTGAGGTTCTGAGGCAGATCTGCCAACAGCATGGGGATGCACTCACTGGTAGTGCAGCGAGTATGTTTCCTTGGGTGGATCCATCCACCACAAATTGGGAACAACGGAGCCAAAATGCTTTGATCAGAGATCGAGATGAGCGAGCAGATAGCTCTAGTCCCTCCATGAGTGCAATGTTTGCGGTGATGAAGATGTTTTGTGCATGCCAGGACACTAGGGATTTCTGGCAGGAATCATACACCACCTGCATGGACAAACTCATGAGAGCTGAAGCTGTGCAAAACAAGCTCAAGAAATGTGTGCGCAAGCAAAAGAAAGCCGCAAGTAAAGCCCGATGGGAATCTGACCAAGCATATGCAGCTTTGGGCACTCTTCATGCCCAAATGGAGCAAGTGGATCAGCAGAGAGCAGCAGCTCAAGAAGCTCGAGCCAATGATCAAGCAATACTTGCAGGACTATGGGAGCAGTTGGAGATCGCCCGTGCAGAGGTGTCCACAGCTAGACGTTAGTGTGATGCAGCAGAAAACCGTGTCGCTAACATAAGGATAGAGCGAGATAGGCATCGTGACATGAGCAACGCTTAGGATCGTGCTGAAAGGGGCCTATGTCAGTAGCTTGCACAAGCTCAACTTCAAGTATTGAACCTTTAGCATGAAGTGCACTATTTGAACAACTAGCTGAACCCTATCCTTGATGGGGAAGAGGATGGTCCAAATATGGAAGAAGATGATGACGAGGAAGAGGAAGAGGTGGAGCCTAAGGAAGGAGATGATCCTATCTCTGACCTCGATAGTGATCATGATGAGGATTAGACCGCGTAGTACTAAGGAAGGTTGGTGATTTGAACTATCATGTAATATTGTTATTTGCATGACTATCGCACGTTCGGTTAAAACTCTAGTTCCAGATGATCTATCTGAGCTCATGATTTGGATATTAATGTGCTATGAGTCCGATGAGCGATCAAATTGGTGGTGTCATGTTGCGAGAATGAATTGTTATGCCTCTATTTTTATTGTGAATTTGAGAATTGTCTCCAGTAATTTCAGTTTGGCATGATTATAATTCATCTGCAATCTTGTGGCATCAACCAATAATCGCTTATTGTTGCAACTTCGTAGATGACGCACACCCGTGCAGGAGCTAGTAGCAGCCATGATGGCAATGGTGATGACTTACCACCACCACCACCATCATCTGCTCAGGAGTTCTTTGCTCAATTCTTGGGGAGCCAAAGGACAATGGAAGAAGCTATGTGCCTCATTGCGCAGAACACCGCTCGTGGCCAACCACATCAACAAGGGGCCGAGCCAAATCAGCACAGTACGTTCAAGGAGTTTCTGGATACAAAGCCTCCTATCTTCAAGGTGGCTAAGGAACCACTATAGGCTAACGAGTGGCTCAACACCATTGAGCAGAAGTTTCATCTGCTAAGGGTTACCGAGCATCTAAAAGCTGAGTATGCTTCTCATCAGCTGTAAGGACCAGCAGGGATCTGGTGGACACATTTCTTGTCGTCTCTACCTGCTAATGCACGAGTGACATGGGAGCAATTCAAGCTGGCTTTTAGGGGACATCATATTCCCCTGGGCCTGATGCGCATGAAAGCGGCTGAATTTATGAGGCTCACTCAAGGAACGAAGACCCTCATAGAATATATGCACACATTCAACAACCTGTCCAGATATGCTCCTGGTTTTGTGGATACTGAGGAGAAGAAGATAGAGAGCTTCAAGCGGGGTTTGGGTACCAAACTGATGAAGACCATGGCCAATTCTAGGTGCGCCACATACAACAAGTTTATTTGTGATGCTTTGACCCAAGAAAACCACAATAACATGCATGCTGTTGCTAAGGGTCGCAAGAGGGCATATGAGGTAGGTGCCTCTGGATCTTCACAGGCAAGAGCGCCTATCATAGCTAGGCCATAATTCCATCCACCTGCACCCAAGTTTAGGCCTCCACCACCTAAAGCTCAGAACAGCAGACCTTAGAAACCATTCCGTAAGGCATTCACTATTGCCTTACCAAAAGGGACTGGCAGTCAGGGGAGCTCCACAGGACCTAGGAATAATCAGCCATGTTTCAACTACAATCAAGTGGGTCATTAGGCCAAGGAATGCCCCCACCCCAAGAAGAATGGCAACCCAAATCAGAACAATCAGAGGCAGGTGAACACAAGGGCACGTTCGGGATACGTGCATTGTACCACTATTGAGGAAGTGCCCGCTGGAGAAGTTATCACGACTGGTATGTTTCTCGTCAACAAGCATCCCGCTGTTGTTTTATTTGATTCGGGAGCTCCTCATTCATTTATGAGTCAAGCATTTGCATCTAGACATGATCAAGAAATAATTGAAGTAAGCAAAGGGGGTTATAATATAAGTTCAGCAGGGGCAACTATTGCTACAAATAAGATAGTCAAAAATGTGCTCATCTCTATACAAGGGAGGGAGTATACAATGGATTTGATAATATTGCCCGGGTTATCGATAAGTGTAATCTTAGGCATGAATTGGATGAAGGATCATGGTGTTCTCATTGACACCAGCACCCGTACTATTATGTTGAGAGAACCCACGAGAGGGAATGCTTTTCTAGTACCACTCTCCCGCAATTTTGAACTCCAACATTTAGCCTATGCTATCCAAACCACCCCACTTTGTGATTATCCAGTGGTTTATGAGTTTCTGGATGTATTTCCAGAGGAATTACCAGGTTTACCACCTAATAGGGAGGTGGAATTTAAGATTGAGTTAGCTGCCAGGTACGACACCCATATCAAGAAGGCCCATAGAATGCCACCCAATGAGTTAGCAGGAACTTAAGGTTCAATTACAAGATCTATTGGATAAGGGTCTTATCCAACCTAGCTCATCTCCGTGGGGATGTCCAGCATTGTTTGTGAAAAAGAAGGACAAGTCACTGAGAATGTGTGTAGATTACAGACCACTCAATGCTGTGACCATCAAGAACAAATACCCGTTGCCCCGCATCGACATCTTGTTCGATCAGCTAGCAAAGGCAAAGGTATTCTCCAAAATTGACTTGAGATCAGGCTACCATCAGATAAAGATCAGACCGAGGACATACCTAAAACTACTTTCTCTACTAGGTACGGCTTGTATGAGTATTTGGTTATGTCTTTCGGACTAACAAATGCTCCAGCCTACTTCATGTACCTGATGAACTCGGTATTCATGCCCGAGCTTGACAAGTTTGTGGTCGTGTTTATCGATGATATATTGATTTATTCGGAAAATGAGTCAGATCATGAAGAGCATCTGAGGATTGTCCTATCCAGATTGAGGGAGCATAAGCTATATGCAAAGTTTAGTAAGTGTGAATTTTGGTTGAGTAAAGTACCTTTCTTAGGTCACATCTTATCAAGAGATGGAATCTCTGTAGACCCATCAAAGTACAAGAGGTCATGGATTGGAAAGCCCCAACTTCGGTTCATGAAGTTCGGAGTTTTCTAGGGTTAGCAGGATATTATCGTGTTTCATTCTAGATTTCTCAAAGATAGCTAAGCCCATGACCAGACTACTTCAGAAAGATGAGAAGTACAAATGGACACCAGAATGTGAAGCAAGCTTTTCACACCCTTAGAACTCTGTTAACTATAGCACCTGTGCTAGCACAACTAGACATTGAAAAGCCTTTTGATGTATTTTGTGATGCATCGGGAATAGGTTTGGGGTGTGTGCTTATGCAAGAAGGAAGAGTTATTGCATATGCTTCTCGGCAATTGAGGAAAACATGAAGTCAACTACCCTACACATGATTTAGAACTTGCAGCAGTTGTTCATGCATTAAAGATATGGAGGACATTATTTGTTGGGCAATGTATGTCATATATATACTGACCACAAAAGTCTCAAGTATATCTTTACCCAACCAGAGCTGAACATGAGACAGCGAAGATGGTTAGAATTGATTAAGGACTACAATTTAGAAGTGCATTACCATCTAGGAAAAGCTAATGTAGTAGCAGATGCACTCAGTCGAAAGTCTCATTGCAACACTATAGAAGCATTATTGGAAGATGGATTCAACTTGTTACACCCTGCTATACTACACAATATCACGATCAGGTTGTTCACTTGAAAGCAAAATTATAGAGTTGCAGCAGACAGATGTAGGAATAAGTCACATCAAGAGAAAAATGCAAGAGCAAGAGACCAAGCATTTTCAGATTGGACGAAAGAGGTGTGTTATGGTTTGAGGACCGACTTGTGGTACCAAAAGACCGTGAGCTTAGGAACCAAATATTAGATGAAGCTCACTCGTCCAAATTATCTATTCAGTCTAGGTAGTAGTAAGATGTACCAAGATTTGAAAACCCTGTTTTTGGTGGACTAAGATGAAGAAAGAGATCGCAGCCTATGTCGCTAGGTGCGATAACTGCAGTACAGAGTAAAAGCTGTTCATATGAAATCTACTAGATTACTTCAGCCATTGCCTATCCCAGGTTGGAAATGGGAAGAAATCAGTATGGACTTTATCACAAGTCTTCCAATGACACCACAAGGTCATGATTCAATATGGGTCATTGTAGATCGTCTCACCAAGTCAGCACATTTTGTACCAGTTCACACAACATATCATGTGGGAAAGTACGCCGAGATGTACAGTTTCTCAAATTGTGAGACTGCATGGAGTACCCAGGACTATAATCTTAGATCGAGGACCATAGTTCATAGCTTGTTTCTAGGAGCACTTGCACCAGGCTTTGGGAACCAAGCTAATCAGAAGTTCAGCATACCATCCACAAACTTTAGGGCAGACAGAGCGAGTAAACCAAATCCTAGAAGATTTGCTTAGAGCTTGTGTTATATCTTCAAAAGGTTCATGGGAGAAATGGTTACCTTTAGCTGAGTTCTCCTATAACAACAGTTATCAAGCGAGTATCAAGATGGCTCCATTTGAAGCCTTGTATGGCCAGAAATGTAGAACTCCATTGAATTGGATTGAGCCCGGTGAAAGGAGATACTTTGGTATTGACTTTGTCAATGAAGCTGAAGAGCAAGTACATGTGATCCAACAGCATATGAAGGCAGCTCAATCGAGACAAAAGAGTTATGCTGATAGAAGAAGGAGACCACTGACTTTTGAAGTGGGTGACTATGTGTACTTGAAAGTATCACCCATGAAAGGGGTGAAGAGATTTGGGATGAAAAAGAAGCTTTCACCTAGATATGTGGGGCCATACAAGATTTTGGAACGAAAAGGGAATGTTGCTTATAAGTTACAACTTCCACCTGAGATGAGTGCAATATTCGATGTCTTCCATGTTTCTCAGTTGAAGAAATGTCTTCGAGTACCTGAAGAAGCTATTGCACCCACCAACGTGCAACTTCAATCGGATTTGACCTATGAAGAAAAGCCAATTCGAGTATTAGAGGAGATGGAAAGAGTAACATGGAGTAAGATTATTAAGTTCTATAAGGTGGTGTGGAACAATCACAGTGAACAAGATGCTACGTGGGAAAGAGAAGATTATTTACGAGAAGTTTATCCCGCCTTTTTCCAAGAATGGTAGGTCTTGCAAATCTTAGGACGAGATTTTTATAAGGGGGAGGGGCTGTAACACCCTAGGTGTTAGCCTTGCATAACTTGACTTGCATAACATGAGCATGAGCATCAAGCATTCATAAACAAGCATTTACAATTGAAACATTTAATTGAAACAGATGCAACATTTGCTTGTTATTGCATGTTTCCTTATACATATGCAAATGACCATGAGTGTATACATGTAATTAGTTGATATGGATCACAACAACATGTAGCAACACATAGGTTAGCAAATAGGACATTGTTCATGAAGGTTACCTTTCATGACCAAACACTTAAGATTTCATGTGTTAACCTAGATGGCACTATGAGTAACTAATACATGAAATGATTGTATGACCTTGCAATTAGCTTAAACATGTTTAGAGTATCATTATGAACAACTTTGATATTCATGGTTAGGGGTAATTAGGTCATTAAGCCCTAGTTTGAAGTGTACCACCATTTAAATGTAACATGTTTGACCAAGTTTGAACTATGTGTTAGGGACTTTGCATGGAGGTGGTCACTAAAGCAAAGTTGTAGTATTTGATATAGTGAACAACTTTTATTTTTGGGTTATTGACTGGTTTAGCTCCTAACATGCTTGAAATTAGCTCACAAGAATCAGTAAAACCAATATTTCATCTCTTAGCGAAATCTTCTAAGTCCTTTTTAACTGACAGTGCTGACAGCCCAACTTGGAGATGATATAACTTGGTTTTGGTTGCTAATTAGAGCATGATTCCTTAACAAGAATTGGAGCTGGTACATTGATCTACAAATTTGGTTTAGACTGTGTGCGCTAATACTCCACGGATTAGAAGTTTGATCTTTGTTAAAACTCGCTGTCAGGCGGCCATCGCGTTTTTTGATTGAACTGAATTAGTTGATTCAGTGGCCGACCAGCTTAGAGCCGAGCCGCAGCGTGGTGGCCAGCGGACGCCGCACGTCGTCGGTGCCCTGCCGTGTGTGGCCAAGGCAGGCCAGCGTGCGCCTTAACCTTCCCCGCACTCGCTCGCACTCAGCCACGCACGCCATTCGCCTTGCCTCGGCTTCCTTCCTCGCCCGCGGTTGCAGCCATCCCCGCACCAAGAGCCGCCATCGCCATTGCCAACGACAGCTCATCCTCGCCGCTCCTCCGTCACCACAGCAGCTCCACTAGCCCACCCGTGACTTGCTGCCTCCACCAGTGCTCGCTGCTAGCGCTCGGTAAGCTACAGCACCGCGCGCCAGCTCGCCGGAGCCCTGCCCCCGACTCTGTCGTCGTGGCCACGCCACCACAGTCCACCTCTTGCTACACTAGCTTGCGCGCTAGGATCTCCAGTGTTCATAGATGCTCGTCTGAGCTCTAGGTTGAGCCGCCGTGACTTCCACCGGTGTACCGCCATCGTCCCGCCTCGCTATGCCGCCATGAGTGCTGCCACCATGCGTAGCTGCGTCGAGAGTCTCAGCCAAGTTGATCAATGGGTCCAGGAAGTCGTAGGGGTCATACCGTGTAGACGTCACCGCCAGCGAACTCACCGTTGATGAGCTTTTGGCCAGCGCCAGCAGCGCGCAGCGCCAGCTACCCTATTTTGGGTCACTGACATGTGGGGTCGTCTGACTTGCGGGTCTCACTGGTCAGCGACAGTAGGGAATTAAGATAGTTCATTTTGATTCCAGATTTCATGTGTTTTGTAATTTTTAGATCTCTAGTTGTATAGCTTCAAAAATTGTGAAATAAATTTGGTAGTATTCCTTAGGAAGTGAAGTATTTAAGAAAATATGATCTTGACACTTACAGTAGAAATTTTGGAAGATTTAAATTGAAATTTGAAATGTGTTTTTGAATGCATGCAAAATTGTTTATTTTATATCTAGAGTTTCTGTGCTCCAAAAATTATAAAATTTTTGTGGTAAGCTATTCTTGACATGTATGAGCTCTGGTAAAAATTTGAGGATCAGTGCATGTATAGATTTGTAGTTATAGATTTTTCTTTTATAAATAGGTAATCCTTGTATGAATTTTTATAAATTATTTAGGAATCCAATATTCATGAAACTTGTTGGAGGTCATCCTAGTACCAAAAGGATGCTAAGAAAAATATAAAATCTGTTGCTTGACACTTTTCACTAAGGTTTTCTATTTATGCTATTTTAAGCCTTTATGCCTTGTCCTTTTTTTATAGAATGTTTTACTATATAAAATGGCATGAAACTTTCACAGTAGTCTTTTGGTAGCTTTAGTAAGGCACTGTAAATTTTTAAGAATTTATGATGCAAATTTGTATATGTTTATTATTTAACCTATGTATCTAAGTAAAATAATAAAGGCATTTAAATAAATAGTTTGGCTTTACCATTAAGTGTTCTTGAATGTTTTTGGTATGCTTGAACTGTTGGTAGGCTTTGTGTTGTAAAAATTTGAATACTTATATGAAGTAGAAGTATTGTTGCTTCATAATGCGAATTGGAATAGTTTCCAGACAGATTCTGTAGTTTGATAAGTTGCATGATAAAAATGATGTTTGCTGTAAAAATAGTTAATAACAAAGTTGTAGATAACTTCATCATATGTCTTGTGTTAAAATTTCAGGACCATAGGTCAAACGGTTTAGGAGTTACAGCTGTTTAAAGTTAGCATTTCGAATTGCTTGCTCTCTGGAATTTCTGGACAGCACTGATATGATTGTCTGTTTTGGCTAAGATAAGTTGTGAATTAGCTTTTGGGAATTAAATAAGAGTTGTAGATAATTTTGTAAGCTTTCCAGAAAGTCTAGGATCACTGCATTTGGATAATTATAACTCCAGTTATGAGTAAAACAAGTAGCTACTGTTTGTGAAATAGTAGATGCATTGTTGAAGTAATTAATTACATAATCAAGAAGAGATATGCACCTACTCAGTAAACGCGATGCACTTGTTGTTATTTAAACCACATGCTGTTAAGAATATTTGCAAGAATGCATTCTTCATGTATCATCATACCAGACTTGTTAACATATATGCATTCGCAATATCTTATGCCATATTCATGCATCTAGGATCGGAGGAAGAAATAACTGTTGCTGGAATTCGACGAAGTAGAGGAAGGGGACCAGCAGGAGAATCCTCCAGTCGCAGCTCCTGAAGGCGAGGAGCAGAATCCTGAAGGGCTTTAGAGTGCCCTGACCACCACCCCACTTCCTTTCTACGAGGCAAGCCCCGGAGCATTTTAAGTCTCCCAGCATTTTTCAAATGATTACTTCAGTACTTATGGATTGATGCATTAGGTTATAGGAGTTGAATGGAACCACTTGATGCATATAAATTCCTTGTCTAGAAATACTACCTTTAACCAGTATAGGTCCAGGATCGAATATTTGCTTAGCCATGCTTAGACCGGTAGAAGTTGGGTGATGTCCTATCACCTACGAGATATAGGTGGATACCAGAGCACGGTTGGCTATATTTGCTATCATGGAACAAAACCATGGGGTAAAAGAAAATCGAGGCCGGGTGGAGTCTATGCGTAGGATGACTCATGTGATTCCGTCTGTGCCGATCAAGGACCGTACCAGTTGTTGGAACTTCTGACGAGATTGAACGCATGCCTATCACTTAGCTGGCCGGATAACTCGTTCTGACCTCGAAGTCGAGTAGCTCAACTCAGGTCGGGCCCTGTTTTGTTGTGTGCTCCTTGCGGGGGGTGATCAGACTGAGCCCAAGGGTAGGCTAGGCCTGAACAGTACTAGCATCTGGTGTCCTAGATTGTGCGGCGCGGTACGGACCCACAAAATGTGTACCTGAGTTGTACCAAAGGTGACCTAAGGCTGCCTTCACGCGGTATGCCTGGGTTTGTGTTAGGAATAAATTCCCTAGCTGGTTGAAAATCGATTCGAATCGTCGTCTCTCCCAGATAGTGAGAAACTTGGCTAGCTCCAACATCAGTAGTAACTGTGTTATGGAACATGATGGTTCGGATGAATATGGAATTACAATACCTGCTATGGTTACTATTGTATGCTTTTAAATGGATGTACCACATGTTTGGCACATGATAGTTGCTAATCTAGAGATGGATAGTTATAATTAACTTGATAAAGGAATCATAATTGTACAACTAAGTCAATTGCTTTTATGCAAAATGTTGTCAAGCTATCTCCACTTATACAGTCTTGCATAATCCTTGGAGTCAATTTATTTCTGGTTTATGACTGATCAAGTCTAGCTGAGTACCTTCTCGTACTCAGGGCTTTTTTTCCCATTGTTGCAGATGGCACTGTGTATCATGGTTATTGCAAGAGTTGCTTCTATCCCACTATGGATGAGGAGTAAGCCTTGGGCAGGCTTCTTTATTAATCCCTCTATTTGCTTTTGTGGACTGTGATCCAATTTTGGCACTATACTAAACTATGTTGGCAACTTTACTTTCAAACTTAATTTGCTTCCGCTTTTATCTATCAAACTTGGTTTGTAATAACTTGGTTTCATACTCTGATGATGAAAATGTATCTGTGAACTTTATGTAATATGTGACATGTATGTTGAATCATGTATGATCTTGGTTGTTGTAAATCGTTTATCGAGACCCGTCGTGGTACTCGACGGACTACCAGGTTTATATGGGTTCAAGTATGACAGTGCGACCGCTTGCGGGCTGCCATTAGTACTTGTACTCTTATAAATTGGTCGGTTCTGCGACAGAAAACATTGGAGATTTGGAGAAACGTGGTCGGCGATTTGGAGAAACTTGTTCAGTGAAAACGTTGGAGATTTGGAGAAACGTGGTTGGCAATTTGGAGAAACTTGTTCGGCGAAAACATTGGAGATTTGGAGAAATGTGGTCGGCAATTTGGAGAAACTTGTTCAGCGAAAACATTGGAGATTTGGAGAAACATGGTTAGCGATTTGGAGAAACTTGTTCAGCAAAAACATTGGAGATTTGGAGAAACATGGTCAGCGCAGTTATGGCAATTTCATATTGGAGTTTGTTATGGAGTAGCTTAGAGCTCGGCGACCGTAAGTGGAGATTAAACCATAATGGAGAAATAATGGAGACAAATTATGGCGACAAAAACTTTCTTCATCATGGAGCGGAGAATACATATCTAGAGCATTTCAAGGATAGAAACATATAAGGTGCTCGATGTGCCATGAGTTTGGGACATCGATTCTGTCTAAGTCACATAGGTGATAAGACCCTAGTTGGGTAACCTCTTTGATGATGTAAGGCCCTTCTCAGGGGGAGGAGAGCTTGTGCATCCCTTTGGTTTTTTATTTTCTATGGAGAATAAGGTCATTGGCAGCAAATGAACGACCTTTGATGTTGTGGTTGTAGTACCTCCGCAAGCCTTCTAGATATTTGGCTATGCGAACGCAGGTGATTAGGCATTCTTCCTCAGCCCTGTCGACGTCCTCTGTTCGAACAGCCGTGGCTTGCTCTTCATTATAATTTTCCACCCAAGGTGCTCAAAAGGCAATATCCGTTGGTAGTATGGCTTCTGAGCCATAGACCAAAAAATATGGAGACACACCGATGCTGTGACTAGCTTGAGTGCACAGTCCCCAGACCACAACTAGTAGCTCTTTGAGCCATCTGCCCGGATGCTTTTCTTCTTTCTGATATTGCCTCTTTTTGAGGGCATCAAGGATCATGTTGTTCGCCCGTTCAACCTGGCCATTGGCTCTATGATGGGCAACGGAGACGTATTTGATGGAGATGCATCGGTCTTCGTAGAAGTCCCAAAAGTGATGGCCAGTAAACATAGTTTTGAGGTCGGTGATAATGCTGTTTGGGAGACCGAATCTGTGGATGATATCTTCAAAGAGCTCGACTGCTTTCTTTGTAGTAGCCGAGACGAGCGGCTTATACTCGATCCACTTGGAGAACTTATCGATGGCGATGTATACATACCAGAAACCACCTAGCGCTGGCTTGAAAGTCCCAATCATATCTAGTCCCTAGCATGTGAAGGGCCAGGAAGCTGGGATGGTCTGCAGTTCTTGGGTCAGCACGTGTATTTGCTTGGCAAAAAATTGGCATCCTTCGCAACATCGGATGAGGTCTTCTACATCGGAGATGGTCGTAGGCCAGTAAAAACCAGTTCGAGAAGCTTTGCTGACCAGGTTTCTCGAGGACGTGTGGTTGCCGCAGGAACCAGAGTGAATTTCAAGAAGTAGCTTCACTCCCTCTTCTTGGGTGATGCATTTCTACAGTATCCCTTCCTTGGCACTTTTCATCATCAAGTTGTCGTCCACCAGCATGTAATGCTTGCTTTGACAGATTAGGCATTCAGTTGTAGTCTTGTCGGTGGGCACTTTAGTGCTGGTGAGGTACTTGATGAACTGTTCCCTCTAATCGGCGGCCGACGAACGTACCATAAGTACTAGCTACTCGGTGGGGGGAACTTCCTGAATTTCCTTATCTTCTTTAATGGATGGCGCAAGAAGATCTTGAACGAAGACCCCTAGCATAATCATGGCGTGAGAGGAGCCTAACTTGGATAGGTGATCGGCGAGCTAATTTTGATCGCGTACCATGTGGTGGTACTCATACCACATGATTTTCCCTTCAAGCTTCCTGATTTCGGCGTAATATGCATCCATCTTCTCACTAGAGTAGGACTAGTCTTTGTTTAGCTAGTTGATGACCAGCATGGAGTCCCCGTATACCATGATGCATTTAACGCCATGCTCAATGGCTATACGGAGTCTATGGAGACATGCTTCGTATTCAGAGGTGTTGTTGGAGGCCAAAAAATAAATCTGAAGAACATATCGGAGCATATCCTTGGTTGGTGTGATGAATAGAATGCCCACACCAGCACTGTTGATGTTGAGAGCGCCGTCAAAATACATCACCCAGTGCTCGAGGCAAGTAGCGGTGATGGGCTCTTGAATCTCGGTCCACTCAGCAATGAAATCGGCAAGCGCCTAAGACTTGATGGCAGGCCTACTTCTGAATTCGATGGAGTAAGTGTTGAGCTCGATAGCCCACTTGATGATGTGGCCGTTGGCCTCTTTGTTGCGGAGAATGTCCCCTAGAGGGAACTTAGTGACCACGGCAATCTTGTAATACTCGAAGTAGTGGCGGAGCTTGCATGATGTAATTAGGATGACATATAGCAGCTTTTGCACCTGAGGATAATGAGTCTTGGGCTCATTAAGAACCTCGCTAATGAAGTATACCAGACATTGCACCTTATAGGCATGCCCGACCTCCTCGCGTTCAACCACAATGGTTGTGCTGACGACGTGAGAAGTAGCGGCGATATAGATCAGGAGAGTTTTGTCTGGCCATGGTGCCGTCATGATCGAAGGCTTTGTTAGGAACAACTTGAGATGCTCAAAAGCTGTGTCTACCTCCTCTGACCAGGAAAAATGCTTGGAGGCCTTGAGGAGTTTGAAGAATGGTAGCCCTTTTTCACCGAGGAGCGATATGAAGCGGCTTAAAGTAGCCATGTAGCCTATAAGCTAATGTATATCCTTGACGCATGTTGGCCGTTTCATGTTGGTGATGGCGGAGACCTTATTGAGGTTGGTTTTGATGCCACATGCCCTGATGATGTAGCCCAGGAGTATACCGGATGGAACTCCAAAGATGCACTTTGAAGGGTTCAGCTTCCATCGGTACCTTTTTAGGTTGGTTAACATTTCTTCAAGGTCAGCGATAAGATCATCAATGGTCTTGGACTTGACTGACCACATTGTCGATGTAAGCTTTGATGTTGCGGCCTGATCTATTGATCGAGGCACATCTAGGATAGCCCTTTGATAAGTTGCCCCAGCGTTCTTGAGTCCGAAGGACATGGTGGTGTAGCAGTACAGCACTGAAGGGCAGTGATGAACTGATGTCTTGATCTGGTCTTCTTCCTTGAGGGAGATCTGGTGATAGCCTGGAGTAACGATCGAGGAAGGAGAGCAGTTCATAGCCGGTGGTGGAGTCTACAACCTCATCTATCCGAGGGAGATCGAAGAAGTCTTTAGGGCAGTGTTTGTTAAGATCAGTGTAATCAATGCACATTCTCCATTCTTTATTATTTTTTTGAATGAGAATAGGGTTTGCTAACCACTTAGGATGATACACTTCTTTTATGAATCTGGTAGCTAGGAGCCATTTTATTTCTACCCTAATAGCCTCCTTCTTGTCTGGCATGAATCGGTGGAGTTTCTTCTTGATTGGTTTGACGGTCGGCGAGACATTCAAGGAGTGCTCGATCTTTGCCCACGGTACCCCCAGCATGTCTATAGGTTTCCAAGCAAACACATCAGTGTTGGCACGTAGGAAGGAGATGAGCACGCTTTCCTATTTGGGGTCGAGGTGGGCCCCAATCTTCATGGTCTTGGAGGGGTCGTCGAGGCCAAGGCCGACCTCCTTGGTTTCCTTAGACTTGGCAAAGGCGTGAGGAGGCTCCGGCAATGGGATCTCCAGGTCGTCGGTGGGCACCGTCTTGGCGTCGATGACCACACTGGCCATCTAAATGGAGTGGTTAGTGGCTTTGGCGAGTGCAAGACTCTCTGTCTTGCAGGCATAGGTGATGAAGAGGTTGGCCCACAAGGCCAAGACTCCTACGGGCGAAGGCATCTTCAACACCAGATAAGCATAGTGTGGTACAACCATGAACTTGGCCAGAGCTAGCCATCCAAGTATGGCATGGTAGGTGGTGTTGAAGTCGGCGACGTAGAAGTTGATGTGTTCGACGCGGATAGTTGCTTGTCGTGCCGAACTGTACTGGTAGGGTGATCTCTCCAATAGGTTTGGATGCCCTGCTAGGTACCACACCCCAAAAGGAGGAGTCTAAGTGTGTGAGATCTGTTATCCCGAGGCCCAACTCCTTTAGGGCTCCGGTGAAGAGGAGCTTTAGAGCGCTTCCACCGTCGACGAGCACTTTTATGAAAAAGCACTTTTTGGACGGTTGCGTCGAGGACGAGGGGGAAATGCCCTATGTAGGGGATGTTTGCCCACTGGTCGGCCCTACTGAAGGTGATTGGGACCTTGGACCATGGGTGATGAGGACATCACTCCTTCGAATGTACCCACTGATCCTCCAACCGTCATGCAAGGTCCAATGACCCAGGCTCAAATGCGTCAACTCAATTTAGAGGTGAGATCGTTCTTAAGCGATCCTTTTTATACTTTTGAGAATAGACTACTACCTAATGATGTTATCTTACTTAGGAACATTGGAGAGGGTCATGAAGGACTTAGAGGACGTGGTGGAGGTGAAGATGACCAGCAAGGACGTCCAACAGGAACCGGAGGCCCGGTCCAACATGATTTCGAGTCTGCCTCGGCCTCCAGGACCAGTCTGCCTTAAACTGGTCAACCAAGACGCATCCGGACTCTATTTTCGATGATCCACATATGGATGGAAAGATAATTTGATAAGGAAGACAATCCAAGTGGTTTCACATCAAAATATGTTTGGAATCAACAGGAATCGTGGTCACAAATTAGTATCCAGAATCTGCCAGGGTGCTGCGACACCGTCTTTTGGTCCGTTGGACCATGTATCATGTTTGGGCCTATTAGGGGCGCATCTAGGGGTCTTGCACAACCCTAGAGTATTTATAAACAGCCGCTGACCCTCCATTATGGTTTGGGTTTAGCTTAGATTATTCTATCAAGAACAGTTTCACCGTTCATTGGTTTGTGAGACCCCTAACTCCGTGAGATTAATCATTCATCTGTAATTTGGTTGTGTTCTTTCTTGTTCTTGCTTGTGTTCTTTGTTGCGCAAGCAGGGATTAGCCTTCTTGGTGAGGTCAACCTAGGTCCATGACTTGGTTGATAACCAGAGGAGCTGTGGTGCTAAGATTGCAGGGTTTGATCTTTCGATCTGAAGCCAGATCGGTGTGTCATTCTCCGCCACAACGATAGTTACCTCTACCTGATGGAAGATCGGGATCCCCGTCCCCATTAAGTGGTATCAGAGCTAAGGTATACCATTAGGTTCACATTTATTCCCTAGTTTTGAGTGTTTCGCTTTCGTCCCATAGTCCAGTGCCATATTTTTTCCCTATCCTAGAACCTTCCGCGCCATAGCCTTTGTATATTTTGGTTTCAGAGTCCTTCGTGTTGAGTTTGTGTCCTGGTCAAGGTCTTGTTGCTAGGTTAGGTCATGTTAGAGTTAGTTCGTGTGTTTTCCCCCATCGTTTCTATCAAATCTTTGTTGCTGTGACCAATTTTGCGCACATTGTTCCCGTTTTGTCCTCTAATTCGGAGCCAATTCTTAAAACTAGTCTAGTTTTCTCATACGAACTCCGATTTCGACGTTCCATATATCAAAATCGATTAGAAAAAAATTTCGGATCCGTCCATCCCCTGCTATGTTGGGGTTGGAAAATTTTAAATTGGTCAAAAAGTGGTCACAAGATCCTCTTTTCGTGGTCATAAGGTTTTTGTCGATTTTGAGCAAGTTTTCTGAAAATTCCATAGGCCACGTCTTTCACTTGTTTAAGCTCATATTTTTTGTGGTTACTTATTTTGTGCTCCTAAGTGAAGGAAAAATATTAAAAAAATAAAATAAAAAAGTCAAAATTTCCCAAAAAAATAACGACAGCCCCAAAAATTAGAAAAAAGAGAGGGACAAAAGAGGAACAATATCTAGAGGAGCACATAGAGAAGACCAAAGTGAGTTGTGTTAGCATGTGCTGTCTGGTTCCTTGTTTGTGTTGCTGTTTACATCCACTATACTTGTTTTTCACACACCTAGTCACCTTGCTATCCACCATACTTGCTTATTTGTTACACACCTGGTACTTGGAGCATTTTAGACCAGCAACGAGAACAAGTACTTTGGACTATAATTCAGCATTACTTTCTGTTACTGACTTGTGTGCCAGATATACATATTACTTTTTGTGTGCCTTCCAAGCTCCACAAACTCTTAGATCAGTACTAGAAAAAGGGCCTTGCAATCTCAGTACCACTACCTCACAGGTATCACGAACCAGCCACCGATTGTACCACCCACTACTTGCGTTGGTAAGAACTTTGTAAGAGCTTGGAGGTGATCAGACTGGAGATAACAATCCTAAGGGTTTCAACGAGTGTGTCAGCCAAGAGCAACTACAAGCTGTTGTAGAGGATGCCCAAAAAAGGATGAATGAGGCTGTCAGGAAGGCCGTCATTGACGCACTCATTGAACTCAACATTGGCAACAATCATGGAGAGATTGGACAAATAAATTTCCACGCTAACCGACAAGGTTACTGAGTTGGAAACCTTGGTGGCGGTCAACAACAATGACGTCTCCAACAGCAACACCAATGGTCTCTTGCCAGAAGACACGGTGTATGATGCCGTTGGGAACATAGATCGAGCAGCCTTCCGACAAGCAAGATTACGACGACGTCTTCACCGCAACACAACAGGTATGGGTGGTGTCCACCACCATCAAGGTAATAATCACCGTGTACCCGATGATCCTTATGCTAAGATTAAGATCACAATACCATCTTTTTTGGGTCATTATGATGCTGAGGGATATCTTTATTAGGAGATGACGGTAGAACAAAAGTTTAGTGCCCACCTTGTGCCTTTGCATCATAGAGTTCGACAAGCTACTAGTGAGTTTAAGGATTTTGCCATTATTTGGTGGAATGGGTTAGCAGCACAGGATGCTTTACCTAGTACGTGGGAAGAACTTAAGGTAGCTATGCGTGATCGCTTTGTTCCTCCTTATCATAGAGATTTGTGTAAGAAATTAATGCGATTAGAACAAGAAGATAATCTGTATAGGATTACTATGGTGAGCTCCAAAAGGGATTGATGCACTGTAGTGTTGTGGAGGGGAACGAAGATGCCATTTGTCATTTTTATTCAGGTTTGAGGCGTGAGATTCAGGACATTGTTGATTATAAGGAATTTAACACTGTCAACCATTTGTTTTAGTTTGCTATGCTTGCTGAAAAGGAATTGCAGGGTCGTGAATAGCAGAGCAAGAGCAAGGTCAGCACCACATACACGCCACGCTCGTCACCATCTTCAGGGGCTAACCAAGCCAACCACTTTTTGGGCGCCTCCACCAGCGAGCAAGCGACCAATAGCCTCTAGAGTTTCCACTACACCTAAGGCACCTCCCACACGACCTTTAGATTCAGGTAAAAATTCTTTGTAGGTGCCTACCAAGAGTGCCTCATCTGTTGCATTGACGGGACACACTTTGGGCATTCAGTGCCACCGTTGCCATTGGCATTGGCCATGTGTAGAAGGACTATCCAAGTCAGAGGGCATATATTGCTATAGAAGATGGTTACATCAGCACCTCTAACATTGAGGATGAAGAAGACTAGAGATGCAGATGAGGAGGACAGTGAAGTCCTTGGTGACGAGGCCACGACAGCCTATAGGAGCATCATTGTACAGCAGGGTGCTCATCTCACAAGTCCAGCAACCTGAGAAGCTACAACGCCATAACTTGTTCTAGATTTTCTTCATCATTAGCAACCATCGAGCATGTGTCATTATTGATGGAGGTAGCTGCAACAATTTGGTGAGTTCTGATTTGGTCAAGAAGCTTGGCTTGACCACATGCCCACACCCACATCCATATCATATTCAGTGGCTAAATGATTCTGGTAAAGCAAAGGTAACACAAACTTATAGAGTTTCATTTTCCATTGGTTCTTATGCTGATTCTATTGATTGTGATGTGGTACCTATGCAAGCTTGTTCACTTTTATTAGGTTGTCCTTGAGAACATGATAATGATGCTACACACCATGGTAGAAGTAATAAATACACTTTTGTGCATAAAGGAAAGAAAATAACTTTGGTACCTTTGACACCTGCTCAAATTGTACAAGCTGATAGAGAACGCACTGCTAGTTTGAATGATGTTCAATCTGAAAATCAGCAAGTTGCTAATTCTATTTTCCCACCTAAAAAGGATAAGTCTACATCTATTGCTAAGGCTGAGGGAATTAAATTGAAGGGTGGTGTTATACTTGCAACAAAATATGACTTTGCTAAAATTTCTGATGATGATATTTGCTATGCTTTGGTATACAAACGAGCTATGTTTTCGCTTGATGATATTGTTAGCTCGGTGCCTCCTATTGTCACTAACCTTTTGCAAGAGTATGAGGACATTTTTTCAGCTGAGATACCCCCAGAGCTGCCACCTATGAGAGGAATAGAGCATCAAGTTGATTTGATTCTGGGAGCAACCTTGCCCAACCGTGCTGTCTATTGAACTAATCCTGAGGAGACTAAGGAAATTCAGCAGCAAGTCCAAGACCTTTTGGACCATGGGTATGTATGTGAAAGCCTTAGTCCTTGTGTCGTTCCTTGTACTTTTGGTTCCTAAGAAAGATGGAACTTGGCGTATGTGTGTTGATTGTAGAGCCATCAATAATATTACTATTCGGTATCGTCATCCTATTCCTAGGCTAGACGACATGCTTGATGAGTTGTGTGGTTCTATAATTTTCACTAAGATTGACTTGCGAAGTGGCTACCACTAGATTAGAATGAAACTTGGAGATGAATGGAAAAACTATGTTTAAAACCAAATTCGGGTTGTATGAGTGGTTAGTTATGCCTTTTGGTTTGACAAATGCACCTAGCACTTTCATGCGCCTAATGAATGAGGTTTTAAGAGCGTTTATTGGTCATTTTAGTGGTAGTTTACTTTGATGATATATTGATTTACAAGTCTTTTGATGAACATATGGATCACTTACATGCTATTTTTAATGCTTTACGTGATGCACGTTTATTTGGTAACCTTGAGAAGTGCATCTTTTGCATGGATCAGAGTTTCTTTTCTTGGCTATGTTGTAACTCCATAGGGAATTAAGGTGGACGAGATAAAAATTGAAGCCATAAAGAGCTGGCTGGTTCCCCAAACCATCACATAGGTGAGGAGTTTTCTTGGTCTTATAGGATTCTACTGCCGCTTCATCAAAGATTTTAGCACCATTGCTGCCCCGTTGTATGAGTTGACGAAGAAAGGAGTGGTGTTCCATTAGGGGAAAGGCACATGAGGAGTCCTTTGACACTTTGAAGGACAAGCTTACACACCACCATTGCTGCAACTTCCAAACTTTGGAGGCACATGGAGGCGGATTGATGGGACATTTTGGTGCCAAGAAGACAGAGGAGGTGCTGTCCACACACTTCTTTTGGCCAAGGATGAGGTGAGATGTAGAGCGGTACTGTGGCTTAGTGTGACACATGTCAAAAAGCTAAGTCACGGTTGAACCCACATGGTTTATATATGCCTCTTCCTGTTCCTTCTACTCTATGGGCTGATATATCTATGGATTTTGTGTTGGGTTTGCCAAGGACTAAGAGGGGGAGAGGATAGCATTTTTGTGGTGGTTGATCATTTTTGTAAGATGGCACATTTTATTCCTTGTCATAAGAGCAATGATGTTATTCATATTGCTGACCTTTTCTTTCAAGAAATCATTCGCTTGCATGGTATGCCTTCTACTATTGTTTCAGATCATGACGCAAAATTCTTGAGTCATTTTTGGCGCACGTTGTGGAATAAATTGGGGACCAAGTTGATGTTTTCTACAACATGTCATCCCCAAACTGATGGGCAAACTGAGGTTGTGAATCGAACATTGTCCACCATGTTGAGAGCAATTTTGAAGTGCAATTTGAAGATATGGGAAGAGTGTTTGCCGCATGTGGAGTTTGCATATAACAGGGTGGAACATTCCACCACCAAGGTAAGTCCTTTTCAGATAGTGTATGGTTTTAACCCCCGTGCTCCTATTGATCTTTTGCCCTTACCTACCACTGAGAGAATACATAGTGATGCTAGAGAGCAGTGCTGATTTTATTCGTAAGTTGCACGAAACAACTAAAGCAAATATTGAAAGAATGAATGAAAAGTATAGAATTGCTGGTAGTAAAGGTAGAAAAGAGATTAAACTTGAACCGGATGATTTGGTGTGGTTACATTTGAGAAAAGATAGATTTCCTGAGCTGCGTAAGTCTAAATTAATGCCAAGAGCAGCTGGTCCTTATAAGATCATTGAGAAAATAAATGATAATGCCTACAAACTTGAGTTGCCACCCTAGTTCGGGGTTAGTCCCACCTTCAACATTGCAGATTTGAAACCTTATTTGGGAGAAGAAGATGAGCTTGAGTCGAGGACGACTCCATTTCAAGAGGGGGGAGGATGATGAGGACATCACTCCTTCGGATGTACCCAGCTGATCCTCCAACCGTCATGCTAAGGTCCAATGACCCAGGGCTCGAATGCGTCAACTCAATTTAGAGGTGAGCTTGTTCTTAAGCGATCCTTTTTATACTTTTGAGAATAGACTACTACCTAATGATGTTATCTTGCTTAGGAACATTGGAAAGGGTCATGAAGGACTTAGAGGACATGGTGGAGGCGAAGATGACCAGCAAGGACGTCCAACAGGAACCAGAGGCCCGGTCCAACATGATTTCGAGTCTACCTCGGCCTCCAGGACCAGTCTGCCTTAAACTGGTCGCCCAGGACGTATCCGGACTCCGTTTTCAATGATCCACATATGGATGGAAAGATAATTTGATAAGAAAGCCAATCCATGTGGTTTCACGTCAAAATCTGTTCAGAATCAACGGGAATCATGGTCACAAGTTAGTGTCTAGAATCTACCAGGGTGCTGCGACACCCTCTTTTAGTCTGTTGGACCATGTATCATGTTTGGGCCCATTAGGGGCGCGTCCAGGGGTCTTGCATGACCCTAAAGTCTTTATAAACAGCTGCCGCCCCTCCATTAGGGTTTGGGTTTTTCTTAGATTATTCTATCAAGAACAGTTTCGCCGTCCATCGATTTGTGAGACCCCAACTCCGTGAGATTAATCATTCATCTTTAATTTGGTTGTGTTCTTTCTTGTTCTTACTTGTGTTCTTCATTGTGCAGGCAGCAATTAGCCTTTTTGGCGAGGTCAACCTGGTCTATGACTTGGTTGATAACCAGAGGAGCTGTGGTGCTAAGATTGTACAGTTCGATCTTTCGATCTGAAGCCGGATCGGTGTGTCATTCTCCACCACAACGATAGTTAGCTCTACCTAATGGAAGATCAGGATCCTTGTCCCCATTAAGTGGTATTAGAGCTAAGGTATACTATTAGGTTCACATTTATTCCCTAGTTTTGAGTGTTTCGCTTTTGTCCCATAGTCCAGTGCCATATTCTGTCAAGAATAGTTTCGCCGTTCATCGGTTTGTGAGACCCCAACTCCGTGAGATTAATCATTCATCTACAATTTGGTTGTGTTCTTTCTTGTTCTTGCTTGTGTACTTTGTTGTGCAGGTAGGGATTAGCCTTCTTGGCGAGGTCAACCTAGTCTGTGACTTGGTTGATAACCAGAGGAGCTATGGTGCTAAGATTGTAGGGTTCGATCTTTTGATCTGAAGCCGGATCGATGTGTCATTCTCCACCACAACGATAGTTACCTCTACCTAATGGAAGATCAGGATCCTCGTCCCCATTAATGGGCAATAGCTAGGGTTGATGACAGCGTCTTCTGTAGTGACGACGAGCACCCACCGGGCGGTGAGCTTCTGTTCTCTTCTCTCGGTGGAGGCGAGGCCCCAAAGATGGTGGCGACCACCTTGTCATGGTCCTAGAAGGTATTGTTATTGCCCCCAAGTGGTCGGTGGCCTCTGGCTCTATTGTTGGTGTCGTCATCTAGCATTTTGTCCTAGAACTCCTTAGCCAAGCCGAGGTAGTCCTTCATCTTATGTCTGGTGTTCTTATGGAGAGGGCATAGGCCATCGAGGATCTTTTTGTATTGCTCATCATAGTTGTGCTTGGTGCGAGGTTCATTAATGGTGGTGATGATGTGGTCTGGCTGATGGCGGTGATTTTAACCAGACTTGGGTCCTTCTAGGCCGATCACGACCGATGTCATAATGGTAACTATGCAGTCATTGTAGCGGCGGTCATTGTGGCATCGGTCATTGGGGCCATCATCATAGCGGCATGTTGGGCAATGAATGCCCGCATCCTCGTTGAAGCGCACCTCAGCTTCCTCGGCATCAGCGTACTAGTTGGTGGTCAGTGATCATCTCACCAATCCCTAGTGGGCGGCTTGCGGTTGAACTTGGAGCGAAGCTCACGGTGATGGAGTGCTCTGATGAAGGCGGTGTTGACCTCCGCTTCCTATGATGTTGGGAATAGAATTCCTCATCTCAAAAAAGCATCTGATGTAGCTATGGAGGAGCTTGGATGGCTTCTGATTAATGCGGTTGAGATCATGCTTGGTGCCCGACCGAGTACATGTAGCCATATAATTGTCGGTGAACACTTTTTTCAGCTCTTCCTAGGATTCGATGGAGTCTAGGGCAAGGCTTGTGAACCAGTTCATGGTGGTTGGCGTGAGCTTGATGGGAAGATAGTTCACCATGATGCTGGTGTCTCCTCTGGTGGCACGGACAGCAGTGGCGTAAGCCTATAGCCACTGTGTTGGGTTCATCCTTCTTTCATAGGGCTCGACCCTGGTGATTTTAAAACCACGGGGCCACTGAAGTGTTTAGAGCACCCTCATGAATGCTGGGGGCCCCTTGGGGTTGGCAACACCATCGTCTACAGCATTGCCGGCATTGAGCGGCTCGAGAGCTAAGTTCGGGTTACCATACTCTTGCTCATACTCCTGGCGATGGCGTACTTCTTCTTCATGGTGACCAAAGCGGCATTCGTCGATATGTCATCATGCATCTCAGAGATTGTTGAGGTGCACTCGGATGTCCTAGTCGATCTCCTGGTCGTGTTGGTGGTGATGTTCGATACGATTGCCCCTAGCTCTGCCCTGGAGGAGTTGCCTATTGTCGCATTGCTGGTCGGTGAAGCGACTTGGGCGGCGATCGGATCTTTGCGTGGCTGATCGATGAATCAAGGTTGTGGAGCATGAAGGTCTCTAATCCTAGCGGATCTCGTTGACCTGATAGTGCACCGCTTTAAGCATGGCAGTGACCTTGGCGACCATTGGTGTCTACGGGAGCCGCGCAAGCTCATTGGTGGCCACTACTGGATTGGCAGCATGGAGTCTTGTAGATGTCATGGCCGTCAACATGGACAAACTCATCGTCAAGGTTGCGCTAGAGTGGCCTTCCTTGCGAGTCAAGCTGCTGCTCGACCCTCGCAAGGGTAGCCTCGTTTGCTTGGCGCTACGCATGGTAGACGTTTTGGTTCTCACGAGCGGCGCGTTCCTCCTCGGTTTCGCCATTCTGAGGGGGCTATTGACACTGACAGTTGAAGATTGTGCTGCCGCATGGAAAGGAGGGAGAGGAAGTAGCTCGATGGTGGTTTTGGCGGTGGTCTCCGTAGAGCCCTAGGACTCAAAGTCTGGATTCTCCTCCAGGATGGTTTGGAGGGATGCTTTGGGGCATCGACCAACGTGTAGCATGTTGATGGCCGGCGGAGGCTGGTCGGTGATCTGGTCAGTGGGAGGATGGACATCTCTAGCCTGGTCGATGAATCTACCCCTTAGGGCATCTTGGTAAGCGGTGGTGATGTTGGTGAACCCAAAGGGTAGGGCCATGACCCTTGGAGTCTCCCGAGTAGCCTCTAATAGATCTAGATCGGAGGGTGGTCGGCACTGAACCAGGGTGTCCAAAGCCAATTTGGCGATGGAGAGGCAATCGGCGAGCTTCAGACCAACCTGATCGATGGATGCAATCAGATCGACATTATTGATCTACCTCCTCTAGTAGCGAGGAAGTGGGCGGTGAGTTGTTGATGAAGGTGACCTCAGAGGTAGTTTCGAGATCGGATCTACAATCAGTAGGTGTTGGGGTGATCAGTGCAGAATTGATCTACACCGGCTCGATGAGCTCTCCGACTCCGTTAGCGTTGATGACCCATGAGATGGATCCTGACCAGTGAAGATTTGGCCTAGGCTATAGGGATGGATGAAGAGCCTATGGACAAAGTCCATCTTGTTCGACAAGGAAACAACACGCACACCCCTACCGGGCATGCCAACTATCAACAGAATATCATCGGCTATCCTCTGAGGAGTATCCCACGAGGGTAGATTGATCGGCAGAGATGCGTGTAATCGAGAACAAGAAGGCAATAGAGACACATGAGTTAGACAGGTTTAGGTCATCAGTATGATGTATTACCCTACTCCTATGGTATGTTGGATTGTATTGGCTATATGTGTGATATTGCGTGAGTTTGGAGGGGGTCCCTGCCCACCTTATATAGTCTGGGGGTAGGGTTACAAGTTGGTTAGATCTAAGAGATAACCTAGAAAGTAATAACAAATTTTAGGAATCTTGGGATCATATGTATCCTAATAGATCTCATAGTATCTTTAGGATATCTTCTAGGTGTCTTGTGGGAGGTGCCGAGCAGAGTCATGCCCCGCAAGGCTTCATCTTGTGGGCTGGGCCTGCCCTTAGGGGGCATAGCCCATGTGGTCTACCATGGGGATCCCAGGTCATAACCCCCACACTTTGCCTCGCTCGACCTTTATGGGAGGACTCAGCCTTGCCTGACCCTGAGGCCATGGGCTCCATGTCGCCTAACCCTTAGGTTTGCGCAACGCCTAGCCCAGCCTCAAGGGGAGGACTCTGCCTTGCCCAACCCTTAGGTCTGCACTCTACCTTGCCCAACCCTTGGGTTTGCACTTCACCTTGCCTAGCCTCTAGGGGAGGACTCCGCCTCATCCAACCCTAAGACCGCGGGCTCCACCTCACCCGAAGGAGACCCATACCACCACCAACCACTCTAGATCCAAGCATAATGGGCCTAAGTCAAAGCTCTGACACTAGGGAAGAGACCAAGCACTCCCTGATGTAACCCGTGGCCTTGATGGGCCATACAGGAGGATTCACATTAAGAATAGCATCGGGCGTACTGGTGCTTGTTCTAGCTAAACCCCCATATGAACACTAATGGGTGTGTCAGTTCACCACTGATGTTTGCTAGGACTGAAGTGGAGCACCATGACCGACATATGATGCCTACGCATGGCACTAGTGATGGATAGGACCATGATGTGAAGCCATCCCTATTGATATCTATAGGGTCGATGGGACCTGACCCGACGATCCTAAAGGCCTTTGGCTCCCTCTCTCTCTCGTTCTTCTTTTTCCTCGACTCTAACCCATGCTTTCCCTTGGCCTATAAAAGGGAAAGTAGGGTGTCCCATAAGGGGCATCACAACACATCACATCTATTCAGGCTAGATCCGATCGAACCATCACAAACCCATCGAACCCTTGAACACATGGCTGAGTAGCAATCGAGCTCTCTTAGCACTCATTCACTCCTATCACCAGAGACTTAGGACCTATCCCTCTCTCAACTATTTGTAACCCCTACTATGAACTTTTA
Source organism: Miscanthus floridulus (assembly GCF_019320115.1). Taxonomy (NCBI): domain Eukaryota; kingdom Viridiplantae; phylum Streptophyta; class Magnoliopsida; order Poales; family Poaceae; genus Miscanthus; species Miscanthus floridulus. Next base: position 105,782,982 of record NC_089581.1, read on the forward strand.
GTACTAGTAACATGAGCAGCAGCAACAAACTAGATGTAGAGATATTCTGCCCGAACCAGTATAAACCTTGTGTCCTCTAAGCACACCATCCAAGCCAGACGTAAAATATTAGAGATTTACTTGTCAGTGGCAACTCGAAACACTAATAGTTGGCATACTAGGTAGGGGCCTTTTGCTCATCTCAACATCCACACCAGGCCTCAGATGGCTAGTCACAACCTCAGCTGGGTCCCGGGCACGCACATGCGCTTCAGGGACCTAGACTTCATCGTAATGACAGAGGGAGAGTTGGCGATGGCTCCCACCGCTGTCTGACCTCTCCACTCCGCTGGCCTCAATGTGATTGCCGAGGCACTTAAGGAGCTATAGCTGAATGCACTGGAGGCCCATGCCCCCATGAAAGCTCTAGTTTGGTTTTGGTGAATTGATGAAAACCTAAGTGCTAACCTAGTTTATCAAAGTGATTATGAGATAGGTAGCACATTCCAAGTGGTGAAGCAAATGAAGATCATGACATGATGATGGTGATGCCATGGTGATGATCAAGTGCTTGGACTTGGAAAAGGAGAAAGAGAAACAAAAGGCTAAAGGCAAAGGTATAAATGGTACCTAGCCATTTTGTTTCGGTGATCAAGACACTTAGCGAGTGTGATCATATTTAGGTTCGATAGCCGTACTATTAAGAGGGGTGAAACTCGTATCAAAATATGGTTATTAAAGTGCCACTAGATGCTCTAACTCATTGCATATGCATTTAGGATCTAGTGGAGTGCTAACACCCTTGAAAAATGTTTGTGAAAAAATATGCTAACACACATGTACAAAGGTGATACACATTGTGTTTAGCACTTGGGAGCAAGGGTAAGAAACTTCACCGATGGAGTGTCTGCCCATAGAGTGCGGATAGTCCGATGGTGCCACCAGCGCACTATATAGAAAAGACAGGGTTTCACAGAGTGCACCGGACGCTGGCCTTAAGTGGACCGATGCATCTGGTCAGTGGAAGCGGTGAAGATGTTGGCATCGGTCTTTGATCGAATGCTGGGTCACTTCATGACTAGATGCTGGTAGGGTGCGTCTGGTCCTACTGATGTGGTAGCACATAGAGGAGATAGTGAGTGACCAAACACTAGGTGAGTCCGATTGGGCATGACCAGATGCGTCCGGTCGCGAGTGGAGGCTTACTAGAAATGACTGGATGCTGGGGTCCCTTGTCTGGTCATGATCAAACTGACGTGTTTGGTCATAGCTGGAACCTTACTAGAAGTGATCGGATGCTGGGGTCCTGCGTCCGGTCATGGCACTATGCTATGTCCGGTCATCACTTGACCATTGGGATCGAGTGCTTAGTATTTGAAGAGAGGGATGATGTGACAGCCATCCGTTGACCGGATGCTGGCAGGGTGTGTTTGGTCGATCTGACCGGAGCGTCCGGTCACCCCGAGTTGTGCCTAGTGAAGGGGTATAATGACTCTAGTTTTGTTGGGGCTTCTATTTAAGCCCCATGGCCTGGCTCTAGTTTCACTCTCTTGGCCATTTGCATTGACATAGCAATCTTGTGAGCTTAGTCAAAGCCCTCCCACTTCATCTCCATCATAGATTCAACATCTTTTGTGAGATTGGGAGTGAATCCAAGTGCATTGCTTGAGTATTTGCATCTAGAGGTACTTGGTGTTCGTGTTTTGCTATGGGATTCACTTGTTACTCTTGGTGGTTGCCACCACCTAGACAGCTTGGAGCAGGCTAGGATCATCGAGTGGAGGGTGGTGATTATCTCCGGCTCCGATCATGGTGATTGTGAGGGGTTCTTGACCTTTCCTCGGCAGAGAGCCAAAAGGTACTCTAGTGAATTGCTTATGGCTTGTGTGATCCTCATCTTGTGTTGGTTGTGTGGCACCCTATTGAGGGTGTGGCGTGTGATGCCAATTAGTGCATGAACCTCCAAGTGAGTGAATCGCCACAACCAGGAGTAGCTTGTCGGCAAGCAAGTGAACCTTAGTAAAAATCATTGTGTCAACATTTGATTCTGAGGTGATTGGTCTTCATTGATATTGATTCTTGTGATTGATTGGTTCATCCCTCGACTCGGTAGTATAACCATCTTGCTCTTGCTCTTTACATTACCACAAACTAGTTATCAAGCTCTTTAGTGTAGCTAGTTGTGAGAGCTTGTTATTTTGGTTAGTGTGGCTCTTTAGTTAGCCTTTGAGAGCACACTAACTTAGTGTAGTGACATAGCCATTGTGTTAATTGTGACTATAGAAACTAGAATTGTGATAGGTGGCTTGCACTTTTAGTAGGCTAGCGCAACACTCGCTTCACCTCATAATTGTCTAACCGGTTTGTTAAGTGTTGTTGTATAATTTTTTAATAGGCTATTCACCCCCCTCTAGCCATTAGGACCTTTCACCCCGGAAGTGACTAGCTCCTCGACTTCGACTATGGGAGGTTAGAGTGCTAGCTCGACGCCTTCCTAGGACCCCAACCGTCCTAAGAGGACCTTTGCCACCTCACCTTCTTGTTCACCTAACTGTCATGGACATAGCTTGCTAGAGGGGAGCTGCTCTCTCCATAATACCTCATCTAGAGCACCCCAACAGAGCTCCCATTCGGTCTCCACAACACCATAGAGACCGATGGCCACCTTGTGGCACAATGCACACCTCCATCCTCCACTGAATGACGAGTTTGTGGGGATGACCGAACATGTCGTGGAATCTTTTCACAACCTCCTTGCAAGAGAAATGGAGTTGCCCTCCACCTCTGACTCCAACTAGGGGGAGCCATCACCCCTCTCAGTGAGTGTTTCATGGTAGGTACCCCCAAGGGACACATCGAAAGAATCCATGAGGAAGAGGCTACCCCAACGAACTGACCTCAATGATGAGGTCGAGAGGGATGTAGGGGCACCACCATGATTGCAGGGTGGAGTAGCTGAAGGCTTGGCACCAAGAGCTCAAGGAAGCATGACTCCAAGCTCGAGCAAAGAATGTGTGGAGCTTGAGCGAGAGATCAAGCACCATGGAGATGGTGGGCGCATGCGTGCCATGGCCCATGACATGAATTGGAGGATCATCGAGAATGATAAAGTGCTCCCACACTTTGCTTGGGCAAGCTAGAACATCGCCGCTGTGGCTACCTTGCTCTGGGGGCTTTCGGGGCCCACGACACCCAAAGACCATCAGGCCCATCGTGAGATTCGCATGCTACTTGAGCATGGAATGGCACAACAGGCCGAGAGCTTGTTGTCTTGACGATGCAAGCTTGATGCTAGCTAGCGGACACCCTTAGAGCAACCTAACAAGGACGCGTCAGTCCACCAGGCACCATAAGCGGTAGACTACACACCGTGGTTCTGGTACATGAGCGTCTTAGCCACAACCATGATGCACGTGACACCCTCAATGCCCATAGGCATGCCCACAATGATCTGAGGGAGGGAGCTAGCCATGGCTACCACCCTCGTCGTGGTAGATGCTACGATAATGGTGAGGATCGAAGCCTAAGCCTCGGCCTACCGGGACCTCAGGCCTTTGGCCAACACATCCTCAACACCGCCATCTCACCATGGTACCGACCACCAACCAACATCCCAAAATACTCTTGGGAAATGAACCCCAAACTATGGCTCAAGGATTATCGCCTTGCTTGCCAAGTCGATGGAGTGGATGATGACGATTTCATTATCCACAACCTTCCACTATTCCTGGCCGAATTCGGCCCAAACAGTGGTTGGAACACCTTCTGCCCAATAGAATCTAGAGTTGGGTGGACCTAAAGGAGATCTTCATGGGAAACTTCCAGGGCATGTACAAGCATCCTAGGAACCCATGGGATCTAAAAAACTGCTGGCAGAAGGCTAGGGAAACCCTTCAAGAGTACATCCAGTGCCTTCTCCCAGTAGTGCAACTGAGCTCCCTAACGTTGACGACACCGACGTCATAGGAGCTTTCCTATCTGGGACCACTAGGGAGTCCCTAGCCAGAAGCTAGGACATAAGGGCCCACGAACCACCAAGGAGCTCCTCGACATCACCACCAGCCATGCCTCGGGTGAGGAGGTAGTCCTGGTGAACTTTGACTGCCTTAAGGGCAAGGCAAAATGGGACGAGGATGTTGGCGAAGGCGCCACCAACCTCCCTAGTAAGAAGTAGAGAAAGAAGCGGTGCGAGGGCTTGCTCGTGGCCACTGCTGACCATAAGAGGGTCAAAAGCCCATAGAAGGTATCATGAACCACTTTGAGAAGCTACTCAGAGGGCCATGCCCAAACCATGCCTTCCCCATCAAACATCTCTACAAGGACTATGGACTTATGAAGTGGTTCTTGTCTAGAGGCTCCAACAAGAGGGAGCATAGGGAGGACCCCAAGTTGGCCACAAACGACGCCAAGGGGAATGGCGGTGGCTTTCCGACACTAGATGGCTGCCTCATGATCTTTGAAGGGTCGGCGGCCTATGACTCCAAGCGCTGCCAGAAGCTTACACGCCGTGAGGTCTATATAGCTGAGCCAGCCACGCCTACCTTCCTCTAATGGTCGGAGTCTACCATAACCTTTGATCGGATCGACCACCCAGAGTGCATCCCACAACCAGGGAGATATTCACTCATGGTCGACCCGATCATCGGCATAAAGCGGCTCACCAAGGTATTGATGGATGGAGGCAGCGACCTCAACATCATGTATGCCAAAACACTCAACACCATGGGCATCGAACTGATCAGTGCATCTGACCGACCAGGAGCGCCTTTCCATGGCATTGTGCTTGGAAAGCAGGTCAGTGCCACTTTGGTAGATCAATTTACCATTCACATTTAGGGATCCATCCAATTATAGGATGGAGACCCTCACCTTTGAGGTGGTTGGGTTCCATGGAACCTACCATGCCATCCTAGGACATCCATGCTACGTGAAGGTTCATGGTCCATCCCCAACTACACCTACCTAAAGCTGAAGACACTAAGACCATGCAGGGTCATCACCATCAGCACCTCCTCTAGCATGCCTACCAGTTCGAGGTCGAGTGCTGCGAGCACACCATGGCAATCATCGCCTCCAAGGAGCTTATGGCCATTGAAAATGAGGTCGTTGAAGAAGGGCCCGACCCCAAGCGGTCGGCCAGGTCTTTTGAGCCTATGGAGGGTGCTAAGGAGGTCCTCATAGACCCTAGTGGCTCCAAAGGCAATGTGATGCGCATTGGCACCACGCTTTCCTCCAATAGGAAAGCACTCTCATTGACTTCTTGTGCACCAACAAAGATATCTTTGCGTAGAAACCCTTAGACATACTAGGCATTCGAAGAGAAGTCACCAAGTATGCCTTGAAGATTAGGCTAGGATCCAAGCTACTAAAGCAGCACCTGCATCACTTCGACGAGGGGAAGCACAGGGCCATCGGCGAGGAAATTGTGAAGCTTTTGGCAACCAGGTTCATCAAGGAAGTATTCCACCCCGAATGGTTACCCAATCCCATTCTTGTATGAAAGAAGAGTGGGAAATGGGGAATGTGTGTTAACTACACAGGGTCTCAACAAGGCATGTCCAAAGGATCCATTTCCTTTGCCACTGCATAGACCAAGTAGTCGACTCAACCTCAGGGTGCAAAACCCTTTGCTTCCTTGATGCGTACTCCGGGTACCATCAAATTAGTGATGAAAGAGTCTGACCAGCTAGCGACATCTTTCATCACCCCATTCGGATCATTTTGCTACGTCACAATGCCGTTCAGTCTGAAAAACATGGGGGATACGTACTAGCATTGTATGCTCAACTATTTTGGGGACCTCATCGGGCGAACCATTAAGGCCTATGTGGATGACATCATGGTCAAGTCTAAATGGGCTGACCAGGTCATAGCCAACCTTGAGCAGACCTTCATAAAACTCTGAGCAAACGACATTAAGCTCAACCCTAAGAAGTGCATTTTTGGGGTCCTAAGGGGTATGCTGCTAGGTTTCATTGTCTCTGAGCTGTGGCATCGAAGGCCAACCCTAGAGAAGATCTCGGCCATCACAAGGATAGGGCCTAAATCAGAATGTAAAGCGGGTACAGCGAGTTGTAGGGTGCCTCACCATGCTTAGCCACTTCATCTCGTGCCTTGGTGAATGAGGTCTCCCCCTCTATTGACTTTTGAAGAAGGCCGACCATTTCAAATGGATGCCCGAGGCCTATGAGGCACTTGATGTGGTCAAGCAACTACTGATGAAGGCCCTGATCCTAGTCCCCTTGATCGATGGAGAACCGCTTCTACTCTAGATTGCGGCCACCACACAAGTGGTCAGTGCTACGCTAGTGGTGGAGCATGAAGAAGAAGGGCATGCCCTCAAAGTGTAGCATCCCGTGTACTTCATTAGCGAGGTCTTATCCAATCCCAAGACCCGCTACCTCCAAATCTAGAAACTCCTATATGCCATCCTTATTGCCAAGAGGAAGTTGTGTCACTACTTCGAGTTGCATGCGGTGATGGTAGTGACGTCCTTCCCCCTCGGCGAGGTTGTCCAAAACCAAGATGCCACAAGAAGAATCATAAAGTGGGCACTCGAGCTGATGGGTCAAGGCATTTCGTATGCCCCTAGATGGCTATCAAGTCCCAAGTGCTAGCTAATTTCATTGTAGAGTGGATCGAGGTCCAAATGCCACCTAGTAGTCATCAACCAGGAGTACTAGGTGATGTACTTTGATGGATCACTAATGAAGAAAGGCACAAGCGTAGGCGTAGGGCTGGTCTTTGTTTTACCCCTCGAGGTACGCATGAGGTACATGGTTCACATCCATTTCCCCTCCTCCAATAATGTGGCTGAGTATGAGGCGCTCATCAATAGCCTATGCATCACCATCGAGTTGGGTATCCGACGCCTCGATGTTTAGGGCGACTCCTAGCTAGTCATCGACTAAGTCATGAAGGAGTTGAGTTGCCACAATGCTAAGATGGCTGCATATTGCTGAGAAGTCCGCTAGCTAGAGGACAAGTTCGACGATCTTGAGCTCAACCACATCCCAAGGCATCTCAACGAGGCGGCCGATGCGCTGGTGAAAGCGGCATTCGGCTGAGAGCCGGTGCCAATGGGTGTCTTCACCAATGATTAACACAAGCCCTCGATCTGCTATGAGGAGCCAAAATAGGCCGGTGATGGGCTACTTGCCCTGGGCTCAGGGGCTCACTAGTCATTGGCTCCATCTAACCCTGAGGTCATGGAGCTTGATGCAGATCCAGTGATAGAGCCTGACCCTCTGGCTAACTGGAGGACACCTTACCTTGACTACCTCCTCCATGAGGCGCTATCGACGGACAAGACAAAGGCTCAGTGGCTCACATGTCATGCCAAGTCCTTTACCATTGTTGATGGAGAACTCTACAGGTGGAGCTACACCGGGATCCTACAACGCAACATCCCCATCGAGCAAGGGAAGCAGTTACTGAGTGATATCCACGGTGGGGTCTACGGTCACCATGCTGCATCTAGAACCTAGGTTGGAAACACATTCTGGCAAGGCTTCTACTGACCGACCACAGTAGCCGACATTGAACATATTATGCACACCTGTGAAGGGTGTCAGTACTACGCTCGGTAGACCCACCTATCGGCCCAAACACTCGAGACAATCCCCATCGCATGGCCATTCATGGTCTAGGGCTTGATCTATTTGGACCTCTCAAGAGGGCACTCGGGGGCTATACGCACTTGCTTGTCACCGTAGATAAGTTTTTGAAGTGGATAGAGGCTTGACCGATCTCCGTGATCAAGTCTGAGCAAGCCGTGCTGTTCTACCTTAACATCATCCATTGCTTTGGGGTCTTGAACTCCATTATCATGGACAATGGGTAGGTTGAGCACGCGAATGGCATGGTCCTATAAGGCCTCAAGCCTAGGATCTTCAACCGATTGAACAAATTTGGTGGACGATGGGTTGTAGAACTTCCTACGGTGCTCTAGAGCCTAAGGATGACCTCTAGCCGGGCCACTGGCTACACACCATTCTTCATGGTCTATGGTTCTGAGGCTATCCTCCTGACCGACCTCAACTATGGAGCGCCAAGGGTTAGGGCATATGATGAACTAGGGAGCCGAGGCATCCCTTGAAGATGCCATGGACCAGCTAGACGAAGCACTGTGATGTTGCCCTCCTCCACTTCGGTCCAAGTACCAACAAGCATTGTGCTGGTACCATAGCCGTCGAATGTGGGGTTGGGGCTTCAATGTCGAAGACCTAGTGCTCTGCCTCATCCAGAGCAACAAGGACCAGCCATAAGCTCTCTCCGCCATGGGAGGGACCATACATTATTGTAGAGGTGCTCCGGCTAGGCACCTACAAGCTCAAGACCATTGATGGTGAGGTCTTCAGTCAATGCCTAGAACATTGAGCAGCTACATCACTTTTACCCTTAATAAACTGCACACTTTCTCTTATCAATTTCGCTATCGCCTCCCCGATCTTTAGTGACACCTGACCCTAGCAACAGACAAGGGGTCAAGCTTCACTCAGGGGCTAATAAGAGCATACCTATCAGGTAGACATTTCTCTATGCCCGACCTTCTCTCACTGTTAAGACCCAGAAGCGAGGTTTGCGGAAACAAACACTGAGTAAAACTGGTCGGACTGCGAGAAACTTACACCCCGACGGCTATGGCATCTTTGCTCACCAGCATGATCGAAGTTTTTTCCACACCCCGGGCTTTTTGGCCTTAGCTACTAAAATAGTCGATGCGCAGTTTAAGAGTATATCCACTGGCAAACATTCTCCATGCCTGACCCCCTCTTGTTGAGACCTAGAAGCTAGGGATCTAGAAACAAACTCTGAGTAAAACTGGTTGGACTGCAAGAAACCTACACCCCGATAGCTATGGCGTCTTTGCTCACCAGCGTGATCAGAATTTGTTCACCCCGTACCCTGAGCTTTATGGCCTTAACGACAAAAAAGGTCAGAACGCACCAACCTTTTTATAGGAAAGGGGGAGAAGGGCTAAAAAACTATTTGGCCATAACGAAATCTAAGAGCTTGTCCATTTATTACAAGTTCATCACCTGGCTTATCTGCCTAACTAAGTTTTTGGGTGGGATGTTCTCATCCCCTATCTCTGCAGGTAAATCCTATCCCAGCGGGTAACACAAGTCGATCGAATGGCTTGGCTGCTGCCGAGAGATGGGTAGGGAGCAGTAGGATGCCCCACGTGGGTTATGCCGACCTCGTCATGAATGATGGACCCAGATTCCACTCGAACATGTTTGGTAAGAGCTCCCCAAACCCATCACTCATGCCATCAAGGTAGGTCCTGCGCTAGCAGGTCACCCTTCATTTACGCATGTTTTCTCTTATCAATTTCGCTATCTAGTCCCCAACCCCAGCAACAGCAAGGCCTCACTCGGGGGCTGGCAAGAGTATCTATTCACTAGACATTCTTTATGCCCGACCCCTTCTCACGTTAAAAAACTAAAAGCAAGGTGTGCGGAAACAATCTCTGAGAAAAACTGGTCGAACCACAAGAAACCTACGCCCCAGTGGCTACGGTGTTTTTGCTCACTAGCATGATCAGAGTTTTTGTCCCTGCACCCTGACCTTTAGCCTCCGTCTTCTCAAGAAGGGTTTAGAGGGGCCCACCTATGGAATCTCCATCAAGGAGAGGCCAGCAGGTCACCCAAGTCAATCGAATGGCTTGGGCCACTGCTGAGAGACGAATAGGGAGTAGTGGGATGCCCCATGCAGGTTACGCTGGCTCTATCATGAACAATGGACCTGAACCCCATACGGACATATCCAGTAAGAGCTCCCCGAACCCGTCACTCGAGCCATTGAGGTAACTTTACCGACCCTCACTTTTCTTTTCGATTGCATGATCATTCATTCATCCATTCTCATGCATGCATTCATTCATTCATTCATCCATTCATCCATACATTCATCCCATACATCCAAGCATTGCATATGCAATTGTTGCATCACAACGCTTCGCGTCGCATCATGTCATGAAGCGGTAGTCATCTCATTTGATATGAGCGGTGACCAATCGAGGGTTCAAAGGATGGACCACAAAGGGCTTGAGGCTGCCTCGCATCAAACATAGCTATGAGAGAAAAATGTAGATGAGCCCCAGCAGCCTTGCTCGACCCTACTCAAAAGCAGATAGGGACATCTAGACCTTTCTCGTTCGATCCAAACCTAGAGCCAAGCCTAGAGAATCTCCATCAAGGAGAGGCAACGGACCACCTAAGTCACTCTCTAGAGTGACATAGTCATCTATCAGGAGGTGTGTTAAGGAGCAGTGGAATGCCACATAAGGGATATGCCGACCCCATCGGTGAACAATGGAGCCAGATTCCACTCAGACATGCCCATTAACGAGCTCATCAAGCGCGACACTTGAGCCATCGAGGCAAGTGTCATTAGCTCAACCCCTCTAGTTGCGGAAACCATGGATGAGGTGACACATGAAGCTTGGCCAACCCCTACTGAGCCCAATGAGGCTTGGGGGCTCGAGCCGCCTAACCCTAACTCAGGAATCTAACTGACCGAGGTTCAAAGGCCAACCCGCGAAGGGTTCGAGGCTGCCTCGCATCGACCAGAGCCAAGGGAGAACACATAGATGAGCCCCAGCCGTCTTTGCCCGACCCACTTAGAAGCAAATAGGGTCATCTCAACCTTCTTGTTTGATCCTAACCTTGAGCCAAGCCCATAGATTCTCCATCGAGGAGAGGCCAGCGGGCCACCTGAGTCACTCTCTAGAATGACCCGGGCATCTACCAGGAGGAGGGTTAAGGAGTAGTGGAATGCCACATGAGGGCTATGTCGACCCCGTCACAAACAATGGACCCAGATTCCACTCAAACATGCCTGTTAGCGAGCCCGCCGAGCGTGTCACTCGAGCCATCAAGGCAAGTGATGCAAGCTCAACCCCTCTGGTTGCAGAAACCACGGATGGGGTGACGATCATAATGATGAGCCAACCCTCGACCAAACCCCTGCTACCATGGGGGCTTAAGGAAAGTTGGACTCGCAAGGAGACCAAATGCGTGGTCGCAAAATGATGGTTTAGATCCTTGGGAGGGGTATGTGCGAAAACTAAGAATAATGTTTCTAAAACAAGAGATGCTTTCTCCTACTAGTTCCGCTATCCTCTCCTCGATCTTCAGTGACACCCAACCCCAGCAACGGCAAGGGGTCGGGTCTCACTCGAGGGCTGATAAGGGTATATATACACCCTTTCTTAAATAGTCGCCATGCCCAACCCCTTCCTCACATTGAAAAACCTAGTGGCAAGGTCTGTGGAAACAAATGACTGAGTAAGGCTGGTCGGACTACAAGAAACATACGCCCTAGCGACTACGACACTCTTGCTTACCAGCGTAATTAGAGTTTCCCTCCCACACCTCAAACTCTATAGTCTTAACAAATGGAAGGGTCAAAACGCATGAACCCCTTTTCACACATAAAAAGGGAGGAAAAACAAATTCATTCGCACCAAAACAAAATGACAAGTTTGTTCAAATTATACAGAAGGGTCGGAACTTGTTTGCTTATTACAAGAATGACCACCTGACCTATTGAACTAACTAACCCCTCTAGGGAAGAACTATGCCTTTGATCCTGTCTGCCAGGTCCTAGAAAAGGGGAACCACCACCGCTTCCATCTCCTCTAGCTCGTGGACTTCATAGCCAAGCGCAAAGCTATGGCTCATCGTCTCTAGATCGATGCTGTCCCCATAATGAGAATGAGCAATCATGAAGGATTAATTGACCCTGGTGCAAAGGGCATTCCTCTTGAGCTGGCGCACTTGAGCCATGATCTCGATGGCACGGGCCACGAGCGAGCTGGTCCCCTCCGACCGCACCACCTCAAGGTCATCGCAGACCACTCTGAGGGCAGCGCTTAGGATACCAAGCTCGTCGCTCTCCGCCTAAAGATTCCTCCTTGACTCGGCGAGGTCCACGGCCAGCCCGGTAGAAATACTCTTGGCCTCTAGCTTTTGGGCCATCGCGTTTTCGAGCTTGGCCTAGAGGGAGCCGACCTTCTGTTGTGCGTCGTCGCGCTCTTGGTAGGCCTGGTCATGCTCTCGGAAGGCTTGGTCATGCTCCTCGCAAGCCACACCACATTCTAAACAGAGCCTCTCCATAGTTTGGAGAAGCTCATCCTGCTCCTTGCGTAGCTGGGTGACCGCCATGACATCTAGGCTCATCCTTTTCTCCAAGGCCACGAGCTTCTCCTCGGCCCCTAGCTTTAGCTCCCTTTCCTTCTCAACCTCAGCCAGAAGGTCAAGGATCCACTGGCAGGTCTCAGTGTCCTTCTGGAGCATCTTCTCTCGCTCCTTCATGACCTTGGTGGCCTCCTCATCATCCCTCCATGACCTCACCGACAGGGCCTCGAACACCTTCCCTACCTCGTTAGCGTCCCGATAGGCCTCAGCCACCCATGACCGAAGACTGTCTACTTCCTTGGTGTGGGGAGTCAGCTCAGCCACCCTCTACTAGGCGGCAACAAGCTGAGTGGTCACATCCCTATGTAGCACCGCCTCCTTGACGAGGCGGTCCTAGATCTCCTTCTATTGATGAAGGAACTGAGACTTTCACCGGCTGCGAGCTATGAGGGACTATAGGGAAACCATGGTGAGAATACAAAAAGTATATAGAGAAAAAAGGGCAAGAAGCAGGATCAGGCAAATACCTAACCGGAGGGAATGACAACATCATGCAAGGCACCACTAGCATGGTCCAAGGCTTCCAGCATGAATGCGATCCCCACATTGAGGCTCTCCCACTCCATGCTCTTGGTGTCATCATCGAGGGTGAAGAGCGTTGACGTCGGATCCTATGGATTTGTCCATCAGAGCAGGGGCTCGCCCCATGCGGGTGAGTCACTGCCTATTGACGTCGGGGCTAGGGATGACTCCCCACTAGTCCCAAGCGCCCCGACCCCTCTAGCCATGATGTCCCTGCCGAGGGACCCCCTCCGGCGATGGAAGGGATAAGCGGTGTGGACGCCAACCTCTCTGCCACAACCATGACTCTTAGGGACCCCATGGCCGTGTCCCCCTCTATCTAGCCCACACCAAGCGCCGTCGCTTGGGCCACCGATGGCACGGGTCACGCCGGTGCCTCAGGTGCCGCTGCTGTTGCACCCAGTTGTGACCCGTCTGTCATGGTCAGCCGCCACCTCCACCTGAGTTGGCGGGGTCACGACCAGCTACGTCATGCTCGCCATGGTCGATGCCACAAGCATGGTCAGTAGCCTCATCTGCCCCTGTTGTCGGCAGTGGTATTATGGCCATTGCACCGGTTGCTCCATGACCTCTGAATATGCCCTTTGAGCCCCCATGTCTGCCCATCCCGTCGAGGGCATGGGCGCCACCATGGGCAAGCGTCCAACCGACCGACGACTGCGGTCACACTTGGTGCAACTCCCGCCCAAAATAGGCACGACACCAGCCGATGGTGGTCGCCTTAATTGGAGGGCAACGCTCTTCTTCGGTGACAGCACCAAAGGATTGCGCTGTCTGCCGACGCTGCAAGGGATGAAAATCATAAGTCATGACGAAATCTGACTAAAATAGGAAAAAATAGAGGAACTAACAACTCACCTCAGCGCTGTCAGGCAACAAATGTGTTTGGGGGGTGAACCCCCCGACCTTTGATCTGCCTCATCAGAATGAGACCGTTTCGAGCCTGCCCCCTGCTCCTAGGCAGAGGGGCTCGCTTCGCTTGGCTCTTGGGGCATGATAGTGGAGCCACCCTCCTCCGTTGGCACCTCGGGCATGGTGGCAGAGCCGCTCGTCCCTATTGGCTCCTAGGGTAGGCCGATGGTACGGCCTGTCTCCACTGGCTCCCTAGATGTACCCTCCCCTCCATGGAATGGGGAGGGTCTCGATGCCTGCAAGGACGAACCGATACCTGTCAGTGCATCCTCGTTCTCTAGGTTGTCCCACTCAATGTCGTCAGCTACCTCGCCATCAGCGTCATCATCATCATCATCACTATCAGTGTCCTCCCCTCATTCCCGCACCTGCAGCTTCTATTGTTTCTTCCTCTTCCTGTCCTCCTTTGCCTTCCTTAGCCACTCACCCTCGGCGTGATTCACCGTCCTCATGGCCGAATCCCTCGACAATGGCACCAGGTAATCCATGAGGATGAGATCCCTCGGCTAGCCCAGCGCCTGTCAAAGTTAGTATCAAGGGGTTGGGAAATCAATTGAAGAGAAGGCAAGAGAAGGGGAAAACTTATGAAGACAATGTGGTCTGGTTTCGACCACATCGGAGGATGTCCTGGCACTAGAAAGACGAAATCGAGGGGGGCACCCGTATCGTCCCGCTTTCACACCCCAAAATTGTTGATTTTGGGTTGTGCTTAGAAAACAATAAATAAAATAAATGATTTCAGTGTTGATATAAAATTTTCCAAGATTAGTTTAAGATAGTGCAAATTTAGTTATAGAAAAATGTGAGCTTTCAATCTTTTCCAAATTAATTTGATGGGTTTTGCTTGATGTGATGTTTTCTTGTTGCATGATTTTGTGTGATGAGTGAGAAATGTTTTAAAAACACGTTTAGTAAGTCGTTTATCCTTCTCTGGCATGTCTCCGTTTTTTTAATCAAATACCTGCTCTCTCGATCTTAATCTTTTCATTTGGAGATTCATAAGATCCTTTTTCTTGTGCTCCAAATCACTTTTTTGAGTTCATAATCCATCGGCCTATCTCTAAAATCTTTCTGGGAATTTTTCTGGCTTTTTCTGGAACCTTTCACTATTTTATGTGACCATAATCTAATTTTTAGATGCTCCAAAATATCCTTTCATGGGCTCTAAATATTTATTTGGGTTTCTCATGTTCCATGATGTCTTTGAGAATTTTCCCCGAATTTTTAGAGCTTTCGGAATAATTTTCAGCGGCTTAAATATCAATTCTGGACTTTTCTAGGAATTATTTTATCCATGAAATTAATTAATTCTGAAAATAATAAATCTCTCATTTTTCCCAATGCTCAAAGCTCATGTGCAATAATCTTAATAAATCCTAAAGGCCCATGTATTTATTTACGAATGGGCTTTAATGTTTATTTAGGCCCATTAGTGCATGTGGAGGGTGCAACATCAATTAGTACCATATTGCTAGTTGATGTAGATGTGGGGAGTTTTTCTTCCTATAAATTTGTACCAACCCCTTGGGCAAAGCACACCAAAACTACCGTAAGAGAGCCCCTAGTTTGGGAAATCCCTCATGTAGTAAATTATATTTTTCTCCTCTTTCTCTCGCCATTGCCGTCACCGTCGTCGTCGCCGCCGCGCTGTCCATGCCGCCGATGAGCCGTCCGCTGTGCCAAGCTCCGCGCCGCCTTTGCTTGCTCTACGCCACCGCAATCCTTCGCAATAAGTTCGCCATCTCCTCCTCTATCCTCCCGTGTCTTCTCCATCGAAACCCGTGCACCATAGCGTCGTTTTTGAGTTTTGTCGCTCTGCTCTTCTCCGTCACCAGTGAGACCCTCTGCATGTTCCTCTCTCCTGATCTCTTTTACGTCTTTGAAGCATCATTAGCCATAGATTTTTATTTGCCAACCACCCCGTCCCTGTGCCTGCACTAGCGCGCGCAGATTCTCTTGTTGGAGACGATCAGCATGCCGAGGAAACCTACAGAGTACGTCAACGTTGCTTGCTGCTGCGTCTAGATTTCCAAGCCATCTATCACCCGCATGCAAAAGTCAGAACCATCATCGTGTGCAGGTGCATCATGCAAGCATAGTCTTGCCGGGCTTGGAGTGCAGAACCTATACATCCATGATTAACAAGCCATCTGCACCTGTAGTCTCTTGCAATATACGGAGTATCAAATATATGACTGATATCATACTTACCTCACCCTTGCACAGGAATCCATCTTTCTCTGTTCACTTCTAGATTTTAGAATCGGGACAATACACATAAGCCCTTACCTGCATGAACTGCTCATTGAGTCTAGGCATCCTTTCCACAGTAGATCTCTGAACTTTCAATCCTCTGTTTAACTCATTTCTTTTTGTGTTAGTCTCAATTTTACGCGTGTTAGTTACGATGTTTACCATGTAACATGTTTGTGAATTTTATAAAAGTTAATATGATTAATGTTTATGCAAGTAGCTTCTAATTAAAATTAATATAGGTTCTATGCATCATTCTTTTACAAATAAATGTTGATTTGATTAATACCAACTTCACTATGTTTCATTAAATAAATATAACGTGCTTAGTTTGAACCCGATTATATAAACTCGAATAGATGCTCTCACAAGTTTATTTCTTTTGCAAAGTAAAGTTTAAATGACTTAAATGATATGAGACATATTTGCAAATAAAAGATGATTAGAAACTCAGCTCTTCAATTAAAATGTAAATTGACTAAATTAATATCCTTCACATGGTTTGTACTTAAAATAAAACAAGCATGTAGCCTTTACTCTTGTGATGCAAATCTCCTGGTAGTTGTATCTTTTTAACCGTAGCTCTGGTTAGCGTGTCTTTCACGTCTGTGTGTCCGTAGCGATGCGTAGAATCGTGTTTTAAACTCTTTTACTTATTTTTCTATGATTGGTGTACTATTCTGATTTAGTTCTATTGTTTGCTTCATGTATGATTGTATGGATGCTTGTGTGGTGCTTTATGATTTCGTCCAGTCGGTGAGATATACGTGGTGATCAAGAAAAAGAAGAAGAAGAACGTTGAAGATTAAAGCTTACCGAAGGATCGGTGTTGTAAGGCAAGTATAGCATGGGACCATCCTTGTTACCTATTCACATTTAATCGCTTAATTCATATTGCATGTGTCTCCCTTGTTGCCAGTAAGGATACCCTAGATATTTGATATCTTGTACCTCGATACCTTTGGGATATTGCATTGGGTAGTTTTTGCTAGTGCTTAACTAAACCATGATCTTGTAACTTGACTAATGGTATATGCAATAAACATTAAACCTAGAGAACGAGGATGCACTGACAGGTATCGGTTCGTCCATGCAGGCATCGAGACCCTCCCCATTCAATGGAGGGGAGGGTACATCTAGGGAGCCAGTGGAGACAGGCCGTACCGTCGGCCTACCCTAGGAGCCAATAGGGACGAGCGGCTCTGCCGCCATGCCCAAGGTGCCAACGGAGGAGGGTGGCTCCACTATCATGCCCCAAGAGCCAAGCGAAGCGAGCCCCTCTGCCCAGGAGCAGGGGGCAGGCTCAAAACGGTCTCATTCTGATGAGGCAGATCAAAGGTCGGGGGGTTCACCCCCAACACATTTGTTGCCCGACGGCGCTGAGGTGAGTTGTTAGTTCCTCTATTTTTTCCTATTTTAGTCAGATTTCGTCATGACTTATGATTTTCATCCCTTGCAGCGTCGGCAGACAGCGCAATCCTTTGGTGCTGGAGGATTCACATCAGGGAAGAGATCGGCACGCCCCAATGTAACCCATGGCCTTGACAGGCCATACCGGAGGATTCACATCAAGAACAGTGTCGGCCGTACCGATGCTGTTCTACCTAACCCCCGTACAAACACTGACGGGCGCGTCAGTTCACCACGACGTTCGCTAGGATGGAGTGGAGCGCCATGACCAACATATGATGCCTGCGCATGGCGCTAGTGACGGATAGGACCACGACACGAAGCCATCCTTGTTGACATCTACAGGATCGACGGGACTTGCATGAAGGAGAAGAAGGACCCGATGATCCTGAAGGCCTTCGGCTCTCTCTCTCTCTCTCTCTCGTTCTTCTTTTTCCTCCGCTGTAATCCATGCTTTCCCTTGGTCTATAAAAGGGAAAGTAGGGCATCCCATAAGGGACATCGCAACACATCACATCGATTCAGGCTAGATCCGATCGAACCATCACGAACCCCGAACACACGGCTGAGTAGCAACCGAGCTCTCAGCACCCGTTCACTCCTTTCACCAGAGACTTGGGACCTATCCCTCTCTCGTCTGTTTGTAACCCGTACTATAAACTTTCAGTGCTAGTAACACGAGCAGCAGCAACAAACTGGACGTAGGGACATCCTGTCCGAACCAGTATAAACCTCGTGTCCTCTAAGCACACCATTCGAGCCAGACGCACAATATTAGAAATTTACTTGTCTGTGGCAACTCAAAACACTGACAATAAGATCTACTATGCACCTCGTTCTTTCTTTTTTGGACTATTTTCTTTTACTCTGTAATGTACTCAATTTATGTTCTGCAGTGGGTGGGGCAACCCTCTAGGTGATTTCGGCTTTTCTTCTTTTCACAGTTCAACAATTACTATCCGAAAGACTAAAATCGATCCAAAATTAAAATTAATTTTTTTGTACTAGTTGTGCCATTGTCATTTATTTGTGAACATGAGAGTAGGATGAATCCTTTTCATGAATGCCTGGATGCAATCCAGAACGTGCAGTAACCTGTAGTATTTCTCTGCGTCAGATTGGTTGCTGTTAGCTAACAAGGGTATCTTTGCCATAAGGTAGTTTACTGTCCAATCTCAACTTTTTAACTATTTCGACAACTGAACTTTCTTGTTCTAGCATTTTAACTACTCTGGCTATATTTTGTGGATCTATTATATATACTGAATTCAATTGCTAATTAGTCTTATTGCTTCAGGCCATATATTTCTTCATTGGTTCTGATGTGACATGACTTAAAATTTCTTTTGATTTTTGATCTGCTGTTTTTTGATAGTTAAGAGATTACAGATAGGTTCAGGCTTCAATTAGAACAATAGATGAAATGACATGGTTTCCTTTTATTTCATCTTTGTATCTGAATCTTTTATTGATAGTCATGTTGTATAATTTCTCAAATTTACAGTGTGTCGTTTGTCACTATTTGGTAGCAAATTTAGGGACCAATTTTAATCATCTTTGACATTTACTGTTAGGTGATGAACAAGATAGATTAATTTCATAATGGATAAAGTCGATCACAGGGCAGGTTGTGGCTATGAAATTAGGTATCATCCATACACTAGACACTGCAATAATACCCAGTCCTTATACAGCAGTGTGATCGCATCTAAAAAATACAAACTAATGCCAGCTATTTCTGCAGGTTCCCATTGCTCTGTCACATGTGAGGGGAAGCTATCCAAACACCTGGTACGATGATCCACAATACTATTGAAGACACCAATATTGTCTGAAAGCGAGTCAGGAACAGTATTAATAATAAGTGATGTTACGGCCATACTGACAATATATAATAAGTATTTAGCAGTGTTTTCCTAAACGCTAAACGGTAAACAGTCGGTCACCTACCGTTTAGCTATTATTCGGGCTAAACGGTCAATTAAACGGGCTAAACGGTCAATTAAACGGGGTAAACGGACGATTAAACGGAAACGGACGGAAACGGCGCACCACCGTGTAGCGTGTACACGGCGTGTACACAGGCTACACGGCCGTGTAGGCGAACAGTGGTATTTAGTCATGATAAAAGCTACCAGCAAAATGAAAATGGCTTGAATACTATGATGGATGCATGCATTCTATCATGCTGCTATTCTAAATACTCATCCAATAATTTCTCAGTCTTAAAGAAACACAACTATTTTTTTCTTATGTGTGCAGCATAACAATAATCCAAATGCAGCACCTATTTTTTCAGATATAAGTTAGAGCATCTACTGCAATGTCCAACCTGAACTTATTTTCTAGTAGTTGGACTCATTTGGGGCCTGTTTGGATTGAAGGAATGCAAAAAGAGGAATGAAAAAAAACGCAGGAATAGAGTCAGAGTGAAAAGTGAAAAACTACGGGATTTCAAAACACAGGAATAAATACTTTGGGTTGTTTGGATTGCAGGAATATATGTGGATCATCACATTGTTCCTAAGCACTGATTATATCCATTGATGCATGCTAACGTGATTCAGGTGCTTTTCACTAGTCATTTACCACATTGTTACTTTTTTAATTCATCTCTCTTGGCCGTTTCTGAGCGTGATCGTTCTCTCTCTTCCCAACCGTGACCGTTCTCTCTCTCTGACCATTCTTATCGTCTTTGGTTCCTGTCCAGGCCGTTCCTGAGCCTTTCTGTTCCTCGGACGGCAGCGCGCACGGCGGGGCGTGCAAGCTGTGTGGCCGGTGCGAGCTCGAGGTGCTGCGGCGGTGCGGGTGACCAAGCGCGCGCGGCGGGGTGTGCGAGAGGAGGTGTCCTTTCCTCTGCTTCAAATTCCTACACTTTTCCTTTGAATTTCCTTCAATCCAAACAGGCCACTGGTGTGCAGTTTTTTCAGATATAAGTTAGTGCATCTACATTCTCTAAGCCTTTAAGGTCTTGCTTGTTCATTATGTAATGATGTGCACTTTTTCCTTTTTCTTTTTCTGTGTAGTCGATTCAGATTTAAGTGAGAAGATGGATTAGTTTCTAGATGTTCAGTTTATTTGTCCTCACTGAGTTGTGCCTTATTATGAACATGCTGCTGCTGCATAGTGCCATCCAAAGTGTCCCAGGCCTTGCCCCACCTCTGTGACATGATGGTGTGATCCCTGGCTGTGCTTGGTTCTTGTTGTATGGTACAAAAATTATTTTTGGTCTGTTGCAGCTATTACTATGTGTTATTTACAACAATTTGATAGGAAAAATTCCAAAATGAGATGAGCTTCTGGAACAAAATTGGTGACTTTTCTGTGTTTAGTATAGATTTGGTAGTCCAGAGCTTTAATTGATAAAGCATCCACAAAGCTAGTGAGTTACCATATAGCTGTACTGTTTCGAGTATTGTGAAGTCAGTTCACCACAAAGCTAGAGTGTGTTGGGGGCTACTCTTATCAGCTGCATACACTAGTCAAGATTTAGAGTGATGGCATGTCAGATTGCATCTTTATTTTCTTTTGTGTTAGTAAGAGGAATAAATTATTGCCTGCTGATGATGCTGGGATACGGTGACCTGACTTGTCCCTATCCCCCTTACTGACATCTCATATCCCTCTTTTCTGTCCACCAGATGTTGTTGTTAAACAAACAATGCAACACCCAGATGCTTTGCTTTATTAATTTGCTCCATGTTTACCCGTTAATAACCCATCACTATAACTGATCAGCCTAGCAAATTATTGACCAAACTGATCAGCCCAGCAAATTCTGAAGCCATTTCATCAGTTCTTTATTTCTGAAGCCATTGCAGTGTGTTGATTTCATCAAACAGCAACGATTTAATAACTAGCAGAAGCCATTGCAGTCTGAGGGGGCAGCAGCCAACTGTCCTAGCAATTTGCCATGTCTCCTGCTCAGTGGCGAATCTAGGATTTTGTCTCAGGGTATGCCGCTAAAAAATTTTCATATATAATTCGGTAAATCCATTTCAACAATTCGGTAATAATTGTAAAATTGACAACATGATTCGGTATATATGCACTAAATAACACAATAAGGCTTAAATTCATGGATTAAGTTCAAACCATCCACTAAGTATAGTATAAATAGTTCAAAAGCCATATCAATAATTGAAATAAGGCATAAAAGAGAACCAGAGACTTACAATGTTATTTTTGTGACTATTTTATTCGACGCTTTCGAAGGGACATAAATGTATTGATTATATCACCTTCATCAACTTCAAAGAAAATATCCCGCTCAATGAAAGTGACTAGACAGTCATCCAGAAGACTATCTCCCATCTTATTTCTTAACTTTGTTTTCACAAAAACCATTGCAGAAAATACCCTTTCAACACTTGCCGTTGCCACAGGTAGAAGCAATACCAATTTGAGGAGCTCATAAACCATATCGTACACTTTGTGCCTCTTTGTTTCAACAAACTTAACTGAGAGATCAACAATATTGTCTAGACCTTTGAAGCTATCATCATGTCTCATGTCATCAATATAATTATCTAGCTGCAACTCAAGTTTGAGTAAATTATTATTTGAGAACTCCTTTGGGTAGAACTCAGCTAGTCTACGTAGCTTCTGTGCATCAAAAGAAACAAATGACTTGGAAGGACTGAAGGCCGACATACAAGACAACAACTCCATATTAATCTCATCAAACCGATTATCAAGTTCTTGACTTATTTGATCAATGACACCAATATATATTTCTCTTCTAAAGTGGTCATCATTGGTTTGCTTTTGGGCACGAGCTTTCCTTGCTGATTTTCCATAAGGAACATAATCACCATCCATAGCAAGAACTTCAACACCATGTTTATCGCAAAATGAAGTGACCTTCTCAAGAAAATTATCCCAACCATCAGACCTCAATTTTTGCATTCTTTTCTTTGCCACATTAACAAGTGATAATGCATTAAGAATATCTTGGTCCCTTCTTTGCAAACACTCAGATAACTCATTTGTATATCCAAGAATAATATACATTAAGTGTGCAAAGAAAATAAACTCAAAGTTCTCAAACGCTCCGGTCACAAAATGTATTTTGGTCCAATCATCCTTATATGCAGGATCATCCCAAAGATCAACCAGTACATCATGGATTGCTTCATACATAGTAATGATGCTGCATATAGTTTTGTAATGAGATCCCCATCAAGTATCTCCAGGCCTAGGCAAACCCATCTCTTGATGTAATCCAGTTCCAGATTCAATTTCACCACAGTCAAGTGCTTTCTTGACATTCTCAAGCCTAGCATTTCTAAGCATGTCATGACGCTTACAGGAAACTCCAACAATATTCAACAAGATAGATATTTGATCAAAAAAAGTCTTGCAATCAGTATTTCCCTTGGCAACAGCAACAAGGACCAATTGGAGTTGATGAGCAAAACAATGAATATAATAAGCAGAAGGTGATTCTTGCATGATCAATGTTTTCAACCCTTTAATATCTCCTTTCATGTTGCTAGCCCCATCATATCCTTGACCACGGATTTGAGTCATAGTCAAGCCATGACTAACAAGTAAAGCTTCAATTGCATCCTTAAGTGATAAAGAGGTAGTATCATCTACATGAACAACTCCAATGAAATGCTCACATGGCCTTCCCAATTTATCAACATAACGCAAGCAAAGAGCTAGTTGTTCTTTATGTGATATATCACTAGACTCATCAGCTAAAATTGCATAGGGCTCATCACCAAGTTCTTTAATTATTTTCTTTCTAGTTTCTAGGGCACAACAGTGAATAATTTGCTTTTGTATGTCTGGGCTAGTTAAGGTACAGTTACCTGGAGCATTGTCCAAAACATACTTCTTCACTTCTTCACTATTTCCGGCAAGAAATTTCAAAAGTTCAATGAAGTTCCCTCTGTTGCTAGATTCTTCACTTTCATCATGTCCACGAAACGCTAACCCTTGATGCAAAAGAAACTTGATACATCTAAGTGAATAAGCCAATCTTTTCTTATAAAGATGAAGATCCTCGTCACTCCACTTCTCAATATTATAATCAATTGCTACCTTGGGATTTGTAAAGCCAATGTATCTCTCTTGAGCTGCAATATGTGCCTTAGAACCCATATATTTGCGAAGTGCTTTCTCTCCTATATTCCAATTCTTCCAGCCATCAACAGTAAATGTGTCTGACCCAGTACCCTTCTTGAACAAATAGCATATGAAGCAAAACACAGCATCCTTCTTAATACTATACTCAAGCCAATCATTATTATACATCCAACAATAGTTGAATCCCCGATCTCTATCTGAAATCTTTCTTTTTGGAAAATCATGTGCAAAAGGTTTGAATGGACCTTTAATAATATATGCTCTTCGAATGGCATCTTGATCGTTAACAGGATATTTTAGAATAGGATGTCTTTCACCTGGATCATGTGGAAGGTGATTGGTGTTATAAACTCGTGGCAGTGAAGACGGTTGTGGCGGTGGCATAGGATTTACAATTTCCTCAACTACTCTCTCATGAATCTGCTCTTCCACCACAGGTTCAATCGGATCAGGATTAGAAGTAGCAGCAGCTGCCGCAGCCTTCTTCTTTGCTGCATGCTTCTGAAAAAGAGATGCAATGTCCCCGTTTCTCTTCATAACTGCATAAATATTATAAAGAACACAATGTCAAATAATTAAATAAATTACGCTTGCACGATTGAACTCTCAGATACGATTATGGATCACTCACATGATATGAGTACTGAACAAAAGATCAATCAAGATCGACTCTGATGTTGAGAAAAATCCTCCACCTCGCCGCGTGATAGATGATTCTATAATTTTAGCACTAAGCAATTAGCAATTAAAGTACACATGAATTTTTTTAAAAAGCCAAAGAACAAAGATTGAATCTCACCAGAACAACTGTGATAACAAATTCACTTAGATACCGCCGGTGGCCAAACATGACACGAGGTGGGAGGTTCTCTTCGTAACTGCACGAATATTAGAAAAACACGATGCTAAATAATGAAGCAATCTATTATTGTAATATTAGCAAATAACACAAGAGATTAGATCAGGGAAACTGAGAAAGTGTGGCGTAGTCGTACTCACCGCGTCTCTGTGACTCTGCCGTCAGGGTGTCCGGCGGCGCCGGCGCAGTGACCGTGTCTCTCGCTCCGCCCGTCCGTGACTGCCTATCGAGATTAGATTAGGGAAAACCGAAAAGTCACGCTTACGCCTAACTGCGCCATGCACTTTGTGGTCCATCGAGAATTTCTTCGGCCGCTCGCGCTCACCACGGGCCGTCCGATCGTCACCCAGTTAAGCTTGTTGAAGCCCGTGGATCCCTGACGACGTATCGTTGATGAATGATGACATGCCCGATCGTCACCCAGTTACTGCGCCATGCATATGAAGCCGGAAGGCCGTGGGAAAACTGGTCCAGCCTGTCTTAGAAGTTAGAATAGGCCCAGTTCTTGGACGGGCCAATAGCCCAGGCAAGCTGAACCAACGCTGTGCCTCAGGTTACTCGATTCAGAGTCGTTGATTACTCGATTGTTACTGTGCCGCAGGTTACTTGATTGTTACTGTGCCGCAGGGTATGCCAGTGCATACCTGGCATACCCTATGCCTCCGCCACTGCTCCTGCTAGTACTAGACTGATTGGTCTCTTCTTTAACTTTTTTTGGATCAATGTCTCTTCTTTAACTGAAGTGTATTGTGTTGAATCTGTGAACCCCAAGCACAACCATAATATTGAATATGTGATTTCATAGATAAACCTGTAGTTCTTGATCTTTTAGTTGACTGAAATGATATGGCTCCTTATAAATTGATGTGGGATTATCACATGTCGTTGTTCTTAATCTTCTAAGTTTGCTTGGTGGAAATGCTGTTCTAGTTTGCTAAAGATACATTTCAATAGAACAAATATTACATATCTAACTAGCTGAATTGAAATATTCTTAACTGCAGATTCTCAATTCATGTACTTAATCCACTGTACTTGCTTCCAAGCTTTGTTTGCTGTTTTGTGCCTTTTCTTACCATGCCTCTACTGCAGAGCTCCTGAGTAGATGATAAATTGGGGCTTGATGATGTAGGTGTTATTTTCATTTTTGCATCTCTGCTGCTAGACATTCAATAATTTGCTGCTTAATTAGTACTAGGTACTTATTTAGTTTAGTTACAAATTCTGGTAGCCTTACTGTCCCAACTAGTGCAGAGGTGATGAATTGATAATACTAAAAATTATTTTTGATAGATTCTTTGCATTATTCATCAAATTATCTCAAATGGCTGCCCTGATCTCAACAATATATATTATCTCTTGTGCCATCCCTTGCTTGTTGTTTTTGTTGCTCCATGTCAACTTCATTTTGTAAAATTGTTTAACTAAACTGGATGTTTCCTTTTGCCTGATTGATAGATTAAATATTTATTCCTAAATATTGGCAAACTGCCCGTCAATATTTATGATTTATAAAATATATATTATTAGAATGGTAGCGATGAAGCATTCGTATAGATTAAGTTTGCACTTACAGATTGCTACTAATTTGGTGCGACTCTCAGCAGGTAGTACACACAAAAGATGGGGTTGGCGGGGCATGTGGATCCCTGCTTCATCACTTCCACTGTCATTCCTGTTAACTACTTTGCCCAGTTAGCATTGAGGGTGCCCTGCCACAGGAAAGACGTCATGGCCGACCTCTAGTTACATCGAGAAAGAGCTCATAGTATTACTTGTTGATTGAATTTGGATAATATGAGAATGTGTTTTGTCCGTTCTAATTAACCTACAATTTCTAGATTTATTCTTCTGCCACCAACCACTCAAAGGTTGGCAACATTGGTGCATTAATCAATACAATACTTGTTTATGATGTAAAATGTAAATTGATTGCACACATGTGGTTAATCAAGATGACTAATGTCAATTTTGTGGTTATGTTTGCCCTCAAAACTCATGACTAAATATCAAATTAAAGTAGCTAGCTGGTGTGGCCATGCACTTACTCAACGTGTGCTGAGTCATGAAGAGCCAATAGCGTGACGAGGCACTTTCCCTTCTCTTGCCGGAGGATAGAGGAGCCTCCTCTCTTGATCGATCGATGGGTGCCCCGTCACGTCATTTCCACGACGATAGGTGAAAGTGCATCTAGCCTTTTAGTGGGTTTTGGTGGATTGAATGACAACATAATTAAAGGTCTAACAAGTTTGCTAAGTATTGAACATGAAATGGAGTCTATTGCATATACTTATGGATTATGGAATGAGAAGTGACTAAAGGTTCAACAAAAAGGCAAACTTGATGATATTTCACATAATGTTCAAATCAAGGCTAAAGTTGTGTATTGTTGTGTTAGAAGATCATAAAAACAATCTAGTTTAAGAAAAGGACAACAATGCAAATAGAGTTGATAAAATGGCTTCTATGTTGTGGGATATCATAGTATCATGAGAAAGTAAGCATATTTAGCAAATGGCAAAAGAGACATGAGTTGATGATTTTTGATTGGTCTCAATAATGGCTTGCTTCACATGAACAAGAAGAGTTTGATAGTAGTTTAGCTTTGATCAAGGATTAAAAAATGAGACAAGAATGTATAAGTGAAGAAATACCAAGCAAAGGTTAAATGACAAAGGACACAATTCATATTGGATATAAGTCAGTCTCTACATTGGTTTGCTTGTAAGGATAAAGATTTAGAAAATCACTTTGCATTGATTTGATCAAGCTAGAAGTATGAAGATAAATATTCAAGTGAGTGTTAGGAGTGTCAAGCCAAAATAAAGAGGATATGAGGAACCGTGAATTGGCTTGACCATATTAATATTCATTCATATATGTCTCTATATGAATCAAACTGAAGCTTGATTGATCTCAATATTCATATCTAGAAGATATTTAAGCAAGGATCACAATATTAAAGAAAAGGCTTTTCAATGGATGCTTAATATGATGTGACTTGAGTATGGCTTGATAAGGTGAAGATAGTAAGGAAAGGGTTTCGAGGGACTAAGCGGAGGTGAAGGGCAAGCGATGTCTTGAGGACCAAGGTACCATGGCTAAGGTGAAGAAGAGAGTACTTGCATTGAGTCAAGAAACCAATCAAGCTATGAGGAATCATATTGTGTTGAGGATCAAATCATTAGTGGAAGTGACTTGAAGCCATGAATTGAACTCATATGTGTTGAAATGGTTCAAGTCACATGCTCAAGGTGAGATTGCTCAAAGAGAAGAGACAAAAAGGTGATTGCAACCCCTTATGAAGAGATATTGAGAATAAATGGCATATGAAGACATTGTAGACTCAAGTGGTTGAAATGGTTATATTCTCTTGATCTTGAGTATAGGTATGTCGTACTATTAAGGGGGATGCAACATCAATCATAGACAAGTATCAAGTGCTCAAACTAACCAAACCCAAGTGCTAACATGAGAGAAACACGTTGGCACAACACTTGAACTTGTTTGTCTTGAGGCTTGTTCTTTGTTGGATTGGAAGGCCCTTGAAACAAGCTTTTCAAAAAGTCCAAGTTCACCGAAAATGAAGTTCAGAGTAAAAAGTTATGACTTTTTTCGTATGGTGATTTGTGCTGTTCTGAAGACCCACGAAGGTTCCACCCGTTTACCTGGAGGCTCCGGGCCATGGAGGCTCCGGGCCTATGCGCGGAGGTTCCGGAGCCTATAGGTCATAATGGCTAGTTTTTTACTTCCAACGACTAGTTTTTGTGGGGTGAGTATATATACCCATCCCACGTCTCCTGCCCGTGCTGCTGGCTCCCATTTCACTCCCAACCTATTCTAAGCCATTTGTGAGCTCTCTCTAACCTCTCTTTGTGAGAGTGAGTAATTAGTGTCTGATTAAGTGTTAGAGAGTTGATTAGAGCAAACCAAACCTTGAGCACTTCTTGGGCTTCGTCAATAATTCGTTGGGCATTTGTTACTCTTGGAGGTGAAGCCTCCTAGACGGCTATGCGTCGTCCGACGAGCTCCCGTGCTTGTGGTGAGCCGCGGGAAAGTTTGTATTACCTAGAGATCTTAGTGGAACCCTCAAACTCAACCTCAGTGTTGAACTTGAGAAGAGGATAGGGTTGGAAGAGACCCAAAGTCTTTGTGGCTTCCTCAACAATGTGGACATAGGTAAGCCTTGGTGGAGAGCTAAACAACGGGATAAATCGTGTGTCTTCTCTCTTGTGTTTTGAATTGCATTATTTGTGTTCCACTCGATCTACTTGGTTGTGTGTGTTTGTGAGTGCAGGGACTTCGTGGACTTGCCACTGGACATTGTAACATCTCTGGTGCTATGAGCTCGCTAAGCACTAAGATTATGGCCTGAGAGATAGATCTAATAATATAGTGAGTTCATTTACCTAGCGTAAAGAGGTGGTGATGAAAACTCCTAACAAAAAGAATAGAATGAGTTGTATTAATTATTGGCATGAAAACAATTTCTATGAACAACGACCAATTATAACTAGAGTATAGTGTGGAAATAAAGATTTGAGGGCAAGTTACGTAGCTGGGCATGCAATTTTAAATCTTAGAGAATAATAATATTAGCTAGTATTTTTAGGAAGGTCAAAAATCAAATTGAAATTAAATCCACTCTTTACGGTTAAGTCGGCAAACAAACAATTTAAGTTTAAAGTGCTATCTTTGGTAAATTATATAGTGGAACATACTTAAATAGTGCTTTAATATTTTGTTCCTACGAGTTAGTACGAAGTATGGACTAGGTCATGGTATGTTAGTTAGTTGAAATTAACAAGGTTTAGACCTTTTGAAAATTATGGCAAAAGTGTTAAAAGTTGTAGGTCTAACTAAACCCTTAATTTTTCTAAGTGGGAAATGATAGACAATGTCGTTTTTGGTGGTTAAATTCCAACAAAAACGGAGTAAACAATATGTCTATGTTTTTGCATGATTGATTGCACCACAACGAGTACATCAACGTAGTATGAGTAGTTGTGGTGTGGGTAGAACGTTGTTCTCACAAAAATTACCAGAAACTCGTCAGAATGCGCTGTGAACTACGTCGTGGATGTTCTGTTCATGAACCCATGATCGGGCGACGAGCTCATGTTGGTGGGCTTGTATCATCATCTCTAGTCGCTCTTGGGGTGTAGGGGTTACTTCGCTGGCTAGCTGATAGTCCTAGTTGCGAGTTGGGATAGCTGGTCAGTCTAGGGCTAGGTTAGGCATAATTTTTTGTTCACTTTAAAACTCGTCCACATCACCCTTGTCACTTTCCTGTCTGGGCTCGCGATCACCTTGTGCACGTGCGTGGCGGGTGCCGAGCTTGCCTGTTGCCGACCGTGGCTTTCTCCTCGGGCCTATGCGCATGTCGGCTGATGCCACGGCGCGCCCTCACCTTCTTGTGCCCTCATGTTGTCCTAGCCGCGCCATGGCGCTGTGCCACGCGTCGGGCCAGGCCAGTGCCTTAGCGGTAGCCATTGGATTGACATGGCGTTCTTCTCATCATCTAATCTAGCTACCATCGAGTCGCTAGCGGTTTTCCCTGAATCATCGCATGCATGTCCTTGTCAGGATGTCGTCGCTCCTCTCGTGTCGCGTCGTGCCTTGACTCCACGTGGTGGCTTGCGCTTGGCTCTATTTCATTGTTGTAGACATTGTCCGCCTAAATGAGCCGTCCCATCTTGGTAGCTCACGACCATTCCCACCGAGCCACGCTATGACCTTGTCCTCACGTATTTATCATGGCCTTGGTCGGGTTTGGTCGGGTCAAGCATAGCGGTCGCTGCCTGCCTTGATCAATAGAGCTACTCCATTTTCACCTTGCTCGCGGTCTATTGCATGCCACCCTAGATCAGCGCTCCAGTAGCTAATTATGAGCGATTGCTTGTGGGCCGACTCATATCAGGGCACTGGTGCGCCTTGTAGGCGGCCAATTTGGCAATTTGGTCACCGCCGGCCATAGGCGCCGCCGCAGCCATAGGTTTGGGGTAAGTCCCACGCCATGGGAAAAGAATCAAATTGAGGGTGTTTTTGAGCTCGTGTTAACTTCCTCTATCTAGTGCTCATTTTTGTTTGGCTAGGGCGTGCATCGTCGATGTATTGACGCCACCTTGTCCGCACCGGAGCATCGCCACACCCACCGGGCGCACGTGGCTAGCTTGGCTCAAACTCCCTCTGACTCAACCGTCACCACAACATGAACCGTGGTGAGCCCCTAATGCCTCCCCGCCATCTCAACCGCCTTGTTCGAGCAATAGATCGCTGAAACAGCAGCACCGTTGCATGATTCCACCCGCCGTCGCAGATAGCATGCGGTGGTGCACCGTGCATCTCCGTTTCATTCCTTGGCGTTGCGCATTGGCTCGTAGTTCCCCATCGGATCGCTTATTGCGCTGAATCGGTCCCTGGGTGGCCGGCGTGGCCGCACGGCGCCGACTGAAGCGGCGCCAGTGAGCAGCGGGTGTCTCGAGGACCGGCTCAGTGTGAGGATGGGTTTGTTGGGGGTGCTGGATGAAAAAAGCACCTCTTGTGCAATAGTGAGCAATGGCGCCGGGAAATAACCGTGTAGTACGGGGACTATTCTACAAAAGCGCGGGCACACGCGCAGGCTCCCCACCATGGGCCACTTGCTTGGCTGGCCTGCTGCATGCATGGCCATTCCACGCGGGCCGCATTGGACTGCTGGGCCATAGTGGTTGCCGCCAGCCCGTTTTGAAGTCTAAAACATTTTCTAATTTAGTTTCTAAGGTAAATTGTAAATTCAATATAAATTTGTGTAGTGGACCAAAAATTGTGAAACTAATCTTGTTAGGTTCCTAAAATCATGCTCCATCTGCTAGTATATCTTATCCACAAAGTTCTATAATATTTGCAGGAGATCTTAAATTAAACTAAGATGCTTAATATTATTAAGATGCAAATATGTGGGAATTTTTGTGATAGAATGATGGTAGTGTTAGCTTTGAAAATTTTACAGTAGCTCCATAGTATTATTATGTGCCATCTGTAATTTTTGTAGCTTCAGAATAATTAGTTTGCTAAGGTAACTAATGAGCCCTAGTTTATATATATAGTAAATAAAAGGAAATAAAGAAACACCTAGGGATTTTATAACTAAAACATTGTGGGAAATTAGCGCCTAGTTCGACAACTTGGATACGTGGTCTAGTACGTTAGTCATCATAACTAGCTCATTAGCTTGAGAGGTGTAATTGTATTTTAAGAGTTAGGATCACCGTTGATTATTTACGTCTCTGCGTTGCATCCACGAATATCATAATAGCGACAACGATGGATCATGGAGTCGACCGAAGTAGCAGAGAAGATGGTACCTTGACGATCGTGTCATCATGATGGAACATTAAGTTTGGTTATATCTTACCCAGACAAACCCCGGTGCATAACCCCTATTATTCTGCACTTTATCTTATGCTTGTGCATGAAGTTTTAAGGAGTTGAATGAAAACCACTTGCATATATATATCCTTATCCTATGAGTCATACTAGTATGTTAGGATTGTGTAGATTGCTATGCTATAGGACCCGATAGAAGTCGAGTGATTACCTGTCACTCGTGGGAGATAGGAAAGATATTATTGTTGTTATTATATTACTATCACATGGAATATATATGAATGATAATTGGAGACTGGGTGGAATGGTACTTTGGATCTAGACTTGGTTAGGCAGTCGAGCGAGACTCGGATTGCACTTGTTCCACCTATGTCGATTGAGGGCCGTCTGTTGCTGTGGATGGTAGTTAGGTCAGACTTATTATCCTGAGCACATACTTGCTTATGGGAGCGGGAAGGCTCATTGCTCTCTTGTCGTGGGTTCCGTCTCTTTCCGGGCTAACTGATTAGAGGTGGGGATGGTGGAGGTCTAAGCACCATACTGAGTGTGGGACTCAGGAGTGGGGATTGGAGTCCATGTTTGGACGGGGACCTGGACCCCTTGACAGTAGAGTGGTGGGTTGGTCTTGCTTGTGCCTAGGGTACAAGCGGAGCGTGTGTTTCGGGGTACCCAATTGGGATACATTGATTCACGAATCACCGTGTGATACGGTACGACTTGGCTATGGTCTAGCATCATAGTAAGAACTGGAACTTGAAAGGTGATAAAATGGTTCTGATTGCTTACCACCTGCTTGAAAGTAGCATAGGTGCTTACATAGAATGGTTAGTTAATGAACTAATGGTGACTGCTAATAAAATTGAATATAAGGATGCATGCTTAGTAATGCTTCCTGTAGATGCAATAACCTACAAGCCAGATAGCCTTGCATATCCTTGGAGTCTTTTCTTTCCTTCTGACGGGTAAGCCTTGCGGAGTATAATTGAATACTCAAGGTTTGTTCTACCCTGTTGCAGGTGATAGGAACATGTGGAGCTGACACTTGTGTGTGGAAACCTCCTGGTGGGCTCAGCGAGGATTTCCTTAACATTGCGGACATAGAGTTTATTTGAAACTTCCACCCAAAATGTTTTACAATAGAAAAACTTATATCCTGTTATGATGTATATAATAGATCATCATGTTAATGTTTAACTTGTAATTAAATGATTTTATTTTCGCTAAAACTCTAATAACATGGTTATATCTCGCTGTTATAAACAATAAATATTATACTCTGATGTTGCATGAAAAGGGATGTAATAAATGGCTAAAATGTTGTAAGCTTTATTCTCCCATTTATGATCCTGTTGAAAATGTGGATTTTTGGGTTCTCCCATAGGGTGTGCTCGATAGAACTGTTTAAATTAGCTCGCTCTTGGGATGTTAGTGTCTAATGGAAGACAAGCACCTTCAAAAGTGAGTTATTTTACGCGGTTCTGCCACAGGTGGTATTATAGTATAAATGAGGAAATAAAGCTTCGAAACCCTTTTCTAAATTAAAATTTTGATAACCTATTTTTGCAAAAAAGTTGGGGCGTGTAACTACAAAGTATATAAGTAGCCCCATTACTATGGTTGAACATCCAGAATAGGTTTAACTAGGTTCTCTCCGGTGGACTGACCTCGCGTAGTGTACGATCATTAAGTCAGTCACGCTAGTAATGCGTTAGTCATTGTGACCATATTGCTGGTAGATGCACCCTTCGTAGATGTCACACGTGTCGTATTGTGCACGACTAACCCATCCTTGTTTCGGAGTTATCACTGCACTATGACTTTGTGTTCTGCATTCGCCTGTGGTTCATGCCTGCCGCAACCCACGTCTCCCCGTACTCTTTTCTACGCTCTTGTCGGACCCTTGCCCTGTAGCCGTATTACTCATTAATGGCCTCGGACATTGCTCTCCTCGAGCGTGCGAAAAATTTAGTCGATTCATTTGTAGTGGCCCCACGCAGGAATCAAGGAGGACTGCGCTAGGACCACTGACCGCTCTGCCATTATAAGCAGGGCCTGGCCTAGTCATTGTTAGCACCACTCGGTGCACTCTAGCTCATCTAGCCCTTCCTCTTGAGCAAGCCTTTCACTCCATCCTTCCTTGCAACCACCGCCAGGGATGGCAGGAGCCTGGGTTAGTAGTTACTGCCTAAACACTAAGGTTTTTCCCAAAATCCTATATGCCACCCTACAAAAACTCAGGGTCAAGGATCGTCCCGAGTATGAGGGCCATGAGTATGAGAAACTTGGCACTAAGT
The DNA here is from genome assembly GCF_019320115.1 of Miscanthus floridulus. Taxonomy (NCBI): domain Eukaryota; kingdom Viridiplantae; phylum Streptophyta; class Magnoliopsida; order Poales; family Poaceae; genus Miscanthus; species Miscanthus floridulus. Next base: position 105,816,881 of record NC_089581.1, read on the forward strand.
GATGTGAGGTCACCATCTACATTAGGAAGAGTGAAGAGCTCCCTGACATCATTGAATCCTGGAATGTGACCACAGCCGGGTTTCGCTTCATCGACACCTACCAAGTTGTGGCCCGCAAAGCCTTACGGTACCTTTGCTAGATCTATGAAGAGCCCATTGCTCGTACCCCTATGAGGTTCTTTCCACCTTTGGAAAAGAATCAACAGGTATGGAGGGCTCGTATGGAGGCTTTGCAAGGGCGGGATGCACAAGAGGACAACCCCACTGTGGTGCACTCGACCATGTACTTGCTTCCTCAGGATGAGCGGTATGATCGGTAGGCCTCAGAGCTAAGGGGGTGCCCCCATTGAGTCGAGGAAACTAAGATCTTCTCTAGGATGCTCCAAGTGTAGCTCACTGAAGCGCATGCCAGTATGGTAGCCACAAAGAGTCAGGAGACTACCATGTCGAAAGCCCTAAAGGAGGCTGAAGATTGGCATGTCCATCAGTTGGGAGAGGCCTACCTTGTCACCAGGGCCAAGCAGAGGATGTTGGCTGCTGAAAGGCAGGATCCCTTGATCATGGAGGGAATCCATGTCCATCCGCCAGAAAGAAGGAGATCCGGTGTTGCAGTACCGCCAGCACCTCCACCCTCGAAAGTGTTAGAAGTAGAGCCCTTGCTTCCCCTCACTCAGACACTGCCCAGAGAGGAGGCGAATCCTTAGCCTAGGCGGTAGAAGAATCCACTGGGCTTAGGAATGAAGATGTGTGGTCCAACAAAGTAGAATAGTTGCCTTGGGAAGATGTACCCGTAGTTAGTAGTGCCTTTCATTGCTGTCCTCTAGTATTGTAATCTTTCTGTTGTATTTCATCCGTAGTTGTCAAGATTGTTCGGTCATAGGGAAGGTGAATGATGTGTCGTGAATGGGAGAGTGAGTGCCTATATGTTGTACCAGTATAAGGACATTTGGAATGTGCATTTTATTTATTTTGCTATGTTTATTGTGTACATCTGCCCTTAGGTCTCATTAGATGTGCATAGGATTTTCAAGACAACCTTAAGTGGGTGACAAGAGAAGCTACTATTCTGATGCGAGCAAGACTGGCCGTGATTGGATAACCTAGGACATTGTATCAACTAATTGTGGATGTCCCAACAGAGCACTTGAGTTTCCTTGAATTAAATCCATCGTGGGATTTGATTTCCTTGTTCCTTGTTGTGAAAGGAATCCTTGTTGCTTGAATCTTCCCTTGCAATACTCCTTTTATTCTGCGGTCTATGACCACACTGTTTTCACTATGTGTAAGTTGGTAAAGTGGCCTAGTTAATAGCTTATGGTGCCATGATAAAACCGAGGGTCCCTGTTGAACAGCTACCACATGGTGATGCTGCTCGGCATGCACTGGTATCGAGGTTGTTGACCAAGCAACTTTACCAAGTTACACCGCCGGACCGCTTTTGATACAAAATATTCTTCTTGGAAATATTCAGGTGTTCGAACAGGAAATCCACAATGGGTTGATGAAATAGTGTTCTCCCAAAGTAAATAAGAGAATGTGGTTTTGGAGGAAGCATGTATGTCGCGATCTTAGTTCATACAAAAGGTTGGCGCATATTGTGAACAAGGAAGGAAAAGAAAAGAAGAACAACAAGGAAAAGTTAGCCCTCGGGTAGTGGGGAGTGGTAGTAAAAGCCTGAGTGGACGTCATGTCCCAAGCCCTATGTCTAGCTCAACCACATTACGCACGTCGGTCACTATTGCCACGTGCCTTGCGGATGTAACACCCTAGGTGTTAGGCTTGCATAATTTGACTTGCATTGCATGAGCATGAGCATCAAACATTCATACTTAAGCTTTTACATTTGAAACATGTGATCAAAACATATGAAACATATTTGTTATTTTATGTTTCTTTGTATATATGCATATGATCATGAGTGAATACATGTAAATGGTTGATGTGAGTCACTAAAACATCTTAGCTCCACTTAGGATGACTAATGGAACATTGTTCATGAAGATCACTTTGTCTAATCAAGTCCTTAAGTGATGCTATGTATGTTGACCTAGAAAGTGAAATGTGTGACCAATGTATGAAATGTTTGTGTGACCTTATGAATAGCTTAAACATGTTTAGAATGTCATTATGAACAACTTTGGTATTCATGACTAAGGCTAATTTGGTCACTAAGTCATAGTTCAAGTGATAGTCATCATTTGAATGTAGTAGGTTTGATCAAGTTTGAACTATATGATAGATACTTTGCATGGATGTGGTCACTAAAGCAAAGTTGTAGTATTTCATGAGAGGAACAACTTTTATTTTTGGGTCATAAGCTAGTTCCGCTCCTAACATGCTTGAAATTAGCTCACAAGAATCAAGGCTTCACTGTTTTTCAACACTTAGAATTTTGCTAAGTCATTTTCGACAGACAGTGTGACGAGCTCAACTTTAGGCTGATTTTACTCCCTAACTGTTGTGAATTAGGAGACATTTTCTTAAGCATTTTTGTAGCTGGTACTTAGGGCTATAGGTTTTGTTCAGTTGGTTTGCACTAAGGAGCTACATATTAAGAGTTTGATCGCTAGATAATTTCTTACGCTTTCTAGAATGTCCACAACCATATGATTTTGATGTATATAACTCCAGTTATGAGTAAAACCAGTAGCTACTATTTTGTGGTGTAGTAAATGAATTGTTGAAGTGTTTGATTAAGTAATCAAGAAGAGATATGCACATACTCAGTCAAATGTGATGTACTTATTATTACTTTAACACCATGCAGTTAAGAATACTTACACGAATGCATTCATCATGTGTCATCATACTATACTTGTCAACGTATATGCATTCGCAATATCGTATGCCATATTCATGCATCTAGGATCGACAGAAGAGATAACATTGTAGGAATTCAATGAAGGAGAGGAAAGGGACCAGCAGGAGATTCCTCAAGCCACAGCTCCCGAAGAAGAGGAGCAAACCCCAGAAGAGCTTCCAGAGTGCCCTGACCACCGCCCCACTTCTTTTCTGAAAGGCAAGCCCTAGAGCATTCTAAGTCTCCCAGTGTTTTGCAAAATATTACTTGAGTCCTTTATATTGATGCATTAGGTTACAAGAGTTGTCTAGAAACACTTGATGCATGGAACTACCTTGTCAAGAAATACACCTTTAACCCTATGTAGCTCTAGGATTGAATATATGCTTAGCCCTGCTTAGACCGGTAGAAGTCGGGTGATTTCCTGTCACCTGCGAGATATAGGTGGATACCAAAGCACGGTTGGCTATATTTGCTATCGTAGAAAAGAACCATGGGGTAAAAGTAAATGGAGGCCGGGTGGAGTCTATGATAGGATGACTCATGTGATTCCATCTATGCCGATTAAGGACCGTACCATTGTTGGACCTTTTGACAAGATTGAACGCATGCCTATCACTTAGCTGGCCGGATAACTCGTTCCGACCATGAAGCTGAGTAGCTCAACTCAAGCTAGACCCCGCTCTATCAAAGTGCGCACTCTAGATGGTAGTAAGGATGTGTGGGGAGCTAGACATGAGCCCAAGGGCAGGCCGGGCCTGAACGTCCTGGCAGTTAGTTGTCCTTGATTGTGTGGCACTAGGCGAACCCACGAAATGTGTACTTGAGTTGTACCAAAGGTGACCTATGGCGACTAATGATCTGGTCTGCCAAGGTTTGTGTTAGGAATAAATTCCTAGCTGGTTGAAATTGATTCGAATCGCTGTCTCTCCCGGATAGTGAGAAACTTGGCTAGCTCCAGCATCATAGTAATGGTATTATAGAATATGATGGTTTGGATAAACACGGAATAACCATACCTACTATGGTTACTATTGTATGCTCTTAAAATGATGTATCACATGTTTGGCATAGGATAGTTGCTAATTGAGGGATGGATAGTTATAATTAACCTGATAACGGATTTATAATTGTATAACTAAGTTAATCGCTTTTTATGCAAATGTTGTCAAGCTACCTCCACTTATATAGCCTTGCATAATCCTTGGAGTCAATTTATTTCTAGTTTATGACGGGTAAGTCTAGCTGAGTACCTTTTTGTACTTAGGGTTTTATTCCCATTGTTGTAGATGCACAGTATTTCATGGTTATTGCAAGAGTTGCTTCTATCCCGTTGTGGATGAGGAGTAAGGCTTGGGCAGACTTCTTTACTGATCCCTCTATATGCTTTTGTGGACTGTGATCGTATGTTGGCAGATGCTACTTTTGAACTTAATTTGCTTCCGCTATTATCTATCAAACTTTGTTTGTAATAACTTTAGTTCATACTCTGATGAAGGAAATGTATTTGTGAACATTATGTAATATGTGACATGTATGTTGAATCATGTACGATCTTGGTTGTATGTGGATCATTTATCGAGACCTGTCATGGTACTCGATAGACTACCAAGTTTATATGGGCTGAAGTATGATAGTGCGACCACTTGCGGGCTACCATTGTACTTGTGCTCTTATAAATTGGTCGGTTCTGCGACAGCTGGCATCAGAGCAAGGTTCAACGTAAATTGTCACATGTGTATTTAAAACAAAAGTTTTTGTTTTCCAAAACCATTTTCTAGCAACTAATAGCTATGTAAATAGGTATTTGAAATCTAAAGTGTGCCAGTGATCACTTTCCTTATGCCCAAATTAAGGACTATTAGGTGGCTATTTAAGTACTAACTTGGGGGTTTTTATTTTCGTCATCCATACGGCGTGCTATTGTATGGATGCCATTATTTGAATGGTAATGTATGGATCAAAAGCCTCTACGCCAAGGTAAGAAGGTAAGTTGATGAGTGGCATGACCGCAAGATGTGAGCGTGCGGTCAGGGAGAGTTAGCTTTGGTACGGCTATGTATGCATGCTTGCATGTGTATATGGTGCGTATTTAATTGTGGGTATAAACTGTCATCGGGTAGCTTTGATACGGAAGTATATGTATGGGTATACATATATGGAAGTATTTAGATTTACATTCTGCACATATAATTGTGGGGCTGGGCTGAAATGAAACTCTTATGCAGGTACACTAACAACAAAACATGTAGCTTGACTAGTTACACTATATATGAGAGAACATATGTATGCCACTGTGTATGCCGTTAGAAACAATTTTTCCTAAGTTTGTGAGGACATACGGAATGTGCATGCATCATAATAATAATTAATCAATACTTACATTGTTCCTCCCCTTATAAATTTCTTACTCGGTTATGTAACTCTTATCCATTATGGCCTTGTCTCACAAAAGTTGTATATGTTGATAGTATAGATGGTAGCACCAGTTGGATGTGAGGATTTCCTGATGGTATTCGGAACTCCTGCTTTGCTTTGCAGAGTTTTGCACTTTGCGGGGTATCATGAGCCACCTCTCTATCATTGGAATGAAGATCGAGTACCTGGAGGGACATCCATGGTATGAAGTGAGGTTAACCATACCAGCCCGCGCACAAGCACCCTTCTAGCAAGAGTGGAAGGCAGAATCTGAAGGGAAAACTCCTTGAGAGGCTGCCCAAGTTGTGGCCTTTGAGGTGTTGAGTCAGATCTGTCAGCGGCATGGGGATGCACTTACCGGCAGTGCCGCTGGTATGTTTCCTAGGGTGGATCCATCCACAGCAATATGGGAATAACACAACCAAAATGCATTGATCCGAGATTGGGATGAGCAGGCCAATAGCTCTAGTCCCGCTATGAGTGCCATGTTTGTGGTGATGAAGATGTTCTGTACACGCCAAGACACTAGAAATTTCTGGCAGGAATCATACACCACTTGCATGGACAAGCTCATGAGAGCTGAAGCCGCACAACGTAAGCTCAAGAAGCGTGTGTGCAAGCATAAGAAGGCAGCAAGTGAGGCCCAATGGGAATCTGACCAAGCCTATGCAGCTTTGGGCAATCTCCATATCCAAATGGAGCAAGTGGATCAACAGAGAGCAGCAGCCCAAGAAGCTAGAGTGGATGATCAAGCATTGCTTACAAGACTACGGGAGCAGCTGGAAGCCACCCATGTCGAGGCATCCACAGCTATGCGCCAGCGAGACGCAGCAAACAACCATGCCACTGCAGTAAGAATAGAACGAGATAGTCACTGCGCCATCAGTGCTATGCAAGACCATGCTGAGAGGGATTTGCGTCGGTAGCTTGCACAGGCTCAACTTCGAGTGATGGACCTTCAGCATGAGGTGCATTATCTGAACAACCAGCTGAACCCTATCCTTGATGGGGAAGAAGATGGTCCAAATATGGAGGAAGATGATGACGAGGACGAGGAAGAAGTTGAGCTAGAGGAGGGAGATGATCCTATCTCTGACCTCGACAGTGATCATAATGAGGATTAGATTGCTTAGTGATTAGTGGAAATGCTTGATGTATCATCGCTATCTATGTAATGGACCTATAGTTTGAGTTTGGTGTTGGTGATTGGACTATCATGTAATATTGGTAGTTGCATGTTATCTCACATTTGGTTAAACGCTAATGCAATTCTAGTTCATTTATCGGTGATCGTGGTTTGAATGTTAACACGTTGCGAGCCCGATAAGTGATCAAATTGGTGGTGTCATGTTGCAAGAATAAATTATTATGCCTCTACTTTTATTGTATGAATTTAAGATTTTCTCTAGTAATTTTAGTTTGGCATGACTATATAATTTATCTATAATCTCTTGACATCAACCAATAATCACTTGTTGTTGCAACTTTGTAGATGACTCGCACCCGTGCCGGAGCAAGCAGCAGCCATGATGGCAATGACGGTGACTTACCACCACCACCACCACCACCACCGTCTGCTCAGGAGTTCTTTGCCCAATTCTTGGGAAGCCAAAGGACTATGGAGGAAACTTTGCGCCTCATTGCGCAGAACACGGCTCGTGCCCACCCACACCAACAGGGGCCTGAGCCAAACTAGTACAGCACCTTTAAGGAATTTCTAGATACAAAGCCTCCTATTTTCAAGGTGGCAGAGGAACTGCTCTAGGCGGACGAGTGGCTCAATACTATTGAGCAAAAGTTTTGTCTGCTAAGGGTCACCGAGCACTAGAAGGCTGAGTATGCGTCCCATCAGCTACAGGGATCGGCAGGGATTTGGTGGACACATTTCTTGTCCTCTCTACCTGCTAATGCACATGTAACATGGGAGCAGTTCAAGTTGGCCTTTCGGGGACATCACATTCCCCTAGGGCTGATGCACATGAAGGTGGCTGAATTTATGAGGCTCACACAAGGGACTAAGACCCTCACTGAATATATGCATGCTTTCAACAACCTATCTAGGTATGCCCTAGGTTTTGTTGATACCAAAGAAAAGAAGATAGAAAGTTTCAAGTGGGGTCTTGGCACGAAGCTGATGAAGACTATGGCCAACTCCAAGTGCACCACCTACAATGAGTTTATTAGCGATGATTTGACCTAGGAAAACCATAACAATATGCATGCGGTAGCTAAGGGCCGCAAGAGGTCAATTGAGGCAGGTGCCTCCGGATCTTCATAGTCTAGAGCTCCAATAACAGCTAGACCACCGTTCCACCCACCTGCACCTAAGTTTAGGCCTCCACCACCAAAAGCTCAGAACAGCAGGCCTCAGAAGGTATTTTGTAAGGCATTCACTATTGCCTTACCCAAAGGGAATGGCGGTTAGGGAAGCTCCATAGGACCTAGGAGTAATCAACCCTGCTACAACTACAATCAAGTGGGTCATTGGGCCAAAGAATGCCCCCACCCTAAGAAGAACGACAATCAGAATCGGAACAATCAGAGGCACACAAACTCAAGGGCACATCCTAGATACATGCACTATACTGCTGTTGAGGAGGTGCCCGCAAGAGAAGTTGTCACGACTGGTATGTTTCTTGTCAACAAGCATCCCGCTATTGTTTTATTTGATTCGGGAGCTTCTCATTCATTTATGAGCCAATCATTTGCATCTAGACATGATCAGAAAATAATTGAAGTAAGCAAGGGTGGTTATAGTATAAGTTTAGCTAGGGCTACTATCTCTACAAATAAGATGGTTAGGAATGTGCTCATCTCTATACAAGAGAGGGAGTATACGATGGATTTGATAGTATTGCTCGGATTATCTTTAGATGTGATCTTAGGCATGAAATGGATGAGCGATCATGGTGTTCTCATTGACTCTAGCACTCGTACCATTATATTGAGAGAACCAAAGGGAGGTAATGCTTTCCTAGTTCCACTTTCCCGAAATTTTGAACTCCAACACTTGGCTTGTGCAATCCAAACCACTACCCTTTGTGATATCCTAGTGGTTTGTGAGTTTTCTAATGTATTCCTAGAGGAGTTACCAGGTTTACCGCCTGATAGGGATGTGGAATTTAAGATTGAGTTAGTGCCAGGTACGGCACCTATCTCAAGGAGGCCTTATAGGATGCCACCAAATGAGTTAGCAAAACTTAAAAGTTAGCTACAAGATCTATTGGAGAAAGGTCTCATTCAACCCAGTTCATCTCCATGGGGATGTCCAGCATTGTTTGTGAAGAAGAAGGACAAGTCCTTGAGAATGTGTGTGGATTACAGATCGGTTAATGCGGTGACCATCAAAAACAAGTATCCTTTGACTCGCATCGACATCTGGTTTGATCAGTTGGCAAAAGCAAAGGTATTCTCCAAGATCGACTTGAGATCAGGCTATCATCAGATAAAGATCAGGCTAGAGGATATACCAAAAACTGCTTTTTCCACTAGGTACGACTTATATGAGTATTTGGTTATGTCTTTCGGACTAACGAATGCTCCTGCCTACTTCATGTACTTGATGAATTTTGTATTCATGCCCGAACTCAACAAGTTCATGGTAGTGTTTATCAATGATATATTGATTTATTCGGAGAATGAGGCAGATCATGCAGAGCATCTGAGGATTGTTCTATCCAGATTGAGGGAGCATAAGCTATATGCAAAGTTTAGCAAGTGTGAATTTTGGTTGAGCAAGGTACCTTTCTTAGGTCATATCTTATCAAGAGATAGAATATCGGTAGACCCATCAAAAGTACAAGAGGTCATGGATTGAAAGGCCCCGACTTCGGTTCATGAAGTTCAGAGTTTTCTAGGGTTAGCAGGATATTATTGTCGTTTTATTCTGGATTTCTCCAAGATAGCTAAGCCCATGACTAGGACACTTCATAAAGATGAGAAGTTCAAGTGGACACTAGAGTGTGAAGTAGCTTTTCACACACTAAGGACCTTGTTAACTACAGCTCCTATTTTAGCACAACCCGACATTGAAAAGCCTTTCGATGTGTTCTGTGATGTATCGGGTATAGGTTTGGGGTGTGTGCTCATGCAAGAAGGAAGAGTTATTGCATATGCTTCTTGGCAGTTGAGGAAACATGAAGTCAACTACCCTACTCATGATTTAGAACTTGTAGCAGTTGTTCATGCATTAAAGGTATGGAGACATTATTTGTTGGGCAATGTATGTCATATATATACGGACCATAAAAGTCTCAAGTATATCTTTACCCAACCTGAGCTGAATATGAGATAGCGAAGATGGCTAGAGCTGATTAAGGACTACAATTTGGAAGTGCACTACCATCTAGGGAAAGCCAATGTTGTAGCCGATGCACTTAGTCAGAAATCTCATTGCAACACTATGGAAGCATTGTTGGAAGATGGCTTTAACTTACTACATCATGTTGTACTGCATAATATCACTATCAGTTGTTCACTTGAGAGTAAAATCATAGAACTATAGAAGACAGATGTAGGTATATTTCACATCAAGAGAAAGATGCAAGAGCAAGAAATGAAGCATTTCAGATTAGATGAAAGAGGTGTGCTATGGTTTGAGGACCGACTTGTGGTACCGAAAGACCGTGAGCTTAGAAATCAAATTTTAGATGAAGCTCATTCATCCAAATTGTCTATCCATCTGGGTAGTAGTAAGATGTATCAAGATTTGAAAACTCATTTTTGGTGGACTAAGATGAAGAAGGAGATCGTAGCCTATGTCGCTAGGTGCGATAACTGCAGTAGAGTAAAAGTTGTTCATATGAAATCTGCCGGATTACTTTAGTCATTACCTATTCTAGGTTGGAAATGGGAAGAAATTAGTATGGACTTTATCACAGGCCTTTCGGTGACACAACAAGGTCATGATTCCATATGGGTCATTGTAGATCGCCTCACCAAGTTAGCACATTTTATACCGGTGAACACAACAGATCACGTAGTGAAATATGCCAAACTGTATGTTTCGCAGATTGTGAGATTACATGGAATACCTAGGACAATAATCTCAGATCGAGGACCATAGTTCATAGCTTGTTTCTAGGAGCACTTGCACCAAGCTTTGGGAACTAAGCTAATTAGAAGTTCGGCATACCATCCACAAACTTTCAGATAGACTGAGCGAGTGAACCAGATCTTAGAAGATTTGTTGAGAGCTTGTGTTATATCTTTCAAGGGTTCATGGGAGAAATGGTTACCATTAGCTAAGTTTTCCTACAACAACAGTTATCAAGCAAGCATCAAGATGGCTCCTTTTGAAGCCTTGTACGGCAAAAAATGTAGAACTCCATTGAATTGGATTGAGCCCGGTGAAAGGAGATACTTTGGTATCGACTTTGTCACTGAAGCTGAAGAGCAAGTGCATATTATTCAACATCATATGAAAGCCGCTCAGTCTAGACAAAAGAGTTATGCTGATAAAAGAAGAAGACCACTGACTTTTGAAGTGGGAGACTAAGTGTACTTGAAAGTGTCACCCATGAAAGGAGTGCAGAGATTTGGAGTGAAAAGGAAGCTCATGCCTAGATATGTAGGGTCGTACAAGATTATTGAATGGAAAGGGAATGTCGCTTATAAGTTACAACGTCCACTGGAGATGAGTGCAATATTCGATGTCTTCCATGTTTCTCAGTTCAAGAGATGTCTTCGTGTACCTGAGGAAGCCATTGCACCCACCAGCATTAAGCTCCAATCGGATTTGACCTATGAAGAGAAGCCAATCCGAGTGTTAGAAGAGATGGAAAGAGTGACCCGGAGTAAGATCATTAAGTTCTATAAGGTGGTGTGGAACAATCACAGTGAACAAGATGCCACATGGGAACAAGAGGATTATTTATGAGAGGTTTATCCCACCTTTTTCCAAGATTGGTAGGTCTTGCAAATCTTAGGATGAGATTTTTATAAGGGGGAGGGGCTGTAACACCCTAGGTGTTAGGCTTGCATAATTTGACTTGCATTGCATGAGCATGAGCATCAACCATTCATATTTAAGCTTTTACATTTGAAACATGTGATTGAAACATATGAAACATATTTGTTATTTTATGTTTCTTTGTATATATGCATATGATCATGAGTGAATACATGTAAATGGTTGATGTGAGTCACTAAAACATCTTAGCTACACTTAGGATGACTAATGGAACATTGTTCATGAAGATCACTTTGTCTAATCAAGTCCTTAAGTGATGCTATGTATGTTGACCTGGAAAGTGAAATGTGTAACCAATGTATGAAATGTTTGTGTGACCTTATGAATAGCTTAAACATGTTGAGAATGTCATTATGAACAACTTTGGTATTCATGACTAAGGCTAATTTGATCACTAAGTCATAGTTCAAGTGATAGTCATCATTTGAATGTAGTAGGTTTGACCAAGTTTGAACTATATGATAGAGACTTTGCATGGATGTGGTCACTAAAGCAAAGTTGTAGTATTTCATGAGAGGAACAACTTTTATTTTTGGGTCATAGGCTAGTTCAGCTCCTAACATGCTTGAAATTAGCTCACAAGAATCAAGGTTTCACTATTTTTCAACACTTAGAATTTTGCTAAGTCATTTTCGACTGACAGTGTGACGAGCTCAACTTTGGGCTGATTTTACTCCCTAACTGTTGCAAATTAGGAGAAGGTTTCTTAAGCATTTTTGTAGCTAGTACTTAGGGCTACAGGTTTTGTTCAGTTGGTTTGCACTAAGGAGCTACGTATTAAGAGTTTGATCGCTAGCAAATCGCATCGTTAGGCTAGGATCGTGGGTCTAATGGCCGAATCGGATTGGCTTCGGTGGCCGACCGCCGCTAGAGCGCGAATGCCATGTGGAGGCGGTGAGGCCACACGTCGCCACCGGTCTGATCAACCAGGCCATGTTGAGCCACAGCGTGGCTTCAACCTCCCCAGCGCTCGCCCATGATGCCCCACGCTCCCATTTGCATTTCTCTACCTCCTCCTTCACCATAGCGCTCGTCCGCAGCGCCGCCGAGCACCGCACCACGTCCGCCATCGCCTCACGTGTGCTCCACCATACTACCACTGCCTACATCTAGCCCACAACTGTGCCACGTCCCCCTCCACCTCCTCGATGTAACTGCTACATCGGAAGAGCTTCGGTGAGGGCGTATTCGCCATTTTCATCTTGCCGGAGATCTCGGCCGCCATGGCCGCCCCCACGGCAAGCTCGCCACCGCACTACTCCCACGCACATTCTTCCTTATTCTTCACATTAGGGCTTGGTTAGGATGTGTGTTAGCTTGTGTCATGATGTTACTATGATTCGTTGCTCCACTGGCACAGAACACGATGACCCGCGCCGCCGCGCTCACACCTCTACGCCACCGTGCACGTGGCCAGAGCTCGTCGGAGCACCTCGCGCCACCTAGGCCACCTAGATAGATCCGTATGGTCACCATTATGCTGGTGCACTCCTCGCCTGGACTCGCTGAGGCTGAAGATGGTTGGTGCACCGCAGAGCAGCGTCGTCGTGCCACCATGGCCGGCGATGAGCACGCTCCACCATACCTACGCTGCCACAACCAAGGTCACTAGATGCGGGTTGGTCTGTAGATCACGTCGGTGCAGTTGTTTTGGCCGGAGACCTCGCCGTCAGTGAGATATCGCCGGGGAAACATCGTGCCCTACTTCTGGCTCGCTGACGGGTGGCCCCCGCTGTGGACCAGTGGGACCCCTCTGTCAGCGACTGTGTATTAGGGTTTTTGCTATTTCTTTCACAGATTTAGATGCAATCTTTGAAAAATGATAAGTTAAGCTGTAGAGATCCAAATCTTGTGAACCAAATTTTGTAGTGTTCCTTAGTAAGTGTAGTATTTTATAAAAATATGATATGTACAGGTTCTGATATTTTTATTGGAGATTTAAATGTGTTTAGATAAATGCTTTTTGTATGTTTACAATTTTGTAAATTAGATATCTTGAGCTAGAAAACTCCTAAAATTGTGATTCCAATTTTGTTGGTTTTGTATTGACATATTCTAGCTAGGAAAAATATTAAGCTTGCTGTAAACTTGATTGAAATATGCTCTTTCTATTTATTTATTAATAAATGGCATTTTCTAAGGAAATTTGTAAAGATGAAAATAGGTAATATATTACTATGAAAATTTTTGTATAGTAGTATGGCACTAATGTGAAGCTAGGAAAAATATATAATCTATTGCTTGACACTTTTCTATAGAGTTTTATATTTTCACTAAAATAACCCTTGCTAGCTTGTCATTTTTGCATAGGATGTTATACATGTGCAAATAGTATGAAATTTTCACAGTAGCCTATTGTGAGCATTAGGAGTCTACTGTAAGTTTCTTAGAATTTATTGTGCACATTTGGTGTATGTTTATTATTTACCCTAATTATTTAATTAAATTAATAATGGCATTTAAGTAATTAAATTGGGGTTCACCATGATGTTTTCTATGATTCTTGTGAGGCATAGTAACTGTTGATGTTTATAGTAAGGTGTAGAAGCCATTGATTGTATGCAACTAACTAATTATCACTTTATAATTTAAATACAAGGTTGCATGTATAGTTTTGATTGTGTGGATGATTTCATATGGATGATGGTCTTTGCTGTAAAACTTGTTAATAACAAAGTTGTAGATAACTTAATAGTCTACCTTGTGTTAAATTTTCACCATTATAGGACTTAGGGTTTTAGAATTCTGGCTGTTACAAGTTTGCTGTCCGAAATGTTTACTTTCTAGACATATTTGATTGAATGATTTGTTTGCCCTATATAACTGTTGAATCACAGTAAGAGTCTTAAAAGAGAGTTGTAGATAATTTCTTACGCTTTCCAGAATGTCCATAATAATATGATTTTGATGTATATAACTCCAGTTATGAGTAAAACCAGTAGCTGTTGTTTTATGGTGTAGTAAATGAATTGTTGAAGTGTTTGATTAAGTAATCAAAAAGAGATATGCACATACTCAGTAAAATATGATGCACTTATTATTACTTTAACACCATGCTATTAAGAATACTTACATGAATGCATTCATCATGTGTCATCATACTATACTTGTCGGCATGTACGCATTTGCAATATCTTATGCCATATTCATGCATCTAGGATTGACAGAGGAGATAACGTTGCTGGAATTCAATGAAGGAGAGGAAGGGGACCATCAGGAGATTCCTCACGCTGCAGCTCCCGAAGAAGAGGAGCAGACCCCAGAAGAGCTTCCGAAGTGCCCTGACCACCGCCCCACTTCTTTTCTGAAAGGCAAGCCCCAGAGCATTCTAAGTCTCCCAATGTTTTGCAAAACATTACTTGAGTCCTTTATGATTGATGCATTAGGTTATAAGAGTTGTCTGGAAACACTTGATGCATGGAACTACCTTGTCCAGAAATACACCTTTAACTCTATGTAGGTCCAGGATCGAATATATGCTTAGCCCTGCTTAGACCGGTAGAAGTTGGGTGATTTCCTATCACCTGCGAGATATAGGTGGATACCAAAGTACGGTTGGCTATATTTGCTATCATAGAAAAGAACCATGGGGTAAAAGTAAATGGAGGCCGAGTGGAGTCTATGGTAGGATGACTCATGTGATTCCGTCTGTGCTGATTAAGGACCGTACCATTGTTGGACGTTTTGACAAGATTGAATGCATGCCTATCACTTAGCTGGCCGGATAACTCATTCCGACCGCAAAGCCGAGTAGCTCAACTCAAGCCAGGCCCTGCTCTGTCAAAGTGTGCACTCTAGATGGTAGTAAGGATGTGCGAGGAGCCAGACATGAGCCCAAGGGTAGGCCAGGCCTGAACATCCTGACAGTTGGTTGTCCCTGATTATGCGGCGCTGGGCGAACCCGTGAAATGTATACTTGAGTTGTACCAAAGATGACCTAAGGTGACTAATGATCTGGTCTATCTGGGTTTGTGTTAGGAATAAATTCCTAGCTGGTTGAAATCGATTCGAATCACCGTCTCTCCTGGATAGTGAGAAACTTGGCTAGCTCTAGCATCATAGTAATGGTATTATGGAATATGATGGTTTGGATAAACATGGAATTACCATACCTGCTATGGTTACTATTGTATGCTCTTAAAATGATGTATCACATGTTTGGCATAGGATAGTTGCTAATTTAGGGATGGATAGTTATAATTAACCTGATAACGGATTTATAATTGTATAACTAAGTTAATCGCTTTTTATGCAAATGTTGTCAAGCTACCTCCACTTATACAGCCTTGCATAATCCTTGGAGTCAATTTATTTCTGGTTTATGACGGGTAAGTCTAGCTGAGTACCTTCTCGTACTCAGGGTTTTATTCCCATTGTTGCAGATGGCACAGTATTTCATGGTTATTGCAAGAGTTGCTTCTATCCTGCTGTGGATGAGGAGTAAGCCTTGGGCGGGCTTCTTTACTAATCCCTCTATATGCTTTTATGGACTGTGATCGTATGTTGGCACTGTATTAAACTATGTTGGCAAATGCTACTTTTGAACTTAATTTGCTTCTACTATTATCTACCAAACTTGGTTTGTAATAACTTTATTTCATACTCGGATGAAGGAAATGTATTTGTGAACTTTATGTAATATGTGACATGTATGTTGAATCATGTACGATCTTGGTTGTATGTGGATCGTTTATCGAGACCCGTCGTGGTACTCGACAGACTATCGGGTTTATATGGGCTCAAGTATGACAGTGCGACCGCTTGCGGACTGCCATTGTACTTGTGCTCTTATAAATTGGTTGGTTCTACGACAGCGGACGCCGTTAGTGTCAGGGTCCACTGGTACCCCGTTCTCATGTAACCACGACATTATGCTGCATCCACTGTACTCGTGCACTGTGCGCTTCTCCTTTTCTCGGCATTCGGTCGGCTCTTGATCCTTGCCCTCATTCCTATATCAGACCCCCATCCTATTTTCCCTTTTGGGGACATGGCTGCTCGCACACCTCCCTTATCAAGTGAACCCCCTCTCCTCTCCTTTTTCCTCCCTCCACTCAAGCTCGCGTAGGGAGCACACCTAGGTTGACGCTCTTCCCACCTCGTGACCATCAGTGTTTCCCTTCCACATCGCCTCCACTTCTGGTGCGCTGCGCCCCACCTCCGTTTGCCACTATAAGATGCCCTTGGTCCTTGCTCTTCTTCTTCATCCTCATCCCCTTGAATCCAAAGTAGAGCTACGAGACCCAGTCATCGTTCATGGAACTAGGTTCACCAGTTAGAGATGATTGTGTAATCTGAGAAGAAGAAAGGATCTGGTTTTTATCGAAGAAGTTCAAGTCCACCTTTGGTTAGTTGGTCGTAGGATTCACGATGTTTGAGTTCTCGGTCTTCTGTTTCTAGATCTGTTGGACATATGCCATGTTTTGGATAATCATTTTCTTGTTGTTTCTCCATTGCCCTCATCTATCCCGATGTCTGGATTAAGCCTTGGTTGTACTAGGTTGCTCTTAACCATGTATCCCTAAATCCCCATGTGGTTTAGTATTCAAAATCGTGTAATCTTTTATGTAATCTTAGGTCTATGAAGTGTAATCATGTTGTCTCCTTTTTTGTTCTTGCTCCGAATCTTGGGACGAGATTCTTTTTAAGGGGGTTGGTTGTAACACCTTTGGTGTTACGAACTCACTAAGCACTAAGATTATGGCCTGAGAGATAGATCTAATAATATAGTGAGTTCGTTTACTTCGTGTAAAGAGGTGGTGATGAAAACTCCTAACAAAAAGAATAGAATGAGTTGTGTTAATTGTTGGCATGAAAACAATTTCTATGGACAACGACCAATTATAACTAGAGTATAGTGTGGAAATAAACATTTGAGGGCAAGTTACGTAGCTGGGCATGCAATTTTAAATCTTGGAGAAATAATATCAGCTAGTATTTTTGGGAAGGTCAGAAATCAAATTGAAATTAAATCCACTCTTCACGGTTAAGTCGGCAAACAAACGATTTAAGTTTAAAGTGCTATCTTTGGTAAATTATATAGTGAAACATACTTAAATAGTGCTTTAATATTTTGCTCCTACAAGTTAGTATGAAGTATAGACTAGGTCATGGTATGTTAGTTAGTTGAAATTAACAAGGTTTAGACCTTTTGGAAATTATGGCAAAAGTGATAAAAGTTGTAGAACAAACTAAACCCTTTATTTTTCTAAGTGGGAAATGATAGACAGTGTCGTTTTTTGCAATTAAATTCCAACAAAAATGGAGTAAGCAGTATGTCTATGTTTTTTGCATGATCGATTGCACCACGACGAGTACATCAGCGTAGTATGAGTAGTTGTGGTGTGGGTAGAATGTTGTTCTCACAAAAATTACCCAAAACTCGTCAAAACGCGTTGTGAACTATGTCGTGGATGTTCTGTTCGTGAACCCATGATCAAGAGATGAGCTCATGTTGGTAGGCTTGTATCTTCATCTCTAGTCGCTCTTGGGTGTAGGGATTACTTCGCTGGCTAGATGATAGTCCTAGTTGCGAGTTGGGATAGCTAGTCGGTTTGGGGTCGGGTTAGGTACAATTTTTCGTTCGCTTTAAAACTTGTGCACATCACCCTTGTCACTTTCCTATCTGGGCTCACGGTCACCGTGTGCACACGCGTGGCGGGCGTCGGGCTCGGCTGTTGCTGGTCGTGGCTTTCTCCTCAGGCCTATGCGCGTGTCGTGGTCGCTTATCAGCCGATGCCGCAGTACACCCCTTGCCTTCCTATGCCCTCAGGCTGTCCTAACCACGCCGTGCCGCTGTGCCACACGTAGGGCTAGGCTAGTGCTTGGTGGCCACCATTGGATCGATGTGGCACTCTTCTCACCATCCAATCTAGCTACCGTCAAGTCGCTAGTGGTTTTCCTAGCCTCATCGCGTGCCTGTCCTTATTGGGATGTCATCACTCCTCTCATGTCACATCACGCCTTGACTCCGCATGGCGGCTTGCGCTTGGCTCTGTTTCACTGCCACAGACATTGTTCGCCTAGATGAGCCGTCCCATCCTGGTAGCTCACGACCGCTCCCTCTAAGACGTGTTGTGAGCTTGTCCTCATGTATTTCTCACGGCCTCGGTCGGGTTTGGCTGGGTCAAGCATAGCCATCGCTGCCTGCCTTGATCAATAGAGCTACGCCATTTTCACCTTGCTCGCGGTCTGTTGCACATCACAATGGATCAGTGCTCCAGCAGCTAATTATGAGCGACCGCTTGCGGGCCGACTCGTATCAGGGCACTGGTGCGCCTCGTAGGCGGGTAATTTGGCAATTTGGTTGCCACCGACCATAGGTGCCATCACAGCCATAGGTTTGGGGTAAGTCCCATGCCATGGGAAAAGAATAAAATTGAGGGTGTTTCTGAGCTTATGTTAACTTCCTCTATCCAGTGCTCATTTCTGTTTGGCCAGGGCATGCGTCGTCGACATGCTGACGCCACCTTGTTCGCATCAGAGCACTGCCATGTCCACTGGGTGCACGTGGCTAGCTCAGCTCAAACTCCCTCCTACTCAACCGTCACCACAACACGAACTGTGGTAAGCTCCTTATGCCTCCCTGCCATCTTGACCGTCTTGTTTGAGCTCTAGATCGCCAGAATAGCAGTGCCGTCGTGCGATTCCGCCTGCCATCATGGATAGCATTCGGGGGTGCACCGTGGAGCTCTGTTTCACTCCTTGTTGTTGCGTGTTGGCTCGTAGTTCCCTGTCGGACCGCTTATTACGCCGAGTGGGTCCCTAGGTGGCCGGCGTGGCCACGCAGCACCATCTGGAGCCATGCCGGCAAGCAGCAGGTGTCTCAGGGACTGGCTTAGTGTGAGGATGGGTTTGTTGGGGGTGCTAGATGAAAAATGCGCCTCTTGTGCAATAGTGAGCAAAGGCACCGGGAAATAACCACGTAGTACGGGGACTTTTCTACAAAAGCACGGGCATGCGCGTGGGCTCCCTGCCACAGGCCGCTTGCTTGGCCGGCCTACTGCGCCCGTGGCTATTCCATGCAGGGTGCATTGGACTACTGGGCCATAGTGGTTTCCGCTGGCCCATTTTGAAGTCTAAAACATTTTCTAATTTAGTTTCTAAGGCAAATTATAAATTCAATATAAATTTGTGTAGTGGACCAAAAATTGTGAAACTAATCATGTTAGATTCCTAAAATCATGCTCCATCCGCCAATATATCTTATCCACAAAGTTCTATAATATTTGCAGTTCTTAAATTAAACTAAGATGCTTAATATTATTAAGATGCAAATATGTGGGAATTTTTGTGATAGAATGATGGTAGTGTTAGCTTTGAAAATTTTACAGTAGCTCCATAGTATTGTTATGTGCCATCTATAATTTTTGTAGCTTCAGAATAATTAGTTTGCTGAGGTAACTAATGAGCCCTAGTTTATATATGTAGGAAATAAAAGGAAATAAAGAAACACCTAGGGATTTGATAACTAAAACATTGTGGGAAATTAGCGCCTAGTTCGACAACTTAGATATGTGGTCTAGTACGTTAGTCGTCAGAGCTAGCTCATTAGCCTGAGAGGCATAATCATATTTTAAGAGTTGCGATCGCTGTTGATTATTTACGTCTCTGCGTTGCATCCACGAATATCATAATAGGGACAACGATGGATCATGGAGTCAACCGAAGTAGCAAAGAAGATGGTGCCTTGATGATCATGTCATCATGATGGAACATTAACTTTGGTTATATCTTACCCAGGCAAGCTCGGGTGCATAACCCCTATTATTCTGCTTTTTATCTTATGCTTGTGTATTAAGTTTTAAGGAGTTGAATGAAAACCACTTGCATATATATATATCCTTATCCTATGGGTCATACTAGTATGTCAGGATCGTGTAGATTGCTATGCTATAGGACCTGGTAGAAGTTGAGTGATTACTTGTCACTCACGAGAGATAGGAAGATATTATTGTTGTTATGATATTACTATCACATGGAATATATATGAATGATAATTGGAGACCAGGCAGAATGGTACTTTGGTTCTGGACTTGGTTAGGCATTCGAGCAAGGCTCGGATTGCACTTGTTCCGCCTATGTTGATTAAGGACCGTCCGTTGTTGTGGATGGTAGTCAGGTCACAGACTTATTATCTTGAGCACATACTTGCTTATGATAGTAGGAAGGGTCGTTGCTCTCTTATCGTGGGTTCTAGCTCTTTCTGGACTGACTGATTGGAGGCGAGGATGGTGGAGGTCTAAGCACCACATTGAGTCCAGGACTCAGGAGTGGGGGCTTGGAGTCCAAGTTTGGACGGGGACCTAGACTCCTTGATAGGAGAGTGGTGGGTTGGTCTTGCTTGTGCCTAGGGTACAAGCAGGGTGTGTGTTTTGGGGTACCCAGCTGGGATACATCAGTTCATGAATTGCCATGTGATACGGTATGACTTGGCTATGGTCTAGCACCATAGTAAGAACTGGAACTTGAAAGGTGATAAAATGGTTCTAATTGCTTACCACCTACTTGAAAGTAGCATAAGTGCTTACATAGAATGGTTAGTTAATGAACTAATGGTGACTGCTAATAAAATTGAATATAAGGATGCACGCTTAGTAATGCTTCCTATAGATGCAATAACCCACAAGCCAGATAGCCTTGCATTTCCTTGGAGTCTTTTCTTCCTCCTGATGGGTAAGGCTTGTGGAGTACAATTGAGTACTTAGGGTTTATTCTACCCTGTTGTAGGTGACAGGAACATGTGAAGCCGACACTTATGCGTGAAAACCTCCTGGTGGGCTCGGCGAGGATTTCCTTAACATTGCGGACATAGAGTTTATTTGAAACTTCCACCCAAAATGTTTTATAATGGAAAAACTTATAACATGTTATGCTGTATATAACACATCATCATGTTAATGTTTAACTTGTCATTAAATGATTTTATTTCTGCTCAAACTCTGATAACATGGTTATATCCCGTTGTTATAAACTATAAATATTATACTATGATGTTGCATGAAAAGGGATGTAATAAATGGCTAAAATGTTGTAAGCTTTATTCTCCCATTTATGATCCTATTGAAAATGTGGATTTTCGGGTTCTCCCATGGGGTGTGCTCGATAGAACTATTTAAATTAGCTCGCTCTTAGGGTGTTTAGTGTCCAATGGAAGACAAGGACCTCTGGAAGTGAGTTATTTTAGGCGGTTCTGCCATAGACATCTCTAAGCATATCATCAAGAAGTTTGGTTCGAGTTTGATGTCTAGGCGTAGTAGCTGCTGAGTACTCTATGTTGCCCAGAGGCTCCACGACATTCCCCAGAGGTTCCGCATAGTTTCCCAGAGGTTTCGCGGTCTACTAATCCGTTGCGAGTTTAATTTGTTGATAATTTTTAGAAATGCCTTTTCACCCCTCTCTAGGCGAAATCAAGGTCATTTTAATTGGTATCGGAGCTTGGCTCTCAATTTTGGGCTTAACCTCCTTGAGAGACGATGTCGACAAGTGAGGAGGTAACTCTAGAACTTCTCCTTTTAGATGGTTCAAATTATGCATCTTGGTCCACTAGTGTGCTTAATGTTTTTAGGGTCATGGGTCCTCATATCGAGCGGATTGTAGATGTGAGCATTTCACCTCCTAGCGTTAATTTGGCCAACCTATCTAAAAAGGAAGTGAAATGCTTACAACACAATGCTCAAGCTACTAATGTCTTATTTAGTGCTTTGAGTGAAGATGTTTTTGATCCTGTCATATTTGGAGATGGTGAACCGCTTGAGGATGCTCATCTCATTTGGACCACACTCAGAGAAAAATATGACAAGTCCAAATGTGATGAGAAGATGCTCTCATTGGAGGAACCACTTGAGGAGTGCGCAACTTCACCGATAAATGAAGAGCCTCAAGTATTCTTCTAAAAGGCC
This sequence comes from Miscanthus floridulus, assembly GCF_019320115.1. NCBI lineage: Eukaryota > Viridiplantae > Streptophyta > Magnoliopsida > Poales > Poaceae > Miscanthus > Miscanthus floridulus. The sequence continues at coordinate 105,838,971 of NC_089581.1, forward strand.
TAAGTGGTCATGCCACATCCACCTCCTTGCCAACATATGACTTAACGGAAGGCAATGAAATGGTTGGTGAGAACAATGCTTCTACATGTGGTACTTCTACTTCCTCTAGTTTTTGTGGGACTAATATTTTGAAGGAAGAAGAAGATTGTGATTGGTGGAGGTCAAATGATGAATCCACCTCACCAAGAAGCTCAACTCTCTATGCCACTTCACATGTGGGTCTTATGGAAAAGAAAGAGCAGAATGTGGCAAGTGAGAGTGAGAGTGAGAGAGAAAGTGAGAGTGATGATGATGATGAGTTCAATCAACACTTTGCACATCTAAGAAAGAAAGACAAGTTGACGGTGTTCAAGCTCATAGAGAAGATTGATGAACAAGAAGAAGCACTTCACAAGCAAGAAGAGTTTGTCATCAAAAAGATCAAATGATTGGAGAAGTTGACCAAAGAGCATAAAAAACTTAAGTGCTCTCATGCTAGTTTGGTCGAAAGGAATGAAAACTTGTCAATTGAGCAATCTTGTACTATTAACTCTCTTTCTTGTGTTGCTCAATTAGAAGATGAGAATTATGTGCTCAAGGACAAAGTGGAAAGGCTCACTAGCAAGAATGAGTTTTTGCAAGAAAATAATGATGAGCTCTTGTGCTCTCATGAGAAGCTTATGGATTCTCATATCATGCTAGAAATTGCTCATGAGGTTGTGGTAACAATGATAAAATCATATCAACCTTACACAAACAAGTGCACATGTACACAAGTTCAATCTATTTTATCATGTGCTAACCATTGTTGCTCTCAAGAAACCAAACCATCTGTTGAGCATGTACTTGCAGAAATTTGTGATGATTCCATTACAAAAGAAAATGAAGGGCTCAAGGAAGAAGTTGAGAGGCTAAGAAGGGACTTGATTCAATTGAAGGGAAAGTGCAATGCTCAACCTTCTCAAGATAACCATGAAGATATGGTGAAGAAGCTTGAGAAGGGATCAACCACTGCAAGCACCAAATCCTATCAAGAAGTTCATGAAGAAGCTTGAGAAGGGATCAATCACCGCAAGCACCAAATCCTATCAAGAAGTTCACAAGTCAAACAATGGCAAGATCAATGAGCAAAGAAAAATGATGAACAAGACTCCCATCATTTGCTTCAAGTACAATAGAGAGGGTCATCATGTGAGAAATTGCTCCTTGAAGAAAGAAGAGAAGCACATGAGCAAGATCCAAGAGAAGAAGAAGATGGCTCATGTTAAGTGCTCCAACATGGGACACAATACCTATATGTGTTCCAACAAGGTTGATGAGTTAGCCACACTTCCAAGGAAGAAGGCAGAAATAAGCAAGAGGAAGTATTACGGTTGCCATGAGAAGGGACATGAAATTGGCTCATGCTCCAACAAGAAAATTGAAGGCCTTATGTCATCAAGAAAGAGGCTCATCAGCAAGGAAGCAAGCAAGAGGCAAGAAGAGAAGGCATCCCACTAGAACAAACAACGCCTTTGCTATGCTTTCCAAAGAGAGGGACACAAGATTAGTGAGTGTCCTAACAAAGACAACATCTCATCAAGGCCAACCCAAGTACAAGTGAGCAAGAAAATACAACATGAGAAGGCTAACAAAATCAAGAGCCGCCTATGCTACACTTGTAGAAAGAAAGGGACACCTAAGTATGGATTGTCCCATGGGCAACACTCCTAAGCTCAACTTATTAATTAATGCAAATTTACTTAGGAGACCCAAAAATGATACTTGTGCTAGGAAGGTGATTGGTTCACCATGTGCTAGCACAAAGGCCATTTGGATGCCTAAGTCTCTTGTGACTAACCATAATGGACCCAACATAGCTTGGGTACGAAAGTGTGCTTGATGAGTGTTGTAGGTACTTGAAGGTGGTATGAAGCTTCGGGGTGCTTGAGCAAGTTGATTGAAAATATTCACTCAAGCTATCAATCAATTCATATTATCTTTTCTTATATGGTTGGCCCAAAGTTGAATCAATGGACATATTTCTAACTTCATACTCACCTCGGTAACTAGTACCTAACCCTTGCTAGCTAGCCACTTAACTTGTGTAGTCTCTAGTAGTTCACAAATATGTGTGTGTTTGTGAATTATTAGGAGTGACTATCAAGGTTAAATGAATCATTTGCCATATGATGCTTTTAATGGCTCTCTAGTAGAGCAAGATCTTGTTAATGTTGTAGGAAAATGAGCCACCAGTAGAAGCATAAGATCAAGAAAAAGAGGATCCTTAAATGGTTGCCTCACATAGTTTGTGACTTGTTGTTTCCACAGAGGCTCCGTGCCAGGACACAGAAGCTCTAGGGAGCGGAGGCTCCGCATAAGGGCGCGAAAGCTCCGCAAACTGGGAGGAAGATCAAACTACACCAAGTATAATTCAGGATCAAGATCAAATAGAAGATGAAACTCATGATGGAGGTGATTCATTGCCAAAGATGAAAATGAAAGGTCAATTCAAGACCAATCTTGATGCCACAACCAAGAGCTCACCAAAACATTAAAAAGGAGTGGTAATCTCTAAAATCTCAAGTGTATGTTATTTTCAAATTTTACTTCTATGTGTCTTGTGTAGCCATTGAGGAAAAGAAAGCACTTGAGGATATGTATATTGGTTGTTGGTCATGAAAGAAAGGTATGATTGGAATTGAATTGATCATCCACAACAAGCAACATAGATGACTTGGGTTTCCTTGGTGGACTTCAAACCAATAATTTCAAAGTGAAGCAAGTTTATGTTCATTCATGCATACTATGAGTTGGTTTGAAGGATTTCGAAACTTGGCTTACATTGGAGGATACAAGTAAATTTCAAGAAGGCCAAGAATGAAGAATCAAGCTCAAGTAAAGTAGGGGCACTTATCACTCACAATTCAAGAAGCCTCTACTTGATGGAATCTTGTCATATGGTAGATTGCCAAATTCTTATTCTCATCTTATATGGTCATCTACATGCTCAAATGGTTGTAAGTATTTCTTGGCATAGTTCAATTTGGTTATTCTATTGTTGCCATGACCTAGAAATAGAGTGAAATCACAAGTTCTTAAATGAATAAAGTGCTATGTGAGAAATTTAAATACTTATAGCACTTACCACAAAGGGAGTTTACTCTATGACTTGTAACACCCTAGGTGTTAGCCTTGCATAATTTGACTTGCATAGCATGAGCATAATCATCAAGCATTCTTATATAAGCATTTACACTTGAAACATTTAATTGAAACATATGCAACATTTCTTATTATTTCATGTTTCCATGTGTATAGGCATATGATCATGAGTGTAAACATGTACTTGGTGGATGTGAGTCACAAAAACATGTAGCAACACTTAGGTTAGCAAATAGGACATTGTTCATGAAGGTCACCTTTCATGACCAAACACTTAAGATTTCATGTGTGAACCTAGATAGCACTATGAGTAACTATACATGAAATGATTGTATGACCTTGCAATTTGCTTAAACATGTTTAGAAGAACATTATGAACAACTTTGGTATTCATGGTTAGGGGCAATTTGGTCACTAAGCTCTAGTTTGACTGTATACCATTATTTGAATGTAGCATGTTTGACCAAGTTTGCACTAGGTGCTAGAGACTATACATGTATGTGGTCACTAAGGCAAAGTTGTAGTATTTGATATGGGGAACAACTTTTATTTTTGGGTCAAGAACTAATAAGGAGCATAGCTTAGTCTTTTGGGGCTCACAAAAATGAATAAATTGCTGAGTTCAACACTTAGCAAATCTGGTTAAGTCTGGTACCCTGACAGTGCTGATAGGCGTCACTTTGAGATGAAATAACTCGAGTTTGGTTGAGAGTTAGGGCGTGAGTTCTAAAAAAGAATTGGAGCTGGTACATTGAGCTACAAATTTGGTTTAGACTGTGTGCGCTAATACTCCACGGATTAGAAGTTTGATCTTCGTTAAAACTCACTATCAGGCAGCCATCGCATTTTCTGATTGAACTGAACTGGCCGGTTCAGTGGCCGACCGGCTCAGAGCCGAGCCGCCGCGTGGAGGAGGACAGCGGCCGCACGTCGCTGGCACCCTGCCCAGCATGGCAGAGCCAGGTCGAAGCGCACTACATCAAGCCCCACGCTTGCCCGCACTGCCCTACGCTTCCCATTTTGCCTTTCTGGCTTTCTCCTTCGCCTCAGCACAGCCGCCGAGCTTCTGCAGCGACATTGCCGTCGCGACGCTCCACCGAGCCCGCCTGAGCTCACCGCCGCCCCATTCTCAATCAGTCGCGCCCAAAGCTTTGCCTCCCTCTGCTCTATCCTTCCCTCACAGCAGCGTCCATAGCCGCTCCATTGGTAAGCCATGTTTCGTCTTGCGTTGCCGCAGAGATGCCTTGCCGGAGTGCCACCATGGCCGCTGCCATAGTCGTGCCTCGTCCGAACCGCTCCAGCCATCTAGGTCGCATAGTCACAGTCGCAGAGTCTCCATAGTCCTGTAGATCGCGTCACATGACTTCGCCATGGTCGGAGATGGCCGGCACAGCGCAGTGCTGCGCTGCCGTGCCGCCATCACCGGCGACGAGCATGCTCCACCCACCCTCCACTGCCACCACCTAGGTCGTTCGACGCGCGCTGCACAGTAGATCGTGTTGTGAAGACGTCACCGCCGGTGAACTCACCGTCAACGAGCCGTGGCCACGCAAGCTTGCTCAGCGCCGCCGGCTCTATTTTGGTTTCACTGACAGGTGGACCGGCTGACCAGTGGGTCCCGGTTGTCAGCGATAGTAGGAAAGAAGCCAGTTCATTCATTTTCAATTTTGTGTGCAAATTTGGAAAATTGATAAGTTGAGCTCTGGAGATCCAAAATTTGTGAACCAAATTTTGTAGTGTTCCTTAAGAAGTTTAGAATTTATGAAAAATATTATACTAGATTTTGTAGTAGAGTTTTTAGAGGATTTAAATGGAAACTTGAAATGTGTTTTTGAATGCATGCAAACTTGTTTATTTTATATCCAGAGTTCCTGTGCATCAAAAACTATGAAATTTTTTGTGGTAAGCTATTCTTGACATTTATGAGCTCTGGTAAAAATTTGAGGATCAGTGCATGTATAGATTTGTAGTTATAGATTTTTGTTTTATAAATAGGTAATCCTTGTATGAATTTTTATAAATTATTTATGAATCCAATATTCATGAAATTTGTTGGAGGTTATCCTAGTACCATCAGGATGACAAGAAAAATAGGAAAGATGTTGCTTGACACTTTTCACTAGGGTTTTCTATTTTTGCTATTGTAAGCCTTTCTGTCTTGTCATTTTTATATAGAATGTTTTACTTGGTAAAATGGCATGAAACTTTTACAGTAGTCTTTTGGTAGCATTAGAAATGCATTGTAAAGTTTTAAGAATTTATGATACACATTTGGTATATGTTTATTATTTAACCTATGTATCTAAGAAAAATAATAAAGGCATTTAAATAAATAGTTTTGGCTTTACCATTAAGTGTTCTTGAATGTTTTTGGTATGCTTGAACAATTGGTAGGCTTTGTGTTGTAAAAATTTGAATACTTATATGAAGTAGAAGTATTGTTGCTTCATAATGCGAATTGGAATAGTTTCTGGACAGATTCTGTAGTTTGATAAGTTGCATGATAAAAATGATGTTTGCTGTAAAAATGGTTAATAACAAAGTTGAAGATAACTTCATCATATGTCTTGTGTTAAAATTTCAGGACCATAGGTCAAACGGTTTAGGAGTTACAGCTGTTTAAAGTTAGCATTTCCGAATTGCTTGCTCTCTGGAATTTCTGGACAGCACTGATATGATTGTCTGTTTTGGCTAAGATAAGTTGTGAATTCACTTTTGTGAATTAAATAAGAGTTGTAGATTATTTTATAAGCTTTCCAGAAAGTCCAGGATCACTACATTTGAATAATTAGAACTCTAGTTATGAGTAGAACAAGTAGCTGCTGTTTGTGAAATAGTAGATGCATTGTTGAAGTAATTAATTACATAATCAAGAAGAGATATGCTCCTACTCAGTAAACGCGATGCACTTGTTGTTACTTAAACCACATGCTATTAAGAATATTTGCAAGAATGCATTCTTCATGTATCATCATACCACACTTGTTAACATATATGCATTCGCAATATCTTATGCCATATTCATGCATCCAGGATCGGAGGAAGAAATAACGTTGCTGGAATTTGACGAAGTAGAGAAAGGGGACCAGCAGGAGAATCCTCAAGTCGCAGCTCCCGAAGGCGAGGAGCAGAATCCTGAAGCGCTTCCAGAGTGCCCTGACCACCGCCCCACTTCCTTTCTGAGAGGCAAGCCCCGGAGCATTTTAAGTCTCCCAGCATTTTACAAATGATTACTTAAGTACTTATGATTGATGCATTAGGTTATAGGAGTTGAATGGAACCACTTGATGCATATAAATTCCTTGTCCAGAAATACTACCTTTAACCGGTATAGGTCCTGGATCGAATATATGCTTAGCCATGCTTAGACCGGTAGAAGTCGGGTGATGTCCTGTCACCTGCGAGATATAGGTGGATACCGAAGCACGGTTGGCTATATTTGCTATCGTGAAACAGAACCATGGGGTAAAAGAAAATCGAGGCCGGGCAGAGTCTATGCGTAGGATGACTCATGTGATTCCGTCTGTGCCAATCAAGGACCGTACCATTGTTGGAACTTCTGACAAGATTGAACACATGCCTATCTCTTAGCTGACCGGATAACTCGTTCCGACCGCGAAGCCGAGTAGCTCAACTCAGGCCAGGCCCCATTCTGTTGTGCGCTCCTTGCGGGGGGCGATCAGACTGAGCCCAAGGGTAGGCTAGGCCTAAATGTCCTGGCATCTGGTGTCCCAGATTGTGCAGCGCAGTACAGACCCACAAAATGTGTACCTGAGTTGTACCAAAGGTGACCTAAGGCTACCTTCGCGCGGTATGCCTGGGTTTGTGTTAGGAATAAATTTCCAGCTGGTTGAAAATCGATTCGAATCGCCGTCTCTCCTGGATAGTGAGAAACTTGGCTAGCTCCAACATCGTAGTAACTGTGTTATGGAACATGATGGTTCGGATGAATATGGAATTACAATACCTGCTATGGTTACTATTGTATGCTTTTAAATGGATATACCACATGTTTGGCACAGGATAGTGGCTAATCTAGAGATGGATAGTTATAATTAACTTGATAAAGGAATCATAATTGTACAACTAAGTCAATTGCTTTTATGCAAAATGTTGTCAAGCTATCTCCACTTATACAGCCTTGCATAATCCTTGGAGTCGATTTATTTCTGGTTTATGACGGGTAAGTCTAGCTGAGTACCTTCTCGTACTCAGGGTTTTATTTCCCATTATTGTAGATGGCACTGTGTATCATGGTTATTGCAAGAGTTGCTTCTATCCTGCCATGGATGAGGAGTAAGCCTTGGGCATGCTTCTTTATTAATCCCTATCTTTGCTTTTGTGGACTGTGATCCTACTTGGCACTGTACTAAACTATGTTGGCAACTTTACTTTCAAACTTAATTTGCTTCCGCTTTATCTATCAAACTCGGTTTGTAATAACTTTTATTCGTACTCTAATGATGGAAATGTATCTGTGAACTTTATGTAATATGTGGCATGCATGTTGAATCCTGAATGATCTTGGTTGTTGTAAATCATTTATCGAGACCCGTCGTGGTACTCGACGGACTACCGGGTTTATATGGGTTCAAGTATGATAGCGCGACCGTTTGCGGGCCGCCATTGTACTTGTACTCTTATAAATTGGTCGGTTCTACGATAGCTGGTATCAGAGCAAGGTTCAACATTAATTGTCACATGTGTATTTAAAACAAAAGTTTTTGTTTTCCAAAAAAACCCTTCTCTAGCAACTAATATCTATATAAATAGGTATTTGAAATCTAAAGTGTGCCAATGATCACTTTCCTTATGCCCAAATTAAGGACTATTAGGTGGCTATTTAAGTACTAACATGGGGGTTTTTACTTCGTCGTCACGGCGTGCTATTGTATGGATGCCATTCACTTGAATGGTAATGTATGGATCAAATGCCTCTACGCCAAGGTAAGATGATGAGTGGTATGACCGCAAGATGTGAGCGTGCGGTCGGGGAGAGTTAGCTTTGGTATGGCTATGTATGCATGCTTGCATGTGTATATAGTACATATTTAAATGTGGGTTTAAATTATTATCGGGTAGCTTGATACGGAAGTATATGTATGGGTATACATATATGGAAGTATTTAAATTACATTCTGCATATTTCATTATGGGTTTGGGCTAAAATGAAATTTTATGTAGGTACACTAACAACAAAATGTGTAGCTCGACTAGTTACGCTATATATGAGAGAACGTGTGTATGCCACCGTGTTTACTGTTAGAAATAAAATTTTCCTAAGTTTGTGAGGACGTACAGAACGAGCATGCATCATGAAATTTACCATTCACATAATTACATTGTTCCTCCCCTTATAAATTTCTTACTCGGTTATGTAACTCTTATCTATTATGGCCTTGTCTCACAAAGTGTACATGTTGATGGTACATATGGCAGCACCCGTCGGATGTGAGAATTTCCTGATGGTTTTCGGAACACCTACCTTCTTGTGGAGAGTTCTGCACTTTGCGGGGTACCATGAACTGCCCCTTTATCATTGGATTGAAGAGTACATGGAAGGACAGCCATGGTACGAGGTGCGGCTCACTATACCAGCCCGCACACAACCGCCCTTCTGGCAGGAGTGGAAGGCAGAATCAGAAGGGAAGACTCCTTGGGAGGCTGCCCAAGTTGTGGCCATTGAGGTTTTGAGGCAAATAGGCCAACAGCATGGGGATGCACTCACTGGTAGTGCAGCGAGTATGTTTCCTTGGGTGGATCCATCCACCACAAATTGGGAACAACGAAGCCAAAATGCTTTGATCAGAGATCGAGATGAGCGAGCAGATAACTCTAGTCCCTCCATGAGTGCAATGTTTGCAGTGATGAAGATGTTTTGTGCACGCCAGGACACTAGGGATTTCTGGCAGGAATCATACACCACCTGCATGGACAAACTCATGAGAGCTGAAGCCACGCAAAACAAGCTCAAGAAGTGTGTGCACAAGCAAAAGAAAGCCACAAGTAAAGCCCGATGGGAATCTGACCAAGCTTATGCAGCTTTGGGCACTCTTCATGCCCAAATGGAGCAAGTGGATCAGCAGAGAGCAGTAGCTCAAGAAGCTAGAGCCAAAGATCAAGCAGTACTTGCAGGACTATGGGAGTAGTTGGAGACTGCCCGTGCGGAGGTGTCCACAGCTAGACATCAGCGTGATGCAGCAGAAAACCATGTCGCTAACATAAGGATAGAGCGAGATTGGCACCGCGACATGAGCAACGCCCAGGATCATGCTGAAAGGGGCCTACGTCAGCAGCTTGCACAGGCTCAACTTCAAGTAATGAACCTTCAGCATGATGTGCACTATTTGAACAACCAACTGAACCCTATCCTTGATGGGGAAGAAGATGGTCCAAATATGGAAGAGTAGGAGGTGGAGCCTGAGGAAGGAGATGATCCTATCTCTGACCTTGATAGTGATCATGACGAGGATTAGATCACGTAGTACTTAGTATAAGTACTTAATGTATCCTCGTTGGTTATGTAATGAACTTGTAGTTTGAGTTTGGTGTTGGTGATTTGAACTATCATGTAATATTGTTATTTGCATGACTATCGCACGTTCGGTTAAAACTCTAATTCCAGATGATCTATCTGAGCTCATGATTTGGATGTTAACGTGCTTTGAGTCCGATGAGCGATCAAATTGGTGGTGTCATGTGCATGAATGAATTGTTATGCCTCTGTTGTTATTGTGAATTTGAGAATTTTCTCCAGTAATTTCAGTTTGGCATGATTATGATTCATCTACAATCTTGTGAATCAACCAATAATCGCTTATTGTTGCAACTTCGCAGATGACGCACACCCATGCAGGAGCTAGTAGCAGCCATGATGGCAACACTGATGACTTACCACCACCGCCACCGCCGTCCACTCAGGAGTTCTTTGCCCAGTTCTTAGGGAGCCAAAGGACAATGGAAGAAGCTCTGTGCCTCATTGCGCAGAACACCGCTCGTGGCCACCCACATCAACAAGGGGCCGAGCCAAATCAGCATAGTACATTCAAGGAGTTTTTGGATACAAAGCCTCCTATCTTCAAGGTGGCTGAGGAACCACTATAGGCTGACGAGTGGCTCAACACCATTGAGCAGAAGTTTTGTCTGCTAAGGGTCACCGAGCATCTAAAAGCTGAGTATGCTTCTAATCAGCTGCAAGGAGCAGCAGGGATCTGGTGGGCACATTTCTTGTCGTCTCTACCTGCTAATGTGCGAGTGACATGGGAGCAGTTCAAGCTAGCTTTTAGGGGACATCATATTCCCCTAGGCCTAATACGCATGAAAGCGGCTGAATTTATGAGGCTCACTCAAGGAACAAAGACCCTCACAGAATATATGCACGCATTCAACAACCTATCTAGGTATGCTCTAGGTTTTATGGATACTAAGGAGAAGAAGATAGAGAGCTTCAAGCAGGGTCTGGGTACCAAACTGATGAAGACCATGGCCAATTCTAGGTGCGCCACATACAACGAGTTTATTAGTGATGCTTTGACCCAAGAAAACCACAATAACATGCATGCTGTTGCTAAGGGTTGCAAGAGGGCATATGAGGCAGGTGCCTCTGGATCTTCATAGTTAAGAGCACCTATCATAGCTAGGCCTTAATTCCGTCCACCTGCACCCAAGTTTAGGCCTCTACCACCTAAAGCTCAGAACAACAGACCTTAGAAACCATTCCGTAAGGCATTCACTATTGCCTTACCAAAAGGGACTGGTAGTCAGGGGAGCTCCACAGGACCTAGGAATAATTAGCCATGTTTCAACTGCAATCAAGTGTCATTGGGCCAAGGAATGCCCCCACCCCAAGAAGAATGGCAACCCAAATCAGAACAATCAGAGCCAAGCGAACACAAGGGCACGTCCGGGATAAGTGCATTATACCGCTATTGAGGAAGTGCCCGCTGGAGAAGTTGTCACGTCTAGTATGTTTCTCGTCAACAAGCATCCCGCTGTTGTTTTATTTGATTCAGGAGCTTCTCATTCATTTATGAGTCAAGCATTTGCATCTAGACATGATCAAGAAATAATTGAAGTAAGCAAAGGGGGTTATAATATAAGTTCAGCAGGGGCAACTATTGCTACAAATAAGATAGTAAAAAATGTGCTCATCTCTATACAAGGGAGGGAGTATACAATGGATTTGATAATATTGCCCAGGTTATCGATAAGTGTAATCTTAGGCATGAATTGGATGAAGGATCATGGTGTTCTCATTGACACCAGCACCTGTACTATTATGTTGAGAGAACCCACGGGAGGGAATGCTTTTCTAGTACCACTCTCCCACAATTTTGAACTCCAATATTTAGCTTGTGCTATCCAAACCACCACACTTTGTGATATCCCAGTGGTTTCTGAGTTTCTAGATGTATTTCCAGAGGAATTACCAAGTTTACCACCTGATAGGGAGGTGGAATTTAAGATTGAGTTAGTGCTAGGTACGGCACCCATATCAAGAAGGCCCTATAGAATGCCACCCAATGAGTTAGCAGAACTTAAGGTTCAATTACAAGATCTATTGGACAAGGGTCTTATCCAACCTAGCTCATCTCCATGGGGATGTCCGACATTATTTGTGAAAAAGAAGGACAAGTCAATGAGAATGTGTGTAGATTATAGACCACTCAATGCTGTGACCATCAAGAACAAATACCCATTGCCCCGCATTGACATCTTGTTCGATCAGCTAGCGAAGGCAAAGGTATTCTCCAAAATTGACTTGAGATCAGGCTACCTTCAGATAAAGATCAGACCGAAGGACATAACTAAAACTGCTTTCTCTACTAGGTACGGCTTATATGAGTATTTGGTTATGTCTTTCGAACTAACAAATGCTCCAGCCTACTTTATGTACCTGATGAACTCAGTATTCATGCCCGAGCTCAACAAGTTCATGGTCATGTTTATCGATGATATATTGATTTATTCAAAAAATGAGTCAGATCATGAAGAGCATCTGAGGATTGTCCTATCCAGATTGAGGGAGCATAAGCTATATGCAAAGTTTAGTAAGTGTGAATTTTGGTTGAGTAAAGTACCTTTATTAGGTCACATCTTATCAAGAAATGGAATCTCTGTAGACCCATCAAAGGTACAAGAGGTCATGGATTGGAAAGCCCCAACTTCGGTTCATGAAGTTCGGAGTTTTCTAGGGTTAGCAGGATATTATCATCGTTTCATTCTAGATTTCTCAAAGATAGCTAAGCCCATGACCAGACTACTTTAGAAAGATGAGAAGTACAAATGGACACCAGAATGTGAAGCAGCTTTTCACACCCTCAGAACTCTATTAACTACAGCACCTGTGCTAGCACAACCAGACATTGAAAAGCCTTTTGATGTATTTTGTGATGCATCGAGAATAGGTTTGGGGTGTGTGCTTATGCAAGAAGGAAGAGTTATTGCATATGCTTCTCAGCAATTGAGAAAGCATGAAGTCAACTATCCTACACATGATTTAGAACTTGCAGCAGTTGTTCATGCATTAAAGATATAGAGACATTATTTGTTGGGCAACGTGTGTCATATATATACTGACCACAAAAGTCTCAAGTATATCTTTACCCAACATGAGCTGAACATGAGACAACGAAGATGGTTAGATTAGAAGTGCACTACCATCCGGGAAAAGCAAATGTAGTAGCAGATGTGAAACGACCTGATTTCCACGAAGGGAAATTCATAGAGTCGAAGTGTAATGTGACCGTTGTAGATCATATTACCCAAATTCCAGTCGAATATCACATCCATACAACATAATATTAGAGTACAAATAGTGCGGAATTACATAAATTATTACATCGCCACATTGGCAAAATCAAGAGTAGCATTCTTTCAGAACAGCTTGAAGATAAGATCGCCAAAACTCAAGCGTAGGAACGAACCCCTCAACCGTCAAACTCCTCAGAGCTAGACTCCTCAGCAGAACCTATGTGCCAAAATTTATTAGTACGATTTGTACTGGCCACTCCCACCCTATGAGCATTGCATTGTGGAAATTGGATGCAAGTTGGATATAATCAGAAGGAACCTATAAGGCTGGGATTTCCTATGTTTTAGCAAATCAAGTATATAATAGTGTAGTCAAGTTTTAACACCATTCCCACACACATTCCGCCTCATTCCCGTCCAGAGCCAGGTTTTGATCCTGGGATTGATATACCACCATCTCCACACCATCACCATACCATCGCTCAGTCGATAGGCCAACTCCCTCTCGGCACTGTCTCAAGGCTCGTAGCCCCTGGCTATGACCGACACTCTCTCATGGGGGAAGAAGAGAAGGACTCATCTCACTATCTAGTTTAAGCAAAACCCAGGAAAGGTCCATAGCCGACAAGCCGGCACATGTATCGATCGATCAACCATACACTCTGCAGAGGTTTTACATAACCACAAGATCCACCTTCCTCGCTGACCATCGTCAACTGGGCTGATTCCGACCACTTGCTAGCCTAGGATAATGCCACTCTACCATTCAGCCCTGGTACACCCCAAGTCTAGTCTAGGGTGGCTGAAACTGTGAGTCATGAATCAGGTCCACAAGGTCTCCATGAAGTCTCGGAAGGGTGTGGGGGAATCCTCCACGCCCCGTACCTCCTTACACTATCCGCAATCAACCTAGCAATAGTGGCAATATCCTACCAAGTAGTCTGGCCGTCCTGCACCATATAGGGTGAGTGGTACGTAAGGCTTCCCGGTGAATCTGAGTACTAGTAAGTCCTTAGGGTTGACCAAGCCAGAATGTCTTCATCAGGGTTTCCATTTACCATGCCACCACAGCACCTCCATCCCGGGCTCCTCCCATCACAGGTTCACACCCAGGACCACCTTATATACCATTTACCCACCACAGGTATCTATTTCTAGGGGTGCCCAGGTAGCACCCCATGGCGAGACTTGCCCCAGGCTCGTCGTATACTCCAACTTGGTCGACACAACCCTCACCCTCCACACACCTTAGTCACACACGCAGCACTCTCCCCATAGTCCAGATAACACCACGCAATAATGGAGTATAAGCGTAGTAGAAGTATAAGCAATGAAATATAGCAGTAAGCGTGTGTCTAGCCTAATAGTAGGGTATGCCGGTGTAAGGTTGCGTCAAGGTAAAGGCCATCAAGTAGGCATACTACCATGCAAGTCCTATCATAGTGTGAATATAACAATAAAGTAAAGCAATAGCAGTTCTATATTAGCCATGCGTAATAGGTGCTACGAGGTTGGGTGGGATGTGGCACCTTTAGTGTAGTCATCTCCGTACTCCTCACGATACTCTTGGTCCTTGTCTGTCTGGTTCTCCTCTGAGTCTGCAAACGATCGCATTATCGTCGCATTTGCGACGTCTATAGAATAGCACAAAGAGCAATAAAAATTCAAAAGAACCAAATGCACTCAAATATGGGTTCATTGCGTAGGGCTCGATTTTAGATGAATTTTGGTCCTAGTTTTGTATTTTTCTGAGGTCATATGAATTAGTTATGAATTTCCGAAGTTTAAATCATCTCTGAAAATAATTACGGCTGATTAATTTAGGGCTGACACGTGTCACACTATGACTGGTCCATGTGGCATGCTGACGCCAGCGTGACGTCAGCATGTCATCATCATCTCGGCTCTAAGCTAACAGGTGGGGTCCTGCTGATGTCATCTTGACGTCAGCATGACGTTATCAACGTCGTCAGTTCTGACAGGTGGGACCGGGAGCTCTTGGGTTACTGACATGTGGGTTTGGTCAAAGTCAATGTCAAGTCAACAGGTGAGTCAACGGTCAACGGGTCATAGTCACTGACAGGTGGGGCCAGAGCTGCTGTCGTCAGTAGCTGACGTCACCGTGACGTCATCATGACATCACCTCGGCTGTGTTGTTACTGACAGGTGGGACCCACGTGACGTCAACATGATGTCACCTACTGACAAGGGGGTCTAGAGTCTCTGTGTCGCTGACATGTGGGTCCGGTCAATCGGTCAATGTTGACCGGTCAACGGTCAACACAGACGGGTCAAAACTAGGCCGGTTGGGCCTAGATACGGGCTAGGCTTTGGCCCACCACATGGCATGCTGTGGATTTGCCACGTCATACCAAGGGCCTCCACTGGGCTTCGGTCCACAGATTGGCCCACATCGTGTGGCTCATGGTGGACTGGTGTTCACGGTCCATGGACCGTAGGCTGGGTCTTCGGTAGACCGAGTCTATCCTTCTTCCCTTTGGTCTGGTCCACGTGCACCGGGTGCATGTGTGTGAGGCCGGCAAGGGGAATTCCTCTGCTTCCTTCCCCGACATGCTCCCGCCAGTTATGAGCTCACCGGCGAGCTCCCACAGCGGTGCTGGCGTTCAATTGAGGTGGGGAAAAGCATCGCCAGGCCTCGGTGAGTATGGTGGTGGGGTCAAGGTGGTGGCCAGGGCTTCCTAGGGCTTTGGCCATAGTGGTTGGTGGCTCGACATGGCGGTGCTCACCGGTGGGGCATCTAGGGGCAATTCCAGGGGTCCTGGTGCCCCATTTTCTTTTAGACGGTTAGCAGGAAGCAGGATGTAGCGTCGACGACAATCATAGGGCATGGTGGAGTCCACACACGGTGGTGGTGCACGGCGAAGCTCCGGCTGAGGTTCGGTGCTCGTGGCCAAGGCGAGACGGCCAGCTAACGGTGTCTTGGTCTACGCGGCTATCCTGTAGGCGTCATGGCGGTGCTCTATGGCTGCGTCCTAGTCCAGCAAGGCGGCCAGGTGCACATGCGGCGGCTGTGCCATGACGGTGGCGTCGTGAGCGCGATGAGCGCGTGCACTGCTATGGCGTCCATGGGCTAGGAGGAGGTCTCAGCAAGGGAACTCACTGAGTGGTGCTGGCGGCGTTCGGTGGTGGTGCGGTGGCGAGGCACTGCCTAGTGGTGGAAGCTACATCATTGGGGTAGGCGCTCAGGGTGGCGCTCTGAGCTCCGATGATCGACGTCTCCGAGCTCCCTGCTCGCCTCCCCCTTCCGAATTTCCCTCTCGGCCCTCTTCTCTCGGAGTGATGCGGGCAGTTGGGCCACCGAACGGCGGTGGTGGGCTAAGGAATCCCTAGGGCGCTCTGGGTGTCGCTTTGTAGCCCTAAGGTCCAAGCTTCACCCATGGCGGACAGGGCGGACGGCAGGCGATGCGCCGATTGCATCAGACGGTATTGTGGGCACAGGTAGTTGGCGCAGGGGTGGCGTGGGCGCAGCGCAAAGGGAACAGGGCCAGGTGATTTGCGTGACCCTAGGCCCGTGCCTATCGCTTTGGTTAGGACTCAGTCAGGAGGAGATGCCGGCGTGGGGAGGAAGAAGACACTTTGCCAGGAGTGGCTGACGCGTGGGGTCCGGGTGGCAGCGGCAGCAGGTGGGGCAGACGGGCGCGCGAGCGTGAGCGCGTGCTGGGCCGGCTTGCTAGGCCGGGCGTTCGATCGTGCGAGTTGGGCTGGCCTGCGCGCGATGCAGGGCTGGTTTGTGGGCCGAGCAGGCCGAGCCGGCTGCGAGGCTTTCTTCTTTTCTTTTCTTTTTCTATTTTATTTTTCTTCTTCTTTGTTTAAATTCAAATTTGATTTGGAGTTTGAATTCAAATCTGGTGTACCTTATTCATTGGATTTTAGATATGAGGCCCACAACACACTTTTATATGTATTAGGAACTTTGTTTAGCTATTTTGTTTAACAAAAACAGTGGTAGTTTTGTTATACAACAGTAGAAATGGTTTTCATTTTAAGCATTTATTCTTTGGTTTGATTAATAATTACTTTGTGGTTTATTACTTTAAAGAAGTTGTAAAGCAATTGGAAATCCAAATCACAATTTGAGTTGACAATGTATGCATTACTTTATTTGTTAGAATTTAAATAAACATAATTAACAAATGACATGATATGCTCATGAAATTGTCTAGTTGGGTTACAACTAATGAAAAACCTAGGGTTGGCTCCTATAGTTGTCACTCAACATTGCATGGGGTTAGAAACAAAAATTTTGTAGTTGTGATTTTTGGTGTGTGGATTTTTGGGTTGTTACAGTCCTACCCCCTTAACAGAATCTCATCCCCGAGATTAAAGCGTAATGTACTCTTCGAAGAGGTAAGGGTATCGTAGCCGGAGGTCAGACTCCTCCCATGTTGCTTCTCTCTCAGTGTGATTGCTCCATTGGATCTTGCAAATGGAATAGTTTTGCTTCGGGTCTCTTTGGTATCTCTACCCAAAATTTGGATAGGATGTTCTTTATACTCGAGAGTGTTTTGGATGTCAAGTGTATTAGTCAGGATCACTTCATCGGGCACTATCAAACACTTCCGTAGCTGTGAGACATGGAATACGGGATGTACACCCACCAATTCCTCAGGTAGCTCAAGTTTGTAAGCGAGTTTTCCAATTCTCTTACGGATCTTGTATGGCCCAACAAATCTAGGGGCAAGCTTGCCTTTCACGTGGAATCTAACAGTTCCACGTAGCGGGGATACCTTGAGATAGACGAAGTCTCCCACATTGAACTCAAGTTCTCTTCTTCTTTTGTCAGTATAGCTCTTGTATCGATTTTGGGCAATTCTCAAATTCTGCTTTACTTGGGCAACTCCTTCTTCGGCATCTTGAATCTTAGCAGAGTCAAAGAATGATCTTTCTCCCAGTTGGGACCACATCAAAGGTGTCTTACAAGGTCTACCATACAGAGCTTCAAACGGCAACATCTTGATACTGGCTTGGTAGCTGTTGTTGTAAGAGAACTCTGCATAGGGTAAGCATTTCTCCCAATCAGAGCCATAATTCAGTACACTAGCATGAAGCATGTCTTCTAAGATCTGATTTACTCGTTCTGTTTGTCCATCTATCTATGGGTGATAAGCGGTACTGAAATCAAGTTTGGTCCCAATGGACTTATGCAGAGCTTCCTAGAATCGGGACACAAACTGAGGACCACGATCAGATACAATACTAGAGGGAGCTCCATGTAGTCTGAGGATTTGCTCCACATATAGATCTGCTAACTTTTCAGCATCGGTCTTGGTCTTAACTGGTGCAAAGTGAGCAATCTTGGTCAAACGATCAACAATCACCCAGATGGAATCATTGCCTTTCTATGAACGGGGCAATCCAACTATGAAATCCATGGATATGCTCTCCCACTTCCACTTGGGAACATCAAGAGGCTTTAACAATCCTGCTGGCCTTTGATGTTCAGCCTTGACTCTATTACAGGTGTCACATCGTGCCACATGTCCCACAATGTCTATCTTCATGCCTTTCCACCAAAAGTGTTTCTTCAAGTCTTGATACATCTTTGAACTTCTAGGGTGAATACAGTACTTAGAATCATGGGCTTCGGACAGAATTTCCTCTCGTAGTGCTGGATCGGAAGGGACACAGATTCTATCCTTGAACCAGATGGTTCCTTGTTCATCTTCATGGTGGTTGGTCTTGTAGCCTAATTTCATCAGACCACAGAGATATTTGATCTCTTCACAACTTTTCTAAGCTTGACAAATGTGATCTGTGAGATCATACTATATGTGGAGCTCATTCAATAAGTCATGCGGTAGTATCTCAAGTTGGAAATCTTCAATCTCTTCCTTGAGCTCAGGTGGTACGGATTTAGTGATCAAAGTGTGACAGTAACTCTTGCAACTGAGAGCATCTGTGACTACATTACCTTTTCCTGGATGATAGTGAATTTCTAGGTCATAGTCCTTGATCAACTCTAGCCATCGGCATTGCCTCATATTTAGATCTTCCTAAGTGAAAAAGTATTTCAAGCTCTTGTGATCCGTATAGATATCACACTTGTTGCCTATCAAGTAGTGTCTCTAGATCTTCAAGGCATGCACAACTGCTGCTAACTCAAGATCATGGGTTGGGTAATGGTTCTCGTGTTCTTTCAACTGTTGAGACACATATGCTATCACTCTTCCATCTTGCATAAGTACACAACCAAGTCCTTGACAGGATGCATCACAATAGACCACGAAATCTTTGCTGATATCAGGCAATGCTAGCACAGGAGTTGTGGTAAGCTTATGTTTCAATTCCTGGAAGCTTTGTTCGCACTCGGGCATCCATTGAAACTCCTTAGTCTACTTTAGAAGGTTGGTCATTGGACGGGCTATCTTGGAGAAGTTTTTGATGAATCGGCGATAATATCCGGCCAATCCCAAGAAACTTCTGATTTCTATCACATTACAGGGTTGATCTCACTCTTTCATAGCTTCAATCTTGGTTGGGTCAACTACGACACCTTCGGCTGATAGTACATGTCCTAGGAAGGTAACTTTCTATAGCCAAAATTCGCATTTACTAAACTTTGCGTAGAGCTAATGTTGGGCTAGTTTCTCAAGCACCGTTCTCAGATGATGTTCATGTTCTTCAGCGGTGGGTGAATAAACAAGGATGTCATCAGTGAATACTACCATGAACTTATCCACATTCATGAAAACCTTATTCATCATGTTCATGAAGTATGCGGGAGCATTCATGAGTCCAAAGGACACCACAGTGAACTCATACTACCCAGACCTAGTCATAAAAGCTATCTTTGGGATGTCACTCTCTCAAATCTTCATCTGATGATAGCCAAATCTGAGATCAATCTTGGAGAAATACTTGGCACCTCTGAGCTGGTCAAGCAGATCGTCGATTCTTGGCAGAGGGTACTTGTTCTTGATGGTGACTGCGTTCAAGTTCCGGTAATCAATGCACATTCTCATCGAGCCATCCTTCTTCTTAACAAACAGAATAGGGGATCCCTAGGGTGAAGCACTGGGTCTAATATACCCCTTTGATATGAGCTCATCAAGCTGTTTCTTGAGCTCAGCTAGTTCATCCACTGACATGCGATAGGGTCTCTTGGCAATGGGTCCTATTCCCGGCAAAAGATCAATGATGAACTCTACATCATGGTCTGGTGGCATACCCGGTAATTCTTCAGGGAATACATCGAGATAGTCTCTGACTACAGGCACATCATGAACTGTCTTCTCCTCTCTTTGTGATTCTGAACTAGCTTTAAGGGCACATAGGATAGAAGGGGACTTTCTGGACTGAGGTTCACAACTAATAACTTGGCCTGATGGGTGGGTCACTTGGACGTATCTGGGTGAACATGATATGATACCTTGGTGAATGGTTAGCCAATCCATACCTAAGATGACATCTAGGTTTGTGGAAGGTAACAGGGTTAGGTCGGCTTTAAAGATAAGACCCTCAATGGTAAGACTCACTCCCTTACAGATGTGGGTGCACTTTAGGTCTCCTAAAGGTGAACTGGTGATGATAGGCTTTCCACATGGGGTTACAGGCAGGTCATGCTCTCGTGCAAATTTGGATGATATGTAAGAACAAGTTGCTCCAGAGTCAAATAGAACTATTGCAGTTTTGCCATTAACTAAAAACATACCGTACACCACGTTAGGGGCAGCCTGTGCTTCCTCGGTGTCCAGATGGTTGAGACGTCCACGGGTAGCAGATCCCTTGAACTGAGACTTCTGAGTGGTTGAGTTTTGAGGGCACTCAGCGGCCTTGTGACCCGGTTGGCTACAAGCGAAGCAGGTGAAAGGCGTACTACCTGTAGGGGTTGGCGCGGGTGCCTTCCAGTTTTCAGTGCTTGGTGCAGGGCGCTTCGGTGCTGGACGTTCATTCACAGAGCGGGGATGATTGAAATGGTCCTGAGTGTTGTGGTCCTAAGCATAATGGTCCCGGGTGTAACAATCCTGAGCAGGGCGGGAGTATTTGGTGGTGTAGCCTCCACTACCCCTACTCGATCCAGGGTTGTCATCCCTGTTGTGGTGAGAGCGTTCCCTAGGTGGCGCATCTCTATGGAACCTCTTGCGATCACGGCCATGGAAGGACTCCTCAGGCTTACGCTTCCTCTCCCTATACTCCTCTCCAGCTTCAGCACGGTCCTTCTCAATCTAGATGCAGCGATCTACCAGAGCACGCAGCGTGCTACTCTCAATACCGCCAAACTTTAGCTTGATGTGTGGGTTAAGTCCCTTGCGGTAATAGTACATCTTCTCCTTCTTAGAGTTCACAACATAGGAAGGTGCATAGCACAGAAGATTGGTGAAACAAGTAGTGTACTCAGTCACCTTGTCCTTTCCCATCTTGATGTTGCGGAACTCCTCGGCTTTGGCCTCCATGATACCCTTGGGAATGTGATACTCAGTGAATGCTTCAGTGAACTCATCCCACGAGATGTTGGCAGGGTCCTCATGGGAATCACTGAAACTGTCCCACTAGGCGCGTGCTACACATGTGAGCTAGTGTGTGGCAGCTCCAACACACTCATTGTCGGTGAAAGTAGTGAGGTCAAGCTTCTTCTCCATCTCCTTGAACAAGTCATCGGCCACAAGTGGGTCAGGGTCGGTGCCATCATAGGTAGGTGGCCTTAGCTTTAGAAATCCTTCCAGCTTCCTTTGGAAGTCATTCTGTTGACCTCCCTGGCGATGGTTTGCTCCATTAACAAGAGCTGCAAGAAGCTGGGTTTGTTGTGCCATCACCTCTGCCAGGTTTGGTGGTGGTGGTGGCAGAATGTTCTCCTAGGTGGCGGGGTATTCTCTAGGTTGAAGGGTATCCCTCCACATCCATGGCCACGGCCACGGCCATGGTTGTTGCCACCACGCCCCCCATTTGGTTCAGCTGGTTCGGGAGTGGGCGCACATCCACGGTTCATTAGGCGATCAGATCGGCGGTTCGACATCTGCAACACGGATTATGGGCATTTTAGTGCTTATTATTTAGTATGACTACATGATTCTTGATAATTTAAAGCAAACATTTATACTATCCAACATTCATTACAAAGAAGCAATAAGATCCATAAGATGCAATAAGATCCAAAACATTCATTACATGAGTTTTATTACATGGCATCATCTCCAGTAGCTACACTTGGAGACTCACGAGAATCGTACTACGCATAGTGTCTCATATTACATCTCATAAGGGGTACATCATGGGGTACAACTTATGGAAGCCACTGACATGACTCATGACCATGCAGGGTCATCTACTCTAACTCGTACACCGCAGCTGGGATACAACTGTTCTTGATCTCGATCTCCTTGTCAGACTTGTGAAGTCGGGACACATACTTCAAGGCCTCGATGAGCTCCTTAGTAGGCTTGGCTCCAGGTAGGGTAGGGCAGGCGTCTAGGTTGAGGTGAGTCGGGGCTAACTCAAACTCCTCTAGCCTAGGCTTTGTCTTGCTGCGAATCTCCTTGGGTAGCTGATCCCACATACCCTTCATCTCCATGAGGCGCTTCTTATTAGACTTCTGCCAAGCCTACCATGTCCTCTCACACTTGTCCTATAGGTACTCATTCTGCCTGAGTGCCTCGATCAGGTGACCCTAGTTGCGAACGGCCTTCTTCCTAAACTCCTCTAGATCCTAAGTCATGGTCTTGTTCCGAGATTGGATTTTTAGCATATCAATCCCCTTGGACCTCTCTCTGTCTCCTCTATGGTTGAACTCAGCCTTCTTGTCGTCCAACTCTCTCTGCAACTCCAAGACCTTGCTGTCGAGGTAGCAGTTCCTATTGCCTAGGTCGGCGGCTTTGTCCTGTAAGTCTGTGACCTCGGTTCTGTGGAGTTCCTCATGACGGTTGAGCTCGCCCTGTAGCTTGGCAACTGTCTCAAGCAGACTAGCTTGCTCCTGTGCTCCCTATGAGTCTCGCTCCTAGTACTCCCACAGAAGGGCCTAGTCCTAACGTCACCTCTGCTCTAGCTAGGTCATGTACCTATCCTGCTCTAGTAGGTGGATAGCCGAGATGCGAAGGCATCTGTCCTCCTCAGCAAAGATAACTCTGCCGGCTATGAAACTCTACTCACTAGGGGTAAGGCTAAGGTCGAGGGCCTAGGGAAGTAGACAGAACTCTGTCACCTTCAGGTGCTCGTAGTGGTCCCTCATCACTCTACGAAGTGACTTATGTGAGATAGCTCGTAATCCCTCCTCGACTGTGTCCTCTATAGTCAACTCGGTGAAAGCTGGGACAAAAGGTAAGGTAGTGCTAGCTAGGAACTCAACTGAGGTGACAACCGGTCCTTCGATTCCTCCTTCCTGAGCTAGCTTCCCAGTGCAGGTGACCTTGACAAGCTCATCAGGGACTCCTAACGTGACGAGAACTCGGTAGAGGGTTTGTGCAAAACCCCTGAGCTCACGTAGGTCAAAGGTAAGCTTGGTGTGGTCCAGAGGTAGCGGTCCTAGAGGTAGCTAGTCAACGTTCATTGCCATCTACATGTCTTAAGGAATAGGTGTTAGCAGGTCAATAATAGATAAGCCTTGCATAAAAGTAAATGCAGGGTCAGTATATAACCGAAAGAAGGGTTGTTCACGTCCTATTTTATCGTCCATTTCTGAGGGTTTCGTCCTATGGTCAAGTATGGCTCTGATACCAACTGAAACGACCGGATTTCCACGAAGGGAAATCCACAGAGTCGAAGTGTAATGTGACCGTTGTAGATCATATTACCCAAATTCCAGTCGAATATCACATCCATGCAATGTAATATCATAGTACAAATAGTGCGGAATTACATAAATTCTTACATCGCCGCATTGGCAGAATCAAGAGTACCATTTATTCAGAACAGCTTGAAGATAAGATCACCAAAACTCAAGCGTAGGAACAAACCCCTCAACCATCAAACTCCTCAGAGCTAGACTCCTCAGTAGAACCTGCGTGCCAAAATTTATCAGTATGATTTGTACTGGCCACTCCCACCCTATGAGCATTGCTTTGTGGAAATTGGATGCAAGTTGGATATAATTAGAAGGAACCTATAAGGCTGGGGTTTCCTATGTTTTAGCATATCAAGTATATAATAGTGTAGTCAAGTTTTAACACCATTCCCACACACATTCCACCTCATTCCTGTCCAGAGCCAGGTTTCAATCCTGGGATTGATATACCACCATCTCCACACCATCACCATACCATCGCTCAGTTGATAGGCCAACTCCCTCTCAGCACTGTCTCAAGGCATGTAGCCCCTGGCTATGACCAACACTCTCTCACGGGGGAAGAAGAGAAGGACTCATCTCACTATCTAGTTTAAGTGAAACCCAGGAAAGGTCCATAGCCGACAAGCTGGCACAAGTATCGATTGATCAACCATACACTCTGTAGAGGTTTTACATAACCACAAGATCCGCCTTCCTCACTGACCGTCGTCAACTGGGCTGATTCCGACCGCTTGCTAGCCTAGGATAATGCCACTCTACCATTCAGCCTTAGTACACCCCAAGTCTAGTCTGGGGTGGCTGAAACTGTGAGTCATGAGCTGGGTCCACAAGGTCTCCATGAAGTCTCAGAAGGGTGTGGGGGAATCCTCCACGCCCCGTACCTCCTTACACTATCCGATATCAACCTAGCAGTAGTGGCAATATCCTACCAAGTAGTCCGGCCGTCCCGCACCATATAGGGCGAGTGGTATGTAAGGCTTCCCGGTGAATCTGAGTACTAGTAAGTCCTTAGGAATGACCGAGCCAGAATGTCTTCATCAGGGTTTCCATTTACCGTGCCACCACAGCACCTCCATCCTAGGCTCCTCCCATCATAGGTTCACACCCAGGACCACCTTATATACCATTTACCCACCACAAGTATCCATTTCTAGGGGTGCCCAGGTAGCACCCCATGGCGAGACTTGCCCTAGGCTCATCGTATACTCCAACTTGGTCGACACAACCCTCACCCTCCACACACCCAAGTCACACACGCAGCACTCTCCCCATAGTCCAGATAACACCACGCAATAATGGAGTATAAGCGTAGTAGAAGTATAAGCAATGAAATATAGCAGTAAGCGTATGTCTAGCCTAATAGTAGGGTATGTCGGGGTAAGGTTGCGTCAAGGTAAAGGCCATCAAGTAGGCATACTACCATGCAAGTCCTATCATAGTGTGAATATAACAATAAAGTAAAGCAATAGCAGTTCTATATTAGCCATGCGTAATAGGTGCTACGAGGTTGGGTGGGATGTGGCACCTTTAGTGTAGTCATCTCCGTACTCCTCACGGTACTCTTGGTCCTCGTCTGTCTGGTTCTTCTCCGAGTCTGCAAACGATCGCATTATCGTCGCGTTAGCGACATCTATAGAATAGCACAAAGATCAATGAAAATTCAAAAGAACCAAATGCACTCAAATATGGGTTCATTGCGTAGGGATCGATTTTAGATGAATTTTGGTCCTAGTTTTGTATTTTTCTGAGGTCGTATGAATTAGTTATGAATTTCTGAAGTTTAAATCATCTCTGAAAATAATTACGGATAATTAATTTAGGGCTGACACGTGTCACACTGTGACTGGTCCACATGGCATGCTGACGCCAGCGTGACGTCAGCATGACATCATCATCTCAGCTCCGAGCTGATAGGTGGGGTCCGCACAGTGGTGGTGCACGGCGGAGCTCTGGCCGAGGTCCGGTGCTTGTGGCCAAGGCACTGCGGCCGCCTAACGGTGTCTTGGTCTACGCGGCTATCCTCTAGGCCTCACAGCGGTGCTCTACGGCTACGTCCTAGTCCAGCGAGGTGGCCGAGTGCACATGCGGTAGCCGTGCCATGATGGCGGCACCGTGAGCATGGCGAGCACGTGCATTGCTATGGCGTCCATGGGCTAGGAGGAGGTCTCAGCAAGGGAACTCACCGAGTAGTGCTGGCGGCGTTCGGTGGTGGTGTGGTGGCGAGGCATTGCCTAGTGGTGGATGCCGCGTCGTCGGGGTAGGCGCTCAGGGCGGCGCTCTAAGCTCCGGTGATCGACGTCTCCGAGCTTCCTGCTCGCCTCCCCTTCCGAATTACCCTCTCGGCCCTCTTCTCTCGGAGTGATGCGGGCAGTTGGGCCACCGAACGGTGGTGGTGAGCTGAGGAATCCCTAGGGCACTCTGGGTGTCGCTTTATAGCCCCGAGGTCCAAGCTTCAGCCATGGCAGACAGGGCGGACGGCAGGCGATGCGCCGATTGCATCGGATGGTATCATGGGCGCGGGTAGTTGGCACAGGGGTTGCGTGGGCGCGGCGCCAAGGGAATAGGGCCAGGTGATTTGTGTGACCCCAGGCCTGCGCCTGTCGCTTTGGTCGGGACTCAGTCGGGAGGAGATGCCGGCGTGGGGAGGAAGAAGACACTGTGCCAGGAGTGGTTGATGCGTGGGGTCCGGGTGGCAGCGGCTGCAGGTGGGGCAGACGAGCATGCGGGCATGAGCGCGTGCTGGGCTGGCTTGCTGGGCCGGGTGTTCGGTCGCGCGAGTTAGGCCGGCCTACGCGCGATGCTGGGCTGGTTTGCGGGCCGAGCTGGCCGAGCCGGCTGCGAGGCTTTCTTCTTTTCTTTTCTTTTTCTATTTTATTTTTCTTCTTCTTTGTTTGAATTCAAATTTGATTTGGAGTTTGAATTCAAATCTAGTGTACCTTATTCATTGGATTTTAGATATGAGGCCCACAACACTCTTTTATATGTATTAGGAACTTTGTTTAGCTATTTTGTTTAACAAAAATAGTAGTAGTTTTGTTATACAACAGTAGAAATGGTTTTCATTTTAAGCATTTATTCTTTGGTTTGATTAATAATTACTTTGTGGTTTATTACTTTAAAGAAGTTGTAAAGCAATTGGAAATCCAAATCACAATTTGAGTTGACAATGTTTGCATTACTTTATTTGTTAGAATTTAAATAAACATAATTAACAAATGACATGCTATGCTCATGAAATTGTCTAGTTGGGTTACAACTAATGAAAAACCTAGGGTTGGCTCCTACAGTTGTCACTCAACATTGCATGGGGTTAGAAACAAAAATTTTGTAGTTGTGATTTTTGGTGTGTCGATTTTTGGGTTGTTACAAGATGCACTCAGTCGAAAGTCTCATTGCAACACTATAGAAGCATTATTGGAAGATGGATTCAACTTGTTACACCCTGTTGTACTACACAATATCATGATTAGTTGTTCACTTGAAAGCAAAATCATAGAGTTGGAGCAGAAAGATGTAGGAATAAGTCACATCAAGAGAAAAATGCACGAGCAAGAGACCAAGCATTTTAGATTGGATGAAAGAGGTGTGTTATGGTTTGAGGACCGACTTGTGGTACCAAAAGACCATGAGCTGAGGAACCAAATTTTAGATGAAGCCCACTCGTCCAAATTATCTATTCATTCGGGTAGTAGTAAGATGTACCAAGATTTGAAAACCCATTTTTGGTGGACTAAGATGAAGAAAGAGATCACAGCCTATGTCGCTAGGTGCGATAACTGCAGTAGAGTAAAAGTTGCTCATATGAAATCTGCCGGATTACTTCAGCCATTGCCTATCCCAGGTTGGAAATGGGAAGAAATCAGTATGGACTTTATCATAGGTCTTCCAATGACACCACAAGGTCATGATTCAATATGGGTCATTGTAGATCGTCTCACCAAGTCAGCACATTTTGTACTAGTTCACAGAACATATCACATGGGAAAGTACGCCGAGATGTACATTTCTCAAATTGTGAGACTGCATGGAGTACCTAGGACTATAATCTCAGATCGAGGACCATAGTTCATAGCTCGTTTCTGGGAGCACTTGCACCAGGCTTTGGAAACCAAGCTAATCAGAAGTTCGGCATACCATCCACAAACTTCAGGACAGACGGAGCGAGTAAACCAAATCTTAGAAGATTTGCTAAGAGCTTGTGTTATATCTTCCAAGGGTTCATGGGAGAAATGGTTACCTTTAGCTGAGTTCTCCTATAACAATAGTTATCAAGCAAGTATCAAGATGGCTCCATTTGAAGCCATGTATGGCCAGAAATGTAGAACTCTATTGAATTGGATTGAGCCCGATGAAAGGAGATACTTTGGTATTGACTTTGTCAATGAAGCTGAAGAGCAAGTATGTGTGATCCAACAGCATATGAAGGCAGCTCAATTGAGACAAAAGAGTTATGCTGATAGAAGAAGGAGACCACTGACTTTTGAAGTAGGTGACTATGTATACTTGAAAGTATCACCCATGAAAGGGGTGAAGAGATTTGGGATGAAAAAGAAGCTTTCACCTAGATATGTGGGGCCATATAAGATTTTGGAACGAAAAGGGAATGTTGCTTATAAGTTACAACTTCCACCTGAGATGAGTGCAATATTCGATGTCTGCCATGTTTCTCAGTTGAAGAATTGTCTTCGAGTACCTGAAGAAGCTATTGCACCCACCAACGTGTAGCTTCAATCGGATTTGACCTATGAAGAAAAGCCAATTTGAGTATTAGAGGAGATGGAAAGAGTAACATGGAGTAAGATTATTAAGTTCTATAAGGTGGTGTGGAACAATCACAGTGAACAAGATGCTACGTGGGAAAGAGAAGATTATTTACAAGAAGTTTATCCCGCCTTTTCCAAGAATGGTAGGTCTTGCAAATCTTGGGACGAGATTTTTATAAGGGGGAGGGGCTATAACACCCTAGGTGTTAGCCTTGCATAATTTGACTTGCATAGCATGAGCATGATCATCAAGCATTCTTATATAAGCATTTACACTTGAAACATTTAATTGAAACATATGCAACATTTCTTATTATTTCTTGTTTCAATGTGTATAGGCATATGATCATGAGTGTAAACATGTACTTGGTGGATGTGAGTCACAAAAACATGTAGCAACACTTAGGTTAGCAAATAGGACATTGTTCATGAAGGTCACCTTTCATGACCAAACACTTAAGATTTCGTGTTAACCTAGATAGCACTATGAGTAACTAATACATGAAATGATTGTATGACCTTGCAATTTGCTTAAACATGTTTAGAAGAACATTATGAACAACTTTGGTATTCATGGTTAGGGGCAATTTGGTCACTAAGCTCTAGTTTGAATGTATATCATTATTTGAATGTAGCATGTTTGACCAAGTTTGAACTAGGTGCTAGAGACTATGCATGTATGTGGTCACTAAGGCAAAGTTGTAGTATTTGATATGGGGAACAACTTTTATTTTTGGGTCAAGAACTAATAAGGTGCATAGCATAGTCTTTTGGGGCTCACAAAAATGAATAAATCGCTGAGTTCAACACTTAGCAAATCTGGTTAAGTCTGGTACCCTGACAGTGCTAACAGGCGTCACTTTGAGATGAAATAACTTGAGTTTGGTTGAGAGTTAGGGCGTGAGTTCTAAACAAGAATTGGAGCTGGTACATTGAGCTACAAATTTGGTTTAGACTGTGTGCACTAATACTCCATGGATTAGAAGTTTGATCTTCGTTAAAACTCGTTGTCAGGTGGCCATCGCGTTTTCTGATTGAACTGAACTGGCCGGTTCAGTGGCCGACCGGCTCAGAGCCGAGCCACCACGTGGAGGAGGACAGCGGCTGCGCGTCGTCGGCGCCCTGCCCAGCACGGCAGAGCGAGGCCGAAGCACACTACATCAAGCCCCACGCTCGCTCGCACTACCCTGCGCTTCCCATTTTGCCTTTCTGGCTTTCTCCTTCGCCTCAGCGTAGCCGCCGAGCTTCCGCAGTGACATTGCCATTGCGACGCTCCATCGAGCCCGCCTGAGCTCACCGCCGCCCCATTCTTCAATCAGTCGTGCCCAAAGCTTCGCCTCCCTCTGCTCTATCCTTCCCTCACAGCAGCGTCCACAGCCGCTCCGTTGGTAAGCCATGTTTCGTCTTGCGCTGCCATAGGGATGCCTCGCCGGAGTGCCGCCATGGCCGCTGCCGTGGCCGTGCCTCATTGGAACTGCTCTAGCCGTCTAGGTCGCGTAGTCATAGTCGTAGAGTCTTCGTAGTCCTGTAGATCATGTCACGTGACTTCACCGTGGCTGGAGATGGCCGGCACACCGCAGTGCTACGCCGCCATGCCGCCATCACCGACGACGAGCATGCTCCACCCACCCTCCACTGCCACCACCTAGGTCGTTCGACGCGCGCTGCTCAGTAGATCGTGTTGTGAAGATGTCACCGCCGGCGAACTTGTCATCGACGAGCCATGGCTGCGCAAGCTTGCTCAGCGCCGCCAGCTCTATTTTGGTTTCGCTGGCAAGTGGACCGGCTGACCAGTGGGTCCCGGTTGTCAGCGATCGTAGGAAAGAAGCCAGTTCATTCATTTTCAGTTTTGTGTGCAACTTTGGAAAATTGATAAGTTGAGCTCTGGAGATCCAAAATTTGTGAACCAAATTTTGTAGTGTTCCTTAAGAAGTTTAGTATTTATGAAAAATATTATACTAGATTTTGTAGTAGAGTTTTTGGAGGATTTAAATGGAAACTTGAAATGTGTTTTTGAATGCATGCAAACTTGTTTATTTTATATCTAGAGTTCCTGTGCACCAAAAATTCTGAAATTTTTGTGGTAAGCTATTCTTGACATGTATGAGCTCTGGTAAAAATTTGAAGATCAGTGCATGTATAGATTTGTAGTTATAGAATTTTCTTTTATAAATAGGTAATCCTTGTATGGATTTTTATAAATTATTTATGAATCCAATATTCATGAAATTTGTTGGAGGTTATCCTAGTACCATCAGGATGATAAGAAAAATTGGAAATCTGTTGCTTGACACTTTTCACTAGGGTTTTCTATTTTTGCTATTGTAAGCCTTTCTGTCTTGTCATTTTTATATAGAATGTTTTCTTTGGTAAAATAGCATGAAACTTTTACAATAGTCTTTCGGTAGCATTAGAAATGCACTGTAAATTTTAAAGAATTTATGATGCACATTTGGTATATGTTTATTATTTAACCTATGTATCTAAGAAAAATAACAAAGGCATTTAAATAAATAGTTTTGGCTTTACCATTAAGTGTTCTTGAATGTTTTTGGAGTGCTTGAACTATTGGTAGGCTTTGTGTTGTAAAAATTTGAATACTTATATGAAGTAGAAGTATTGTTGCTTCATAATGCGAATTGGAATAGTTTCCGGACAGATTCTGTAGTTTGATAAGTTGTATGATAAAAATGATGTTTGCTGTAAAAATGGTTATTAACAAAGTTGTAGATAACTTCATCATATGTTTTGTGTTAAAATTTCAGGACCATAGGTCAAATGGTTTAGGAGTTACAGCTGTTTAAAGTTAGCATTTCCGAATTGCTTGCTCTCTGGAATTTCTGGACAGCACTGATATGATTGTAGTTTTGGCTAAGATAAGTTGTGAATTAGCTTTTGTGAATTAAATAAGAGTTGCAGATAATTTTATAAGCTTTCCAGAAAGTCTAGGATCACGGCATTTGGATAACTAGAACTCCAGTTATGAGTAGAACAAGTAGCTGTTGTTTGTGAAATAGTAGATGCATTGTTGAAGTAATTAATTACATAATCAAGAAGAGATATGCACCTACTCAGTAAACGCGATGCACTTGTTGTTACTTAAACCACATGCTGTTAAGAATATTTGCAAGAATGCATTCTTCATGTATCATCATACCACACTTGTTAACATATATGCATTCGCAATATCTTATGCCATATTCATGCATCTAGGATCGGAGGAAGAAATAACGTTGCTGGAATTCGACGAAGTAGAGGAAGGGGACTAGCAGGAGAATCCTCAAGTCACAGCTCCCGAAGGCGAGGAGCAGAATCCTGAAGAGCTTCTGGAGTGCCCTGACCACCGCCCCACTTCCTTTCTGAGAGGCAAGCCCCAGAGCATTTTAAGTCTCCCAACATTTTACAAATGATTACTTAAGTACTTATGATTGATGCATTAGGTTATAGGAGTTGAATGGAACCACTTGATGCATATAAATTCCTTGACTAGAAATACTACCTTTAACCGGTATAGGTCCAGGATCGAATATATGCTTAGCCATGCTTAGACCGGTTGAAGTCTGGTGATGTCCTGTCACCTGCGAGATATAGGTGGATACCGGAGCACGGTTGGCTATATTTGCTATCGTGGAACAGAACCATGGGGTAAAAGAAAATTAAGGCCGGGCAGAGTCTATGTGTAGGATGACTCATGTGATTCTGTCTGTGCCAATCAAGGACCATACCGTTGTTGGAACTTCTAACAAGATTGAATGCATGCCTATCACTTAGCTGGCCGGATAACTCGTTCCGACCGTGAAGTCGAGTAGCTCAACTCAGGCCGAGCCCCGTTCTGTTGTGCGCTCCTTGCGGGGGGCGATCAGACTGAGCCCAAGGGTAGGCTAGGCCTGGACGTCCAGGCATCTGGTGTCCTAGATTGTGCGGCGTGGTACGGACCCACAAAATGTGTACCTGAGTTGTACCAAAGGTGACCTAAGGCTGCCTTCGCGCGGTATGCCTGGGTTTGTGTTAGGAATAAATTCCCAGCTGGTTGAAAATCGATTCGAATCGCCGTCTCTTCTGGATAGTGAGAAACTTGGCTAGCTCCAACATCGTAGTAACTGTGTTATGGAACATGATGGTTCGGATGAATATGGAATTACAATACCTGCTATGGTTACTATTGTATGCTTTTAAATGGATATACCACATGTTTGGCACATGATAGTTGCTAATCTAGAGATGAATAGTTATAATTAACTTGATAAAGGAATCATAATTGTACAACTAAGTCAATTGCTTTTTATGCAAAATGTTGTCAAGCTATCTCCACTTATACAGCCTTGCATAATCCTTGGAGTCGATTTATTTCTGGTTTATGATGGGTAAGTCTAGCTGAGTACCTTCTCGTACTCAGGGTTTTATTTCCCATTGTTGCAGATGGCACTGTGTATCATGGTTATTGCAAGAGTTGCTTCTATCCCACCATGGATGAGGAGTAAGCCTTGGGTAGGCTTCTTTATTAATCCCTATCTTTGCTTTTGTGGACTGTGATCCTACTTGGCACTGTACTAAACTATGTTGGCAACTTTACTTTCAAACTTAATTTGCTTCCACTTTATCTATCAAACTCGGTTTGTAATAACTTTTATTCGTACTCTGATGATGGAAATGTATCTATGAACTTTATGTAATATGTGGCATGCATGTTGAATCCTAAACGATCTTGGTTGTTGTAAATCGTTTATCAAGACCCGTCATGGTACTCGACGGACTACCGGGTTTATATGGGTTCAAGTATGACAGCGCGACCGCTTGCGGGCCGCCATTGTACTTGTACTCTTATAAATTGGTCGGTTCTACGACATGACTAGTGTTGTGAGACTAACCTTTCTCTAAGTGATTTGTGCAGTCTCACTAAATGAGGATGTGTTTCTCAAATGGAGTGTGCTATCACATGAAGGCCATCAATCCAAAACCATGTGATGTATTCTCTCTAGTTATTTTGGAATTGATTCATCTATGTTTGCCACTCACCATAATATGGCTTAAATCTATGCTCTGGGCTTAAATGACCAATCATGCACATTCACATTTCCATTCCACTCAAAAGAGTGCGCATGAGACTTTAAGAGAGATTTAATCCATGTTATGAGGTTTCTCTATTTTGGTAACCCACTTGCCTTTCCACACATAAAGGGTTACTAAATGAGAAACTAGTGCTTGTGTTACTAATGCCCTCTTGTGTTGAGCTTGTTTATAGAAAATTAAGAAGAAGAGGTCGTGCTGGTTTAACTGAATAAATCACAAGCCTGAAGGTTACTCTTCACCTAAAGTAAGATGAGGTTGCTAGAGGCCAAAGATATAAAAAATCTAAGATTGAATAAAATCAAGTTTGAGGTTGAGTTGGATAAGCTATATTGGTAGAATTCACAAGACTACAAGCATTGATAAGTAGACTAAATGGTAATAACATCTTGTGAGTATTCTGACCTAAAATCACCTCAAGATTGGACAAGAATAAGAGAAGAATTGTGAAATATCAAATTTGTCTAGAAAATTGGAATTCTGAGTTGGTTGCCTTCAAGCATGGATTTGGAAGTTCAAATACTAATGAATTGGCCTAAAACTTTGTGAGCATGCTATACACATCTAGTACTTGTTGTTGTACAATTAGCATGAAGATTGGTTTAAAAAGAATATCGGTTTTGAGTTGAATTATGTCAGCTTCAGTACTGTAGTTTCAAACTCTAGCAGTTTTGGTAGAAAATTGATTTAACTGATCAAATGAAGTCCAATTGAGCTGAAATTTTTACAGCAGTTAGAGGACTCATAGGTGCACATATCTACCAAGTTTCATGCATATTGGTCTAGTAGTCTGAGAGATATAAATTGTTTTCTAAGGAAGATAGAATCTGAAAACTATATGGAATTGGATTGCATTGCAGCAGCAAGATTATGTTGGCTCTCAGGTTGGTCATGAATAATCAGTCAATATGAGAAGCGTCAGTTTGGTCTAAAGGAGTTGCAACCAATATACAAGCGGCAGCAAGTAGTTGACACTATTTGGAAATAGAAGAAATCAGTTGCAGGCTTTCAGAAATAGCAGCTGAAATCAATTCAAACTAGATGAAACCAGTTGACTTCAACAGTTACAAGTAGCAGAAATAAGTTACAATCAGTTGGAACTTGCCGAAATCAATTGGAAGCAACTGGAACCAATTGAAACTAATTGGGCTACAAGCAGTTTAAAGGAGTTTGAATCAGTTGGAATATAGTGTAAACTTCTCCTTTGATTTCATGGTACTGATATGCATGAGCGTACTTTGTGTACTCTTGTATACACAAATTGAGGGGGAGTTTAGCTTATATCTTGTGAGATTAATAAATTTCTTTTAAGTTCATATTAAATAGTCTCACACATTGAAGAAAGAAGAACATCAAAGGAGGATGGATCATTCCAATGGAATCTTTAGGTACTCCAAAGGTTATTCTTGGGTGTCTTGGTCTTTATAAACCAAGTGCTCTTGATTTAATGTCAGATGTCCCAATCCTTTAGTAGAACTAGATTTGAATGAGTTGGAGAAAAGAATCGAAGAGTGGACTTTCATTGTTATTTCTCCTCTTTAGAGCTCAACAAGTGTACATGGATCCACCCCATTGATCACCCAAGACCTTGTCAACAAAGAGTGAACTAGGAACATAATATGGATCTTGGATGATCACAAAGAGCTCTAATTCACCATGAATCATCAAGTAAGAACTATGGCCATACAAATCCTTGAAGTCTCACTTATGATGATCATATCAATGAAAATCTTTATGGTGATCTATGTACCTTGGTGTTGGTATGTTTCCTTGGCATAATTTCAATTGTTGCAAATTTATCATGCCTAGACCAAGATATAGGATGAACTCCTCTAGACTCTTAAACCGATCCAAGTGCATTTCACAAGTAATTCGAGTACTTGATACACATATTAAGGGGGAGCCCATTCTATGTCTTGTGCCTTTTGGGACTAACCTTTTCTTCTAGTGAATTTGTGTAGTCTCTTGGTGAGAATGAGTTTCTCATGAGTATGCTACATTCACTCAATCCAAATGGTAAAGTTATATCTCATATTCATTTAGATTGTAATTTTATCTCTTATGTAGCTACTCTCCATAATATAGCTTAAATTCCCTTGTTTGGACTTAATTGACCAAAAGTGCATATGTTCTTGCCATCCACATATCTATGTGTGCACTATCAAAAAGGGGAATTTAGTCTATGTTATGAGGTTTTGCAATTAGTGATCTACTTGTCCCCCACATCCAAAATGGTCACTAGTTGTGAACTGTAGCTTGTGCAATTCAAGGCTATCTCTTGTCTTTATGAGAATTCCCTAGGTGACATTATGAGATACAAGAATCCATTCCAATTGGCATCAACTTGTGAAGACTCTTTGAATTGGTGTCAAATTGTGAAGATCATATTTCAATTGCTATTGGGGATAATCCTTAAATTTGGTATATCAAGAAATATGTCTTCAATTGGTATCTCAAAATGGCAACAAGAGCTACCAATGGGCTTTAAACCGAGATCAAGCACAAGTTTGTGATATCTCCTTGAAGATGATGATGGAGAGAGATGGGCACATGAAACTTTTTGCATAAAGGAATGCTAGGCCCATCAAAGCACTAAATTCAACTAATGAAAATCATTATCATGGTGGAGATTATGAGGCTTAGAAAAAAGGTATATCGCTCCATGAACTCTTGTATTACCTTTGTGCATCTAGGCCCTTACATGCTAGTGTGTGCATGTGTGTGCAATATTTTGAGTCACACCATAAGTTTGTTCTTGTGGTGACGATTAGAGAATTATTTAGATATTTGGTTGATACCTCTTGTGGTGATGGTGTAAGTTAGTCTCATGCTAAAAGTGTCATCTAAGCGATGTATGAGCTAAATATGCTAACTTCTCAAGAATCTTGACTTAAATGGTCCTACTTTCTTTGGTAGAAGACTTAGGAGAGAAATCCTATATGCTAAACTTTTACCTACCTCTTGCCCTCACTTGTCCAACATCATTTCTTCCTTTTGGTAGAGAGATCCTTTTTGGAGATTAATGCCAAAGGGGAGAAATATTGGGGGAGAGTGTAGAGGGAAGAGATTGATATGTAGATTTGAAGGGGTAAAAGAGAGGCATATAAGATTTTTCAATTTTTTGTGTGGTGTATGCAAAGATAGTTTAGATTGATGCTCTTAATTAGGACCTCGTATGTTAGTGTGTGATATTCATGCCTTGAATGATGTATTGTTTATTTTTGCTAACTACATAGCTTGCGGAGGTTCCGCACCTGGTCGAGGAGGCTTCGCTTCATAGAGGTTCTGTGACAGGACACGGAGGTTTCGCAGACTAGCAGTTTAGCAACTTCTTGAGTGCATGAACTATCATGAGCATCATGTTTATCATGTTGGCACCTTGCACTCCATAGATGCTAAGATATAGGAGAGTTCCCACACTTCTTAAATATGTGCATTTGGCATTTAAGGCCAAAATTTGAATTCCTTCAATGCACACATTTAGGGGGAGCTCCCTATATCATAGGATTCAAAATCTTATTATTTATCAATGTCTTGTAAGCCTTAATTGTGTTGTCATCAATCACCAAAAAGGGGGAGATTGAAAGTGCATCTAGCCCTTTAGTGGGTTTTGGTGGATTGAATGACAACATAATTAAAGGTCTAACAAGTTTGCTAAGTATTGAACAGGAAATTGAATCTATTGCATATACTTATGGATTATGGAATGAGAAGTGACTAAAGGTTCAACAAGAAGGCAAACTTTATGATATTCAACATAATGTTCAAATCAAGGCCAAAGTTATGTATTGTTGTGTTAGAAGATCATGGAAACAATCTAGTTCAAGAAAAGGACAACAATGTAAATGGAGTTGATAAAATAGCTTCTATGCTGTGGGATATCATAGTATCATGAGAAAGCAAGCATATTTAGCAAATGGCAAAAGCGACATGAGTTGATGATTTTGGATTGTCTAAAAATGGCTTGCTTCACATGAACAAGAAGAGTTTGATAGTAGATTAGCTTTGATAAAGGATTAAAGAATGAGTCAAGAACGCATGAGTGAAGAAATACCAAGCAAAGGTTCAATGACAAAGGACACAATTCATATTAGATATAAGTCAGTCTCTACATTGGTTTGCTTGTACGAATAAAGATTTAGAAAATCACTTTGCATTGATTTGATAAAGCTAGAAGTATGAAGATAAATAATCAACTGAGTGTTAGGAGTGTCAAGCCAAAATGAAGAGAATATGAGGAACCATGAATTGGCTTGACCATATTAATGTTCATTCATATATGTCTCTATATGAATCAAACTGAAGCTTGGTTGATCTCAATATTCATATCTAGAAGATATTCAAGCAAGGATCACAATATTAAAGAAATGGCTTTTCAATGGATGCTTAGTATGATGTGACTTGAGTATGGCTTGATAAAGTGAAGATAGCAAGGAAAGGTGAAAGCTCTAGTTTGGTTTTGGTGAATTGATGAAACCCTAGGTGCTAACCTAGTTTATCAAGTGATCATGAGATAGGTAGCACATTCCAAGTAGTGAAGCAAACGAAGATCATAGCATGATGATGATGCCATGGTGATGATAAAGTGCTTGGACTTGGAAAGAAGAAAGAGAAAAACAAAAAGCTCAAGGCAAAGGTATAAACCATAGGAGCTATTTTGTTTTGGTGATCAAGACACTTAGTGAGTGTGATCACATTTAGGTTTGATAGCTGTACTATTAAGAGGGGTGAAACTCGTATCGAAATACGGTTATCAAAGTGCCACTAGATGCTCTAACTCATTGCATATGCATTTAGGATCTAGTGGAATTCTAACACCCTTGAAAATGTTTGTGAAAATATGCTAACACATGTGCACAAGGTGATACACTTGGTGATTAGCACATTTGAGCAAGGGTGAAGAAGTTAGAGGTGAAAAGGAGTTAGTCTTGCTGGTCACTAAGTGACCAGACGCTGGTCTTAGAAGAACCAATGTGTCCGGTCAAGTGTGGTAGCATAGACGCCAGTGTCAGACAATCGACTGGACGCTGGGTCGTGGACTGACTAGACGCTGGCAAGGTGAGTCCGTTCCTATTGTCGGACAGTGCTCAGAGGCTAGGGTCCCTGACCGGATGTTGGCTGGGTCCAGTTGTGCATGACCAGATGCGTTCGGTGGATGATTTGTGTTTCTGGAACCTTACTAAAAACGACCGGACGCTGGTGGCTCAGCGGACGGTCGGTTATAGCGCAGCGTCCGGTGAACACAAGTTACCATTAAACTCGGGACACGTGGTGGTCATTGGGGCGACCGGATGCTGAGGTCCAACGTCCGATCAACATGACCGGAGCGTCCAGTCAGCCCATGTTGTGCCCAGTGAAGGGGTACAACGGCTCTATTTCATGGGGGCTTCTATTTAAGCCCCATGGCCGGTTGAAGCTCACACCTTTGGCAATTTTCATTGACATAGCAACCTTGTGAGCTTATCCAAAGCCCTCCCACTCGTCTCCATCATTGATTCATCATCTTTGTGAGATTGGGAGTGAATCCAAGTGCATTGCTTGAGTGATTGCATCTAGAGGCACTTGGTGTTCGTGTTTTGCTATGGATTTCACTTGTTACTCTTGGTCGTTGCCGCCACCTAGATGGCTTGGAGCAGCAAAGATCGTCGAGCGGAGGTTGGTGATTGTCTCTGGCTCTAATCGTGGTGATTGTGAGGGGTTCTTGACCTTTCCCCGGCGGAGAGCCAAAAGGTACTCTAGTGGATTCCTCATGGCTTGTGTGATCCTCATCTTGTGTTGGTTGTGCGGCACCCTATTGAGGGTTTGGCGTGTGAAGCCAATTAGCGTGTGAACCTCCAAGTGAGTGAATCGCCACAATGAGGACTAGCTTGCCGGCAAGCAAGTGAACCTCGGTAAAAATCATTGTGTTCATCATTGATTCTGAGGTGATTGGTCTTCATTGTTATTCATCCTTGTGATTGATTGGTTCCTTCATCTACACGGCGATATAACCTTCTTGATCACTCTCATTACATTACCGCAAACTAGTTGTCAAGCTCTTTATTGTACCTAGTTGTGAGAGCTTGCTTGCTTGGTTGGTGTGGCTCTTTAGTTAGCCTTTAAGAGCACACTAACATAGAGTAGTATCTTAGCTATTGTGTGAATAGATACTATCTAAACTAGAATTGTGGTAGGTGGCTTGGTTTTGAGTAGGCTAGCGCAACACTTGCTTCGTCTCATAATTGTCTAACCATTTTGGTAAGTGTTGTTATAGAAATTTTTATTAGGCTATTCACCCCCCTCTAGCCATTAGGACCTTTCAAGTGGTATCAGAGCCGAGGTCACCGTGATTTGAGGCTTAACAACCTTCGATGTAAAAATGGCTCAAATCAACAACACCAAGAAACCACCCCAATTTGATGGCACAAATTATCCTTATTGGAAGTCCAAGATGACCACACATATCAAGTCAATCTATGGAAATGTGTGGAAGGTGGTAGAAACCAAAATTGAGATTAGTGATCCAGAGAATTCCACCGCGGCCGAAGAAGTGCTTCTCCAAAACAATGACATTGCTCTAAGTGCCATTCATGATGCAATTGATGAAAGAACATTTGAGCAAATCAAGAATATTGAGATGGCACATAAAGCTTGGATGAAGTTGGAAGAATCATTTGAAGGCACTCAAGCCATGAAGGGTGCTAAGGCATATATCCTCAAAGAGAAGTTTGCAAGCTTCAAGATGAAGGAGGATGAGAGTGTGCCGAAGATGTTCCATAGGCTTCAAGTGCTTGTCAATGATCTCAAAGCACTTGGGGAAGAGGTGAAGGACAAGGACTTCTCCCATAAGTTCTTGAGATGCTTACCTTCAAGATTTGGCACATTGGTCACCATTCTAGTAAGAAGCGGTTTGGACACCATGACACCAAGCCAAGTATTGGGAGATATAATGACCGATGATACTTATAGAGATGATGATGAGAAGGAAGAAAAGAAGGAGAAGAAAGATGAGAAGAAGGATGACAAGAAGAAGAGCATGGCATTCAAAGCCACATCATCCAAGGGCAAAGCTAAGCAAGAAACATCAAGTGAAGAAGATGAATCTTGGGATGATGATGATGATGATGAGAAGATGGCTCCCTTTGTCAAGAGATTTAGCAAGTTCATGGTGAAGAAGGGCTATCATGCTAGAAGAAAGAAGTCTTCATCCAAGAACAAAGAAGAGTCAAGAAGGTGCTTCAAGTGTGGAAGCAAAGATCATCTTGTTGCTCAATGTCCATACAATAGCGACAATGATGATGACAACAAGAAGAACAAGAAGAAGGACAAGAAGGAAAAGAAAGAAAAGAAGGACAAGATGGCATTCAAGAAGAAGAAGGGTGGTTCATATGTAGTCACTTGGGATAGTGATGCTTTCTCAAGTGATGATGAAGATTATAGTGATGATAGCAAGACCACCAAAAAGAAGGTTCTTGCAAGCAT
This sequence comes from Miscanthus floridulus, assembly GCF_019320115.1. NCBI lineage: Eukaryota > Viridiplantae > Streptophyta > Magnoliopsida > Poales > Poaceae > Miscanthus > Miscanthus floridulus. The sequence goes on from NC_089581.1 coordinate 105,879,876, forward strand.
TGCTATCAATGAGAAGCCTTCTCTCTTCGAATCTTCATCATGCTTCATGGCTAAGTCCACTAAGGTACAATCTTGTAATGATGAAAGTGATGAAGAACATGATGATGAAAATGAAAATGATAGTGATAGTGATATTGATGAACCTACTAAAGATGAATTATTTGACATGCTAGAAGATGCTAGAGAACACTTTGACATCAAGAGAAGGGAATGAAAAAGCTTGCGTAAGGAACTAAAGGAACTTAAGCAAGCCTTTGATGAGCTCAATGCATCTCATGAGAGGCTAGAGGAAGCCCATGAGAAGCTTGGCAAAGCTCACAAAAAGCTTGAAAAGGCTCATTCATCTTTGCTTGATGAGCAAAATAAAAAGAAGCATGTTGAAACTTGCAATGTAGGTTTAACTTGTGATATAATTGATGAATCACTATCTATGCCTATCATTGTTGCTCCTACTAACCCTTCTTGTAGCACCTCCACTTCTACCTCATCTAGTAGTGATGGTCTCACTTGTGACACCTCACTAGTGGTTGAGAATGAGAACCTCAAGAAGGAGGTCAATAAGCTCACTCACATCTTAGCTAAAGCTTATGGTGGTGAGGACCGCTTGCTTATGTGCTTGGATAGCCAAAGAGCCTCTCTCTACAAAGAGGGATTGGGCTATACCCCCAAGAAAGGCAAAGCGGTCTTTGCTCCTCACAAGACTAGTTTTGTGAAGAACAATGGTCGGTTTTGCACTAGTTGCAGGCAAGTGGTTCATAAGGAGCATGAATGCAAAAACAAAAGCAAAAATGCTAATGTATCCTTCATAAAGCTTGATTCATGCTATATGCTTACTAAGGGTACAAATGGTGTGAAGGCTAAGTTCATTGGTAAACCATGGATGGGCTCAAAGAAGAAAGCCATTTGGGTACCAAAGAGCTTAGTGACTAACCTTCAAGGACCCAAGCAAGTTTGGGTACCTAAAAGGAATTGATCTTCTTTTGTAGGTCAATTACAAAGCCGGAGGAGGGCATTGGGTTCTTGATAGTGGGTGCACTCAACACATGACCGGTGATGCAAGAATGTTCAACTCAATCAACACCAATGGCAATGATGGTTATGATAGTATCACATTTGGTGACAATGGCAAAGGCAAGGTCAAAGGGCTTGGTAAGATTGCAATATCCAATGACATAAGCATATCAAATGTGTTGCTAGTAGAGAGCTTGAACTTCAATTTGTTATCCGTAGCTCAATTGTGTGATCTTGGATTCAAATGCATATTTGGAGTAGATGATGTAGAGATCATGAGTGTAGATGGCTCTAACTTGATCTTCAAAGGTTTTAGATATGAGAATCTATACTTGGTTGATTTCAATGCTAGTGAAGCTAAATTATCTACATGCTTGTTCACTAAGTCTAGCATGGGTTGGTTATGGCATAGAAGGCTTGGTCATGTTGGAATGAAACAATTGAATAGATTGGTTAAGCATGACTTGGTTAGAGGCTTGAAAGATGTTGTGTTTGAGAAGGATAAACTTTGTAGCTCTTGTCAAGCCGGCAAACAAGTTGGAAACACCCACCTAAGAAAAGCATGATGAGCACTAGTAAAGCATTTGAGTTATTGCATATGGATTTATTTGGGCCAACACAATACACTAGTATCGGTGGAAATAAATATGGATTTGTGATAGTGGATGACTACACTAGATACACATGGGTATACTTTCTAGTGGACAAAAGTGATGTATTTGCAACATTCAATCATTAGTCAAAGGCATTCACAATGAGTTTGAAACAACCATCAAGAGAGTTAGAAGTGACAATGGTAGTGAGTTCAAGAACACTAGAATTGATGAGTTATGTGATGAATTTGGAATTAGACATCAATTCTCGGCCAAGTACACTCCACAATCAAATGGCCTTGTTGAGAGAAAGAATAGAACACTCATTGATATGGCAAGGTCTATGCTTAGTGAGTACAATGTGAGTCAATCTTTTTGGCCAAAGCTATCAACACGGCTTGCTATTGTAGCAACCGCCTCTATTGTCACCGATTCAAAGAGAAGACACCATATGAGCTCTTGAATGGTAGAAAGCCCAACATTGCATATTTTTGGGTCTTTGGTTGCAAATGCTATATCTTGAAGAAAGGCACAAGATTGGGCAAGTTTGATAAGAAATGTGATGAAGGATTCCTACTTGGTCATTCCACTACAAGCAAAGCATATAGAGTTTGGAATTTGGATAGTGGTACTCTTGAGGAGGTTCATGATGTTGAATTTGATGAAACCAAGGGTTCACAAGTAGAGAATGAGAATTTGGAAGATGTTAGAGGCATTGAACTTTCAAATGCCATGAAGAACATGGATATTGGTGAATTGAGGCCTAGGCAAGTGAATGATGATGAAGATGATCAAGTGCAAGTGCTCTCTAACTCAAATGTGCAAGATGATACAAATCAAGCTAGTACAAGTGGATATCATGATAATGAACAAGATCAAGTGGCTAGTACATCATCTCAATCCAATGATCAAGCAAGTGCAAGCAATCAAGTTCCAATACTTCAACCAACCAATATTTCAAGAGATCATCCTTTGGACACTATCATTGGTGTTATTTCAAGAGGTGTACAAACAAGATCAAGATTGGCATCATTTTGTAAACACTTCTCATTTGTGTCATCCATTGAACCAAAGAAGATAGATGAAGCATTGAAGGATGTTGATTGGGTGAATGCTATGCATGAAGAGTTAAATAATTTCACAAGAAATCAAGTATGGGAGTTAGTAGAAAGACCAAAGGGACACAATGTGATTGGAACTAAATGGGTCTTTAGAAACAAGCAAGATCAAGATGGGATAGTAGTAAGGAACAAAGCAAGATTGGTAGCACAAGGCTATACACAAGTTGAAGGTCTTGACTTTGGAGAAACATATGCCCCAGTTGCTAGATTAGAAGCAATTAGAATCTTGCTAGCCTATGCTTGTGCCCACAACATAAAGCTCTATCAAATGGATGTTAAGAGTGCATTTCTCAATGGCTACATCAATGAAGAAGTATATGTTGAGCAACCTCTCGGTTTTGAAGATGATAAGAAGCCCAACCATGTGTACAAGTTGAAGAAAGCTTTGTATGGTTTGAAGCAAGCACCTAGAGCATGGTATGAGAGATTGAGGGATTTCCTACTCTCTAAAGGGTTCACAATGGGCAAGGTTGACACCACTCTTTTCATCAAGAAGATTGGAAAAGATCTATTTGTATTGCAAATCTATGTTGATGACATCATATTTGGATCAACAAATCAAGATTTTTGTGATGAGTTTGGAAAGATGATGGCTAATGAGTTTGAGATGTCCATGATTGGAGAGTTGAGTTACTTCCTTGGTCTTCAAATCAAGCAATTAAAGAATGGTACATTTATAAGTCAAGGCAAGTACATCAAGGACATGATCAAGAAGTTTGGAATGATTGATAGCAAAGTCATTAGCACACTAATGGGAACAAATGGCAACTTGGATAGTGATGCAAGTGGAAACATGGTGGATCAAAAGTTGTATCGGTCTATGATTGGAAGCCTACTCTATGTGACCGCATCTAGACCGGATGTCATGTTTAGTGTATGCATGTGTGCAAGATTTCAAGCCTCACCAAGAGAAAGTCATTTAAAGGCTACTAAGAGAATATTGAGGTACTTGAAGCATACACCAAATATTGGTTTGTGGTATCCCAAAGGAGCAAAGTTTGAGCTAGTTGGTTACTCCAACTCGGATTATACGGGATGCAAGGTTGAAAGGAAGAGCACCTCAGGCACATGTCAATTATTAGGAAGATCACTTGTTTCATAGTCATCAAAGAAGCAAAATAGTGTTGCATTATCAACTACCGAAGCCAAATACATATCCGCTGGTAGTTGTTGTGCACAAATACTTTGGATGAAAGCCACTTTGAGTGACTTTGGAATCAAATTCAAGAAAGTGTCATTGCTATGTGACAATAAGAGTGCAATCAAGTTAACCAACAATCCGGTTCAACATGCAAGAACAAAGCACATTGATGTCCGCCACCATTTCATAAGAGATCACCAACAAAAAGGGGACATTTGTATTGAGAGTGTAGGCACCAAAGATCAACTTGCCGACATATTCACCAAGTCATTGGATAAGAAAAGGTTTTGCAAGCTAAGGAATGAGTTGAACATATTGGATTTCTCAAATATGTGTTGATGCACTCCCCACTTATATGACATGCCTCTCCTTCGAGCTATTCAAGGTAAAAGTTGATTGGCATGACATACATCCTTGCTAAGGACATGTTTAGTGCATCTAGTCACATTTCTAATCTCATTAGGACCTTTCAAGTGGTTCTATTTTATTAGTCTCATTCATGAAAATCAAATGAATTTGATGATTATATGGTATCACTATTGCTTCTATGCTTGACTTAATCTAGTGATAGCATATGACATGTTTATGGGCTTGTAAACCTAGTGTTTAATCTAGAAAATAAACTCTAAGTGTTTAACTCAACATGGTACAAGATAACCCTTATTTGGAGGTGTGAAGAAGCTTGTCCTTGGATCAAACCGAGTTAAATATCTTTGGTAAATGATCTAAATTAGACCAAATTTGGGTAAATGATCCTCACCCCATTGATTGACATTGATAATCTCAACCCTACAAGTGGTACTATCTAAGCCTTTGTGGTCATTGATGACAAAGGGGGAGAGAAACAAAGATATAAGTAAAACAAAGACATAAGTGACAAAGGGGGAGAGATAGTGCACAAAGACAACACAGAAGGGAAGAGAAATAAAGATACAAGTGATAGGTGGAGAACTCAACATAAGGGGAGAAATATGACAAAGGAAATGAATCAATTAAAATTTTGAGCACACAAGTAGGGGGAGCAAGCTCATGAACTTGTATGGTGCATTTGAATGTGCATTTCATATGTTTGCTTGGATGGCATAAGTTTTAAATTTCAAATATCCATGCTTGTGTGGTGTATGCTAGTGGTAGGTTTGAATGATAAAATGAAAAACTAGCATGCATAGGATATCTAATGATTTCATTTCCAAATATCTCCAAGTGGTATCAAGCTAACCATGATGCTAAGGATGGTATAATGATGCACTCTGATTGGTATCACGCTTCAAAGGTCCATCTTTTATACCTTAGCATCATTTGGTAGACCTTGTCTCCTACTTTTCCTATCAAAGCATATGTGCAAACTACAATCCAAACTCTTAGCACATATGTAGGGGGAGAAATTGCTACCATTTAGGGTTCATGAAACTTGTCCATATTCTTTTACACATGGTAAATATGCTTGACCAAGCAACATGGATTCAATTGAATTTTATTTCGTATCTTTGTATAAGGGTTGTCATCAATTACCAAAAAGGGGGAGATTAAAAGCTCTAGTTTGGTTTTGGTGAATTGATGAAACCCTAGGTGCTAACCTAGTTTATCAAGTGATTATGAGATAGGTAGCACATTCCAAGTAGTGAAGCAAACGAAGATCATAGCATGATGATGATGCCATGGTGATGATAAAGTGCTTGGACTTGGAAAGAAGAAAGAGAAAAACAAAAAGCTCAAGGCAAAGGTATAAACCATAGGAGCTATTTTGTTTTGGTGATCAAGACACTTAGTTAGTGTGATCACATTTAGGTTTGATAGTCGTACTATTAAGAGGGGTGAAACTTGTATCAAAATACGGTTATCAAAGTGCCACTAGATGCTCTAACTCATTGCATATGCATTTAGGATCTAGTGGAATGCTAACACCCTTGAAAATGTTTGTGAAAATATGCTAACACATGTGCACAAGGTGATACACTTGGTGGTTGGTACATTTGAGCAAGGGTGAAGAAGTTAGAGGTGAAAAGGAGTTAGTCTTGCTGGTCACTAAGTGACCGGACGCTGGTCTCAGAAGAACCGGCGCGTCCGGTCAAGTGTGGTAGCATAGACGCCAGTGTCGGTCAATCGACCAGATGCAGGGTCATGGACTGACCGGATGCTGGTGAGGTGAGTCCAGTCCTATTGTCGGACAGCGCTCAGAGGCTAGGGTCTCTGACCGGACGTTGGCCGGGTCCAGTCGTGTGTGACCAGACGCGTCCGGTGGACGATTTGTGTTTCTAGAACCTTACTGGAAACGACCAGACGCTGGTGGCTCAGCGTCCGGTCAGTTATAGCGCAGCGTCCGGTGAACACATGTTACCATTAAAATCAGTACATGTGGCGGTCGTTGGGGTGACTAGACGCTGAGGTCCAGCGTCCGGTCAACATGACCGGAGCGTCTGGTCAGCCCGTGTTGTGCCCAGTGAAGGGGTACAACGGCTCTATTTTATGGGGGCTTCTATTTAAGCCCCATGGCCGGTTGAAGCTCACACCTTTGGCAATTTTCATTGACATAGCAACCTTGTGAGCTTAGCCAAAGCCCTCCCACTCATCTCCATCATTGATTCATCATATTTGTGAGATTGGGAGTGAATCCAAGTGCATTGCTTGAGTGATTGCGTCTAGAGGCACTTGGTGTTCGTGTTTCGCTGTGGATTTCGCTTGTTACTCTTGGTGGTTGCTGCCACCTAGAGGGCTTGGAGCAGCGAAGATAGTCGAGCAGAGGTTGGTGGTTGTCTTCGGCTTTGATCGTGGTGGTTGTGAGGGGTTCTTGACCTTTCACCGGTGGAGAGCCAAAAGGTACTCTAGTGGATTGCTCGTGGCTTGTGTGATCCTCATCTTGTGTTGGTTGTGCGGCACCCTATTGAGGGTTTGGCGTGTGAAGCCAATTAGCGCATGAACCTCCAAGTGAGTGAATCACCACAACGAGGACTAGCTTGCCGGCAAGCAAGTGAACCTCAGTAAAAATCATTGTGTTCATCATTGATTCCGAGGTGATTGGTCTTCATTGTTATTCATCCTTGTAATTGATTGGTTCCTTCATCTACATGGCGGTATAACCTTCTTGATCACTCCCATTACATTACCGCAAACTAGTTGTCAAGCTCTTTAGTATACCTAGTTGTGAGAGCTTGCTTGCTTGGTTGGTGTGGCTCTTTAGTTAGCCTTTGAGAGCACACTAACATAGAGTAGTATCTTAGCTATTGTGTGAATAGATACTATCTAAACTAGAATTGTGGTAGGTGGCTTGCTTTTGAGTAGGCTAGCGCAACACTTGCTTCGCCTCATAATTGTCTAACCATTTTGTTAAGTGTTATTGTAGAAATTTTTATTAGGCTATTCACCCCCCTCTAGCCATTAGGACCTTTCAAAAGGGCTTCGAGGGACTAAGCGGTGGCGAAGGGCAAGTGATGGCTTGAGGACTGAGGTACCATGGCTAAGGTGAAGAAGAGAGTACTTGCATTGAGTCAAGGAACCAATCAAGCTATGATGTGTCATATTGTGTTGAGGATCAAATCATTAGTGGAAGTGACTTAAAGCCATGAATTGAACTCATATGTGTTGAAATGGTTCAAGTCACATGCTCAAGGTGAGATTGCTCAAAGAGATGAGACAAAAAGGTGATTGCAACCCCTTATGAAGAGATATTGAGAAGAAATGGCATATGAAGACATTGTAGACTCAAGTGGTTAAAATGGTTATATTCTCTTGATCTTGAGTATAGGTATGTCGTACTATCAAGGAGGATGCAACACAAATCACAGACAAGTCTCAAGTGCTCAAAGTGACCAAACCCAAGTGCTAACATAAGAGAAACACGTTGGCACAACACTTGCACTTGTTTGTCTTGGGGATTGTTCTTTGTTGGGTTGGAAGGCCCTCGAAACAAGCTTTCTGAAAAGTAAGTTCACCGAAAAGGGAGTTTGGACAAAAAGTTATGGCTTTTTCCATATGGTGATTTGTGCTATCCTATAGACCCATAGAGGTTCTACCCATTTTACGTGGAGGCTCCAGGCCGTGGAGGCTCCTTGCCTATGCGCGGAGGTTTCGGGGCCTGTAGGTCATAATGGCTAGTTTTTTACTTCCAACGGCTAGTTTTTGTGGGGTGAGTATATATACCCATCCCATGTCTCTTGCCTATGCTGCTGGCTCCCATTTCACTCCCAACCTATTCTAAGCCATTTGTGAGCTCTCTCTAACCTCTCTCTTTGTGAGAGTGAGTAATTAGTGTGTGATTAAGTGTTAGAGAGCTGATTAGAGCAAACCAAACCTTGAGCACTTGTTAGGCTTCATCAGTCATTCATTGCGCATTTGTTACTCTTGGAGGTGAAGCCTCCTAGATAGCTATGCGTCGCCCAACGAGCTATCGTGCTTATGCTGAGCCACGAGAAAGTTTATATTACCTGGAGATCTTAGTGGAACCCTCAAGCTCAACCTTGGTGTTGAACTTGAGAAGAGGATAGGGTTGGAAGAGACCCAATGCCTTTGTGGCTTCCTCAATAACGTGGACATAGGCAAGCCTTAGTGGCGAGCTAAACCATGGGATAAATCGTGTGTCTTCTCTCTTGTGTTTTGAATTGCATTATTTGTGTTCCACTCGATCTACTTGGTTGTGCATGTTTGTGAGTGTAGGGACTTCATGGACTTGCCACTAGACATCTCCAAGCATATCATCAAGAAGTTTGGTTTGAGTTTGATGTCTAGGCATAGCAGCTGCTGAGTACTCTATGTTGCCCGGAGGCTATGCGACATTCCCTAGAGTTTCCGCGCTATTTCCCGAAGGTTCCGCGGTCTGCTAATCCGCTATGAGTTTAATTTGTTGATAATTTTTAGAAATACCTATTCACCCTACTCTATGTGACATCAAGGTCATTTCAATAGGATGTTGGGAGTTGGGTGGTGGTGGCGTGACAACAGTTCACTTAAGCCGCTGGTTGAGATGATTTGTTTGTAGGTCTGGACCATTTTGCTATACCCAAAGCTCATGAAATACATGTGTTTCTTATGGCTGCATATTACAACGACACTAGGATTTTGTAGCAACCAAACTGACTTGTGGCAATAGCAACATACTATTGCCTCTCTTTAGATATTTAGTTGTAATAAACAGCTACCTATTGCAATGGTCGTGATAAATATTACAACCAAATAAAATTGTGGCAATAGCAATAAACTATTGCATCGCTGTAAAAATTTAGTTGCAATACAGGGTCTACCTATTGCAATGGTCGTGAGAAATATTACAACGAATAAAAATTGTGGCAATAACAACAAACTATTCATCACTTTAGAAATTTAGTTACGATACACGGTCTACCTAATGCAATGGTCGTAAGAAATATTATAACCCAACAATACTGTGGCAATAATTTTAAGCAATAGCAACACTGTTATATTTAATTGCAAGAGCACCAAATAGTTGCAATGCCAATCAATACTAATGCAACTAAATGTCATCATGATAATATTATTAACCAATAGCAACAATTTTCAAAAAATGGTTGCTATAGGTCTCACCTCTTGCAACACCGAGCGTAAAAATTACAATGCACTATTTTTATGGCAACACAGTCCCCTATTGCCACCTTTTTGGACAAATGTTGTGAAACATACCCCTATTACAACCCAATTTATGGTGATGCAAATGGCGTCAAGTGGCAATATGATCGAAATCTTGTAGTGTTAATTTCGAAAATGATAATTGTCGATCGGAAAATACATCGATAATGATCAGAATCCAATAGAGCGATATCCTAAACAACGATAAACACGTCAAACCGTAGAACATGAGAAGAGACATAAAACTCAACATATCTCGTCTGACAATAGTAATAAAAATAAAGCCATGATTGACAAGACCACACCCTAAAACCACAGTTCACACCATCATAGGTCACAAACAAGCTAAACCCCAGATTCCGTTCGCGTTCGTGGTGACTATCTAGAGTTAGGGTGGTGCAGTACGTGATAGGTTGATTGCCTTGTTGTTCATATACAGATGAAATACTTGCCGTATAGTTCCTTTAAAAAAAAATAGTTGCCTTATGTGCTTGTGTATACAGATGCTTAGATGTGGGCTAACTGGGCCTAAAGTATATGCATTACATAGTCTATAAATAAATTAGGATTCAAGGCCTTTGAATCGGACTGATGGTAAATTATTGGCTTGTAACACCCTAAAATTTGCTCTTTTGAAATAGATGTAAATTGAGATAATTTTGAATTTTTGTGCTCATGAAAACATAGGGCAATAATAAATTTTCATTAAATTAAAATTCATCATAAGGAGTAGCAACATGGATGTGCATACATGTCGGAGCATTTGATTTATTGCAATGAGTGGTTGAATCCAAAATTCAAAATGAATTCAAAATGCTTTGGAAATAAATTGGAAAATGACTTTGAAATAAAAGAAAAGAAGGAAAAAGAAATTGGAAAATAAAAGAGTTTAAAAAGTTGCAAATTTTAGTTTTGAAAGCCTACCAAAATTGCTCATTTTTATTTGAATTGAAAAGTGTATTTGAAACCACATTCAAATTCAATTTGTATTTGAATTGGGTTTTGAAATATGAAAAGAAAATAGAAAAGGAAAATGGAAAAATCCTTCCTCTCCTTCTCTGCTAGCCCGACCTGCTTGGCCTGCTCTCCCTCTCCTCGGTAGCCCACACGCAGGTCCAATCCTCTCCCTTCCCCTCCTCACTCTCTTGGCCCACTCCCGTAGCTGCAGTCGCAGCCCATCTTCGGCTGTAGCCGCTCAGCACCCCGCGCACCCCCTTTCTCTGACTGCTTGGCCCCTCACCCGTAGACGTTGGCAGCCCAGCCCCACCAGTCAGAACCATCTCCCACCTCCAATCGTATGCGACGCGGACTCCTCCATCGTCGCCGTGACTGTATTCTCCCCGTTTCCTCTTGGTGGCGTTCACCTCAAGCCAAATCAGCCCCATAAATACTGCCCTGAGCCTGTGCCACCCTACCCCAAGCCCTATCGTAAGCCGCCGCTTCGCTTGAGCCCTATCCATGCCATCGAACCCTAGCTCACCATCGCCGCATGCGATTCCGCCGTTCCCGTGCCCCACCGTTGATCAGAGCCGCCTTCTAGTCTTCGTCGCGAGGTAATGAAGCTCTAGGTGCCTTATCTTGCTCTCTCTCGCTTCCTATCGACAGCGCGTCACCGCCGAATCATCATCGGCCACCAAACCGAGTCACCACACCCACTCTTGCCGCTTTGGTTCCATTTGATACCCTAGATGGATCCGCCGTGTTCCCCTCTCCCTTCCTGTGCTTTTCCTGAACTGATGCATGGCCTTTAGGGCCGTTTTTTTGAACACCGGTGAGGTCCCTCGTCACCGGTGATGTCAACCACCGCCCTGACCACTATTCTAGCCAGCAACACCCTTCCATCCCTCCCCACTTCTAATTAGGGCCATTTACATCTAATCCAATGGTCCAGATCAACCGGTACCCCTTCGCTGAGGCGGTTTTCCTAAAGAGTCCCTCTCTTTTCTGGTATTAGAACCCGCCATCCCTGATTTTATTCTAAAGAGCACTGCCCTTTCTTCTATTCGTGCCCGGCCTGAATTCAAAAATCTGATTTTATTTATTTTAAATTGAAATTGAGTTCTGTTTATTTATAAAATTGTCACTACCTTCAGTAGGCCATATCTTCTCCGTTTTAACTCCGATTTCATCCGTTCAAGTTGCGTTAGATTTGTAACGACATAATCTAAGCATTAGTATCAATGTTTTCCATGTCATGAGCTCTGTAATTTCATGGTTTAAATCATAATTTGATTAATAACTATGCAACTAGATTTATAAATAAAATATGCTTTATTCTACTCTGATTTTTAGATTTAAATCTAAATTTGACTTAATACCATTTAGATAATTCTCTAGAGTATCTTATATATGTTTTATAATTAAAATAAATGGAGTTTGTAGTTTTCATATTCTCGGATAAAAGCAAATCTATCGGTAGTTGTACCTTGTTCATCATAGCACCGATTATCGTGCCTCTCGCGACTGTGTGTTCGTAGCGATGCGTAGAATCGTGTTTCAAACTTTTTTACTTATTTTTCTATGATTGATGTACTATTTTAATTTAGATCTATTATTTGCTTCATGTATGATTGCATTAATGCTTGTGTGGTGCTTTATGATCATGTTCAATCGGTGAACTTTGCGATGGTGATATAAAAGAAGTTGGTGATCCAGAAGAAGTTCTTTGGAGGCTACGAATCAATAGAAGAAGGATTTGAGTTTAAGGCAAGTATAGCATGGGACCATCTTTGTTACCTATTTTGCATATGTCTACCTTGTTGCCAATAAGGACATCCTAGATATTTGATATGTTGTACCCTGATACCATGGGTGATTATGCATTGGGTAGTATGATGCTAGTGCTCAACTAAAGCCATGATCTTGTAACTTGACTAATGAATTATGCAATAAACACTAAAAGATGCTTTTTAGCAATATGGAATCAGGGGGCTAGAACATTGAATTGTTTTTATGGTGCTCTAGATTCCTCTCTCTAAGGACTTATCTGTAAGTGATCATCCAGGACTTACAGTACAGCTATGAGGGCTATATGGCTCTGGCTTTAGCTCAGTATGAGGACCTTTTCTAGCTTGTTAGTGGTTACCTTTATTGGCGTAAGAATGGCTTGACGAATTGGATATAGTGTGGCCTCTGTCCCCTTGTGTATAGGATGCGTGTTATTGTGTCATCGGGAAGGGGGCTCTATATCTGTTCGCCGAGTGAATCTAATGGCCTTAACTTGTTAGACGAACCTTTGAAAGGCTTCATAGTGAACCCTGCCAACCTTCCTAGGTAGTGGGTTAAGAGGCTGATCACCCCGGGCGAAAGGGTAAATTACGACTCACAGTGAAAGTGTACAACCTCTGCAGAGTGTAAAACTGGTATATCAGCCGTGTTTCACGGTCATGAGTGGCCTTAGAACCCTTATGGAATAGATGATGAACACTTATGATACTTATGATAAAGATGCTCATTAATGATTAATTGTTTATGCTATTCATTATTCATGTTTACCTGAACATGTGTTTATATGGGCTTGTGAATAAACTTGTTGCTACCCAATTGCTAAAAGATGAATCATTAAAAGCTAATTGTAGTTAAACCAGTGTTAGCCTTTTGAGCCACATGAACCCCATATTTTATTTGTTGAGTACGACATGTACTTACACTTGCTTTATTTTTTTAAATTATTTGGATAAAAATTCCGGATGGGTACTAGATGACTAGAGTTTGAAGAAATTAGGCTTGTGATCAACCAGTCAGTTGTCACTGTGGAATTGGAGTCTTCACCCGAAGATCGGAGTTGTCTTTCCGTTGTTTGCTATCTAAAGTTATATTCTTTATACTAAGTACGTTATATATTGAGCATTGTCTTTCGATATTACCCTTATATGTAGCTATATGTGATATTTGACTTCCTAGACTCACATATGATATGTATCTGGTTTTGTTTTTAAAACCGGGTGAATACGACAACAAAATCATTTTTGCTTTTATTTTTTATTATTTTTATCATTATCATTTTCGTTTTTTCATTACTGCTACCATTTTCATTTAAGCTTGAAAATCAGAAAAAACTTGAAAACGATTTCCAAAAATTAGAAATTATCATTTTTATTTTCATGCCTACTGGACAACCTACCTGGCTGTCCACGGAGCCGGCGCACTCCAGCCTGCTGGACAGCAGCATGATGCTGCCGCTCCACTTCGCCGGTAGCACGGTCTCCTCCGAGCCGTGCTAGCCCACCAGCTTCCTGCACAGGCACGGATGGCCGAGTGACATGGACACGCACACGCCTCGTCCCAACTCCGAGTGCGAGTGGGATGGACCCGCGTCCAATTTGCACCTACGTCCCCTCTGTCTAAAAAATATATAATTCTATATTTAAACCTAGTTAATACTTTTAAATTTAAATAAATTTAAATAAAATAGTATTAATATTTATATCTTTATATAGTTTAACTATAAAATACATTATATGATTAATCTAATAATATCTATTTGATATTATAGAAGTTGTTTTTTTTTAGATTTAGTTAAATTTGAAATTATTTTATTACTTAAAAAGGGAGGATTGCACTTTTTTATAAAGCGAGTATTAGGGATGAAAATGGTTGGGACGGTCGGGAAAATCCTCTAACCATTTTTTATTTCATATTTTTATATTGATACAAAATCAGAACCGGGAATACTCGATCGGGAAAACGAAAACGAGATATTCAGGATGTTGGGAACAATACAGTGCGATCGGATGAGCATCGATAAAGATCGGAAAAATTAAATCGGGAATACTGACTCATGTAACCATTTTAAATGTGTAGCTTGACACAACAGATTCAATAATCACGTCAATAATAATAAAAAGGTCCACTGTAGACAGACATAACAATAGCTTACTAGTCATACTGAAAATATTAGATAACACTTGACTAACAGTTCCAAATAACTAACAAGTTCCAGTTCTTGTCGGTTGTCACACAGGCAAACAAGTAAACAACCAAAGTCTAATCCAAGTTGGGGATAGCAAATCTTCTATACCTAGATAGGAGAACTCCACTAGCAAATTTCTCTGTAATTTAGTGAAGCCACGTCATCGCAAAGTACAACACTTTCTGTGAAGCAAGTGCAGCTAAACGCCATCGCCGTTAAAGAACCAAAGCGTCTCCACGTTGGTAGCTTAGGGCAGTCCCAATGGTGCATTGATGATGGTTTCTATCCTCATTAAATGACTTGCCACGTAGGCAAAATGCTGACATGGCAACGTAATTAATGAAGAAAGAGAGCAAAAATCATAGAAATGGTTTCTTCATGAAGAAACCAGGTCTACTCTTGACCCAATGCACCAAGAAACCATGAAATCGCCATTGGGAAGAAACCACCAGTTTCTAGGGAGCTCGTGTCGCACTCTCATTGGAGGAAAAAATAAAGTTGGGAGAGAGAAAGAGAAAATAGTTATTACTCATAGAAACCATGGGTTGGAAAGTAGTATTTTTTTGGTGCGGTATCCTATGTTATAGAAACTACTAGTTTCTTTCATTGGGACTGGCCTTAGGAGACACCCTCCGTTCCCTATCCCTGGTGCGTAAATTGAATGGAGTCCGTAGGTCTCCCTCGACGGCTCCACCTGCTCATCTTAATTCCTTTCACAATATCCCTTTAAATAATCCACCCGGCCCCAAGCTCACGATAACCCAACATCACACACACTACTACAGAATTTATTTTTAGAGGTGGCTCATAACTCTTTGTAGGGGCGGTTTAGCCAGCCGCCCCTACCGAACCGTCTTTATAAATCATGCATTTGTAGAGGCGGTTCTTAGGCCGTCCCTACAAATCGATTTGTAGGGGCGGCTCGTATTACCAGTCGCCCCTACAAATCGATTTGTAGGGGCGGCTGTAGTACCAGCCGCCTCTATAATACCTGTTTGTAAGGGCGGTTCAATCTAAAACTGTCCCTACAGTACGTTTTCCAGCAAAAAAATCAAATTTACAATTCAAATTCGACCAGCGTTTGTTTTCGCGTATTCCATCCAGTGTTCGTGTTGCCGAACGCCCCGCGACCAATGTTCCGAACCACGTTCTCGTTGCCGAACGCCCCGCGACCAGCGTTCCGATCCCCTTAGACTACAAGCACAAGAGTATTATCTAAACTATAATTACAAGTCCAATTTACAAGAATATATACAATCCATCATTAAATATACAAATTCAATAAACATTGTTATCAACGTCCTAGAGCTAGCCTTTCAGTTTCACGAAGGTGTTGGTACTGAGGATTTCTACCTAAGTCAGACTCTCGGACATGGTGGGCGCCTTTGACGTGTACAATCTGGTCCAATATGAAGTTGCAAAGGTCATCGACGAGCTCTAAGAGTTGGTCATCCTTGTATGGGTCTCTTTTCATTCCTTTCTCTTCTTTCCACTATAAGAGAACAAGTTTCGGTTTAGTATTTCATACCATGTACGAAGTTTTTATACTACAGGTGAAGAGGTTCAAACTTACCCTTAAGGGGTGTCTCCTGTAGGCACCGGTGTTACCCATCATAGAACATATATAGTATCCACAATATACACTCCCAGGCTTCTGCTTGGGGCACTGTGTGTTTTGCATATGAAAATGTTAAGTAATGCTTTTGATAGCCATGTAATGGAGTACTAAAGAAGTAAGTTACACTTACCACACATAGTGTTTTTATAGCCAGTTTTTTCTTCCTTGCTGGATCATGCCTTCCTCGATGATTAGTGACATAGAACCTAAATGCCCTGTTTGAATTATTTTGGCAAATACAACTTGTTAGTATCCAAAAGTGAACGTTACAAGTATGTATACAAACATATAAACTAATGAGGATTATCGATATGTATACGTCTTGAGAATTGATATGACGTCTTTGCATGTCACTGGGTCCCTATCTATTGAATCAAAGACCCATGCCATGCTCCTCCCGACATCGACGGCTATACAAATCTAGTGGTTGCTGCATAGATTTAATCATAGAACTAGATAAGCTCTTTTGCATCGAATAAAATATATCGAACAAAGCTTTAAGTATAGAGTTGAACTTACTCGAAGTTGTATGGTAGCCATATAGTAGAGTGTTGTTGGAGAGTTTTGAAAGCCAGGGCAATGTACGCTGCAACCTTAAGGGACTCTTCCCTTAGTTTCGCCGTACGGATGTGCTCTTTCTCCCGAAGAGTCTTTGCAGCAGCTAGCTCTTTGGCATCCAGTTTCCACTGTTTAGGGTAATTAAAATTTGTTTGGGCTATAGCCTGAGGGTCTATATACCTAGCTTTCACACTTGGCATTTATTTGATAATGTGCACTTGCATTCTACAAATCACGGCATGGGTTAGTTACAACAAAATTCAAAGATTACATTCATATCATATCAGGAGGACAAGGACTTACAGGCACCACGTGAGAATTAGATTCATCTCCATTGCTCCCAGGTGAAAGCATGACTGCATGTCATTGAAGTCAAAGACAATTTTCTCGGCTGGGCTTCCAAATGTGCCGGTGGGGAAGCATGCTTGTATGAGGTCTATGCTCGTTGGGAGAACACGCAAGTACCAATCATGGAACCTTCTCATTCCAAGTGGTAGGCACTGGATGTCCCGGTTTGGTAGGAAGGGCTTGCCTCTTTCATATGTTTTTGGGCAATCCTTTGACCATTTGATGGCATCAACATTTGGATATTGCTTTGCAATTTGGTGGAGTTTGCTAATGACGGCCTCCTCAGAACCCCGTGATGGGACTTTTTTAACTTGGTTCACAGGCTTGAAATGGTCATGGGAATACCACTTGGACACCAACGAAATATCTTTCATTGGAACATAAACTGGCCTTATGGTGATTGGATGCTTCTTTCGAAGTTCCCATTCAGGCACGTTGTCATCTTCTTGTGCATCACCTTCTTTAGGAGGCACTCGTTGTTCTTATATCGGCTGTGCTTGTTGAGAAGATTGTGGCATCTCATCATGCACTTGCTCGATACGAGCTGGAGAAGGTGGTGACATCTCAGGCACATGCTCGCTAGGAGGCGGGGAAGAATGTGGCATCTCAGTAATGTGGTGGTCACGAGACGGTGAAAATATCTCCCTGACCTCAACAACTCGCTCCAAATTTGGGAGAGGGGGAGGCGGCGAAGAAGCAGTCAATATAATGTCCCGTTTGTGCCAGAGGATGAACTACCCCATAACGTCTCCGAGTAACACCAGCCCCTCAGGAGTTGCATAGTCTATCCTCCACTGCATGAACTCGAGCTTCACGGTATGCACCTCAACCCTAGTGTAGTCCGGTGGTATCTTATTATTGTGGTGTAAGCCACCGGAAGGATGTGCCACCTCCATCACAATGTTCTGCTGGCCGCTGAGAAACGCCAAGGTGCAACTAGTTGGTTCCCGTATGCGATCGACGGGGGTTGTGGCTGTAGTGGAACCTTGGCTGCTAGGAACTTTCAGAGGGCTACCAACTAATGCCAGTTCTCTCGGGGGTGTCACTAATATCCGTGGCTCCGTAGACAGTCTTTGCTCCTCTAGTGCCTTCGCAACTAGAGCCAATATATGTATGCAAAAGATATATCAATATATGTATGCAACTATGGGAACATATGTTGCACTGAACCAACATGCAGTTTATGAGTAGAGTTGATTGCATTAGCATCACCACAGATAAGCACCAAGGCATCAAGTATAAAGCTAACTTGTCTATAGCAAAACAAACCTAGGAAAGGGGCTGCCACCCTTGTTGGCAATCTTGGAACCACGCACAACAACCATTATCACTTTATCAGTCAGGACGCACCAACACAGATAAAGCAAGCATCCAAGTTTTCTTATAGAAACATACCCATGGAAAACTCCAATAACAACCATTATCACTTTATCCATAGTAGTAGGCATATACAAGACAGATTCTAGGCTCAATAACAGATTACTTAGAGATCTAGAGTGACAATCTATTATATTACACACCAATATTCCAAGCAATAAAAAATCTGCCTACATGTATAGTCTACAATTTTACATGGCTCACCAAAATGCCTATTGAGGCTGACTAGATGGCATGTAAACACTACAAGGCAGTCAGCCGTTTATGACTAAACGGCCAATTCGTTTGATTAAATGGCTGTTTAGCTCAACTAATGAGCGATGTAGCCCACTTTTCATCTAAACAATGGGTGACAACTTTTACTTTATATAGTTCAGTGCAGTTTTTACAGCAATCTGTTCAATGTCATGTGGTTTAAGTAAAAATGTTCTCTAAACACGATAGTCCTTTGTTTTAATATGAACAAGAACATTTAACATTTATATCTCTTATTTCAAAATGATGATCATTTCAAACTTGCATAAATCAAGCTTACTACAAGTCTCCAAGGAAAGTTTCCAAACTGTTTGGACCCTCCTGAGTCTAAACCACACAACCTTGATGCCATATCAGTTCAAAGGAAAAATGTTCAGCTATCGCATAATGAACCTATTGGTAACCATAAAATTAGGGCACGTCTACTTTGCAACCTGATATCCTTAAAATTCTTGTGCATCATAAGCAAAGGACCAGTAAGGCAGTAAAAACCCTGTTAACTAGACTAAAAAATTGCTCCTCTCTTATATCAATACAATATCATGTGGTTTCACTACAACGATTCTGCAACCAACTCTAATATAGTTTCAGTTAAAAAACAGATATCAAAATGATAATTTCCCAGCTTTGCTCAAATCAACACTACTCTATGCAAGTCTCTATTTTTTGGAGGGCTTCCCAAGTTTTAACAACAGCCAAGAAGTTGATTTCAATGGAAAATGGAACAGGCCTGTGGCCCATCCGTCTAAAATAAAATAACAAATTATAATTTCGCTACCCCTTGCAAACTCACTGTGAATTCTAACATCTCGATAAACATAGAACACTATCAATATCGGGTACTGTATATGTCTTATAGCACTGCTAATCTCCGAGTGCCAATTAGAAAGTCTTGAAGGTATATTTGAGAAAGTTTTGGAAACGTACCTGAACCACCGGGTCGCGAGACTTCCCCTTGATGGCCTCCTCCAGCTTCTTGTTATCGACCTAATCAATCAATAAAAGAAAGATGAGATTTGCATCCCCCTCCTAAGCCACGCAGATCGGAGATCAAAAGAACGAAAGAAACGTAGCTCACCAACAACACGGCGGAGCGGGGGAAGTATCGGAAGATATGGTCCCCGACACACTTGGCAACTGGCAGGATTGTCGTGCAGGGGGTGCACTGGCGTTGGACGACCAGAGGAGGCATGGTTGAGCGGCGAACGGAGGAGGAGCTGTCTGAGCGTATCAATTGGGCGCCCAGAGGTGGCTCGGTTGGGCGGTGCATGGAGGCGGCACAGATGGAGTCCCTAGGCTCCTCCGCCGTGGAACCGGCATGGCGACGCATGGAGGTGGTGCAGATGGAGTCCCCGGGCGGAGGACCAGGTCATGGATGTGGACGGCACGAAGATGGGGAGGAGGCGGCGGCCGGGGGCTCTAAAACTCTAGCGCCGCCGGCCAGAGGAGAGGAAGCACGGAGGAGAGGGGGCCGGAGGAGAGGGGGCGCGGGCGTCGGGAGAGGTCCGGGGGTGCGGAGAGGAACCGCAGGCGTTGGGAGAGGTCCAGGAGGTGGCGACGGCAGGGCGCCGGGGAGAAAGTGAGCAGCCTGACGGCGTCGGGAGGAAGAAGAGTGTGCCTAATACATTTTCACTCGTGCGCCCTTGTATATATACCCAAGAGGATTTCTAGAGGCGGTTCCTGATCCAGCCGCCCCTACAAATGCATTTGTAGGGGCGGTTCCTGATCCAGCCGCCCCTACAAATGCATTTATAGGGGCCGTTCCTGATCCAGCCGCCCCTACTAATATTTTCTATTTTATATTATTCTATATATCCAGAAATATTTTCTATTTGTTATTTCACAAAAACACAAAGTAATATAAAAACAATTGAATATATGCACAAATATAATATTTTGTATTATTCTATATATCCAAAAACAAATATAAAAACAATTGTAGTCAAAACAAGATAGAAAACAAAAAAAACAAAAATTAAAAACTTGAATTTTAAAACTTCGAGTATAATTTTATGACATTAAATGAAATAAAATGAAAATGTTGTAAACATAAAAGTTGTATAACTCATCAACATGTACAACTTTTATTTTGGTCATCTTGTCATGTGACTTTGTTTGAATGATTCAAAATTTGAAATTCAAACAATTTCAACTTGAAACAATATTTTGAAAGAGTAAATGATTTCAGATGAAAAACTCGTGAATACCAAAGTTGTAGAACTCACCAATATGTATAACTTTTATTTTGATCACATTTTCATTTGACCAAATTTGAATAGTTGAAATTTTGAATTTCAATAAATGGCAACTTCAAACAAGATTTTGAAATCTTAAATGATTTCAACAATAAAAGTCATGAACATAAAAGTTGTTGAACTCATCACTATCTACAACTTTTATTTTGGTCACTTCTTCATGTGACAAAGTATTAGTAAACATTGTTCACAAATTCACATATGACAAATTCACATCAGTTGTGTACTCTGCAAGACACTATAATGCGCCCGACTCACCTCTTTGTAATCATGGTTGATGAACACTTTTCTACCACTGGAGCCCTTCCTAGCCAGCCTACCCTTGTGACGAGAATCGGGTTTACCAATCCCTTTCTATACTTTTAGGTACTCTTAACAGCACTCGACGACTTCTTCAGTACTGTAACCCTCTATCATAGAGCCCTCTGGATATGCTCGATTATGCACGTATTGACTTAGAACTGACATGAACCGCTCGCTGGACCACATTTCATGCAAGTAGCAAGGGCCTAGCGCCTGTATCTGATGAACCATGTGAATCATGAGATATGGCATTATATCAAAAAAAGCAGGAGGTAAACATATCTCTAGTTGGTTTTGTGTCTCCACCACAAATTCATGTACGTCACTTAGCTCTTGCTTGCTAATCGTCTTCTGTGAGATCTTCGAAAAGAAGTAGCACATGCGGGTGATGGCCATTTTCAAGAATTCTGGCTTTATAGCCCTGATTGCAATAGGTAGAAACACTGTCAGCATCACATGATAATCGTGAGCCTTACAGTGTGTTATTGACAAGTCATTCATCGACGCTAGCTTCTTCACATTTGCTGAAAACCCAGTCGGGACTTTGACCCCCCTCAAGAAAGTGCATATAGCTCTCTTCTCATCTGGTGTTAGGTTGAAGCACGCCGCGGGCAGAGTGTATTTTCCATTAGCCTCAGGTACCGAGTGAAGCTATGGCAACATGTATAGCTGCACTATGTCTTTCCGTACTTTTAGACCATCCTTTGACTTGCCTGTGTCCATCAAGGTAGCAATGAGACTCTCAAAGACATTCTTCTGCACGTGCATAGCATCAATGGCATGGGAGACCTCCAAGTCTAGCCAATAAGGCAAATACTGAAAGAAGATTGATTGTTTCTTGAAAGGTACACCTTCGATAGGAGGTGTGCTTCTATCTTTGTTCGTCCCATCCGGATTCTTCTTTCCATAGACGACGCATATGTTTTTCACCATTCTGTACATGTGTTCTCCGTTATGATGTCTCTCTAGAGGGGGTTCAATCTCCAGGGCGTTGTCATAAAATCTAAAGAACAATTTGCTTCGGTACTTGTGACTTGTCTTTAAGAAGCGTCGATTCCTTAGGTAAACTATCTTCTTGGATGCATCTTGGTACACCCATGTAGTACCATTCAAGCAAACCAAGCATCCCGTCTTCCCTTTGATCTGTCCAGATAAAGCAAACAGCATGGGGTAATCATTGATAGTAACAAATATTATTGCTCTACATATGAAGTCCTCTTTTTGGAACGCATCGTACATCTGCTCCCCATGCCTCCATAGCCTCTCCATTTCTTGCATCAAAGGCTCGAGGAACACGTCTATATCAATGCCTAGTTGTTTAGGGCTAGAAATTAGAATAGTGAGGAGAATGTACTTTCTCTTCTAACACAACCATGTTGGGATGTTGTACATGGTCAAGATCACTGGCCAAGTGCTGTGGTCGCTCATCCTCTCAGTGAAGGGATTCATTCCATCGGTGCTCAAGCCAAACCATACATTTCTTGAGTCATCGCTAAATTCTTTGTGCTTCTAATCAAACCTTTGCCACTGACTACAATCAGTCGGGTGTGCATCTTATCATCATCCACCTTGCGCTCATCATCCCACCATGTCATGAGTGCGTCTTCTTTAGGGTTTAGGAAGATACGTCTCAAGCGGTCGATCACTGGTAGGTACCACATTACCAAGGCAGGAATTCTTCTCTGCTTTGCATCATTGCCTAATGGAGTGTCCTCTAGGGGCTGAGATTCTTGTACCACCTTTTTTTGTATCCTTCCTATTCCTCTTTTTCTCCATGGAGGCTTCGTCCCCACCGTAAAGGTCATTGTTCTTGTACCGGCTGGCCCCACACCGGGGACATTTATCTAGTGACTTGAACGTTTCACCATGAAAAAGTATACAGTGGTTGGGGCATGCATGGATTTTTTCAACCCCCATTGTCAATGGACTTATGACCTTCTTCGCTTGGTATGTGTTGGCGGGAACTGAGTTTGGTTGTGGCAGCACCCATGATAGGAGATGCAATAGATCATTGAAACTATAGTCTGACCAGCCACACTTAGCCTTCAGGACGAGTAGCTCAAGCACAAAATGTAGCAATGTCCAATGTGTCGGACACCCCTTTTCAACACCATACACAGTCTCCTTCAATGCTTTTGTCACCCTTTCCAAATTTTCTAGTCCTTTTGGGCTATTTAGTAAAATCTCTGGTCTAAGGGCTCGAATCATGTCCTCCAAATCATCTTCATCCCTGACACGTGCTCCACCATCATTATTGGCACCACCTTTGTTGTTACCATCCCAACCACCAGCATCACCACCTTGTTCATTGCCAAACTCAAAATCCATTCGTGCATCAAGCTCCGCTAAATATTGGGACATGGATTCTATGGTTTCGTCATCGTATTCCTCCTCATCCACATCGTTAACAATAACCGTTTCACCATGATGAATCCACACTATGTAGTCCTCAACAAATCCTCACATAATCAAATGTGATCTTATGATAGTCACATCTATCCATGCCATACGGTTCTTGCAATCTTTATAGGAACAAATAATTGTATCCTTATTCTCTGTCAATGTCGTTGCATGCTTCTTTGCAGCTTCAATAAATTTATCCACCTCTTCACAGAAATCTGCCTTGAACCTTAACGAGCCATACATCCAAGAGCTCCTGTACTCCATCTTTTACAACAACAAAACAAACATTAAAGGACTACATATTCAGATATATATAAAAATGAATCCAATTAATAATTACTTGAGAATAATTGTATATACTTCAGATATATATGAATATAAATCTAATATAATTACATGAAGCATACAAACACACCATGGTAGAGGAAAATTAATTAATGGCCCATTTATCCATAAATAATTAAAATACATATTTGTTGATTACAATAAACAATTTCAAAGACAACAATTAGAAACAATTATATTTTACCCAATATCTTTCATCCAAACCCTAGTCCAATTTCATCAAACATAAATTTACAAAAAAATTAATAAAAAAAACCATACCCTAGATCTAGATCCACATGCACATGAAACATCCATAAAACTAACTAATTGTTCACTAAATTCAAGAAACATGGACCAAATAAGGGTATGATCTTGTTCCCATCCCTAATTTACCCTAGTACACTCAAAACTTGGGTCTAATTGCTTCATAAGTAGCTCAAGCACCATAGAAGAGAGAGAAAAACAAAACTCTAATTACTCACTAACCAACCATTAAAACTTCAAAAAAAAGTATGGAATAGCATTTTCTTACCTTCTACAACCTCTCCACCAAAGGATTTGATACCAAAACCTTCCCCCTTGGTAGAGCAATTTTTGGGAGGTGCCCAAGGCCTCCCCACCTTTCTTTCATGGGTTGTAGTGAGTGACCTGAGGAGGAAGAAGGTGCTGCAGTTTGCTTTATATGTGGGCCATTTGTAGGGGCGGTTGGTGATTGAGCCGCCCCTACAAATCGGAGGTATTTATACGAGAGCATTTGTAGGGACGGCCCAATCACCAGCCGCCCCTATAAATAGCAACACCGGGGGCGGCTCGTATCGCCAGCTACCCCTGTTGTTCCATTTGTAGGGGTGGCTGGTGTCTAGGCTCCAGAGCATGCCACTGTAGGGGTGGCTCCATCACCAGCCGTCCCTACAAAAAATTTATCCCGTTGCTACAAACCTTTTTTCACGTAGTGACAACCTCATAGACAACATGCATGGCTTCGCACTAGCCAAGAGGCCAATGCCATCATCGACAGAGAGGAGGCGAGTGGACAACACAGAGGAGCATACACGGCAGAGGAGAAGACAACATGCGTGGCTTTGCGTCGTCAGCGCCTTAGCAGAGAGGTGGTGAGCGGACGACATGAGGGTGCTCGGCCTAGAGGCTGTATGGAGCTTTGGTTCATGTTTGTCTCTCCGTGAATGTATCTCGCATGCATAGGAATCGATGAAGGGTGTGTTTGGTTTGAGGACAAGGGTGGAAAGGATATGGCCATTCATGAATTTTGGGATATGGATATCCATGTTGTCTGTTTGGTTGGATGGATGGGGCAAGCTATTTTTCTGTTTAGTTGAATGGATGATATTGGATAGGATGACAATACTTGACTAATTATATCTATGATTTAAAAATAATACCAACTAATTGTACACTAACAAATATGCACCGACACTAATATTGTCATTATAATCACTAATTAAAAATAAAATATGTTAATTAGCACTATACTACTCTAATTGTTACACAAAACATGCATTAATCAACATGTGGATATCCTAGTCCGTCAGAGTTTTGAGGGCACGATATCCAGCATCTACTCAGAATATTCCTTATTATGGATATCCACATTCACTTATCCATCCAACCAAACACCCTGTATCCATGGATATCCATAGAACCAAACACACCCAAGCAATCCACTTGCTACTTTAGCATGGCGGGCTTGGCGCCCCAACTAGATTAAATATAGTAATTTACTTTACTTCTTTTTTTTGCGGCGATAATTTATTTTACTTCTATATGTTGCTTCTTCATGTAGTCATGTACTTTTCCTTCATGTAGTGTACTAGCTAGCTGATAATAAGCTCCAGTTGACAACCCAAGCAAAGGTCACTTTCGTAGTCTAATACTTATTTTTTCCTCACATTCTGCTTTCACATGAGTATTTTGGATGGTTTCCTCTTCTTTCTATATACATTTCTGTTGATGTCGGAAGTGATCCGAATCAAACACCACTAGGGCCTTAGACGCCCGGGCCGCTATGGACCAAAGAATGCAGCGAGGATGTCACTCTTTCATGATGAAGAATGGAGAGGTTTACAAGCAAACCACCAAAGGATAACCAACGTGCTTACGTGACGAAGAACCGACTAGTTTTCAGGCAAACTAGCAAAGAAACCGTCGAAGCTCTCGCCCGGGAGGGACCCCGTCAAGGCAAGGACGTCGCCGGGTTGCCCTAGGTCGGTCGGCAAGCCTAGGGCACCATCCTTGGTCGTCGGATCAAAGGATAAACAGCATGGGGATTGGAGAAGAGGGTAAAAGGGTTGGGGTAGATGTAATAGATTGATTTGTTTGTCGATTGGATAGATGGTAACTCAATCGGCCATGATCCTCTCATATATATAGAGGGGGTGGTCTTATCCCAGTAGGAAATCTCTCCAAGCCTTATTTTCTAAGTTTCCCACGAATTTGGAACAGTTCGGATCAGAATCAAAAAGGCCAGATCTGAACAGGATTTTCTGTCAGGTATGTCGGAAGTCCAGTCGTAAGTCCCGACTTGGGTCGGAAGTCTCAACTTGAGTCGGAACTCCCGACAGTCGGAACTTCCGACTTTTGTCGGAACTCCCGACATAGGGATAACCCCAGACACCCGAGCAGATTTCTTCATGCTTCCCAGAAGTCCCGACACACATCGGAACTTCCGACAGTCGGAAGTCCCGACTTGTGTCGGAACTCCCAACAACGAGGCATCTTTCTGAGGGCATAACTTCTTCATCCGGACTCTGAATTAGACATTCCATATATGTTTCTTGACCGTCTCGACGAGAGGAACGCAATGGTGAAGTCCATTTCACATTTTGACAACTTCACAAAATGAACATTTTTGGTTGTCAACATATGCCCCCCTGTTTTCAGGTGAATGATGCATAAACCTGAAAACACTTAATCAAATAAATTAAAACCAAACAGCGGCGATTCCCATCTCATCGGCTGCTCAGCGGCTAAGGGCGATGTATACATCAGCCATTTTTTCTAAGGGCGATACATGTATCAGCCATTGTTTGGTGAGCACTTAGGCTTCTTGCCAAACACTTGGAAAGTACCCTTTCAAGTACCTCCCGTTGATTGCTCTCGTGAGACGTTCACCTTGCAATGTCTCTAGCACATATGCATTTCCGAATATAACTTTGACCACTTTGTAAGGACCTTCCCAGTTCAGTGACCACTTGCCAAACTGATTGCTCTTCGATCCAATTGGTAGTATGGTTTTCCACACCAATTCTCCCACTTGGAAGGATTTGCTCCTGACTTTCTTGTTGTATGCTTTGGCAACTCGAGCTTTATCTTTCTCTATTTCCTTGAGAGCTTTTAATCTCACATCAGTCACCTCATCGATATTATTCATCATCAAATCATGATACACAACAGCTGATAAATCATTTTGTTTAGCAAGCCTGTATGCATCCAAATTCACTTCGATAGGAAACACGGCCTCTTGGCCATATACTAACTCAAAAGGAGTAACCTTTGAAGCACCATGCCTTGAAATGCGATGTGCCTATAGAGCCTCAGACAAAACTTCATGCCATCTCCTTGGATTCTCCCCAATTTTCTTTTTGATGAGCTTGATCAAAGTCTTATTACTAGACTCAGCTTGGCCATTGGCTTGAGCATAGTATGGAGATGAATTGAGCAACTTGATCTTATATAATTCGGCAAATTCCCTCACCTCTTTAGACACAAACGATGTCCCTTGATCTGTAGTTAATATTTGAGGGATGCCGAATCTATGAATAATATGCTTAGTAATGAACTCAATTACTTCCTTGTGTGTCATATTCTTTAAAGGAACTCCCTCAGTCCACTTAGTGAAGTAATATATAGCAACTAACACAAATCGGTGTCCCTTCAAAGATGGGGGATATATTTGGCCAATGAAGTCTAACCCACAACCACAAAAAGGCCATGGTTTGATGATAGGATGAAGCACAGCAGCAGGCACAAGCTGAATATTTCCAAACTTCTGGCACTCTTTGCAACATTTATAGTAGCGAAAACAATCGGCCCTCATAGTAGGCCAATAGAAACTGGCTCTACGCAATAACCACCTCATCTTCGGGGCTGATTGATGCATACCACAGATGCCTTCATGGACTTCTCCCATAGCCACTCTTGCCTGATCTGATCCCAAGCACTTAAGCAGCAAATCTTCGGTGGTTCTTCGATAGAGCTCATCATTATGCAATACATATTTGAAAGCGCTCCGCCAAACACTTTTATCAATTTTGACACTTGGATCATGTAGATATCTCAACAAGGGAGTCCTCCAATCTTCTAAATCGGCCCCAACATCACTGGAAGTTACATCGGATCGATTTGATAGCTTCTCAAGCAAATTGACCGGGTTAGTCATAGGGGAGTCGGCTGAACCAACTGGGCCGGTAGGCTTAGCCAATTTAGAGGTGTCGGCTTGGCCAACTAGGGCAGTCGGCTTAGCCGACTTGGCCACAGCAGAAGAGTAGTTGGCTGAGCCAACTTGGTCAGTTGACTGAGCCAACTGGTCTGTACCTACACAGGAAAAATTGAAATCTTCATGCATCGGTTGTTCTTGAATATGGAAATTATGTCCACTGACATCATAGCCAGATTCTTGTTGAGCTAACATGTTGGCCTTTTGATTTTCATGCCTTAGAATATGCGGAATTCAGAATTCAGCAAAATAGTCAACAATATCAAGGCAAGCATCAACACAAGTTCTTAGTGACCCTTCTAAACATTGAAATTCTCTAGCAACTTGTTGTACCACTAGCAAGGAATCACCATAGGATTCAACATGTTATACCCCATGGATTGCAATATGGCCAAGCTGACTAAGAAACTTCACATTCGGCTCAAATGTTGGTGCAGATATAATTTTAATCGGCTTGATGTCTCCAATAGCACCATTGTGAGACATAATGATTATGCCAACACCTTGGCCTTATTTGCAAGCTGACTAATCATATTGTCACATCCATGAAGTAAATCAAAATGCATATATCATGCCCCCTGGGCCTTAAGGCCATCAAAGTAAATTCCATGGGGCTTTCTAATAGCACGATGGTCGCAAGCATTCATCGGTTATATTTTTACACTAAGGGCGATATCAAAATATCGGCCATATGAATTCATCCTCAAGAGAATGCATAACCGAAATAAATATTTCGGCTCCTGATCATCGATAAGTAAAATAATTTGGCAACCCTCCATAACATAAAGATCCACACCAAGGATCAAAATAAGAAGCTAAGGGATAACCATGCATACCGGGGAATGAATTCCACATAGGCATAGGCAAAGAATATGGATGATGCCATGACCAATAATTTTGATGATTTGGTGCAAACCTCCAACTTGGTAATTGTTTCTTGAATCTCCTCTCATTTGTTTTTGTTGCACCACTTGCTTGAGCATCATTCTTTTGAGATTGAATTCTTCCTTTAAGCACCCATGCCAAGCCTTTTTCTTTCAGCTTCTCAGCACTAAGCTTTTGTAGCTTGTTTTCTTGCCACTTTGGTAAACCGATTGAGCATATTGGTTTTATTTCTATTTTGGACAGCGGCAAATCTTTCTTGATTTTGGGCACTCTCACCTTCTTTTGTTCAGATTTGACACCTACAATATCAATAGATGATTTCCCCACTTCTTTGCCATCAATAGCCGAATTTTTTAGCAATGTAATCAGCTTTTCAATAGTTGAATTCAGATCTGAACTCTTCTTTTTTCGGCCATCATACTTCATGCGGTAAACTTGCTTTACCGCTTTCTTCTTTGGTTGAGCTCTAGACCAATTTTGATCAAAACGGTCTTTACAAGATGATATTCTCTCTGAATGTCTAGGAGCTGCATACACTACATATTCTGGCCTCAAATATGGTGGAACATGTGCCTCTTGATCAAACCAGCCCCAAGATGAATAAGGATGAAAATATACGGGTTGTGGTCCATATGACATGGTAATTGGCTGCTCGAAAGGAGAATATGTTGCTATTATGTGAGATCTATCTCCTTGCCAATTCCACTCTTGAGACTTGTGCTTTGGATGTAATTTTGATAATTGGATTTTCTTTGGCCGATTGGTGACATTTGTTTTTGCTATCTTCTCATATTTAGCTAGAAGTTCCTTGAAGCTAAGCTTTGGCCTTCTACTTCTTTGTTTGTCATGACCTTTACCTCCATTAGCTTTACGAGCATTCTCCTTCTCCCTATCTTGACAGACATGCTCCAAAGAAGGATTCTTAGCCGATTCCCCTTGCTCAACGAGATCAATCGGCTTTTGCTTTGGTTGGAGAGATTTCAGCTACCCCCCAGTGTCTTCTGGAACTATGATAATTTTGTTGTCCTCTAGAATATCTTCTATTTGCAATTCATCAACAACCTTGGCTTCACTTGAGGGCTCCACATCTCTCTCTTGGGCGTTCAAGCTTTGAGCTTTGAGTGAATTGGCTAATACAAGCCGATTCAAAACCTGTTTGCCATCATGACCAATTGAATCCAATTGGTCTATGTGTTGAGCTTCAGAAAATCTCAATCGTCCTTTATCAATGGCCGATTGGATCACTCGATGAAACATATTGCAACTATAGGTATTATGATTGGAAGAATTATGCCATTTGCAATATGTAAGCTCTTCTAAATTTTTAACAGATGGCAAAGCATTGTGATCAATGATTCTAATAAAATTATTCTTGAGCAAGACGTCAAAGACATGATCACAAAAAGTAAAGTCAAAGGTGTACTTTGATTTCTTTAGCCGATTCTTTTGTGGAGTCGGCTTTAAAGCTAGGCAAACGAATGGATTGGATTTATTATCAATCCATTCGGACACACATTTGCAATTGCTTATAGGAAGCTTTAACTTTGATGAATTACCACTATCGGCCTTGCCATATGGAACAATGTCTTGGCCGATATAATCTGAATTTATTTTATTATCAACAAATAAATTGCTATTCTCAATCGGTCTATTATAACAATTGGCAAGGATATCTCTAATAGATGCAGAAATTGAAATAGTATGACCAGATTGGAATTTGAGCAAAATATTTGTGTTTTCTACCTTGCTGATCATGTTGGAAAAGTGCATGTCCTTGATTTGCATGATGTTGCTCTTTATCTCCAGAGAATGATCAACAATAGGTGCCGAATCATCTGAAGATGCATCGGCAGTTGCTGAGACTGAGAAAGTCAGTTTAGCCGACTGGAAGTCGGCTAGGTCGACTTGGGCACTAGCAGGGGCAGTCGGCTTAGCTAACTCAGGGCAGGCAGCAATCGGCTCAGCTGACTTTGAAGTCAGCTCAGCCGATTCTGAGTAGGCAGGCAGCCCTCCTTTGTTGCTTGTAGGGGCTTCATCTCCATCACTGATGCGGTAATCACTAGATAAGTGTACAACCCCTTTAACTCCTGAAAAATTAAGTCTAGCTAGTTTCTGGCGTTTTCCATGCTTTTCTATAGCAAGACTTGTTTTTTTAGATGTGATTGATTCGGAAAGGATATTGTATTGTTTGGCTTTTGTAGCCGAACCTTTGCTTACATCTGAATCAATTATTTCTTTCATGCCCACTAGCAATCCTGTTTTAGCCGATGACTCAACTGTGATCGGCCTTTTCTCTTTAGTCTTTCCAAAATATTCATAGAATTGCTCCTCTAATTGAGACCATGAACCAATAGTACATTGTGGCAAAGATGTAAACCATGCAAAGGCAATACCAGTGAGAGATAAAGAAAAATTTTGCACTCTCATATAGTCTTCTTTACCGGCAAAACCTAGCTGTGAGAGATATATACTAATATGTTCCATAGTTGTTTTATTATCTTCACCACTAAATTCATAAAAATCAGGTACCCACCAACCATTAGGAGTTTTCAAGTAATCATAGCATACTGGGTACGGTCTATGATAAGTGGGCACCTTCCATTTAGAGGAACCATATGGATTCCTAGCATAGGCTAAATCTTTATCGATTCGGCTTGATTTGAGAGCAACAAATGAAGCCGAATCATGATTGTTTGCAAGTGCATACATTGCTGAATTTTCATTGATTCAGCTACAATTATTAGCAATATGTGGAGCCGAATCACGAGTTTTAGCACTCGAATGCCTTGCTGAAATTTCACTAATTCGGCTATGGTCATGAGCGTAATACAAAGCCGAATTGTGGGCATTGATCTTTGCATAAGGTGCTGAATTTTCATTGATTCGGCTATGGTTACTAGTAACACGTGAAGCCGAATCATAAGTACTAGCACCTAAACACCTTGCTAAATTTTCATTAATTCGGCTCGAGTTGGGAGTAACATATGGAGCCAAATTATGAATAGGAGCATTGGCATATGATGCTGAATTTTCAGAGCAATTGGCTAAATAATTAGCATTGTTATAACCAATTCTCTCATTCATCGGCATGTCTTGTGGTGGAACCACATATTGTGAACTTATAGCCGATGAATGACAATTTACGTGTTGTATGTTGCTAGTAGCATCAAAACTCGAAGAATTTACAACATGCATTGGCTCTTGACCATAATATTCATAATTATGATGTGTATGATGAGGAGCATTAACAAAAGTATTAGCCGATGTAACATATCTAGTATCATTACAGCTAGCAACACCAACATGAGAGCTCATAGAACTTGCAAAATAACTATTAGGATCATAAGATGCATTTGCAAGTTGTACCTCAGGGTGATTGTAGTAATATTGTGATGCAACACCTTGGTACTTCATGATTTATAACTTGACCGCCTTGCTGAATTTTCCGATAAGCAGCGCAACTTGTTGCAAAATCGCAAACAAGATCAAAAGGGGTCAAAACCTTATGCGATCGGCCTTTTGGGCCAGATGCAACGGTAATGGCAAGCTCAAGAAGATAGATCAACGAGGAGTAAGGCTAGGTCAGAGAGATCGGCTATAAGAGATAGCCGAACCAATCCTCCCTAGCGGAGTCGCCAAAAAGTGTGTTGACGTCAGAAGTGATCCGAATCAAACACCAACAGGGCCTTGGACGCCTGGGCCGCTATGGACCGAAGAACGCAGCGAGGATGTCACTCTTTCATGGTGAAGAACGGAGAGGTTTACAAGCAAACCACCAAAGGATAACCAACGTGCTTACGTGACGAAGAACCGGCTAGTTTTCAGGCAAACTAGCAAAGAAACCGTCGAAGCTCTCGCCCGGGAGGGACCCCGTCAGGGCAAGGACGTCGTCGGGTTGCCCTAGGTTGGCCGGCAAGCCTAGGGCGTCATCCTTGGTTGTCAGATCAAGGGATGAACAGCATGGGGGTTGGAGAAGACGGCAAAAGGGTTGGAGTAGAGGTAGTAGATTGATTTGTTTGTCGATTGGATAGATGGGTACTCAATCGGCCATGATCCTCTCATATATATAGAGGGGGTGGTCTTATCCCAGTAGGAAACCTCTCCAAGCCTTATTTTCTAAGTTTCCCACGAGTTTGGAACAGTTCGGATCGGAATCCAAAAGGCCAGATCCGAACAGGATTTTCTGTCAAGTATATCGGAAGTCTAGTCGAAAGTCCTGACTTGGGTCGGAAGTCCCGACTTGAGTCGGAACTCCCAACAGTAGGAACTTTTGACTTTTGTCGGAACTCCCGACGTAGGGATAACCCCAGACACCCGAGCAGATTTCTTCATGCTTCCCGGAAATCCCGACACACGTCGGAACTTCCGACAGTCGGAAGTCCCGACTTGTGTCGGAACTCCCGACAACGAGGCATCTTTCCGAGGGCATAACTTCTTCATCCGGACTCCGAATTAGACGTTCCATATATGTTTCTTGACCGTCTCGACGAGAGGAATGGAATGGTGAAGTCCATTTCATATTTTGACAACTTCACAAAATGAACATTTTTTGTTGTCAATAATTTCTTTATCAACAGATACTGTTGTCTCCCAAGTTTAATATCTCAAGCTAAAAAGACAAGACTGTTCTACTTTGGGGCATTTTTCTCTACTGAAGAGAAGAGTGATGCTAAGTTGCTGAAAATAACGTCAGAAACTATATCACTGCACCCACCTTTTTTATTTTAGTGCTGGTAGCATAGACTTCTCAGCCATCTCTGAAGGGTGAACCGTCGTATTCACGTTGATATTCATTGTTTATTTGAACTTTCTCCACTTCTCTTTCCATAAGCTGTCTTTTTATACAACGCTACAGAATCCCGCAGCAACGCACGGGGTATCATCTAGTGCTAATAAGCAAAATAGCCAGCAGTCGAGCACTTCTGCTCCATCCCGTTCTTTCTCAGTGAAGCCACGAGACAACATCATAAGACAACACTTAACAGCCTAGTCAAAGCTGTAGTCCAGGTCTCTTGCATTGCGCCCCTCCACCTCTTCATCGTTGTTAGCAACTTGATCATCCTACAGCAAGGCAAATGGCAATGGTAAATGTTGTAGTAGTACACAACAAAGAAAATGGAGGTTTAAATCAGCTCGTTTTTCATTTATTGGTTAAACATTAGAATAAGCTGTGGGAGAAATAGATAGTGGCAAATGTGTTGAACAAGCACTGTGAAAGTCATACCTCTAAATTTTTATGCAATGGTCTCGGTAACTTTCAGATCACCAACAATGGAACCAACTTTCTTATACGACAAAAGAAGACATATAAATCAGCAAATGAGGAGTTTTATGGAGGTGAAACAAAAAAATCAGGATGCTTTATTACCTCTTCTTGATGCATACACCCAATCCTTCAAGCAGATCAAGGCTTCAACTATCTGAGGGTCAAGATGGCTGCGAAAAGGGTCAATTACACGGCCGCCAACACTGAATGCAAATTCAGAAGGAACGGTTGAGACTTAACAGCCATCAAATCACGCATTATTTGTGAGAGAATAGGAAATTCTTGAATCTGGTTCTTCCACCGTACCAAGATATCAAACTGACCACTACATCTCACATTTGAATCTGCAATGTATTTATCCAGGTCATTTGATTCATCCCCATCAGTATCTGATGTCTGATATATTTATCCAGCTCATTAAGTTAAACATGAATAATAAAATTAATGGAATGGAAACACATTTAGTTGATTGTGAAAAATAAAGAAAACAGAATGGAAAAAAGAAAAGGTAACTGAAGCAAAATAAAACCGGAGAAAAAGAAAGAAATAAATTGAAAAAAAAAGACATGAAAAAGCATTCGAACAAGAAAGGTAATCGGGGAAAAAAAGTGTGACCGACGAGGACTCAACCTTCTTGTGAAAAAAGCAAAAAAAAGGACCAAAATTAAAAAACTTGTCATGGTTTAATATTAAGTATAGACTTCACTCTGATGGTGATGCAAGCGATCAAGACTGACAACTACGCTGGAATGGTGGGGGGAACCTGATCGAGGAACTCAAGTCTTTAACGGCCTTAAATGTCATAAATTTTAATTGTGTCTTCTAGTATAGAGAATGTAACAAGGCAGCTTATGAATTGGATGTGCTGGGTTCTCGTTGCGCTGAAGGAGAGGAGCAATGCACGCCTCCACTCATGATATTGCAATGCTGTGGGTAGGGCGTCTGCTTTGTCCGAACGTGCGTTGGTGGGCCTCGAAGTCCGAACGGCCCAACAGGCAACACTGTCATCTGCACGAAAATAAAAATAAAAAAATCACCGCTCTCACCTTCTTCTCAAATCGCCGTTGTTTCCGCATCCATTCTCTAACCAACTTTCCACGCCCGCATCACCGTGGCTTGCTCCACCATGACTGCGCTGCTGCGCCCACACCGCCGCGGCCGCAATGCAACGACGTGCTGCACCGGCCTGAGCACCACCGCATGCTTTCCTGTCTCCCCACCGCCACTCACCACTCGCCACTGAGTTCTTGGAGCCAACGCGGCGTGGTCCATGGTGACTGCTCCCGCACGACGTTCTTCACCACGCCCAGCCACTTGCCTGCCTCCATCATCCCTCTTCACTGCACCCGTGTGCCGCTTGTTGGCTACCGCAGTTTCCCACCAGGTAGGCTATGGCTACCGGTGGCACCATGTTTTGTTTCAGGTGTGTTTCAGTAGTTGTTTCCAAGTGTTTCATTTGTATGTTGTGATGGTTATATACATATGTTGCAAGTATATGTTTCAAGTGTTTCAGTTGTTTTATATGTATGTTTTCACGCGTTTCATATGTATATTTCATGTGTTTCATCTGTATGTTTCATGTGTTTCATCTGTATGTTGCAAAAGGATCTGATGTTGTATATATTGACATGGCTACACGCGTATGTTTTAAGTGTATGTTCCACATGTTTCATCCGTCTTAGACGTAAGTTGCAAATGTATGTTCCAAATGTTTTCAGCTGTTTTTAGACGCATTTTTCATGTGTTTCATCTAGATGTTGCAATGACTATATAAGTATGTTTCAATAGTATACTGCATATGTTACAACGGTCGGGCGGATGTTACAGAGGAGATAAGATGTTAGGAGGGGAAGGGGCGTGGCCGAGATAGAGCGCGGGGGAGGATGGGGGAGCGGCGGGGATGGTGGTACGGCACCGCGGCAGTGGAGGAGAGTGGCGTGCGTGACGGGCTTGACGCCAGGGGTGCAACCGGGATGGGGATCGAGTCGCAAATGGTCGGACGCAGTCACTGGCACGGGATTGATCGCGGGTGTCCAGATCCGATTCACTAGCGTAGGATCTAATATGAGCGCAAGGGGCGTCCGATTCGAAGCAGTTGCAGACATCGGAGGTGTGTCCGGACGTGGGGTCTAGGTCCGGACGTCCGGGCGCCTGCGGTTGTGTAATCTTTACTAACGATTTGTTAGGCATGAGCAATGAAGTCACACCAGTTATTAATTAAAAAAACACGTGCTGCGAGCCTGCGATCACTTTTGTTTTTTTTAGATTACGGGCTGCGATGTCCCATCAAAGTACGTGACCATCATCAAAGACATATACAACAATGTTGTGACTAGTGTTCAAACGAATGATGGTAACATATATTACTTTCCGATTAAAATTGGACTTCAACAAGGGTCAGCCTTAAACCCGTATCTCTTTGCATTGGTAATGAATGAGGTTACCAGAAACATACAAGGGGATATCCCTTGGTGTATGTTATTCGCTAATGATGTAGTGTTAGTGGACAAAAGCCAAGCGAGAGTAAATAGGAAACTAGAGTTATGGCAGCAGACCCTTGAGTCTAAAGGTTTTAGATTAAGCAGAACTAAAACTGAATACATGAGATGCAACTTTGGCGCAGTTGTGCAGGAGGAGGGAGATTTGAGTTTGTGTGGCAGAACAGACCGAAATAACACACTTTCAGAGGCGCTCGTCTTCCACTAAACACTAAGCATCCCGAAAGCAAGCTACATCAGATGGATTTCGTCGAGCACACCCCAAGGGAGAACTCGAATAATCCATGTTTTTTCTCTAGGATCCAATAATGAGAACGATTTTACAATACTTAGTCCATTTCATACAACCAGAGTTCTTAGAAATACACTATTACAGTACCAAGTTCAGAGTGCAGAATTTAAACAGCGTAATTATAATAAACATCTAACGGTAGAATATAAGGATCCGTCTGTGCCCACCAGAAGAATCCTCCACACAACAGCTACCCTCCAAGCTGCACCTACAATAGTGTAAATAAACCCTAAGTATACAATGTACTCGTAAGACTTATCCGACTAGTGGGAATAATTTCCCTACTCCAAAGAATATGATAAGCTTTATGGTTTGTTGGGTTTCCTTTTTGCGGAAAGCAATACTAGTAGTGAATCCTTATGTATGTTTCTTATTAGCAATCATAATTACTTCATTATCTAACCATTCTAGGTAAGCACATGTTCTACTTTAAAGATGGAGTTGAGCAAACAGATCCATTTCACCATCTTTCATCTTCCATTTCTTACTACGGTGCTAGATTGTAGACAAGTCGTACCGAATTACCCGGCGATTCGTGAATCAATGTGCCCAGCTGGGTACCCCAAAACACATGCCCCACTTGTATCCCAAGCACAAGTAGGACCAACCCATCACTCTCTTATCAAGGAGTCTAGGTCCCTGTCCAAACTTGGACTCTAAACCCCCACACCTGAGTCCTAGACTCATGTGGTGCTTAGACCTCCACCATCCCCACCTCCAATCAGTCGGTCCAGAAAGAGTTGGAACCCACGACAAGAGAGCAATGATCCTTCCCTGCTCCCATAAACAAGTATGTGCTCAGGATAATAAGTCTGTGACCTGACTAGAATCTAATGCAACGGTCGGTCCTTAACCGACACGGACAGGGAAAACAGTGTAAACAAGCTATGCCCCGTTGGCCACGAGACACAACCCCTTACACCCACCAATACCCGTACCATATCCCAACCCGGTCTCCATTTCCTTCCGCCATTTTATCATGAGTGATAATAATAATCACCTATTATGAGTAACGACAGGTTCCTCACGCTACTGATAGACTAAGCATAGCAGCTACTCGACCTATGCTACTAGGACTCATAGGTAGGTTATCTATGCATGTAGTTTCCATAAAATGCATGTAACGTAAATGCACATCACACACACACACACACACACACATATATATATATATACATAGTGATCATTCAAAATAAGGGTTATGCACCGGGGCTTGCCTTGGGTAGGCGCGGTGTCAGCTCAGTCAGTCCGTGGTGGCTCTAGAACCTCCTCCTACATGAGGACCTCCTCCTCGTACTCTTCAATCACCTCTTCGTACTCCTGCTCACCCTCGGTCATGAACTCCACCAACTCGTTCTCTACATGCATGCAATGACGATGCAATGCTCAATATTAAGGCAACAACAGTTCTTAAAATAAGAATACATCTACTAAGCCACTAAGCTAGCTCTAATGACTAAGATACCAAGCTAATCATCATTCCCATCAAACCAGCAGGGTTTCACCTACAAGTGCTACTTAGCACCTAAAATATATTCTTACTCTTATTATGATTTCCTATATACTACAACAAGGAGTACTTAGCTACCATATTCCTCGACCTATTCTTAGGCTAAAATTTATAGTAAGCACATAATAATACAATGAATCTACTGTAAAAATTTCATGGCCAAAACTATTACCAATTTGCCACAAAAATTCCTACAAATACTAACCAAAATAATACTAAACACTCACAAATGATTTCATAGCCACTGGTATCAACAAATATATATAAAATAAATACACTAACAGATAGAGCACAATTTTAGAAACCTAACAAAATTGGTTTCATAAGTTTTGGATACCTACATGATTTTATATGATTTACCAAAGTTCAGCTCAAAATTACAAATGAAAAGCTATTTATATTTTTCACAAAAAAATAAACTCAATTCGGCCCACGAGAGCGCACATGAACGCGCGGCGGCCATAGGCGAGGCACGGCCCATGCGCAGAGGTGGACTATCATAGAACCGTCCAATTTATAAGAGCACAAGTACAATAGCAATCACCGAAACGATCAAACCGTCATACTTGAGCTCATATAAACCCGGTAGTCCGATGAAATCTCGAAGGATCTCAAACAACCAACATAGAAACCAAGATCATAATGATTCAACATAACCAATCACATGTTACATCACAGTTCACAAATATCTCACATACATCAGAGTTCACATAGTTATTACAAACCAAGTTTAAAAGTAGTGGAAGCAAAGTAGTTTGAAATCAACATCACACATAGTTTAATACATAGCCAGTTTCATAGTCATCTCCAATGAAAAGCACAAGGGTGAGGTGAAATACAGAGTGACCAAGCCCATGGTCCTAATCCTCACCCACTGTAGGAGCAAAGCAGTTCTTACAGTAGCCGTGATACATAACATTATCTGCAACAATGGGAATAAAACCCTAAGTACGAGAAGGTACTTAGCTAGACTTACCCATCCAACTAATATACTAAGACACCAAGGAGTATGCAAAGCTTTATCAGTAGAGCTGGTAGACATTATTTGCATAAAAAGCATAAGTTGTTCAACATCTCTTAAGTTGTGAATCACCAATTATTAATCCTATCCCATACTAGATTAACATCTATCCTATGCCAAACATGTTGGTACCATTAAGTCATCACAATAATAACCATATCAAGTTGAGTTCTTTCATAATCTCATAACCAACACTTCCATCAATTACTACGATGAAGT
Organism: Miscanthus floridulus; assembly: GCF_019320115.1. NCBI lineage: Eukaryota > Viridiplantae > Streptophyta > Magnoliopsida > Poales > Poaceae > Miscanthus > Miscanthus floridulus. The sequence goes on from NC_089581.1 coordinate 105,919,819, forward strand.
GTACTCTTGTCAAGTTCTCACTATCCGGGAGAGACGGTGATTCAAATTGATTCCTACCCAGCTAGGGAATTATTCCTAACACACACCCAGACATACCTATGCCAAGGTAGTCTTAGGTCACCTTTGGGATAACTCAAGTACAATCGCGGGTAGGACTAGCGCCGCGCCCTCAAAGATACAACCAATCTGCCAGGAAGCTCGGGACTCTAACCCACCCTTGGGCTTACGCCATTGGCTCTCCACACATTCTTACTGCCTCCAAGGTGCGTACTTTAACTGCTCATGTTCCTGGCCTAAATTGAGTTACGCGGCTTCATGGTCGGAACAACTTATCCGGCCAACTATGTGAGAGGCATGCGTTCAACATGACAAGATGACCTCCAACGGCCGGTCCTTAAACGACATAGACGGAATCACTATGATTACCACAACATAAGACTCCTCCCGGTCTCCAATTATTCAACATCATCAGGTTATGTTCCACGATAGCACCATATAGCCAACCGTGATCAAGTTATCACCTATAGCTCGCAGGTGACAGGAAATCACCCGACTTCTATCGGTCTAAGCATAGCTAAGCATGATAAGCGTTCCTAGACTTAAATAGGATTCATGGTAGATATTTTTGTCAAGGAAAGGTAATATGCAGCAAGTGTTTCCAAACAACTCCTATCACATAATGCATCAATACAAATAACTTTAGGTGACATTAATAAAGTAGGGAGACTTATAATGCTCCGGGGCTTGCCTTTCACGAAAATTGTAGGCTAGTGATCTGGGCACTTGGGAAGGTGATCAGCTTCAGGCTCTCCTTCTTAGGGAACCTTTTGGTGCTGCACCTCTTAGTTCTCCTACTAGGGGTCGACGTCGAGCTCCACCAATGTGATCTCCTCGGTTGCACCTATTGTATGCATATGCATCAGTAAGTCCTATGAATGCATAAGAAGGATCATGGATGAGGTGATGGGGGATGTACATTCTATGACAATGAGGTTAAGTAACACAATAATAACAATGCTAACTCTTGTTTACTGAGTAGATGCATATCTCTTCTCTATTTATTACTGATATTCTACACAAGACAATTTCAGAGCTACACATAGCAGCAACTAGTTTACATCATAACTGAAGTTCTACTTATCCAAATGCATTGATATTGGACTTTCTAGAAATATTATAAAATTTCCTACAACTCTTATTTAATCACCAAAAGCTAATTCACACTCTATCCTAACCAAAATAGGCAATCTATCCAGTTCTGTCTAGAAATTCCAGAGAACACGTATTTCGGGAGACTAACTTTAAACAACTATAACTCCTAAACCCTTTGGCCTATTGCCCTAAAATTTTAATACAAGATAGATGAAGTTCCTTACAACTTTGTTATTAACTATTTCTATAGTAAACATCATTTTGACTATGCAACATACCCAACAACAGAATCTATCCGAAAACACTTCTAAATCGAATTATAGAGCAACAATATTTTTACTGCATATAAGTATTCAAAATTTGACATCACCAACAATACCAACAGTTCAGGAACATCAAATACACTCAAGAAAATATAATGGTCAAGCCCAATCTATTCATTTAAATGCCTTTATTAATTTACTTAGATAATTAGGGGAATAACAAACATATATCAAATGTCCACAATAAATTCTCAGAAAATCACAGTGGCTTCCAACTACTCCCAATAGACTACTGTAAACATTTCACACCATTTGAACATGTATAACATTCTCTACAAAAATGACAAGCTAGCAAGGTCTATTTTAGTGAAAATAGTTAACCCTATAGAAAAGTGTCAAACAACAGATTTCATATTTTTTTTCAAGCTTCATAATAGCGCCATACTACTATACAAAAATTTGCATGGCCATATGTTACTTATTTTTATCCCTATAATTTTCCTCAGAAAATGTCATTTATTAATATATAAATAGAAAGACCCTACTCCAATCAAGTTTACAGCAAGTTTATTATTTTTCCTAGCTACAACATGTCAACACAAGTCCAGCAAAATTGGAATCACAATTTTATCACTTTTCTAGCTCAAGATATATAATTTACAAGATTGTAAACATTCAAAAAAGCACTTATCTAGATACATTTTAATCACCTTGAAAAAATTCCAGAAACTATACATTCATAGTTTTATAAAATACTACACTTCATGAGGAATACAACAAAATTTGGTTCACCAAAATTGCACATCTACAACTCAACTTATGATTTTTCAAAGTTAGCATACATTTCTGAAATAAATGAACTAGCATTTAATTCTACAGCCGCTGACAGCTAGGACCCGTGAGTCAGCCGGGCCTGCGCGTTAGTGGCACAAAACAGAGTACCGACACTGACCGGCTGGAGTTCGCTAACGGTGAGCTCTGCGACGACGGCACCAGCACCACAATGATCCCTAAGACCTTCCGCACACACTAGGGTAGCCAGTTGGGTCGATTACTGGAGCTAAGGGTGACAGCGGCGCGCATGGCGGCACGGCGGATGCGGGTCGATGGTGAGCCATCGGAGTTGGCTGAGATAGCCCAAATTAGGGTTTGCTCGAGCTTCTACATCCTACGGTGAGTCTAGCGTGCACTCAAGCTCAGTAAACGGTGGTCGAAGGCGGCCTAGCCTAGTGTGGCGTGGCACGATGACATGACAACGGCGATGGCCGCTCACTGCACAGGAGGCTTACCATGTGTTGCTAGCTAGTCAAGGGGTTTGGTGAGGTGGTGGGAGCATGACGGAGCTACGGCGGTGGTGAAGGAGCGACGCGAGCGCGGTGCAGAGCCGAGCGACCGACAATGGCGTCGGCGGCGAGCGCTGTGCTGCTACGGGCGGTGCTCTAGCGGGTGAAGGGAGTGGAGAGGGAGAGAGCATGAAGGAGTGGAGGAACTGAGATGCGTGGGTGCTCCTTAAGCGAGCGCCAGCACACAGCGATGGGGGCTCGATGTCGGCCAGCGGCAGCCACGCAGTGGCCGGACTCTGTCCATGGTCGTCCACCATGGCACGACATGCGACGACCATCAGAACCCCATTCAATGTCTGACAGCGCTATTTGACGATGCATTAGTGCCTAATCCACGGCTCATTAGCGAAAATTTTCTTAACAAAAGTTGGATCCCTACATACCAGCTCCAATATTGATTACATGATCAAAGTCTAAATCGCAACGATTAGGAAGATACATCACTCCAAAGTCAGGCAAGTCAAATTGTAAACTCATCAAGACTTAGAAAATTTCTAAGTGTGGAAAAATTGTGTTTTGCTTATTTTTGTGAGCTCAAAATGACCAAGCTATGCACTGAATTAGCTCATTACCCAAAAATAAAAGTTGTTGCTCTACTCAAATACTACAACTATGCTTAAGGGTGCTTTGCCATGCAAAGGCTCTATGACATAGTTCAACCTAGGTTAAGCATACCACTTTAAAATGATGACTTACACTATAACTAGGACTTAGAGACCAAACTAGCCTTAGTCATGAATACCAAAGTTGTTCCATGTGATATTCTAAACATGTTTAAGGTACTCCTAAGGTCACACAAGCATTTCATACATTGATTACAAGTAAACCCTAACATAAGTAAGGCAATTAAGAAATAACACATGCAATATAAGCCAACAAAGGGATACTATTTGAGATGCTCATGCTCATGCTCATGATTAATGATGCTTGTGCACATGCAAGGTCAAGGTTAAGTGCATGCTTAACACCTAGGGTGTTACAGCCCTTCCCCCCTAAAAGAAATCTTGTCTCGAGATTGTACGACCAACCATTCCTCGTAGAAACTCAGATAAACCTCACGAAGATAGTCCTCATGTTTCCACGTAGTGTCCTGCTCACTAAGATTATTCCAAATCACCATGTAGAACTTAATGACTTTGCTATGGGTCACTCTTTCCATTTCTTCAAGCACTCGAATAGGTCTTTCTTCATAGGTCAAATCTGACTGAATCTTGATACTAGTGGGTTCAATTGCTTCTTCGAGCACACGAAGACATTTCTTGAGTTGAGAGACATGAAAAATACTGAATATATATCTTTCATTTCTGAAGGTAACTGGAGTTTGTAGGCTACTGGTCCTTTTCATGCAATGATCTAGTATGGACCAATATACCTAGGAGCAAGTTTTCGCTTCATTCCAAATCTTTGCACTTTCCTCATTGGGGATACCTTCAAATACACATAATCTTGAACTTGGAACACAATAGGACTTCTCCTCTTATCTGCATAACTCTTTTGTCTTGATTGAGCAGCTTCTATATGTTGTTGAATGATTTGAACTCATTCTTTAGCTTCTTTGACAAAGTCAATCCCATAATACCTTCTTTCACCAGGCTCAATCCAATTCAGAGGGGTCATACACTTGCGACCATATAAAGCTTCAAACGGAGCCATCTTGATGCTCTCTTGATAACTATTATTGTAGGAGAATTCAACCAAAGGTAACCAATCTTCCCATGAACCCTTGGAAGAAATCACACATGCTCTCAACATATCTTCCAAGATTTGATTCACACGTTTCATTTGACCTACGGTCTTGGGGTGATAAGCAGAGCTGCGAATTAATGTGGTACCTAAGTACTTATGCAGATGTTCCCAAAAATGATTAACAAATTGGGACCCATGATCTGATACAATACTCTTAGGCACACCATGCAATCTGACATTTTGTTCAATGTATAGCTTTGCATATTGATGAGGTCGATACTTGACATTGACAGGAATAAAATGTGCAGACTTGGTGAGACGGTCAACAATTACCCATATAGAATCATGACCTGACCCTTTTGGGTGTTCGGAAGTTCGACAATGAAATCCATACTAATGTCCTCCCATTTACAACTTGGAATGGATAATGGCTAAAGTAACCCTGCTGGTTTCATATGAATGGCCTTAACTCGACAATAGTTACCACATCTAGCAACATATGCCGCAATTTCTTTCTTCATTTTTGTCCATCAAAATCTAGTCTTCAAGTCTTGGTACATTTTGCTGCTACCCGGGTGAATGGATAGCTTGGAAGAATGAGCTTCCTCTAGGATTCGGTTTCTCAACTCCCTATCCTTTGGCACTACTAGTCGGTCTTTAAACCATAGAACACCATTCTCATCCAATAAAAATGCTTACTTTCTTCTTCTTTCATCTTTCTCTTAATATGGAATGTACCAACATCAGTCTTTTGGAGCTCAATGATCTTGGACTCAAGGGAACAACTAACAGTGATATTGTGTAGGACTGTCGGATGCAATAAGTTGAAATCATCTTCCAACAAAGAATTACCATGATACTTCTGACTTAAGGCATCGGAAACCACATTGGCCTTCCCCAAATGATAATGCACTTCTAGGTTATAATCCTTGATCAATTCTAACCATCTACGCTACCTCATGTTCAACTCAAGTTGAGTGAAAATATACTTGAGGCTTTTGTGATCAGTGTAGATGTGACAAACATTACCAAGCAGGTAATGTCTCCAAAATTTTAGAGCATGGACAACTACTGCAAGCTCTAAATTATGTGTTGGATAGTTGACTTCATGCTTTCCTAATTGGCATGAGGCATAAGCAATGACTCGGCCTTCCTGCATTAAAACACACCCTAAACCGGTATCTAAGGCATCACAAAATACATCAAATGGTTTTTCAATGTCAGGCTATGCTAACACAGGAGCAGTAGTTAGCAAAGTCCACAAAGTGGGAAAAACTGCTTCACACTCAGGTGTCCATACAAACTTTTCATCCTTCTGAAGTAACCTCGTAATGGGCTTGGATATCTTGGAGAAATCTAGGATAAACCGACAATAGTATCTAGCTAGACCAAGGAAACTTTGAACCTCATGAACTGAGGTGGGAGCTTTCTAATCCATCACTTCTTGCACTTTGGATGGGTCTACAGAAATTCCATCCTCCGATAATACATGACCTAGGAAAGGTACCTTCTTCAACCAAAACTCACATTTACTAAACTTGTCATACAACTTATGCTCTCTTAGTGTCGACAATACCACTCTCAAGTGCTCTTCATGTTCTTCTGTCATCTTAGATTAAATCAAGATATCATCGATGAACACAACCATGAACTTGTCAAGTTCGGGCATGAACACCGAGTTCATCAAGTATATGAAATAGGCAGGAGCATTGGTCAATCCAAAGGACATGAATAAATACTCATAAAGGCCATACCTAGTGGAAAAAGCCATCTTAGGTACGTCTTCTGGCCTAATCTCGATTTGGTGATAACCTGACCTTAAATCAATCTTAGAGAACACTTTTGCTTTTGCCAATTGATCAAACAAAATATCAATGCGAGGCAAAGGATATTTGTTCTTGATAGTAACAGCATTGAGTGGTCGATAGTCCACACATTCGCAAAGACTTGTCCTTCTTCTTCACAAATATGGCTGAACAACCCCATGGTGATGAACTAGGGCGAATGAAACCCTTCTCTAAGAGTTCATGTAATTGAATCTTCAATTTTGCTAACTCATTGGGTGGCATTCTATACGGTCTTCGAGAAATAGGTGTGGTACCCGGTAATAACTCTATCTTGAACTCTATCTCTCTGCCCGATGCTAAACCTAGCAATTCATCAGGAAAGACATCTAGAAATTCACATACTACAAGAATATTAGCAAGGGCCACAGGCTAGATAGCATTGTCCACATTATGGAGATCAAACTCCCTAGGAAGGGGCACTAGAAAAGCATCATTATTCTTGGGATCTCTCAACATAACGGTTCTAGTTGAGGTATCGATAAGAACACTATGGTTCTTCATCCAATTCATACCCAAGATCACATCTATACCGAATCCCGGTAATATCACTAAATTTGTAGTATACTCTTGTTCACTTATTTGGATACTTACATCTCTAACTATCTAATTGGTAGAAATGTTAGTCCCAGCAGCACTTATACAATAAACACCTTTGTTTACTATAATTATTTTCTGATCATACTTGGATGCAAAAGTTGGACTCATGAATGAATGCAAAGCTCTAGGATCAAATAAAATGACTGTAGGATGATGATTCACAAGAAACATACCAGCCATGACAACCTCACCAGAGGGAATCTCTTCCATGGTGGTATAGTGCATGTGTCCTGGACGTCCATTTGAATTACCCCACTTCTGATTGTTGTTCTTCTTGGGATACATGCAATTTCTTGACCAATGGCCAGTCTTATTGCAGTTCTAGCATGGCATATTGCTAGGTGGAACATTGGAGCTGCCTTTGTCTAGTACCACCCTTTGGTAGGGCAATAGAACAAGCCTTGCGATATACTTTCTAGTTCTAACTGGGTTGTGCCTTCTTCTGAGGTGGTCTATACTTTGGAGCGGGAGGGCGAAACTGTGGTCTCATAGCGGTAGGAGCTTTTGGCTGAGATACACCTGCTTCATAAGCTCTCTTGCGACTCTTGGATGTGGAATAGATGTTGTTATGATTCTCTTGGGTTAATGCATCACTAACAAACTCATTGAAAGTAGCACATTTGTTGTTAGCTAGTGTCTTCATCAGCTTCGGGCTAAGTCCCCGCTTGAAACTAGCAATCTTCTTTGCATCAGTATCCATAAACTCTATGGCATACCTTGACAGGTTGTTAAAGGCATGCAAATACTTAGTTAGACTCTTAGTACCCTGCATTTAGCCTCATAAATTTTGTATGTTTCATACTCATCAGACCTAGGGGAATATAATTTCCCCTAAATGTAGCCTTAAATTGGTTCTAGGTGATTTGAGTATCTTCAGGCAAAGTGGATCGATGATTACTCCACCATATGCCTGTAGGTCCATGCAGCTGGTGCGATGCATATTCTATCTTTAGGTGTTCGGTGAGCCTCAAAAGACGGAACTTCTGTTCGATGGTATTCAGCTAGTCGTCTGCCTACAATGGTTCCTCTGCTTCCTTAAAAACAGGAGGCTTGGTGTCGAGAAAGTCCCTGAAAGTGTTGAACTGGTTAGGTTTAGGTCCTTGATGCTGGTCTCTTCCTCATCCTTGGCTAACATTCTACGTGAGACCGCGCAACACTTCTCCCATGGAACGTTGGGTCTCCATGAGTTGAGCCATCATCTCTACTGGTGTAGGATGTGGTGGTGGTGGAAGATCATCATCACCATTCCGACCGGTACCAGCCCCTCCGCGGGTGCGAGTCATATGCAATGTTGCAACAACAAGTGATTATTGGATGATGTCAAGAGATTGCAAAAGAATTGTATAATCATGCCATACTATAATTTCTAGAGAGAATCGTAAATTCATACAATAACACAGAGGCACAATAATTCATTTCCACAACATAACATCACCAAACGGATCACTTATCGTACTCGCAACGCGTTCCATACATGCCAAATTTGTCATGCCAAAAACAACTAGAAATTTATTGAAAAGTACCATCATCACAGGTAGTACATGCATAGTTCCAATAACATCGAAAGGGTACATCATAAAATTGAGACCTACAACACGAGTTCATTACATGAAGATTGAAGATAAAGAGCCACACATCTAGCCTGCTACTACAGCTAAGCTACTCCTCGGGGTGATCATTGTTGATGTCAGACACACCATCACCATGGTCATCCTCAAAAGGCTCCACCTCTTCATCTTCAGGATCCTACTCAGCACCCATCTCCATGCCATCATCCTTAGTAATCAACACATTAGGGCCTTCTTCCACCGTTGGAGCTAGAGGAATAATTGGGTTAATTATGTTGTTGAGGCGATGAACATCAATCTAAAGCTCCTCGATCTGGTGGATGAGTTCTTGCTCTCTATGGTTGAAAGGTCCTAATATGGCTAGAGAGGGGGGTGAATAGCCTATTTAAAAATCTACAAACCAACAAGAGCAATTTGATTAGTATAACAAATAGTGAAATACAAACTTGCTCTAGCTCTATAAGGGTTGCAAGCCACCTATCCAACAATTCTAGTTGATATGATCACTAAACACATAATTTTCTATGTCACTACTCACTAAGAGCTCTCACACTTTCTACACTAAAGAGCTCCACTAGATGAACTTGAACTACAAAGCAAGCTCTCAATTCTAGCTACACTAAAGAGCTTGCTACAACTAGTTTGCAAGAATATAAATAAGTGAGTATGGTGATTATACCGCTGTGTAGAGGAGTGAACCAATCACAAGATTAATACTAAATCAACCACTAGGAGAATACCAAAGGGCAAGAGACAACTAATTTTTCTCCTGAGGTTCACGTGCTTGCCGGCACGCTAGTCCCCGTTGTGTCGACTAACACTTTGGTTGTTTGGCGGCTAAGAGGTGTTGCACGAACCTCATCCACACAATTGGACACCGTAAGAACCTACCCACAAGTGAGGTAACTCAATGACACGAGCAATCCACTAGAGTTACCTTTCGGCGCTCTGCCGGGGAAGGCACAAAACCCCTCACAATCACCACGATCGGAGCCGAAGACAATCACCAACCTCCACTCGATGATTCTCACTACTCCAAGCCATCTAGGTGGTGGCAACCACTAAGAGAAATAAGTGAACCCCGTAGCGAAACACGAATACCAAGTGCCTCTAGATGTAATCACTCAAGCAATGCACTTGGATTCTCTTCCAATCTCACAAAGATGTTGAATCAATGATGGAGATGAGTGGGAGGGCTTTGGCTAAGCTCACAAGGTTGCTATGTCAATGCAAATGGCCAAGAGAGTGAGCTTGAGCCAGCCATGGGGCATAAATAGAAGCCCCCATGAAATAGAGCCGTTGGCTCCTTAGTCCACTGAAAAATGGGGCGACCAGACACGTAGGTTAGATCGACCAGACGTAGGACCCTAGCGTTGGGTCGCACGATGCATGCCACGTGGGCCCTGCCTCAAATGCTGATCGACCAATCTCAACGGTCATCAGTGCACTTAAGTTGTGACCAGACGCGCTGCTCGAAGTGACCGGACACACCAACACCACTGTCTGGTCATTTCTAGTAAGGTTCCACTCGCGACCGGACGCATCCGGTCACCACCAACCGGAATCACCCAGCGTCCGATCACTCACTGTCTCCTCTATGCACCGCCACATCAGCATGACCGGATGCTGAACAGTGTTTAGCCTATGTCCGGTCAAGAGACCGAGGGTGGCCTTCACTATGCACCACTGACCAGACGCAGACCCTAGCGTCCGGTCACTACATGAACAACATCTGGTGCACTCTGTGAAATCCTGTCTTTTCTGTACAGGCGCCGGTGGCACCGTCGGACACTCCACCAGTGAAGTTTCTTACCCTTGCTCCCAAGTGCTAAACACAATGTGTATCACCTTTGTGCATGTGTGTTAGCATATTTTCATAAACATTTTCAGGGGTGTTAGCACTCCACTAGATCCTAAATGCATATGCAATGAGTTAGAGCATCTAGTGTGTAACACCTCTGGTGTTTTGACTTAATACTAAAATTTGACATGTCATCATGTGCATTGCAAAGCATTCATATAGTATAAAGTTTGAATGCATTCACTAAATAAGGTTTATTTCATAATGTTGTTATTTCATGTGATGTGTTTCAAAAACCCTAAATACAGATCATGACCACAAGGGTCAAATTTCATGTGTTCATGTGAGGCCATGTGTCATTTGACTCAAATAACCCTAATGGGCCATGTTGCTGGTCAAAAATCAAAATCTAAGTAAAAGGAAGACAAATCAAATTTGAATTCACATTCAAATTATAAAAGTCCTTTTTGCCCCTTTTAACTAATTCAAAATCCATGAGGAATTTGGGGTTGAGGCAAAAAGCAAAGTTGGAGATTATTTTATAAGGATCAACTTTGGTATTCAAAGTTTTTCAAGTTTACATACAAAATTTGGAGTAATTTTGGAATGATTCAAATCTTTAAATGTACCCCAAATGTGAAATTCAAAATGGAGGCAGAATTTGAAAATGTTCCTAGAAGCAAAGTTGTAGAGTTTGAAAAATTGAACAACTTTCATTTTTGGAGATTTTCAACTTCTTTAGAAAATTTCTGAGTATTTTGGAAAATAGGCACAGTGGCAGTTCTGTAAATAATGCAAAATTTAAAAATCACATCGCCGCTCACCGCCGGCGCCACGCAGTCTGCTTGCCGCCGACCTTCTTCGCCGCTTTCACACACGGTGACACGCCGATGTCACCGTGGCGAATCCGCCCGTGCGTTGGCGACACCGGACGCCTTCTTCCGGGCTATAAATAGCCACAGTCGCCGCCGTCGCTCCCGTTCTTCCCCTCTGCTCTGCTCCGCCACCGCATAGCTCCGCCGCTCGCCGTAGGCCTCGTCGAGCCGTGTCAGTCGTTCCCAGCTACGTCAACGCGATCGCATTGGTCTTGCGCTCCTCCTCGATTTGCTCTCGTCGCTGATGTTGGCCGGAATCGCCCGGCGCAACCCGTCTTCCCCGTGACCGGTCGGAGCTCCGCCGCGACTGCCCTCACCGTGGCCAGGCTACTCCAGACCATCTCCGACTGCACCAAGCCCATCATCGTGATCACGGTGAACTCCTGAGCGTGTTGCTCACTCTTCCTTTGACTCTACTGCGTCGTAGCCCTAGTTACATCGATCACCGTCGGGTCCGAGCCGCCATGGCCGGCGTCGAGTTCCATCCGGTGTGCCCTTTTCTGTTCTGAGGCTTGGGATAGATGCACGACTTGGTGTAGATCATGTAGGAGCAGTCCGTCTCACCGGAGATTCACCACCGGCGCGTTTTGCTGGCCGGAGCTGGCCGCGCCGCCGTGTCTGGTTCACTGCCGCTAACGCGTGGGGTCAGTCTGTCAGTGAGCAGGGAGAAGAAGAATAGTGCTGATTTTTGTTTTCTGTTTTTGAATAGTGCAGCAATTTGGCAATTTTGTAGGAATTTATTTACACATCCAAAAATTCTGAAAATTTGTGGGTAGCTTCTGTACATGTTTTAGTATGATTTAAAAATTTGAAACTTGGAATTTGAATAAATTTTTAATGTTCAAATATTTAGTCCATTAATTGAAAAATGCAATTTCCATGATTTTTGTAGGTCACTATATAACTCCAAAAGTTATGAAATTTATTTTGGTACACTAATTTATCATGAGGAAGCTTACATAAAAATTTGAGCTTAATTGGACAAAGTTTATTTTATACCTAATGTAGACTTAATTATTTAATTAATTATTCATTTAATTAATGTTTAATCAATTAGGATTTGTTTGACTTTAGAATTGATTGTTGACCTTGGGTCATTCACTTATAATGATCCTTAGTACCTTAATTAGTATTGAACTCATACCTAATTTGTAATTAGTAAATCTTAATGACATTTCATGTGATAACCAATGTCATTAACAAGTTAACTCGTCGAAACCCTAAGTGTTTGATTAGTGTTGGATCTTGTTTTGGTCATGTTTTGTGACTAGTAGGGTTTCAAGATCCATTAGGTCAAGTCACATGTGTGGTTCTTAATAATAGTGTTGCAGGTTGGTTTTGTTGGCTTGCAACTGTACCGCGAAATAAAATCTTTTGCGGGTGTTTTTACATTTCATGTGCCGTGAAAGCATCATGTTTACATTATCATCATGTTAAAGCATATGTTATCATTTCATGTAGAACCCGAGAATGAAACGATTCTAGTTGAGCAAGTTCTGGAAGAATCCCCGGTTGTCACGGGATTCGATAATTGTGGTACTGAACTAGAATCTGAGATCGTCAACGAAGGCAAGCCCCGGTTTATGCATTAAGCCCTTACCTTGTTTACTTTGAAAAGTTTATCACCTATGTTATTTATTGCATTAAGTTGTTTAATTCAAATGTTACCTACTTGATGCATTACCTTCCTTGTTAATTGTTTACCATCCTTGAAGATGTTTTCATTTACAAAAGCGTAGAATGCTTAGTATGCTTTATGGTAGGCTTTCAAAGTAAAAGTTTCGATGCAATCAAAGATGGCATACTGGCCAAAGAAAGAAAGAATGTAGAATGAATTAGAGACTTGTCGGGTGACTTATCTTGAATGTTGGGTAATGTTGCCAACTATGTCGCTTAAAGGCCACTCATTGTGGATCTTCTGAACGAGACACTTTGTAGTACTGGTCGCATACTCTGGTAAGCCTACTTCGGCTAATCCAATACTAAGACGAATGCCCGCGCACTGGGAGTGGAGAGATGGCGGGAGTAGCGTGTACCCTCGTGGCTAGAATGTGGCCGGATTTGAGGTGTGCTGTGCTCTCGGGTGGCGTGGAGACAGCTTAGTATAGGAAGATCCGATAGCGAGGTTGATATATGCAAGATTAAGTTCTACATATGTCGTGTGATAAGGAATCCCCAGCTGGGACTTGAATCAATTCGAATTGCCGGTGCTCCGCGGATATGGAGACTCGATTCATTATAGAAGCAATGTAGTACTGGTGAATTACTAAAATATGAGAAAAAGAATGGAATGAGAAGGAATGGAATATGGGAAATGTATATTTAGTTGAGATAATGAACTAAAAGAACTTAGTGGTAAACTTGAAAATAGAATGAAGAATAGTAAGCTTTTGACAAAGAACTTTTGAATCTTGCTACATCCTTACCTTGCCCCAAACCCCTGCATCTCTAAAGTCTTACACCCCGTTACGTCGGGTTAGTCTTGTTGAGTACTTTTGTACTCAGGGTTTGTTAACCCTTGTTGCAGGTGAGTCGCATGCGCAGGCTTGTTTTGGTCCCTGCTGCATGTCTGTGTTTGAAGCCAATGACGATGAGGAGTGATGAATGGCCTTTGGACAAGGCACTAGTTTGTTTGATAAATAAAGTTAATGTAATATTACCCCGCTACTATGGTTGTATGACACTTTGGTATTGTAAGTTTGAAAACAACTGGTTTGTAACTATGTTATCTTAAGACTTCCGCTATCTTTTACTCTGGTATATATTTGAATAAACTGTTGTAATCTGCAATGACTGTGATTGGGATCCTGTTTAAAAATCGTGGATGATTCGGGTTTCCCGAGGACACCCGACAGACCTGTTGAGTTGTTGGGAACTCGTGTACGCTATCCGAGGTCTGTTAAGACAACGATAGGTGCATGTGGGCCCGATTCCTTAGGAGGTTCTGCCACAGCTGGTATCAGAGTAGTTCCCATCTAAGATCATTGTAGGTTACTTTGGAAAACCTTCAAAATGATTTGGATCAAGGAAAGTAAACTTGATATTTTGAAAGTTCAATTTCTTTCTTCTTACCTTTGATCTAGACTCAATCCTGACTTATTTGAAAAGTTTGTGGCGGATAATATGATTAGGTTTGTCCTATGTATTATGAAAATCTAGTACTTATGATTATACTAATCTTTTGTACGTAGATTCATAAGATCGATTCATGCATCATGCTTGAGCACCTTGCATTATAATTCCCCTTAATAGTGGTTGGGTAAGTAATGTCAATCCCATTCTTGCTAACCTCCGTTATCCTCAAGCTATTCTTATAGTCCTACCCTAAATTCTTTAGGCTATGGCAAAGACCAAGAAAACCGCACGCAAGTCCACCGGACCTCATGGAGTCCCTCGTCACCAAATGGCACCAAGAAATCATGAGCTTGGTGAAGGAAGTTCCAAGAACCCAGGAGAGGAAGGATCTTCAAGCAACCCCACCAACGTCGAGAACCTTAACAAGGAGCTCAACACTCTTCGTCGAGCTCATGCCAAAGACCAAGAAGAGCTGGCGGAAATGCAAAGGGGCATCACCATGACCATGGAACTGCGGAATGAAGCCTAGACACGAGAAGATGCGGCCAATGAATGCGTCAATGAGTTGGAGTTCTACGTAGAGGACCTAGAGATGGACAATGCCATTCTTCACGAGAATGTCCATATGCTGTATGCTCAACTTCATCCTCCTCATGGGGATGGTGAAGTTACCGATGAAGAAATGATTGTAGCTCTAGGGGAAGTCGAGAATGAAGAAGAGGAGGAGGATCCTGAGGAGTTAGTGTACTTCTCAGATGAAGATGAGGTTTCATCCGATACGGGCACGGATGCCGAAGACTGAAAGCTTGGAGTAGTAGTAGTTCCTTTACTGCTTTCCTAGAGAACCAGGGTTGTCTTGTGGGATACAAGACATGTAATTTAAATAAGAACCCTTTGTAGCATGCAACCTTTTAAAAGCTTTCAATAAAGAATAATGTAAGTAAATGTGTTTCTCTAACAGATGCCTCGTCCTATCACCCGAACTGGTGCCAGTGGCTCGCATGATGATGATGAGTGCCCAAATCCTCCACCAATGCCCTCGACTATGGCAGATGCCATAGCTGCACTCGTCAACGCAATGGCAGAGAATGCCAGGCTGTTAAGGGAGTTGGCGCAGAACCAGCAGGCACCATACCCTAATCGTGGCCGTCGTAATAATGGAAACGACGAGTCAACTTATGTGGATTTTACTGACACACATCCGCCTGTGTTCTCTAAGGCAGATGAACCTTTAGAAGCTGATGATTGGCTTAGGACAATAGAGCAAAAGTTCGAGCTGATCCACTGTACTGAGGTTCAAAAACCAAGGTTTGCGGCACAGCAACTCCGAGGAGCTGCTAGTGCCTGGTGGGCAAATTTGGTAGCAATATAGCCCGCTGGTCACCAAATCAACTGGAGGGAGTTCAAGGATGCCTTCAGGGCACATTATATTCCGGACGGTGTGATGACCATGAAGCTGGAAGAGTTCTTGGCTCTTAAGCAAGGGGAGCACCCGGTGATGCACTATGTTGGGCGTTTCAACCACCTATCTCAGTATGCTATTGAGTATGTGAATACGGACAGGAAGAAAAAGAATCATTTTCTTCGAGGCTTGAACACTAAACTTTAGACAATGATGGCAGTCTATGGTAATGCAACTTACCATGAAACAATCAACATTGCTATCGCTTCGGAAGAGAATTATCGCCGACACAAAGAGGCGAAGAAGAAGAAAATATTTACTTCTAGATCATCAAGTGGCAAGCGTCAGAAGATAGTATACCATCCCCAGAATCATGGCCGTACGCCATTTCGCCCACAACAAGGCCAAAGCAGGCAGCAAATCTTCATTCGCCCTGCAACTAATACACCTTATACACATCAAGCACCACAGCAGCCGAACAATGCCAATAATGCAAACCGCAATGCTACTCCCCAGAATCACAATTTTCCATGCTATAATTGTGGTAAACCCGGGCATTTTTCCTGAGAATGTCCGTATCCTAGGAAGAGCAATCCTGATGCAACCAAAGCCCCTGTTAATCAAGCTCAAAATTAGTACAAGGGCAATGCTCAGAACCATCAAAAGGGTCCGGCTAAGAAGAAAACTGGAAGGGTATTCTATACGCAAGTGGAATCTATTCCAGAGGGAGAACCAGTTATGATGGGTATGTTTCCCATTGCTAAGCATCCTGCAATTACCTTATTTGATTCTGGTGCATCCCATACATTCATCAATCGTACATTTGTTGTGAAGCATGGGATAGCTATTGGGGAAACAAAAGAACCCTATCATATACAGTCGCCTGGGGGACGAATCTGTACAAGGGAGGTAGTTCAGCATGTACCTATTGATTTGGGAGGTTATGAGTTCCCTACCAATATGCTGATATTAAAGGATCAAGATATAGATGTGATCCTTGGTATGAACTGGTTAACTCAACACGGGGCTATCATAGATGTCCTGCGTAGAACAATAAGGGTAAATGCACCTGACAGCAAAACCCAACTTCTCATCCAACTTCCTTTTCCTAAGAGTACAGTGGAGACAGTCTATGCAACTATTGTTGAAGGAGCCGAGGAAATTTCAGTGGTATGTGAGTTTACGGATGTCTTTCCTGATGACCTACCTGGTCTGCCACCAGACCGAGACGTAGAGTTCAGAATTGATCTGAAACTAGGGACAGCACCAGTGTCCAGAAGAGCATATAGGATGCCACCGAAAGAATTAGCAGAATTAAAAATGCAACTACAAGAGTTGTTAGACAAGGGTTTCATTCAACCCAGTTCATCACCTTGGGGATGTCCTGCTATTTTCGTGAAGAAGAAGGACCAAACCTTAAGGTTATGTGTTGATTATAGGCCATTAAATGAAGTCACCATCAAGAACAAATACCCATTACCCCGAATTGATTTGCTTTTTGATCAACTTGCGGGAGCTAAAGTATTCTCAAAGATAGACTTAAGATCAAGCTACCACCAGATTAAGATCAGACATGAAGATGTGCCAAAGACAGCGTTTACTACCCGATATGGTCTATATGAGTATCTAGTCATGTTTTTTGGGCTGACCAATGCCCCGGCTCATTTCATGTACCTGATGAACTCAGTTTTCATGCCTGAGTTGGATAAGTTTGTCGTGGTGTTTATTGATGACATTCTTATCTACTCTAAGAGCAAAGAGGAACATGCGGAACATCTCCGTATTGTTCTACAAAGATTAAGAGATCATCAACTATATGCCAAGTTCAGCAAATGTGCATTTTGGTTGGAGGAAGTACAATTTCTGGGTCATGTGCTATCTGCTGAAGGTATAGCTGTTGATCCGAGCAAGGTAGAAGAAGTCCTTAATTGGAAAGCACCTACAACTGTTCATCAAGTTCGTAGCTTCCTGGGGTTGGCAGGGTATTACCGTCGGTTTCTCCCTGACTTCTCCAGAATTGCGAAGCCAATTACTGGACTATTGAAAAATCAAACTAAGTTTGTATGGTCAACCGAATGTGAAGAGGCCTTTCAGACGTTGAAGAAGTTACTGACAACTGCACCAGTATTAGCACAACCTAATATTGAGAGGCCATTTGATATCTATTGTGATGCATCTGGAATTGGTATTGGCTGCGTTCTTATGCAAGAAGGCAGAGTCATAGCATATGCTTCCAGACAACTCAAGAAGCACGAAGAACATTATCCCACCCATGATCTTAAATTAGCTGCTGTTGTCCATTCACTCAAGATTTGGCGACATTATTTATTGGGCAATATATGTCATATCTATACGGATCACAAGAGTTTGAAATACATCTTCACTCAGTCAGAGCTGAATATGAGGCAAAGGAGATGGTTAGAACTTATCAAAGATTATGACTTAGAAGTGCATTATCATCCGGGCAAGGCTAATGTGGTTGCCGATGCCCTGAGTCGCAAGAGTCATTGTCATTGCCTAATTGTAGAACCTATGCAGCGAACATTGTGTCAAGAGATGGAGCATCTGGATTTACAAATCATAGAACAAGGTTCCCTGTCCAATATTGTAGTCGAGTCCACTATCAAAGATCTGATCATTGCTGCTCAACAGAAAAGTAAGGGCATAGCCCATATTAAGGATAAGGTTAGATCTGGAAAACCAACCTGTTTCAAGATTGATGAATCAGATGTCGTATGGTTCAATGATAGGTTGGTAGTACCCAAAAATCCAGAGCTGCGAAAGCAGATTTTTGATGAAGCTCATTCTACAAGATACTCCATTCATCCGGGTAGCAACAAAATGTATCATGATCTGAGAAAGAGATATTGGTGGACCAAAATGAAAATAGAAATAGCTCAATATGTGGCCAAGTGTGATATTTGCCAGAGAGTCAAAGCAGTTCATATGAAGACTGCAGGTCCATTACATTCATTGCCAGTTCCATCTTGGAAATGGGAAGATATTTGTATGGACTTCATAGTAGGGTTGCCTAGGACATCTGCAGGCTACAATTCAATATGGGTTATTGTTGATCGTCTAACCAAGATATCTCATTTCTTGCCAGTCAGAGATAAATATCGAGCGGAGCAGTATGCAAAGCTTTATCTTGATAGAATTTTCAGTCTGCATGGGGCACCCAAGACCATTGTTTCTGACAGAGGATCATTGTTCATATCCAAGTTTTGGAAAAGTCTACATGAGTCTTTAGGAACTAAACTTATCCGTAGTTCTGCTTATCATCCGCAAACAGACGGACAGACTGAAAGGGTAAATCAAATTCTTGAAGATATGCTAAGAGCCTGTGTTCTTTCCTTTGGTGCTAAATGGGATGAATGCCTTCCCTTAGCGGAATTCTCATATAACAACAGCCATCAAGAGAGCATTAAAATGGCACCATTCGAAGCACTGTATGGCCGTAGGTGCCAAACACCTTTAAATTGGTCAGAATCTAGAGAACGTTGGTTCTTTGGACCGGATGTGGTCAAGGAAGCTGAAGAGAAAGTTAAACTCATACAAGCTAATATGAAGGTAGCTCAATCCCGACAGAAAAGCTATGCTGATAAGAGGAGACGACCGCTAGAATTCAAAGTGGGAGATTATGTCTACCTCAAGGTATCACCGATGAAAGGAGTTCATCGATTTGGGATTCGGGGAAAGTTGGCACCCCGTTATGTCGGCCCTTTTCAGATCCAACAACGATGTGGACCAGTCGCCTATCGCGTCAAGCTACCAGATCACATGTCAGCGGTGCATGATACCTTTCATGTATCTCAGTTAAAGAAGTGTCTTCAAGTACCTGACCAAGAAGTTGACTTTGGTGCTATAGAACTAGAACCTGATTTGACTTATGCCGAGTACCCCATTAGAGTCTTAGATCAGAAAGATCGAGTCACTCGCAGACGTACAATCAAGTTCTACAAAGTACAATGGAATCAACACACGGAAGATGAAGCTACTTGGGAGTCCGAGGATTACTTAGAAGAGAACTTTCCTGACTTCTTCGCTTCTATCTAGTTGCAATACCTTGTCTATATTGTAACTTGTCTACTTATTAACAGAATGGAAAAAAAACCCCTCACTAGCCTTTTGAATAAAGTTGTAATGTGTTAGCTTGACACATTTCCTTTTCCATTACTTAGCCTTAAGTTTTAAATCTCGGGACGAGATTTCTTTAAGGGGGAAGGGTTGTAACACCTCTGGTGTTTTGACCTAATACTAAAATTTGACATGTCATCATGTGCATTGCAAAGCATTCATATAGTATAAAGTTTGAATGCATTCACTAAATAAGGTTTATTTCATAATGTTGTTATTTCATGTGATGTGTTTCAAAAATCCTAAATACAGATCATGACCACAAGGGTCAAATTTCATGTGTTCATGTGAGGCCATGTGTCATTTGACTCAAATAACCCTAATGGGCCATGTTGCTGGTCAAAAATCAAAATCTAAGTAAAAGGAAGACAAATCAAATTTGAATTCACATTCAAATTATAAAAGTCCTTTTTGCCCCTTTTAACTAATTCAAAATCCATGAGGAATTTGGGGTTGAGGCAAAAAGCAAAGTTAGAGATTATTTTATAAGGATCAACTTTGGTATTCAAAGTTTTTCAAGTTTACATACAAAATTTGGAGTAATTTTGGAATGATTCAAATCTTTAAATGTACCCCAAATGTGAAATTCAAAATGGAGGCAGAATTTGAAAATGTTCCTAGAAGCAAAGTTGTAGAGTTTGAAAAATTGAACAACTTTCATTTTTGGAGATTTTCAACTTCTTTAGAAAATTTCTGAGTATTTTGGAAAATAGGCACAGTGGCAGTTCTGTAAATAATGCAAAATTTAAAAATCACATCGCCGCTCACCGCCGGCGCCACGCAGTCTGCTTGCCGCCGACCTTCTTCGCCGCTTTCACGCACGGTGACACGCCGATGTCACCGTGGCGAATCCGCCCGTGCGTTGGCGACACCGGACGCCTTCTTCCGGGCTATAAATAGCCACAGTCGCCGTCGTCGCTCCCGTTCTTCCCCTCTGCTCTGCTCCGCCACCGCATAGCTCCGCCGCTCGCCGTAGGCCTCGTCGAGCCGCGTCAGTCGTTCCCAGCTACGTCAACGCGATCGCATTGGTCTTGCGCTCCTCCTCGATTTGCTCTCGTCGCTGATGTTGGCCGGAATCGCCCGGCGCAACCCGTCTTCCCCGTGACCGGTCGGAGCTCCGCCGCGACTGCCCTCACCGTGGCCAGGCTACTCCAGACCATCTCCGACTGCACCAAGCCCATCATCGTGATCACGGTGAACTCCTGAGCGTGTTGCTCACTCTTCCTTTGACTCTACTGCGCCGTAGCCCTAGTTACATCGATCACCGTCGGGTCCGAGCCGCCATGGCCGGCGTCGAGTTCCATCCGGTGTGCCCTTTTCTGTTCTGAGGCTTGGGATAGATGCACGACTTGGTGTAGATCATGTAGGAGCAGTCCGTCTCACCGGAGATTCACCACCGGCGCGTTTTGCTGGCCGGAGCTGGCCGCGCCGCCGTGTCTGGTTCACTGCCGCTAACGCGTGGGGTCAGTCTGTCAGTGAGCAGGGAGAAGAAGAATAGTGCTGATTTTTGTTTTCTGTTTTTGAATAGTGCAGCAATTTGGCAATTTTGTAGGAATTTATTTACACATCCAAAAATTCTGAAAATTTGTGGGTAGCTTCTGTACATGTTTTAGTATGATTTAAAAATTTGAAACTTGGAATTTGAATAAATTTTTAATGTTCAAATATTTAGTCCATTAATTGAAAAATGCAATTTCCATGATTTTTGTAGGTCACTATATAACTCCAAAAGTTATGAAATTTATTTTGGTACACTAATTTATCATGAGGAAGCTTACATAAAAATTTGAGCTTAATTGGACAAAGTTTATTTTATACCTAATGTAGACTTAATTATTTAATTAATTATTCATTTAATTAATGTTTAATCAATTAGGATTTGTTTGACTTTAGAATTGATTGTTGACCTTGGGTCATTCACTTATAATGATCCTTAGTACCTTAATTAGTATTGAACTCATACCTAATTTGTAATTAGTAAATCTTAATGACATTTCATGTGATAACCAATGTCATTAACAAGTTAACTCGTCGAAACCCTAAGTGTTTGATTAGTGTTGGATCTTGTTTTGGTCATGTTTTGTGACTAGTAGGGTTTCAAGATCCATTAGGTCAAGTCACATGTGTGGTTCTTAATAATAGTGTTGCAGGTTGGTTTTGTTGGCTTGCAACTGTACCGCGAAATAAAATCTTTTGCGGGTGTTTTTACATTTCATGTGCCGTGAAAGCATCATGTTTACATTATCATCATGTTAAAGCATATGTTATCATTTCATGTAGAACCCGAGAACGAAACGATTCTAGTTGAGCAAGTTCTGGAAGAATCCCCGGTTGTCACGGGATTCGATAATTGTGGTACTGAACTAGAATCTGAGATCGTCAACGAAGGCAAGCCCCGGTTTATGCATTAAGCCCTTACCTTGTTTACTTTGAAAAGTTTATCACCTATGTTATTTATTGCATTAAGTTGTTTAATTCAAATGTTACCTACTTGATGCATTACCTTCCTTGTTAATTGTTTACCATCCTTGAAGATGTTTTCATTTACAAAAGCGTAGAATGCTTAGTATGCTTTATGGTAGGCTTTCAAAGTAAAAGTTTCGATGCAATCAAAGATGGCATACTGGCCAAAGAAAGAAAGAATGTAGAATGAATTAGAGACTTGTCGGGTGACTTATCTTGAATGTTGGGTAATGTTGCCGACTATGTCGCTTAAAGGCCACTCATTGTGGATCTTCTGAACGAGACACTTTGTAGTACTGGTCGCATACTCTGGTAAGCCTACTTCGGCTAATCCGATACTAAGACGAATGCCCGCGCACTGGGAGTGGAGAGATGGCGGGAGTAGCGTGTACCCTCGTGGCTAGAATGTGGCCGGATTTGAGGTGTGCTGTGCTCTCGGGTGGCGTGGAGACAGCTTAGTATAGGAAGATCCGATAGCGAGGTTGATATATGCAAGATTAAGTTCTACATATGTCGTGTGATAAGGAATCCCCAGCTGGGACTTGAATCAATTCGAATTGCCGGTGCTCCGCGGATATGGAGACTCGATTCATTACAGAAGCAATGTAGTACTGGTGAATTACTAAAATATGAGAAAAAGAATGGAATGAGAAGGAATGGAATATGGGAAATGTATATTTAGTTGAGATAATGAACTAAAAGAACTTAGTGGTAAACTTGAAAATAGAATGAAGAATAGTAAGCTTTTGACAAAGAACTTTTGAATCTTGCTACATCCTTACCTTGCCCCAAACCCCTGCATCTCTAAAGTCTTACACCCCGTTACGTCGGGTTAGTCTTGTTGAGTACTTTTGTACTCAGGGTTTGTTAACCCTTGTTGCAGGTGAGTCGCATGCGCAGGCTTGTTTTGGTCCCTGCTGCATGTCTGTGTTTGAAGCCAATGACGATGAGGAGTGATGAATGGCCTTTGGACAAGGCACTAGTTTGTTTGATAAATAAAGTTAATGTAATATTACCCCGCTACTATGGTTGTATGACACTTTGGTATTGTAAGTTTGAAAACAACTGGTTTGTAACTATGTTATCTTAAGACTTCCGCTATCTTTTACTCTGGTATATATTTGAATAAACTGTTGTAATCTGCAATGACTGTGATTGGGATCCTGTTTAAAAATCGTGGATGATTCGGGTTTCCCGAGGACACCCGACAGACCTGTTGAGTTGTTGGGAACTCGTGTACGCTATCCGAGGTCTGTTAAGACAACGATAGGTGCATGTGGGCCCGATTCCTTAGGAGGTTCTGCCACATAGTGGCACTTTGATAACCGCATTTTGATATGAGTTTCACCCCTCTTAATAGTATGACTATCAATCCTAAATGTGATCACACTCTCTAAGTGTCTCGATCACTAAACCGAAAAGCTCCTATCAATTTCACCTTTGCCTTGAGCTTTTTGTTTTTCTTTCCTCTTTTCCAAGTCAAGCATATGATCATCACCATGCCATCACCATCATCATCATGTCATTATCTTCATTTGCTTCACCACTTGGAATGTGCCACCTATCTCATAATCACTTTGATAAACTAGGTGAGCACTTAGGGTTTCATCAATTTACCAAAACCAAACTAGAGCTTTCAATCTCTCCCTTTTTAGTAATTGATGACAACCCTTTCACAAAGATATAAATTGAAGTTTAATTAAATCCATGTTACTTGCCCAAGCATATTTACCATGTGTAAAAGAATATGGACAAGTTTCATGAACTCCAAATGGTAGCAATTGCTCCCTCTATATATGTGCTAAGAGTTTGGATTGTAGCTTGCACATATGCTTAGATAGAAAATATAGGAGATAATTTCTACCAAATGATGCTAAGGTATAAGAGATGGACCTTTGAAGCGTGATACCAATCGGAGTGCAGCAATATACCATCCTTAGCACCATTAGTAACTAGACATACACAAAAACTAGAATACCCCATCAGATCAACACTAGAAGTGAGGGTCTAGTTATCATAATGTGAGCATGAGTCTAGTTACTTAACCTATGCCTACTAGTTTTTCATTTCACCATTCAAACCTACAACTAGTATACACCACACAAGCATGGATATTGAAATTTAAAACTTGTGCCATGCAAGCAAATATATGAAATGCATATTCAAATGCAACATACAAGTTTATGAGCTTGCTCCCCCTACTTGTGTAATTTTTATTGATCCTCTTACAATGTCATTTCATTTGTTTTCTCCCCCTATCTTACTATCTTTGTGAATTTCTCTCTCCCTTTATCAACAATTAGCACAAAAAGGCGAGCTCAAATTTTAGATAGGTTGGGGTGAAACCATGTGAAGTGAGGACCATTTTCCCAATTTAGTTCAATCTAGATCACTTGCAAAAGATATTTAACTCGGTTTGATCCAAGGGCAAGCTTCTTCACACCTCCAAAAAGGGTTATCATGCACCATGTTGAGTTAAACACTTATAGCTCATTTTCTAGATTAAACACTAGGTTTACAAACTCACAAACATGTCGTATGCTACCACTAGATCATTTCAAGCATACAAGCAATAGTGGTACCATACAAGCATTAAATTCATTTAATTTTCATGAATGAACCTAGGACATGATAGGAATGACTAGATGCACTAAACAAATCCTTAGCAATGGATGAATGACATGTCAATCAACTTTACCTTGCTTTGCTCGAAGGAGAGGCATGTCATATAATGGGGGGTGCATCAACACATATTTGAGAAATCCAATATGTTCAATTCATTCCTTAGCTTGCAAAACCTTTTCTCATCTAATGGCTTGGTGAATATATCAGCAAGTTGATCTTTGGTGCCTACACTCTCAATTCAAATGTCCCCTTTTTGTTGATGATCTCTTATGAAGTGATGGCGGACATCAATGTGCTTTGTTCTTGCATGTTGAACCGGGTTGTTTGTTAACTTGGTTGCACATTCATTGTCACATAGCAATGGCACTTTCTTGAACTTGATTCCAAAGTCACTCAAAGTAGCCTTTATCCAAAGTAATTGAGCACAACAACTACCGGCGGATATGTATTCGGCTTTGGTGGTTGATAATGCAACACTATTTTGCTTCTTTGATGACCATGAAACAAGTGGTCTTCCCAACAATTGACATGTGCCTAATGTTCTCTTTCTCTCAACTTTGCATCCCGCATAATCCGAGTCTTAATATCCAATCAACTCAAATCTTGCTCCTTTGGGATACCACAATCCAACATTTTGTGTATGCTTCAAGTACCTCAATATTCTCTTTATAGCCTTTAAATGACTTTCTCTTGGTGAGGCTTGAAATCTTGCACACATGCATACACTAAACATCACATCCGGCCTTGATGTGGTCACAAAGAGTAGGCTTCCAATCATAGACCGATATAACTTTTGATCCTCCATATTGCCACTAGCATCACTATCCAAGCTTCCATTTGTCCCCATTGGTGTACTAATAGCTTTAACATAATCCATTTCAAAATACTTGATCATGTCCTTGATATACTTGCCTTGACTCATAAATGTACCACTCTTCAATTGTTTGATTTGAAGACCAAGGAAGTAACTTAACTCTCCAATCATGGACATCTCAAACTCGCTTGCCATCATCTTACCAAACTCCTCACAAAAATCTTGATATGTTGACCCAAATATGGTATCATCAACATAGATTTGCATTACAAACAAGTCATTTCCAAGCTTCTTGGTGAAGAGAGTGGTGTCAACCTTTCCCATCTTGAATCCCTTAGAGAGTAGGAAATCCCTCAATCTCACATACCATGCTCTTGGTGTTTGTTTCAATCCATACAAAGCCTTTCTCAACTTGTAAACATGGTTGGGTTTCTTTTCATCTTCAAAACCGGGAGGTTGCTCAACATACACAAGCTCATTGATGTATCCATTGAGAAATGCACTTTTCACATCCATTTGGTATAACTTGATGTTGTGGGCACAAGCATAGGCTAACAAGATCCTAATTGCTTCCAATCTTGCAACCAGGGCATATGTTTCTCTAAAGTCAAGACCTTCAACTTGAGTGTAACCTTGAGCCACTAATCTTGCTTTGTTCCTTATTACTATGCCATCTTGATCTTGCTTGTTCCGAAAGACCCACTTGGTATCAATTATATTATGATCCATAGGCCTCTCAACTAACTCCCATACTTCACTGTGTGCCACTGACCAGACGTAGACCCCAGCGTTCGATCACTGCGTGACCAGTGTTCGGTGCACTCTGCAAAATCCTATCTTTTCTGTATAGGGTGTCGGTGGCACTGTCGGACTGTTCGCACTCTACAGACGGACACTCCGCCAGTGAAGTTTCTTACCCTTGCTCCCAAGTGCTAAACACAATGTGTATCACCTTTGTGCATATGTGTTAGCATATTTTCACAAACATTTTCAAGGGTGTTAGCACTCCACTAGATCCTAAATGCATATGCAATGAGTTAGAGCATCTAGTGGCACTTTGATAATCGCATTTTGATATGAGTTTCACCCCTCTTAATAGTATGGCCATTGATCCTAAATATGATCACACTCTCTAAGTGTCTCGATCACTAAATTGAAAAGCTCCTATCAATTTCACATTTGCCTTGAGCTTTTTGTTTTTCTTTCCTCTTTTCCAAGTCCAAGCATATGATCATCACCATGCTATCACCATCATCATTATATCATGATCTTCATTTGCTTCACCACTTGGAATGTGTCACCTATCTCATAATCACTTTGGTAAACTAGGTTATCACTTAGGGTTTTATTAATTTACCAAAACCAAACTAGAGCTTTCAGCGGTCAAACTCTGTGGCCTGCCTAGCAACCTAGAATATGGTCCTAATCCTAGCTGCCTCTCTTGTTTCAGCAAGACGAATGACATCATCCCTCTCAGTATGGACGCCTTGTAATTCAGCCCTAGTTGCATCTCTTTCTGCCATGGCACCAAAAAACTACCCCCGACGAGCGTCCAAGGCTGTCATAAAATTACCTATTTCATTCTGGGCTGCTCTAACAGCCCTTCGATGCCTGCGCACACGTCCTCGCAACCTACGCTATGTGGCCTGTGCTCTTTGGAGCTCTTGCATATAGTTGATGTAGCTATCTTGATGTGAATAAAATATCCTCATGACTGCATACATAGCACTCATTGTAGCATTACTACTTCCAGCTCTTTCATCCCTGTCTCTCACTAAAGCATTACCGTCTTGCTAGATCCAAGTGGTCTGTGATGCATCCACTCTAGGGAAAGATCCAACAGGCCCATTTACCACCTCATCGCCAAATTCTTGACAAATCTCACTAAGAACTTCAAAAGCGACCACTTGGACACACGACGGCCATCAGAGCCCCATTCAACATCTGACAGCGCTATTTGACGATGCATTAGTGCCTAATCCACGACTCATTAGCGAAAAAAATTTTAACAAAAGTTGTAGCCCTATATACCAACTCCAATATTGATTACATGATCAAAGTCTAAATCGCAACGATTAGGAAGATACATCACTCCAAAGTTAGGCAAGTCAAATTGTAAACTCATCAAGACTTAGAAAATTTCTAAGTGTGGAAAATTATGTTTTGCTGATTTTTGTGAGCTCAAAATGACCAAGCTATGCACTAAATTAGCTCATTACCCAAAAATAAAAGTTGTTGCTACAGACTGCTCCTATGCAAATAAGCCCTTCCCCTTACTCTCCTTTACAATGGTCCGGTCCTCTGGCCACCCACGTGCGCGGCGCGGCAGCGATGGCATTAGATGGCCACGCCAGCCAACTAGGACCCGCACTGGCTCCACTAATGGGCTGACCCCCATCTACAACCCTAGCGCCTACACTAGCCTAGGTTATAGGAGCGGCGGAGCTCGTGGAAGTGGTGACCATGGCATGCGGCCATGTGCGACAGCGGCGTGGCCATGTCGGTCACCCTAAGCCACCGCGGGGTGAACTAGCTAGCGCTATAGTATCACTATCATACCCTAGTTGCGGCTGCGGTGGTGGTTTGGTCGGAGGTTCCCCGAACAGGGCTGGCCACGTGCAGGTGGTGGGATTCGGCGATGCTCCGAGACGGCGCGGCCACGTTAGTGGCTACGACGAGATGGTAGAGGTGCTAGTGAGGTGCGCAGGGTGAAGTGGAGGTGGAGGCTAAACTAGAGGCATAGCTGGATTGGCTCGGAAAGGTAAGCTAGAGGCTGCCCCAGGCTGCGGCCTTACGTGGCCTAAAATGGCACGACGGAGTGGAAGCTCCCAAATTGGGGCTCATCATGATGCAATTCAAAGCGGTGAGGTGGCGGTTGAGACGCTAGCGACCGGGCGCACCCACGAGCATGAAGAATTGATGGCTGGTGCCCGCGCTCGGGCCCTCGATGGCCGCGATGTGACTGCGGGTGGTATAGGTGTAGCAGGGGAAAATACAGCAGCAGCAGTGGCACGGCTATGCGCCCTGGCGGGACGCGTATGTCGCGATCGAGTGCTTCTGTCCAAAGCACAAACAACGAGCATGCCCTCCACAACTAGCCACATGCACACGCGAGACGGTAGGCGTGGCCTGGCTCACGCGACCATAGTGCCATTAAGGCGAGGCGACGACTCGAGCGCAACGGGAGCACCCCACGTGCACGCCGGCAACGCGCGACAGCGAACGCAGCGAGCAGCGAATGAGGCTGGCCCGCAGCACAACACGATGAGCGATAGCGAGGCAGAGCGGTCCGTAGCGGCAGCAACACAGGAGCGGGGCAGCACGGCAACGCGCAGGGCGGGCGGCAGCGCGACACGGGCCGCAGCGGCGACCTCACACGGCAGCGCCCAAGGCTAATCCCACTGGCACACGCCCAGCCCAGCGTGGCAACACACGGGCGCGCACAAGGCGCACTGACGCGGCGACGATGACCACTGACGCACGGTGACCGCGCCCACGCGAGGGAAACAAACCGAAAACATGCTGTGCACGAATTTTAAAGCTTCTACCGCAACCAACCCGTTAGTCCTAAACATAAACAGTCTTCACTACACTCCAGATGGATATATGAGGCTACTTAATCAAGCTATAGCACTACATAGCTCTTTAACCCAATTCCTGAGAATAGTTTGCTAAACATAGCAATGTCTAACTGTCAACAAACTTCGAAATTTTTCTAAGTTTTGAGTTGAACTCTATTTCAAATTGCATTTCTAAGCTATTGAAAATCTTAGCTAGTAATATTATTTTTCGACCGCATGTATTTCATTGTCATCTACAAAGTTTGTACTTTAAATTTTATTTAAGTATCCACATACATGTTCTATAGCATTTTTGCTTAATAAAAATTAGTTTTAAACCCTAAGTGATATAACATGACTATTGAATTAACTTTCATTTTGTATTTGCGTTGATCGTTTTGAGTTACGAAAATTGATCTACACTCTTTATTACATGTACTAACACATAAACATGATGCTCATGACATGTTTTAGTAAATAATTTACAATATAACACCGAGAGTGTTACAGTTTGAAAGGTCAAGTAGTGTATAAGAAGGATATCTTTCGGTATCTGGGATCGATGCTACAGAGGGATGAAGATATTGATGTGGATGTTAACCATAGAATCAAAGCAGGGTGGATCAAGTGGCGACAAGCTTCTAGGCATTTTTTGTGACAAGAGAGTACTACAAAAGCTAAGAAACAAGTTCTATAGAACGATAATTAGACCGGCTATGTTGTATGGAGTATAAGTTGGCCTATAAAGATTCGATATGTTCAACAACTGAGTGTTACAGAAATGCATACGTTGCGATAGATTTACGGTCACACAAGAATGGACCGAGTTCGGAACGATAATATACGTTATCGCCTAGAGGTAGCACCAATTGAAGAAAAGCTTGTCCAACATTCGATTGAGGTGATTTGGCCATGTTCAAATGAGACATACAGAGACACCAGTGCATTGTGGAGTCATAAGCTAAGCTAATAATATGAGTAGAGTTAGAGAAAGATCGAAATTAATATTAGGGAGGCTATAAAAAAGAGATTTAAAAGTTTAGGATATACCTAAAGATCTATGTTTGAACTAGAAATACTTAAAAAAAACAGCTATTTAAGTACCTCAACCATCACTAGGGTTTTCGCTGGGATTCAACAACTTTTGAAACTAAAAGGCTACGTTGTTGTCATCCCGTTGTTGCCGATTACGGGCTGCGATCACGTTGTTGTCGTCCCGTTGTTGTTGATTACGGGCTGCGATCAGTACGCATGGTCAAATTTGCCTCTGCTGCTGTCCTCTCCTCTCTGGAACCGCAAAGGACGAGACGAGACATCTCATCTCCTCTCCCCATCTCTCGACCCGAACTCGCTCGGCGTCTCTGACCCTGCCGCTCCTGCTCCCCCAGACGCGATCTCTCTTCCCCCGAATCGCCGAAATTCTCTCTCCTCCTCCGCCCCACCTCGGATCGAGTCCAAGCCACCGCGCCCAGCCCCACTCCGCTGACCTAGCCCTGAAATCCCGAAATCCCCAATCGAGCCTGACCGGAGCCCGTCGATTCTGCCGGATTCGAGCTCCCACCGGTTAGACGGTTCGTCTTAATCGGCGGATTGGACTCGAATTCGGGTGTTCCGGATGCGGGCAGAGCACAGACCCGCGGATCTAGGGTTTCGGAGGGCCTAGGGTCTGCCGGCGTTCTGGTGATGGTGTTGCGGCGCGGTGCCGGAGCTCGGCGAGGAGGAGGTTTCGGCGGCGACGTTGGAGAAGATGCAACGAGCCGGATATGGATGGGTGGCGCGGCACTGAGGGGTGCGACGGCAGGAGGCGGCGTCTCGTTCGGCTCATGTGGCCAGCGGCACGCGTAGAGGCAGAAGCTCCACCATCACCGGCAACAGCTACTTCTCCCCGTTTTTCTGTTCTTACGCCTCGGACGACTTCTAATCAGCTAGCGGCGGTGGCGGCGCGGGAGCAGGAGTGCGTCGATTCTCCCCGCCCAGTGTCCCCTGGCTCCTTTATAAAGGTGCGTCTTCGTTGGGTATTGCAATTGAACTTCCTTGCTCACCTTTATGAGATTCCGTCGACCTGATAATGACGATTATGATGTTAAGTATGACTATACTACTGCCTAGTGGCAATTTAAAGACTAGCATGAGAAGTGTCATGAAATGTGTGTTGAGTTGGTTATTCTAGTAGCAGTTGCTAGCATGCTAATATGTAAACATACTTTATTTTGTATCATTGGATTCAATTCTATGGCCATCTCACCCTCAGCATGAAAATTTCACCTTTTAGTTTTTAAGGAGTGGTACAGCTTCTTTATGGAATTTTGCTAAGGATCATGGGCAAGTACCGTCCAGTCAATATGTGTGTTGTAACTAGATTACTTAGGCCCCATTTGGCACAGCTCCTCCACCAGCTTCAGAAGCTGTTTGGAGCTGTTTTGTGCCAGACGAGGGTAAAATAAAACAGCTCCACCTGAGGAGCTCCTTAAAACGTGCTCTCACAAAGGGTGGATGCGAGATGAGCTGAAAATAGTAGCTTCTCCAAGCTCCCACTTGCTCAGGTGGCCTTGCGTGCGATTCCGTGAGAGCATGTTTTAAGGAGCACCACATGTAGAGCTGTTTTGCCAAACAGTTCACCAAAACAGTTTTAGTTGCTCTGGTAGAGCTGAGCTCAAGAAAAAGACAAAAAACAAAAACGACTTCACTAGTGAAGTGGAGCTCTGCCAAACTCATACCATGCTCATGCTAGTCTTCATTGAAATTACATGCTTTACTATTGTTTTTTCATTCCTTGTTTGATTACAAATATAATTCGCACAGTGTTCAATTCCTACACCAAAATAACAAGACCACATTGTATTATACTAACATGAAGGACGTTTTGTGCTCCTTGAACAAATAATAAGTACTGTTTAATTTTCAGGACGGGCGCGAGATTCAAGTTGGCGATTGTGCTCTTTTCCGGGCTGTTGATGTTCCTCCATTCATTGGATTGATACGTTGGATTGAGAAAAAGGAAGAAGGCTATCCCAAACTACGCGTTAGTTGGCTTTATAGACCTGCCGACATTAAGCTTAACAAGGGCATTCAGCTGAACGCTGCACCAAACGAGATCTTCTACTCTTTCCACCAGGACGAGGCATCTGCTGTTTCCCTGCTGCACCCTTGCAAAGTTGCCTTTTTACGTAAAGGTGTTGAGCTCCCGGTTGGAATCTCTTCATTTGTATGTTGGCGTGTATACGATATTGACAACAAGTGTTTATGGTGGCTTACCGACCGGGATTATATTAATGTAGGTTCATTATTTATTTCATGTTTTTCTCTATCTCTTATATGTGTTTATAATGCTTGTTTCGTGTGTGAAACTTTTTACCAGGAACGGCAGGAAGAAGTAAATCGGCTTCTATACAGAACAAGGCTAGAAATGCACGCTGCAGTGCAGCCAGGTGGATGGTCTCCAAAGCAGCTAAATGGTTCATCAGCATCCCAGCAACTGAAGACTTCTACAGATGGTACACAGAATTATGGTTTATCCAAGGGAAAGAAGAGGGATAGAGGTGAGCAAGGAATTGATCAAGCTAAGCGGGATCGAGATCGTCTGCATGTTGATGACAGTGAGCCTGGAAGCAAGTTGGACGATTTTAAGTCTGAAATAGCAAAGGTTGAAAAAGATGGACTTCAAAACACAGAAGCAGTTGAAAAGCTTGTGCATCTTATGCAACTTGATCAGACTGAGCAGAGGGTAGACCTTGCTGGTCGGGTTATGCTTGCTGATGTTATTGCAGCTACAGAGAGCCCTGATTGTCTTGGCAGATTTTTGCAATCAAGGGGCCTTCCCGTGTTGGATAGTTGGCTTCAAGAGGCTCACAAAGGGAAGTCTGGTGACGGTAGTTCTAAAGAAGCAGATAAGCCTATTGATGACCTTCTCTTGGCGCTACTTCGTGCACTAGCTAAATTGCCTATTAATCTCAGTGCACTGCAAAGTTGTAGCATTGGAAAATCTGTCAATCATCTCCGCAGCCACAAAAATTTGGAGATACAGAAGAAAGCTAAGTGTCTTGTTGAGAACTGGAAGAAACGTGTTGATGCTGAAATGAAGTCGAATGATTTGAAACCTTTAACTGACCAATCTGCTTCCTGGCCTGGAAAAGCAGGTTTCCAAGAAATTTCAAATACTGGGAGCAAACGAGGTGGATCAAGTGAGCACAGCCCAAAGAATCCAGCATCCACTGCTATCATCACCAAAGGTTTTGACTCATAAACCTGGGGGCACAGATGCTGTTGCAAAGTTGAATCACGTTGCTTATGTCTCTTCAAAAGTACAACATATGCAACCAGGAAATGTTGCCGCCAACTTGAAGGACCAGCCCTGCAAATCAACCGGTGGTTCTGAGCTGCCTACTGTGAAAGAGGAAAAAAGTAGCAACTCGAGCCAGTCGCCGAACAATAGCCAATCATGCTCTAGTGAGCCATCAAAGGATGCAAGAAGCTCAACTGCTGCTTCTGGTGGTGCTAGTAAAACTTCTGGAAGTTCTTCACGGGGCCATCGAAAGGCAACCAATGGACTTGTTTCAGGGAACCTGAAGGAAGCTTCTGTGGGAAGATGTGTGTCCCTTGATCGATCTTTGCTTCCAGATAAATCATCTCCAACTGGATCAGCTTCTGAAAAAGGAGTTGACATGCCATCTGAGCACGGAAATAATCATAGATTGATTGTTCGGCTTCCAAATCCTGGCCTGTAGTCCTGCTAGAAGTGCAAGTGGAGGATCTTTCGAGGACCCATCTGTTACTGGTGGTAGAGCTTCGTCTCCTGTGGTTGCAGATAGACATGAACAGCCTGATCGCAGAGTGAAAATGAAAACTGAAAATTCTCGGCCTCATTTAACTTCTGATGTTAATGCAGAGTCTTGGCACAGCAATGATATTAAAGGAACTGCTGGTTTGGAGGAAGGTGACAAATCACCATGTGCTATATTAGATGACGACAACAGCAGGACACCTGATGATTCTGTTAAGGATGCACATGCATCACGAGTTGTTTGCTCAGCCTCATCATATATGAATGAAAAAGGTGTCTGTTCAAGTGAAACCAAGGTGGGAAACTCATTCAGTCCAATGAATGCTCTGATTGAAATCAAGTACTCTGAAGCTAGTCATTCCTTGCATGCTGGAGACGACACAGCAATGGATCTTCTTGCTAGTGTGGCAGGAGAAATATCTAAATCTGAATTGGTTTCCCCATCTTCTTCACCCAGAAATTTATCTGCAAAGAAATTGAGCTGTGAGGGTGACAGTGCTGGGAAGGTTAAAGTAGAAAGTGATGTGGGCCCATCACAGGATCCAGGGCCAGCAGATGCTAAGAAAGTTGTCGGTGGGAAGGAAGTGAAAAGTGATTACTTGTTTGGCGGCAAAGGAGGAACAAGCCCAATCTGTGCCATCTCCTGAGCTAGGAGATTCAAAAGCAGTTGGATCTTCAGTCAAAATTGAAATCCATGAAGGGCATGCAAACAAATGCAACTCTCAACCTGATTCAGTTGATTCCAAAGGTGAACATGATCAGAACTTTAATTTGTGCAACTCAGCTAATGCTAAAATTGTCAATGTGCCTAATACGGATTCATCTGCAGGTGAAAATCGGGATGCATGTAGACATGGGAAAGTTGAAGATGGCTGTACAGACAAGGATGGCGCTGTGGATTCTACATCGGGCAGTCAGTGTAGACTGGTTGTTTCCAGTAGAAGTTCAAGATTGGTTCTTGCTGGGGAATCTTCATTGTCTGCTGCCGATAAACAAGCCCAGGGTTTGTTAAAGTCATCAACTAATCATAAGCAGCTTCTGGGTGCATCTGGCCACTCAGGAGCCTTTGATAGCCGTGACAGTATGGCTGGCAAATTAGATTTGATGGCTGCAGAGGTGAAAAAAGCTGACGCTGTGGGCGATAGTAGCATACTGCGGAATGAGGAGGAAAAGAAGGAAAATGCTTTTTTCCCTTCGGCTGATGTTTCAAAACTAGTTGTAGCTGCAGCGTCCCCAGCAAATGGGATTAAGGAGATGAAAGAATCAAAAGACACTTCAAGTGAATCCAACAGTCATGTAAAATCTGAAGGTGTCAATTCTCAGCAAAGTGAGCATAGTGCAAAGCAGAGTTCAAAAAAATCCAGTGATGGTGTGAGTGGAAAGGAGGACGGGAAAGATGACCTTGTCTCATCAGATGAAGGTTCTTCTCTGGCTGCCCACACCAAGTCAAATGGTACAGCAAAGCTTGACTTCGACTTGAATGAAGGAATACCTGGGGATGATGGGCATCAGGCTGAGCCAACTATCTCACCTGTTATATGTTCCTCAACGGTCCATTTAACTGGGCTTTCACCATTTACTTCGCCTATTACATGTGGGCTGCAGTCAGCTCAAATAACAGTAGCTGCTCCAGCTAAAGGACCATTTGTTCCTCCTGAAAACCTACTAAGAGCAAAGCCTGAGATCGGATGGAAAGGTTCAGCAGCTACGAGTGCATTCCGCCCAGCCGAACCGAGGAAGATTTTGGAGATGCCTGCCACCACACGTGACATTCCAGTATCTCATACTGCTAGGAAGCAGTCTCGCCCCAAGCTTGGTTTTGATTTGAATGTTGCAGGTGACCAAGCTCTCCAGGAAGATATCCCAGAGAGTTCTGCACAGACTACCTGTTCTGAATCTGGAAATACGAAAAGTCGAGATGGCTCGTCACGAAGTGCTGGCATTGAGCTTGATCTGAACAGAGCTGATGAAGTTGCTGATAATGGCCAATTTGTGTCAAATGCTTCACATACAGTTGAACTCCCATTGTCATCAACAAGGTCGTTACCTGGAATTGTCTCTAATGCTGGTATGAATATCTCGAGGGACTTTGATCTTAATAGTGGACCAGGCCTTGATGATGCTGTCACTGAACCTGTGCCAAAGAACCGTACCTGCTAAGAATACAAGCAGTATTCAATTCCTACAAGTTCCATGGTTTAAGGATGGATAATGTTGCCATGAGTAATATATCACCATGGCTTGCCTCTGCTAACCCTTGTGATCCAGTAGCTATACAATCATTTTTGCCTTCTAGAGGAGAACAGCTGTACCAAATTGAGGCTGCATCCGGAGCCCAGAGGATTATTCCGTCTACCACTGACAGTGGCCAATTTGGAGGTGATCCCTGCAGGGCTCCAGTTATTTCAACGTCTCCAGCAATGGTTTTTCATCCGCCTGCATATCAATATGCAGGATTCCCTTCTTTTCCTCCAAGTGTCCACCTTCAAGCACCTGCATTTTCAGTTGGATCAGCAACATTTGCTAATTCTGCATCTGCAGTTCCGTATTTTTCAACTCTCTCCCCCCCTCTTGTTGGGCCAGCAGGATCATTACCTGCCCAGCATTCAAGGCAGTATGCTATAAATCTTGCAGAGGGTAGCAACAGCAGTGGACGTGACAGTAGTCGTAAATGGGAAAGTCAGGGCCTTGATCTTAACTCAGGCCCTGGAAGTATAGATTTAGAAGGAAAGGATGCACGGGTACCTTTACCAGTCAGACAAAATTTGATCACACACCCACATGGCTTTGCAGAAGATCAAGGAAGAATTTACCAAATGCCAGTAGTAGGAACAAAGAGAAAGGAACCTGATGGCAGTTGGGACAAAGAAAGGTCTACATACAAGCAACTATCATGGCAATGAGGGCTCTGAAGGAGATCATTTTGCACCCGACTGGTCTGTGATGAGCATGTACGTAGTTGATTGAAACTTTTGAGGTCTGTTCAATTTATTATTGTCAGTTGCTTATCTTGTGAAATCTGTGGAACTGTGCTTATATTTAGAGGTACTAGCATGTAGAACTTGGACGGTGCCTGTCACTGGACTATACTCATAGTCATAGGGGGATTCATCTCAATGAAGACGATGTGGGTCGAGAGGAAATGAAAAGTTTCTGTAATTGTTGTAGATCTTTCGTAGCTGTTAGGCTTTTTGTTCTAATTTCAGCAGGGTATGGCTTCGGAGGAATCTTTGTGATCCTGAGCTCTGGAGCTACTGTAATTAGACCGGCCGCTCTGTTTGTTGGTGCTAAACTGTTATGCACATGCTGAAGATCTAGGGGATGTTTGATCCAGGGACTAAAGTTTAGGAGGTGTCATATAGGGGTGTCGCTGCATGGAGCGTTCGGATATTAATAAAAAAATAAATTACAGAATACGTTAGTAATTCACAAGACAGATTTATAAAGCCTAATTAATTTATTATTAGCATATGTTTACTGTAGCATCATATTGTTAAATTATGGACTAATTAGGCTTAAAAAATTTGTCTCGTAAAACAGTTTCAATCTGTGTATTTAATTTCGTAATTAGTCTATATTTAATACTCTGTATGTGTTAAGTATCTGATGGGACAACGACTAAAAGTAAGAAGGAATCAAACACCCCCTTAGATAAGAATTTAGATGTGACCTTGTTGTATTTTGTTGGGGAAGCATTACGTCAGCTGACCATATAAACGCTGGTGCAACGAATAGTCCAGTTGCTACGCCATGTATCTTGTCATGTCGGGCAGTTGTATGTATAAGAATTCTAGCAGATAAGCAAGTTGTACTTTGTTGCTGTTTCTTTGACACCGAAGACATCCGTATCTGGTTTTCATTATGATGCTATTTTGTTTTTATTATTATTTCCGATAGGCGATGGCCGCTGCTAGCCTGCTACAAATAATGTGCAAAATAGTGGGTCCAGATGACCAGTCACCTGGCATCTTCAATAGCGACAGAAGGTTCTTGAGCCAGCTACAAATAATTGTGAGCAAACAAATGACCCTCTCAACCTGCTTCACTTAATTTTAATTCGAAAGGTGAACATGATCAGAAATCCAATTTGTTGCCCTCAGCTAATGTCATGAAGTCCAGTGGATTCACATGCAGGTGAAGATCGAGACGCCTGTGTGTCCACAATAAAGTTAAGCGCGTGTTTAGTTTCAGGAAGTCGGAATTTGGGACTACTGTAGCATTTTCGTTTTTATTTGATAATTAATGTTCAATCATAGACTAATTAGGCTCAAAACGTTCGTCTCGCAATTTCCCACCAAACTGTGCAATTAGTTTTTTTTCATCTACATTTAATGCTCCATGCACGGGCCACAAACATTCGATGTGATAGGTACTGTAGCACTTTTTGGGAATTTGGGGGGAACTAAACAAGGCGTAAAGATGGATGTACAGACAAGATGGTGCTCCTGTACTGCCGTAGTGCTGTTGAATCTATGGCCGGTTCGTTTGCAGGAATTTTGGAGCAATCTACATGAATTTGGAGGAATTTGTGAGAGAAAATACTGTTCCGGAGGAAAATACTGTTTTGGATGAAAAAAAAACAGATCAAGCCGGATTTAAGGGCACACGAACAGGGCCAATAAGTAACCAGGCCAGTGTAGCTTGGTTGTTCCCTAATCCAAATTCAGGCTGTCCGCGCCGGGCAGCGCTAAAGCTGCTGGTACGGTACCGGTAGCGTGCGCGTGGTGCGCACCGCGCGCCTGTAAACAGCCCGGCAGCGTACCGGCTGCACAGCAAACCGCGACAGACCGCGTGCGAGAGCAGCTCGCTAAAAACACTGTAGTGCACTGTAGCAATGAGAGAGAGAGTGTTGTGGAGAGAGAAAGAGGGAGGGAGGAGAATAAAATATGGAGTAGTTGGTATAGAGTATGAGATAGAGATAACACGGGTGCGGGAGAAATAAGGATAGAGTAGAGAATCTCGATGACTAGGATAGAATATTCCTTTTTAGAGATGGAAAATAGAGGTCGACGAGTGCGGATAGCCTCAAGACTGGGAACTATCACAAACTCATGAACTTGTTTGAGAACAGGGATAGGTTTGGGAAGTGAACGGATCATTGCGTCCTAGGTTGAGGGAGGCGTCGTACAGTCTATGCATATGAAGAAACTTCCTCACTCACTGTATACAGACTTGTTTGTCAGTCTTGATCAGGTATGGTCCCGTTCGGCTGGTAGAATTTTGGCTGAAACTGGCTGAAAAACACTATTTCAGGCTGAATTGTTGTGAGAGAAAAATACTGTTTCAACTGAAAAAAGAAGCCAAACAAGACAAATTTAGGATGTGGCTTCTAGTGGTTCATAAGCATGTTGACATGATATATTGTGGGGTTAGAACAACATATATTGTTTTTAGAGTACATATCACTATGCTTAAGCTAACCCTTTTATATGAGGTGGGGTCGAAAACGTTAAATTTGGCAGGAGGTTTGTAGTTAGACTCTTGGTTGTCTTACATTTTACACACATCACTAAGCCATCGCGGATATCCAGGACTCATTTCATATCCCTACTTTTGAGTTCTCACTCGTCTAAAAGCAAGTATAATAACAAACTGTAAGCAGGCTAAATGCTGATGTGGAGAAGAGAGATGAGAGAAGAAGTGGGTTGTAAGCTTATAGCTGGTTCAGACACAAGAACCGAAAAATTTTATGAGAGACAAAGTGAGCCATGTATTAATAATGAAGAATTTTAACTACTATGACTCCGTTCGTTTCGCTGAAAAAACAAGCTGAAACACTGTTCCGGCTGATTTGTTTGTGAGAGAAAAATACTGTTTCAACTAAACAAACTAACTAAAAAAGATAGATTATAAGAGAAACAAACCTGGCCTATACAGATGAGTAGAGAGGTAGGCTGCAGAGGCAGAGCCAAGGCCCGGCCACCCTAGGCCGGTGCCCGGGCTCACCTGGTAGCAGAATGTAGTATGTATAATACTACAATAGTGAAGATAATCTTAATGCTACTACCAGCATCAGTGCCTATACCACGTAACGTATTGCCAGATAGGCCAAGGTGAACAACCCCGTCACAACTGTAACAAGATTCGGAGCAACTTGCATTGAAATGTTTTTAATACACAGGCCCTAGATAGCGTTTGGATCCATAAGGCTGGATTATGAGAATTCGGATAGAAAAAATCTCAAAGTCCTAGAATTCGATCCAAACAACCTAAAACTCTTGAGATTCTAACACACAGACATAGAATCCAAGAAACGCCAGAATCCGGATTTTAGAATCTCATCCAAACAAGACATAACAGTGATAGACGTTAGGACCCGCTACACTAGCCAGGAACCCTATTCTAGGGAACCTGTAGCCAGGAACCCACTACACTAGCCAGAAGCCTAGAGGAGCTAGAGCCTTTTATTAGAGGAGCCACAGCCTAGCTTTTCTTGGCTCCCCTTCACAGACATAATACAAACTATTATAAAATTATCACTTGCGTTGTTTTTGCCAAACGTTCAAAAGAGCTTAAGTTCCACCAAACTTGCCAAACGTATCCTTAGTATTACGTTGCGTCTTGCCCAGGCTCTACAAAAATCATGTCTCCACCGCTGGTAGGCTACGAAGATCCTTAGAGCCAGTCGGCTGTATTAGTAGCCATGCTCTGATGGGACTAGGACGCAGACACCAAGAAAACAAAATGGACCTGATGGGCCGCTGGATCCAAGGGCGTACTGGTGTGGTGATTTTTGCTGGGCATTTCCTTCCTCTCGAGTCTTTTGTTATAGATGGGCTGGCTTTGGCAATGGGCTGTTTGGGCTGATCTGGAGCTTGGTTGACGGGCCGGCGGAGCTAGCTCACGTAATAATAAGGTCTGGTTTAGGTGGTGAAATTTAGAAATTTAGCTACGGTAGCACTTTCGTTTTTATTTAGCAATTAGTGTTCAACCATAGATTAATTAGGCTCAAAGCATTCGTGATTTCCAACCAAACTGTACAATTAGTTTTTTTCGTCTATATTTAATACTCCATGCACGTATCGTAAGATTCGATGTGATGACTACTCTATCACTTTTTGAGAAAACTTTTTGAACTAAACAAGGTCTAACCTGCTAAACTGCCTGCTCCCCACCAGATCCATACATACACGCACCGGCGCCGCTAGAGGGTAGTAGAGCAGTAGAGCTGTAGTCCTTTGCTTGTGCCCACTCCTCCCTCCCTCCATCCCACAATATTTGCATTTATGGGTTTGGCCACGCATCCTAAGACAGGTGTAAAACTTCAATAAGAAGCTACTCATCGGTTGTACATTCGGTCGAGTATAAACAGTACATACGGCAATCTCACAATCTGGGCCATGTTTAGTTGGCCACCGAATCGGCGCCGCCGGATTTCCTGGGGGCTACTGTAGCTACAATAGCGTTTTGTTTTTATTTGGTAATAATTGTCCAATCGTTGACTAATTAGGCTCAAAACGTTCGTCTCGCAAAGTACAACCAAACTGTACAATTAGTTTTTAATTTCGTCAACATTTAGTACTCCATACATGTACCGTAAGTTTGATGTGATAAGGAATTTTCTTTTTTATAGTGCCAAATTCAGGAATCGGGAGAACTAAACATGACCCTGCTTGGAGTAGGTGCATCCAGATGCCACGCGGTGATCCGTAGCAGTACCAACCAGTAGCAGCACATCACAAAAGGCAAGGCATTTACGCGCGGGCCGGCAGACGGGTCAGCATGCATGCATGTGGCGTGATGGCGGAGGCACACGTACGCTGCCTGCTTGCTCGCGTACCCTGCGCTAGTAGTACGTACTGCCGCTACTCCAGTGCACGCTGGTTGGCTGAACTACTTGTGCATTGTGCTGGCCATCTGGTGTTAGAAATTTTCAAGTCGCCGTAAGAGTCCATCAATAGTAGGATCAAGTACGGCCGCAGATCAATGCATCCAAATCTTGCACATAAAACCCGCATCAGCGGCCCAAAGTACTCCGTTGCACATACGGCTACCATGCACGCGCCTTTTTTGAGAGTAAAAAGTTTGATCCGGACATCCGGTGTGTGCGTGTGCGTGTGCGTGTGCGTGTGGTCGCAGGCTCGCAGCCGCCGCGGGGGCAGCACAGTGCACAGGCCGCAGGAAGGAAGAGTGGTTGGGTCGTCGTCCAGTCCCGTGTCCTGACTCCTGACTGATGAGGAGATGACAGACCATCCACCCAACCCCAGCCCCAGCATGGACTCCCTCCTCGCGACCCGGCGGTAGCTCTTCTTGTCTTGTTGATTGACGCTCGGATCAGAGTGGAGAGACCCGCACCGCGCACGTCCTGTCCCGTGTCTGTGTGGGCGCTGCACCTGCCCTGGGACGGTTGGGACGGGACGGCCTTGCATTGCAGCTCCCGTCGCGTAGCGCTTGACGTGCCGTGTTATCCACATGTCCCAACGAAAAAAGACGCTCTGTCTACGACCCGTAACAAATTCCATCGGGATCAACAAGATACGACACACACACGTTGCATGCCTCCCTACTTGCACCCAAGCTCTCGAGCCTCGACCTCTCCGTGTAGTACGGGCAGAAGAGCGGACAGTCCTCTCCTGGCCCTGGAGGCCTGGAGGCTGGAGCGGAGCCTGCCTGCCTGGAGCACGAGCGCATCTTTTTGAGCGCCAAGGCAAATACCAGCTCGATCGATTTCCCCCGGCGTGGAGGGGCGTGGCGGGACCCACTCGCAGCGGTAAAGTCAGGCCGGCCGGCCGGCCGGCCAGCCCGCCCTACATCCTCGGAAACCGAGCGGGCAGCGGGGCCCACACATGTTCCTCGGCGGGCTCCCCGGTCACGTGACAGGCCCTGGAATCGTGGCATCCTGGACTGACCTCGGGCGGCACCGGGGCCCACATGCCAGCCAGCCTCCTGCTCCCTCTGACCCCCTCGCGCTGCTGAGACTCTGACTCTGACCAGCCACCGATGCGTGCGCTCCAGCCAGCCAGCCAGCCTCCAGCGGCACTCGTCGCCGTGCGCACCTCGCTCACGCCATACCCGCGGCGTCCCGCCTCCCTGCCATGCGGGCCCAGATGGGGCGCACCTCGGCCGCCCGCCGAATGGCCGCGCTGGTACGTGTCCCTCCAAATGGTGACGACGAGCGAAGAAAAAAAAGGTGAGATGGCGGGAGTGGGAAAGAAGAAGAAAGCCAAAGGAAAGCAAAAGAAAACGCAAAAAACAATTTGGCCCTCCCTCCGATTGATTCCTCCCCCCGTTGCACGCCAAAAAAGACAAACCTTTTTTTTTAATCGCCCGTTGATAATACTCCGTACTCACAGCTGTATTAGCGGTAAACAACTGGCTTCGCTAATTCCCGCCTACCGCACAGCTTTCGGTGCCGCTGTATCTGTAGCAATACTGACAAAGAGACAAAAGAAAACGAGGAAGCGATGCTATGCCTACAAAAGAAACTTGAATATAAACTCTAGCCACGTATTGCTCGCTTCCTTACGAAATGCAAGTGCAAGTTATAGTCTACGTATTTAAAGAAAGGTACGATAGTCATTTTGATCCCTCAACTATTACTCGAGACTTAGTTTCATCCTTTAATTTTAAAACGGTCGTTTTAGTCCTTAAACTTCCTACTTTTAGGCTCAATTTCATCCTAAAGCTATGAAGATAATCGTTTTAGTCCTCAAACTTTGCATTTTGGGCTAAATTTCATTTATAAACTATCAAAGTGTATTTTGTTCTTTAAACATTTATTTTCAACTCAACTTTGTCTATGTTATACATGGAACGTTGCACTGTTGCACCTGGTTAGGTCCAACACCACCAGCGATTGGAGATAGACAAATAATATTCATCTAAAAACTCTTTTGTGGCCATTAACAATTCCAAGTTGTTATTTTTAGTGTTACCTTATAATGGTACCATTTTTATATATTCGACGAAATGATATTTGTGGGAGCAATTACAGTTGCCTCAAACACTATTTATTCTTTAAGAATACATGCATATATTGAAACAATAGCATATCTATAATTTTGATAGTTTATGGATGAAATTGTGCCTAAAATATAAAGTTTTCTTTTTGAATATACAAAAAATTGAGTTGAAAAAAAGGTAAATGCACTTTGATAGTTTATAGAAGAAATTGAGCTCAAAATGCAAAATTTAAGGACTAAAATGATCATCTTCATAGTTGCAGGATGAAATTGAGCCTAAAACTAAAGTTTGATGACATAAACGGCCGTTTTGAAAGTTTAGAAATAAAATTAAGCCTCGAGTAATAGCTGAGAGACCAAAATGGCTATTGTGCCTTAAAGAAAATAATAGAGGCCTCAAAATAAAACATACTACATAGGATACGTATGTTAAAATCTGCAAATACCAAATAGATACACTAAAGATTGAAAGTGTATCCATGCCCTAAGTGGGTTTTGGTATGATTAAAAGCCCAATATATTTCATGAGATTTGCAGCTATTTAGTCACGATGATATGTGACTTGGCTCCTATCATGAAGCAAATGACATATTTGATAAACGAGTCTTAAGTTTATATATGAAATGCATGAATGATACGCATGTGATGAATATAACAAAAGAAACATGGTTTGATTGATATTCTTTGGTATTTAAATATGAAGGTTGGTCATATCATGCAAGGTTAAAATCTGGGTTTCAAGGTTGATGAATTGGTAAGCAAGTGTGTTGATATTAAAGATGGGACATGAGAGTTTGCACATGGATTGGTCTCACTCATAAAAAGCTTGCTAGTTCAAACCAAAGATATTGAAAAATGGTTTTCATATTGGCGGTCAGTTGTTAATGCTTGAATGGTCTTTCGATGAAAATTATGGAGAAAGAAATCAATGGAAACAATCTAGTTCAAGCATAAGATAACAATGCAAATGAAATTGTTTTCAATGTATGCTTAAAGTTGATTAAAAGCAAGATGTGACTTG
This sequence comes from Miscanthus floridulus, assembly GCF_019320115.1. Lineage (NCBI taxonomy): Eukaryota > Viridiplantae > Streptophyta > Magnoliopsida > Poales > Poaceae > Miscanthus > Miscanthus floridulus. Next base: position 105,964,730 of record NC_089581.1, read on the forward strand.
ATGGCTTGATTGAGTGAAGATAGCAAGGAAAGGGCTTCGAGGGATTGAGCGAAGGTGAAAGGCAAGCAATGGCTTAAAGACCGAGGGAACCAAGATTGAGGTGAAGAAGAGAGTACTTTTATTGTGTCGAGGTACTAGTAGTCAAGCTATACAAATCCATATTGATGTGGAGGGTCAAATCATTGTTGAATTATTTGGAAAGATGACTTTTGGATAAAAGGTATAGTCTTCATCAAATGGTTGGAGATATCCAAAGTCATAGCTCAAGGTGGCTCCATTTAAGGCCATGTGAAAGTGCATTTGCCCCTGTTGTGGTTTTGGTGTATTGATAACATCCAAATTAGAGAATAACGAGTTTATCGAGTGACATTGCAGGTTCTAGTCCCTTGAAAATTTTAAAGGAAAGTTTCTAGGAAATGGCACCCCTCAATTCAAAGTTTAAATGGTGTACGAACTCAAGTGGCTTCTATTCATTTTCCACTTTGAATTTGAGTTTAGGAATCGTCGCACTACAAAGAGGGATGCAAATATATGTGGTATGACGATGATAGAATGCTCAAGTATTTAATTAAAATCAATTGAGAGAAACTCAAACACAGCACGACCACTTCGGGCTTAGTTTAGAGGTCTCGTCTGTCGGAAGTTTTGACTGGTGTTAGAAGTTTCGGTGAGGAGTTGCGTAGCCCCTTCAGGCATCATCGGAAGTACTTTCGACCGTTAGAAGTTCTGACTATCATCAAAATTTCTAATGTTTTGCTTGCGTAGGTAGTTGTCGACAGTTGTGTTGGAAGTTCCAATAGTTGTCGGAAGTTTTGATGAATCTTCTCACACACCCTTAAGATGTCGTGTCTGTATTGTACCTCATACAAAAACCCTAGTTGTTGAAAGTTCCAACACCTATCCTTCAAAAGTTCTAGCACCGCTCTGAATGGTTGGTTTCACTTTGTGGTATAAATACCAACTCCCACCTTTCTAGTCATTACCCATGCCATTACTCATGACCAACCTTCACACAAAGCTCCTCTCTAGCATTCAAAGCCCTCTTCTCTTCTCATGCTTGCTCCTAGCTTCAAATCTTGCAAGAGTTTGAGTTGAGAGAAGGGATTTAGTGAGAAAACATCGAAGCAAGCTTGAACACTTGATTTATTTATCAATTCATTTCGAATTACATTTGTTACTCTTAGGGCTTTGCCCCTAGCTAGCTAGTCATCACCCGGGAGCTCCCTGATCTTTGGAAGAACCCTAGGAAGTTTGTATTAACCTTGATTTTCTAATGAAGAACTCAAGTTGACCTTTGTGTTTGCTTGGGAGAGGCAAGGAGGTGGAAAGAGACTCCGACCATTGTGGTCATCTTAACAATAAGGACGCATGCCCTCCTTCATGGGGTGGCCAAACCTCAGGATAAATCTTTATGTTCCGTGTGCTTATTGTTGTTGTGATTGTTTGGAATTACTTTTTTTAGTTGTCTGCTTCCCCCTATAGCTATTTCTTAGGTATTGGCCCTGATCTACAAATTGGTGATGTTCTAAGGGCAAGGAAGCACCTCAACATCTTCATTTGTCTCTTAGGTAGTCGGGTAATCAACAGTTCCTAATTTAAAGTTCATTTATCTCTAATTTTGTAGCTCTTTGTGAGAGTTGGAAGTTGGGACGAGTTTGCGTCAGAACTTCCGACAGTCACTGATCCATTGTTTCAAGTTTGCGTGTAAGAATTTCAACCTATTCACCCCTCTCTTGGCATTTGTAGATCCAAGTGTAGAAAGTGGTTGAAAGAAATCTAGCTACAGCTTGACTATGGGTGGTTGCTCATGGCTTCCACAACAGAGATGTAGGATCCAAGTGGGGATCTGAACTCTAGAAAATAATTTTGTCTCCTTGTTTGGTTTGCCTCACTTTCATATTGTCGGGGACATAATACCGGGGTACCCCAGAAGGTGGAACCAATAACCACCGAACGTTAAAAACTTCTGGACACACAAGAGCGTTGCTTCACCCCTTACTGGGGTAACAGGAGCTTGGTTCCACCTCGCTCGGCGCCTTTGGGGTGGGCTCGGTCTCACCCGAGGGCCAAGGATGTCGCAGAACCGACCAATTTATAAGAATACAAGTACAATGGCAATCCGCAAGCGGTCGCACTATCATACTTGAACCCATATAAACCCGGTAGTCCGTCGAGTACCACGACGGGTCTCGATAAACGATTTACAACAACCAAGATCGTACAGGATTCAACATACATGCCACATATTACATAAAGTTCACAGATACTTTTCATCATCAGAGTACGAATAGAAGTTATTACAAACCGAGTTTGATAAATAAAGCGGAAGCAAATAAGTTCGAAGATAAAGTTTCCAACATAGTTTGATACAGTGCCAAATAAGATCACGGTCCACAAAAGCAAAGATAGGAGTTACTAAAGAAGCCTGCCCAAGGCTTACTCCTCATCCACGGCGGGATAGAAGCAACTCTTGCAATAACCATGGTACACAGTGCCATCTGCAACAATGGGAAAATAAACCCTGAGTACGAGAAGGTACTCAGCTAGACTTACCCGTCATGAACCAGAAATAAAATGACGCCAAGGATTATGCAAGGCTGTATAAGTGGACGTAACTTGACAACATTTTGCGAAAAAGGCAATTGATCCGTTGTACAATTATGATTCCTTTATCAAGTTAATTATAACTATTCATTTCTAGATTAGCAACTATCCTGTGCCAAACATGTGGTATATCATTTAGAAGCATACAATAGTAACCATAGCAAGTATTGTAATTCCATTTTCATCCGAACCATCGTGTTTCATACACAGTTACTACGATGTTGGAGCTAGCCAAGTTTCTCACTATCCGGGAGAGACGGCGATTCAAATCGATTTCAATCAGCTGGAAATTTATTCCTAACACAAACCTAGGTCTACCAGCCACGATAGCCTTAGGTCACCTTTGGTACAACTCCGGTACACATTTCGCGGGTCCGTACTACGCCGCACAATCTGGAACACCAGATGCCAGGATGCTCAGGCCAAGCCTGCCCTTGGGCTTAGTCTGATCGTTCCCCGGAAGGGGCGCACAACAGAACGATTCCCGGCTTGAGTTGAATTACTCGGCTTCGCGGTCGGAACGAGTTATCTGGCCAGCTAAGTGAGAGGCATGCGTTCAATCTTGTCAGAAGTTCCAACAACGGTACGGTCCTTGATCAACACAGACGGGGATAGATCCACACCCAAGACCTCCATGTCTTGTTGCTTCTCTATCGACCTCCCGTCTGGTCTCGATTTACTTTTACCTCATGGTTCTGTTCCACGATGGCAGATATAGCCAACCGTGCTCCGGTATCCACCTATATCTCGCAGGTGACATGATATCACCCGACTTCTACCGGTCTAAGCATGGCTAAGCATTTATTCGATCCTGGACCTATACCGGTTAAACATATAATATCTGGACAAGGAATGTACATGCATCAAGTGGTTTCATTCAACTCTTATAACCTAATGCATCAACCATAAATATGTAAGTAAACATTTGTAAATTACTGGGAGACTTATAATGCTCCGGGGCTTGCCTCGTAGAAAGGAAGTAGGGCGGTGGTCAGGACACTTCGGAAGCTCTTCAGGGTTCTGCTCCACGCCTTCGGGAGCTGCGGCTTGCGGATCCTCCTGCTGGTTCCCTTCCTCTACTTCTTCGAATTCCAGCAACGTGATCTCTTCCTCCGATCCTAGATGCATGAGTATGGCATAAGTATTACGAATGCATATATGTTAACAAGTGCATCATGTTTATTGAGTAGGTGCATATCTCTTCTCGGTTATTTAATTATCTACTTCCATAATGCATCGATTATACCATAAAATAGCAGCTACTTGTTTCACTCATAACTGGAGTTCTACAAATCCAAATCCAGTGATCCTGGACTTTCTGGAAAGCTTATCAAATTCTCTATAACTTTGTTATTAACCATTTTTACAGTACACATCAGTTTCAACATGCAACTCATCAAACTCTAGAATCAGTCCAGAAACTATTTAATATGCAATATAAAGTAATAATACTTCTACTTCATGTAATCATTCAAAATTTGACAACATTGAATCTACCAACAGTTTAAGCATACCAAATACATTTAATATAATATAATGGTGAAGCCCAAACTATTTATTTAATTGACTTTATTATTTTATTTAGATATCTAGGTTAAATAATAAACATATATCAGATATACTTAATAAATTCTCAAAAATTTACAGTGCCTTACTAATGCTATCAAAGGACTACTATAAAAATTTCATGTCATTTTACTAAGTAGAACATCCTATACAAAAATGACAAGGAAGCAAGGCTTGAAATAGCATAAATGGAAAACCCTATTGAAAAGTGTCAAGCAACAGATTTACTATTTTTCTTAGCATCCATATGGTACTATAATTACCTCCAACAAATTTCATGAATTTTGGACTCATAAATAATTTATAAAAATTCATGCAAGGATTAACTATTCATACAAGAAAAATCTATAACTATAAATCTACACATGCACTGGTCCTCAAATTTTTACCAGAGTTCATATATGCTAATACTAGCTTACCACAAAAATTTCATAAATTTTGGAGCACAGGAACTCTAGATATAAAATAAACAAATTTGAATGCATTCAAAAGCACATTTCAAATCCCCATTTAAATCTCCAAAACTTTCTACTGTACAAGTCAAGAACATATTTTTCCTAAATACTACACTTCCTAAGGTACACTCACAAATTTATTTCACAATTTTTGGAGCCAGCAAACTTAAGATACAAAAATTACAAAAACACATGAAATCTGCATTCAAACTGACTGGCTTTACAACATGGAGTCGCTGACACGCGGGACCCACAGGTCAGTTGACCCCACACGCCAGTGAGACACGAATAGAGCAGCGGCGCTGTGAGACGGTGGCGCGGCCAAAGCTCGCCGACGGTGAGTTCGCCGGCGGTGAGGTCTTCACGGCACGACCTACTCAACCAGGCGCAACTTTTGCACTACTTGGCCGGCCCTATCGTCGACGCTAGCGACGACGACGGTGGCCATGGTGGCTCGGCGAGGCGGGATGACGGTGGTACGCTGGTGACTACCTCGGCGGCGTGACCTAAAGCTCAGACGAGCATCGCTGGACTACAAGGAACCTATTGCGCGCGCTCTCGTGGCCTGTAGTGGTCTGGTTAGGTGGGACCACGGCGACAGAGGTGGTGGCAGAGCTCCGGTGAGGCTGTGCACGGGGCTAGAGCTTACCGAGCTTGAACAGCGGGCACTGGGAGACGCAGGGAGTCACTGGGATGGCGGTGGTGCTGTTGCGGTGATGGAGAAGCGACTAGGCTAGCCGGTGACTGGCAATGGCGATGGCGGCGAGCGGCATCGAGGCTACAGCTGCTGCGGGCGTTGTGAACGGCGAAGGAGAGCCGAGAAAATATGAAATGGAGGCGTGGCTGAGTGCGGGCGGTAGCTGGGGTGATAACGCTGGGCTCAGGCGCGTCGTGGCCTGCGTGGTCAGGGCAACGGCGACGCGCGACCATTGCGACGTCCACGCGGTAGCTCTATCTTGGCGACGGTCGGCCACTGTGCTGAGCGATTCAGTTCATTCAGTGAACGCGGGTTCGAGCCTGACATCGAGTTTACACGACGAATTATCTGCTAAACCAAAGCTCCAACGTGCAAACGATCTACATGACTTGTGTAGTCCTATGTGCCAGCTACAACTTTGGTTCAAGTACCTCATTCTAATTCGCAACAGAAATGGAGTAATATCACCCCAAACATCGGCTGTCAGTCGGTCAGTCAATCAACAACTTAGAAATTTTTGTTAGTCATGAAATGCTGATTTTCCTGATTTTTGTGGGACCTATTCAAGCATGTTAGAAGCTAAATCAGTCAATGACCCAAAAATAAAAGTTGTTCCTTATACCAAATACTACAACTTTGCTTTAGTGAACTCCTCCATGCAAGGTCTCTAACATCTAGTTCAACTTTAGTCAAACATGTCACTTTTAAATGAGGATACACATCAAAGCATGGCTTAATGACCAAACTAGCCCTAGCCCTAAATACCAAAGTTGTTCATGATGGTATCCTAAGCATGTTTAAGCAATTTGCAAGGTCATTCTATCATTTCATGTAGTAGTCACTCATAGAGCCATTTAGTGTAATCACATGAAATATGACTTAAAGGCTTGGTTATGAAAAGTGACTTTCATGAACAATGCTCTAATTGCTAACCCAAGTGTGGTTACATGTTTTTGTGACTCACATCTACCAAGTACATGTTTTCATTCATGATCATTTGCATATGTACAAAGAAACATGCGATAACAAGCAAATGTTGTAGATGTTTCAATCAAATGTTTCAATTGTAAATACTTGTTTATGAATGCGTGATGATCATGCTTATGTTATGCAAGTCAAGTTATGCAAGGCTAACACCCGAGGTGTTACAGCCCCTCCCCCTTATAAAAATCTCGTCCCGAGATTTGCAAGACCTACCATTCATGGAAAAAGGCGGGATAAACTTCTCGTAGATAATCTTCTCTTTCCCACGTAGCATCTTGTTCACTATGATTGTTCCACACCACCTTATAGAACTTAATAATCTTACTCCTTGTCACTCTCTCCATCTCTTCTAATACTCGAATTGGCTTTTCTACATAGGTCAAATCTGATTGGAGCTGCACGTTGGTGGGTGCAATAGCTTCTTCCGGTACTCGAAGACATTTTTTTAGCTGAGAAACATGGAACACATCAAAGATTGCACTCATCTCTGGTGGAAGTTGTAACTTATACGCAACCTTCCCTTTTCGTTCCAAAATTTTGTATGGCCCTACATATCTTGGTGAAAGCTTCTTTTTCATCCCAAATCTTTTCACACCTTTCATGGGTGATACTCTCAAGTATACATAGTCACCCACTTCAAAAGTTAGTGGTCTTCTTCTTCTGTCGGCATAACTCTTCTGTCTTGATTGAGCTGCCTTCATGTGTTGTTGGATGATACGTACTTGCTCTTCGGCTTCATTGACAAAATCAATACCAAAGTATCTCCTTTCACCGGGCTCAATCCAATTCAATGGAGTTCTACACTTTCTGCCATACAAGGCTTCAAATGGAGCCATTTTGATACTCGCTTGATAACTGTTGTTATAGGAGAATTCAACTAAAGGTAACCATTTCTCCCATGAACCTTTTGAAGATATAACACAAGCTCTAAGTAAATCTTCTAGGATTTGGTTCACTCGCTCTGTCTGTCCTGAAGTTTGCGGCTGGTAAGCTGAACTTCTGATTAGCTTGGTTCCCAAAGCCTAGTGTAAGTGCTCCCAGAAACGAGCTATGAACTGTGGTCCTCGATCTGAGATTACGGTCCTAGGTACTCCATGTAGTCTCACGATCTGGGAAACATATAACTCAGAGTATTTCCCCACGTGATATGTTGTGTGAACTGGTACAAAATGTGCTGACTTGGTGAGACGGTCAACAATAACCCATATTGAATCGTGACCTTGTGGCGTTGTTGGAAGGCCTATAATAAAGTTCATGCTGATTTCCTCCCATTTCCATCCTAGAATCGGCAATGGCTGAAGTAATCCAGCAGTTTTCATATGGACGGCTTTCACTCTACTGCAGTTATCACACCTAGCAACATAGGCTGCGATCTCTTTCTTCATCTTAGTCCACCAAAAACGGGTTCTTAAATCTTGATACATTTTACTATTACCCGGATGGATAGACAATTTGGATGAGTGAGCTTCTTCTAAAATTTGATTCCTTAGCTCACAGTCTTTTGGTACTACTAGTCGGTCCTCAAACCATAATACACCTCTTTCGTCCAATCTAAAATGTTTGGTTTCTTGCTCTTGCAATTTTCTCTTGATATGACTTATTCCTACATCTGTCTGCTGTAGCTCTATGATTTTGCTCTCAAGTGAACAACTGATTGTGATATTGTGTAGTACAGCAGGATGTAACAAGTTGAATCCATCTTCCAACAATGCTTCCACAGTGTTGCAATGGGACTTCCGACTAAGTGCATCGGCTACTACATTAGCTTTACCAGGATGGTAATGCACTTCTAAATTGTAGTCCTTAATCAATTCTAACCATCTTCGTTGTCTCATGTTTAGTTCTGGCTGGGTAAAGATATACTTGAGACTTTTGTGGTTAGTATAGATATGACATACATTGCCCAACAAGTAATGTCTCCATATCTTTAATGCATGAACAACGGCTGCAAGTTCCAAATCATGTGTAGGGTAGTTGACTTCATGTTTTCTCAATTGTCGAGAGGCATATGCAATTACTCTCCCTTCTTGCATAAGTACACATCCCAAACCTATTCCTGATGCATCACAAAATACATCAAATGACTTTTCAATGTTTGGTTGTGCTAACACAGGTGCTGTAGTCAACAAAGTTCTGAGAGTGTGAAAAGCTATTTCACATTCTAGTGTCCATTTGTACTTCTCATCTTTCTGAAGTAGTCTGGTCATAGGCTTAGCTATCTTTGAGAAGTCTGGAATAAACTGGTGATAATATCCTGCTAACCCTAGGAAACTCCGAACTTCATGAACCGAAGTTGGGGCTTTCCAATCCATGACCTCTTGTACTTTGGATGGGTCTACTGAGATTCCATCTCTTGATAAAATGTGACCTAAGAAAGGTACTTTGCTCATCCAAAATTCACATTTGCTAAACTTGGCATATAGCTTATGCTCCCTCAGTCTGGATAGGACAATCCTCAGATGCTCCTCATGATCTGACTCATTTTCTAAATAAATCAATATGTCGTCGATAAACACGACCACGAACTTATCAAGTTCGGGCATGAATACCGAGTTCATCAGGTACATGAAATAGGCTGGAGCATTTGTTAGTCCGAAAGACATAACCAAATACTTGTATAAGCCGTATCTAGTAGAGAAAGCAGTTTTAGGTATATCCTCCGGTCTGATCTTTATCTGATGGTAACCTGATCTCAAGTCAATTTTGGATAATACCTTTGCCTTTACTAGCTGATCGAACAAGATGTCTATGCGGGGCAACGGATATTTGTTCTTGATGGTCACCGCATTGAGTGGTCTGTAATCTACACACATTCTCAGTGACTTATCTTTCTTTTTCACAAACAATGCTGGACATCCCCACGGAGATGAGCTAGGTTGGATAAGACCCTTGTCCAATAGATCTTGCAATTGAACTTTAAGTTCCGCTAACTCATTGGGTGGCATTCTATAGGGCCTTCTGGATATGGGTGCGGCACCTGGCACTAATTCAATCTTAAATTCCACGTCCCTATCCAGTGGTAGACCTGGTAACTCCTTGGGAAATACATCCAGAAACTCACAAACCACAGGGATATCACATATGGTGGTGGTTTGGATAGCACAGGCTAAATGTAGGGGTTTGAAATCGCGGGAGAGTGGGACTAGAAAAGCATTCCCTCCCATGGGTTCTCTCAACATAATAGTGTGGGTGCTAGTGTCAATAAGAGCACCATGATACTTTATCCAATTCATGCCTAAGATTACACTTATCGACAACCCCGGCAATATTATCAAATCTGTTGTGTACTCCCTCCCTTGTATCGAGATGAGTACATTTTTGACTATCTTTTTGGTAGCAACGGTTCCCCCTGCTGAACTTATGTTAAAACCGCCTTTGCTTACTTTAATTATTTCTTGATCATGTCTAGATGCAAATGCTTGACTCATAAATGAATGAGAAGCTCCTGAATCAAATAAAACAACAGCGGGATGCTTGTTGACAAGAAACATACCAGCCGTGACAACTTCTCCGGCGGGCACTTCCTCCACAGCGGTATAATGCACTTGTCCCTGACGTGCCCTGGCATTCGCCTGCCTCTGATTGTTCTGATTTGGGTTGCCATTCCTCTTGGGGTGGGGGCATTCCTTGGACCAATGACCCAGTTGGTTGCAGTTGAAACATAGTTGATTACTTCTGAATCCGGTGGAGCTGTCCTGATTGCCATTTCCTTTTGGTAAGGCAATAGTGAACGCCTTACGGAATGGTTTCTGTGGCCTATTATTCTGAGCTTTTGGTGGTGGAGGCCTAAACTTGGGTGCAGGTGGACAGAATTGTGGCCTAGCTGTGATAGGTGCTTTAGACTAGAAAGATCCGGATGCACCGGCCTCATATGTCCTTTTGTGACCCTTAGCAACTGCATGCATGTTGTTGTGGTTTTCTTGGGTCAAGGCATCACTAATAAACTCATTGTAAGTGGCACATCTAGAATTTGCCATAGTCTTCATCAGTTTGGTACCCAAACCTCGCTTGAAACTCTCTATCTTTTTCTCTTCAGTATCCACAAAACTTGGAGCATATATTGACAAGTTGTTGAATGCGTGCATATATTCGGTGAGTGACTTTGTTCCTTGAGTGAGCCTCATAAATTTGGCTGCTTTCATGTGCATCAGGCCTAGGGGAATATGGTGTCCCCTAAAAGCCAGTTTAAACTGTTCCCAGGTCACTCACGCATTAGCAGGCAAGGATGACAGGAAATGTGTCCACCAGATCCCTGCTGGTCCTTGCAATTGATGAGAAGCATATTCAGCTTTCAGGTGCTCTGTGACCCTTAGCAGACGAAATTTCTGCTCAATGGTATTCAGCCACTCATCGGCCTGCAGTGGTTCCTCAGCCACCTTAAAGATCAGAGGCTTCGTGTCCAGAAACTCCTTGAATATACTATGCTAATTTGGCTCGGCCCCTGGTTGATGTGGGTGGCCACGAGCAGTGTTTGCGCGATAAGGTGCAAAGCTTCTTCCATTGTCCTCTGGCTCCCCAGGAACTGGGTAAAGAATTCCTAAGCAGACGGCTGCAGTGGGGGTGGCAAGTCATCATGGTTGCCATCCTAGCTGCCACTAGCTCCAGCACGGGTGCGCGTCATCTGCGAAGTTACAACAATAAGCGATTATTGGTTGACGCCAAGAGATTTCAGATGAACTAGGTACTCATGCCAAACTAGAATTACTAGAGAAATTCTCAAAAGCACAATAAAAATAGAGGCATAACAATTCATTCTCGCAACATGACATCACCAATTTGACCACTTATCGTGCTCATAACGCATGCAAATTTAAATCGTGATTACCAACAAAGGACTAGAATTGCATTGATGTTCAACCAAACGTGCAATTAATCAACATTACATGATAGTCGGGTTACTAAGGCCAAATTCGAACTACAGGTCCATTACATGAATAAAGGTGATACATTAGACCTTCCACTAAGTGCTAAGCGATCTAATCCTCATCATGATCACTATCGAGGTCAGACGTAGGATCATCTCCTTCCTCAGGTTCCACTTCTTCTTCAGGCTCTACTTCTTCTTCCTCGTACCCTTCTAGATCCATTTCTGCGGCTCCAGGTGGGACATAAGGGTGGAGCTGATTGTTTAGTAGATGAACCTCTTCATGTAGATTATCGTTGTATTCTTCCACATTGGCCAGCTGCTGTCCCAGCTCAAACTATCGAGCTCTTAGGACATCTTCCCTGGACCAAGCTACATTTCGCTGGTGAGTTAACCGAGTCATCTCTTCAGTGAGCCTCTCAATCTCGGCGTCATGCTCCCTCTGAAGTTGACGTCGATCCTCGTGGGCATGACCAAGAGCACCAGACACACGTCTGAGGCTACCTTCAACTCCATCTAACACTCTCATCATTGCGAACATGGCGCTCATGGAAGGGTTATCGCTGTTCTGCCCTTCTGCTGCACCAATCTCCAAAGATCTTCCTCTTGCCTGCTGCCATGAGTCAGTGGAGGGGTTGCCCCTCAGAAAAACTCCAACCAAAGCGGCTGCCAGCTCCTGAAGAAAACGATCCATGATATCTCTCAGGATCCCAAAGGCTGCCCTGACAGCTGCTTCTTCAGCAGTCCTGCCAGTTGACTCATAATACCAGCCTGTCCACTCAGAATCGTCACCTCAGGGACAAACAACGGCCTCCATAGTAACTAAGAGACCTTCTCCCAACCGCTCATTCGCCCAGAAGTAGCGGGGTTCCATTCCATCAGGATAGCCTACATAGCTGAGCACTCTCCATAAGAGTGTAGGCATCCCAAACTCTCCAAGAAACGTATGACGTTGACGGGTACATGGAGCAAGCTGACGGCTAGGAGCTCTGCCTCCGGTGGACTTGCGAGCAGTCTGCTTGGTGCATGCCATCTGCACCATTAACATGTACCCCTTGGTGAGACAATGCCATAATGGATAAGAGTTACATAACCGAGTAAAAATTTTATACGGGGAGGAACAATGTAATTATGTGAATGGTAATTTAACATGATGCATGCTTGTGCCGTACGTCCTCACAAACTTAGGAAAAATTTGTTTCTAACGGTATACACGGTGGCATACATACGTTCTCTCATAAATAGCATAACTAATCGAGCTACACGTTTCGTTGTTAGTGTACCTGCATAAAATTTCATTTCAGCCCTAAACCCATAATGAAATATGCAGAATATAATTGTAAATACTTTCATATATGTATACCCATACATATACTTCCGTATCAATCTACCCGACAATAATTTAAACCCACAATTAAATATGTACCATATACACATGCAAGCATGCATACATAGCCGTACCAAAGCTAACTCTTCCCGACCGCACTCTCACATCTTGCGGTCATACACTCATCATCTTACCTTGGCGTAGAGGCATTTGATCCATACATTACCACTCAAGTGAATGGCATCCATACTATAGCACGCCGTATGGACGACGAAGTAAAAACCCCCATGTTAGTACTTAAATAGCCACCTAATAGTCCTTAATTTGGGCATAAGGAAAGTGATCATTGGCACACTTTAGATTTCCAATACCTATTATATAACTATTAGTTGCTAGAGAAGGGTTTTTGGAAAACAAAAACTTTTGTTTTAAATACACTTGTGACAATTAACGTTGAATCTTGCTCTGATGGAGGATGTCGCAGAACCGACCAATTTATAAGAATACAAGTACAATGGCAATCCGCAAGCGGTCACACTGTCATACTTGAACCCATATAAACCCAGTAGTCCGTCGAGTACCACGACGGGTCTCGATAAACGATTTACAACAACCAAGATCGTACAGGATTCAACATACATGCCACATATTACATAAAGTTCATAGATACTTTTCATCATCAGAGTACGAATAGAAGTTATTACAAACCGAGTTTGATAAATAAAGCGGAAGCAAATAAGTTCAAAGATAAAGTTTCCAACATAGTTTGATACAGTGCCAAATAAGATCATGGTCCACAAAAGCAAAGATAGGAGTTACTAAAGAAGCCTGCCCAAGGCTTACTCCTCATCCACGGCGGGATAGAAGCAACTCTTGCAATAACCATGGTACATAGTGCCATCTGCAACAATGGGAAAATAAACCCTGAGTACGAGAAGGTACTCAGCTAGACTTACCCATCATGAACCAGAAATAAAATGACGCCAAGGATTATGCAAGGCTGTATAAGTGGATGTAACTTGACAACATTTTGCGAAAAAGGCAATTGATTCGTTGTACAATTATGATTCCTTTATCAAGTTAATTATAACTATTCATTTCTAGATTAGCAAGTATCTTGTGCCAAACATGTGGTATATCATTTAGAAGCATACAATAGTAACCATAGCAGGTATTGTAATTCCATTTTCATCCGAACCATCATGTTTCATACACAGTTACTACGATGTTGGAGCTAGCCAAGTTTCTCACTATTCGGGAGAGACGGCGATTCGAATCAATTTCAACCAGCTGGGAATTTATTCCTAACACAAACCCGGGTTTATCAGCCACGATAGCCTTAGGTCACCTTTGGTACAACTCCGGTACACATTTCGTGGGTCCGTACTACGCCGCACAATCTGGAACACCAGATGCCAGGATGCTCAGGCCAAGCCTGCCCTTGGGCTCAGTCTGATCGTTCCCCGGAAGGGGTGCACAACAGAACGATTCCTGGTCTGAGTTGAATTACTCGGCTTCGCGGTCGGAACGAGTTATCTAGCCAGCTAAGTGAGAGGCATGCGTTCAATCTTGTCAGAAGTTCCAACAACGGTACAGTCCTTGATCGACACAGACGGGGATAGATCCACACCCAAGACCTCCATGTCTTGTTGCTTCTCTATCGACCTCCCGTCTGGTCTCGATTTACTTTTACCTCATGGTTCTGTTCCACGATGGCAGATATAGCCAACCGTGCTCCGGTATCCACCTATATCTCGCAGGTGACAGGATATCACCCGACTTCTACTGGTCTAAGCATGGCTAAGCATTTATTTGATCCTGGACCTATACCGGTTAAAGGTATAATATCTGGACAAGGAATGTACAAGCATCAAGTGGTTTCATTCAACTCTTATAACCTAATGCATCAACCATAAATACGTAAGTAAACATTTGTAAATTACTGGGAGACTTATAATGCTCCGAGGCTTGCCTCGTAGAAAGGAAGTAGGGCGGTGGTCAGGACACTCCGGAAGCTCTTCAGGGTTCTGCTCCACGCCTTCGGGAGCTGCGGCTTGCGGATCCTCCTGCTGGTTCCCTTCCTCTGCTTCTTTGAATTCCAGCAACATGATCTCTTCCTCTGATCCTAGATGCATAAGTGTGGCATAAGTATTATGAATGCATATATGTTAACAAGTGCATCATGTTTATTGAGTAGGTGCATATCTCTTCTCGGTTATTTAATTATCTACTTCCATAATGCATCGATTATACCATAAAATAACAGCTATTTGTTTCACTCATAACTGGAGTTCTACAAATCCAAATCCAGTGATCCTAGACTTTTTGGAAAGCTTATCAAATTCTCTACAACTTTGTTATTAACCATTTTTACAGTACACATCAGTTTCAACATGCAACTCATCAAACTCTAGAATCAGTCCGGAAACTATTTAATATGCAATATAAAGTAATAATACTTCTACTTTATGTAATCATTCAAAATTTGACAACATAGAATCTACCAACAGTTTAAGCATACCAAATACATTTAAGATAATATAATGGTGAAGCCCAAACTATTTATTTAATTGCCTTTATTATTTTATTTAGATATCTAGGTTAAATAATAAACATATATCATATATACTTAATAAATTCTTAAAAATTTACAGTGCCTTACTAATGCTATCAAAGGACTACTATAAAAATTTCATGCCATTTTACTAAGTAGAACATCCTATACAAAAATGACAAGGAAGCAAGGCTTGAAATAGCATAAATAGAAAACCCTATTGAAAAGTGTCAAGGAATAGATTTCCTATTTTTCTTAGCATCCATATGGTACTATAATTACCTCCAACAAATTTCATGAATTTTGGACTCATAAATAATTTATAAAAATTCATGCAAGGATTAACTATTCATAAAAGAAAAATCTATAACTATAACTCTACACATGCACTGGTCCTCAAATTTTTTACCAGAGTTCATATATGCTAATACTAGCTTACCACAAAAATTTCATAAATTTTGGAGCACAGGAACTCTAGATATAAAATAAACAAATTTGATTGCATTCAAAAGCACATTTCAAATCCCCATTTAAATCTCCAAAACTTTCTACTGTACAAGTCAAGAACATATTTTTCCTAAATACTACACTTCCTAAGGTACACTCAAAAATTTATTGCACAATTTTTGGAGCCAACAAACTGAAGATATAAAAATTACAAAAACACATGAAATCTGTATTCAAACTGACTGGCTTTACAACATGGAGTCGCTGACACGTGGGACCCACAGGTCAGTTGACCCCACACGCCAGTGAGACACGAACAGAGCAGCGGCGCTGTGAGACGGTGGCGCGGCCAAAGCTCGCCGACGGCGAGTTCGCCGGTGGTGAGGTCTTCATGGCACGACCTACTCAACCAGGCGCAACTTTTGCACTACTTGGCCGGCCCTATCGTCGACGCTAGTGACGACGACGGCGGCCATGGCGGCTCGGCGAGGCGGGACGATGGCGGTACGCCGGTGACTACCTCGGCGGCGTGACCTAAGGCTCGGACGAGCATCGCTGGACTACAAGGAACCTATTGCGCGCGCTCTCGTGGCCTGCAGTGGTTTGGTTAGGTGGGACCACGGCGACGGAGGTGGCGGCAGAGCTCCGGTGAGGCTGTGCGCGGGGCTAGCGCTTACCGAGCTTGAACAGCGGGCACTAGGAGACGTAGGTAGTCGCTGGGATGGCGGTGGTGCTGTTGCGGTGATGGAGAAGCGACTAGGCTAGCAGTGACTGGCAATGGCGATGGCGGCGAGCGACGTCGAGGCTGCAACTGCTGCTGGCGCTGTGAACAGCGAAGGAGAGCCGGGAAAATCCGAAATGGAGGCGCGGCTGAGTGCGGGCGGTAGCTGGGGTGATAACGCCGGGCTCAGGCGCATCGTGGCCTGCGTGGTCAGGGCAACGGCGACGCGCGGCCATCGCGACGTCCACGCAGCGGCTCTATCCTGGTGACGGTCAGCCACTGTGCCGAGCGATTCAGTTCATTCAGTGAACGCGGGTTCGAGCCTGACAGCGAGTTTACATGGCAAATTATCTGCTAAACCAAAGCTCCAATGTGCAAATGATCTACACGACTTGTGTAGTCCTATGTACCAGCTCCAACTTTGGTTCAAGTACCTCATTCTAATCCGCAATAGAAACGGAGTAATATCACCCCAAACATCGCCTGTCAGTCGGTCAGTCAATCAACAACTTAGAAATTTTTGTTAAGTCATGAAATGCTGATTTTCCTAATTTTTGTGGGACCTATTCAAGCATGTTAGAAGCTAAATCAGTCAATGACCCAAAAATAAAAGTTGTTCCTTATACCAAATACTACAACTTTGCTTTAGTAAACTCCTCCATGCAAGGTCTCTAACATCTAGTTCAACTTTAGTCAAACATGTCACTTTTAAATGAGGATACACATCAAAGCATGGCTTAATGACCAAACTAGCCCTAGCCCTAAATACCAAAGTTGTTCATGATGGTATCCTAAGCATGTTTAAGCAATTTGCAAGGTCATTCTATCATTTCATGTAGTAGTCACTCATAGAGCCATTTAGTGTAATCACATGAAATATGACTTAAAGGCTTGGTTATGAAAAGTGACTTTCATGAACAATGCTCTAATTGCTAACCCAAGTGTGGTTACATGTTTTTGTGACTCACATCTACCAAGTACATGTTTTCATTCATGATCATTTGCATATGTACAAAGAAACATGCGATAACAAGCAAATGTTGCAGACGTTTCAATCAAATGTTTCAATTGTAAGTACTTGTTTATGAATGAGTGATGATCATGCTTATGTTATGCAAGTCAAGTTATGCAAGGCTAACACCCAAGGTGTTACAGAGGATTAGTCTCCATCTCGCTCGACGCCTCTGAGGTGGATCTGCCTCGCCCGAGGGACTCAGGGGTAGTCTCCGTCTTGCCCGACGCCTCTGAGGTGGCTCTGCCTCGCCCGAGGGACTCAGGGCTAGTCTCCGTCTCGCCTCGACACCTTTAGGGTAGGCTTGGTCTCGCCTGAGGGCTGAGGGATAGTTTCCGCCTCACCCGACCCTGGAGGGGCAGGGTCGGTCTCGCCCAGGAGATAGGGATTGGTCTCCGCTTCGCCCGACGACAAGGATTATAGAGACAGGGCAAGACAAGACGTTCGGGTCAACCATGGCTCCAAGGACCATACCCTGCGCCCTGGCAGGAAAAGTACTGCCAGGGGAGGACGGGACGGGTGCTTTAGACCCTTCCAGGTGCAGCAGGACCCGAAAGGTTCTACAGGTGCGTGCTCCTCACCCTGTAGAATTGTAGGCGCCGCCTTCAGACCTAGGACACGGAACCCGACGAAGATATACGACAACCGCTACACTCCAGAAGAAGATTTGCTATCTCCACAAACAACGGGAATTCCGTCACCACGCTGTAGACCTGAGGGAGCAGTGCCCGCTTCCCGACCCCTCAGGTCCAAAGCCAGAAGGCCTTGACCTTGGCGTTACTCCGAACCCTGACCCCTCGACACTCCGACGAAGACTCACAAGAACCAGAAGATGTGCGGAGCAAGGCTGGGAAAGGCTAATAAGTCAAAACCACTGTACTACAGCCCATACCCTAAGCAGGATAACATTCTGTAATCAACCTAACACACTACAGGGACATCAACAGTGTTGTAGACACTTATCTTTCTTAGCACTCATCAGAATGAAGGACCAGGCCGGGTAGACGTGAACCACAAGATTAGATAAAGCCCTCATCCTTGTAAAAGCCACCCCCTTGATCTATAAAAGGGGATGCGCCTATCCTATAGAGGGGGGATGGAAAATAAGACCGAACAAGAGAACACACTCATACACACAGTCAAGCGGCTACGAAGCTCTTGACCACCTTTCAACTCTTCCATCAGAGACTTGGGACTAGTCCCTCTCTCGATCATTTGTACCCCTTACTACAGACCGTTCACGGTGCTAATAACACGAGCAGCAGCTAACTGGACGTAGGGACATTTCGCCCGAACCAGTATAAATCTTGTGTCCTTTAGTGCACCATCCGAGCCTAATGCGCATTACTATAAATTTACTTGCCGATGCTTGTACGAAACACCGACAGTTGGCGCGCCAGGTAGGGGCCTTGCGCATTCTAAATCAGGCCTCGGATGGCCACCCATGCAATCACCTGGGCCCCGGGCGCACATGTGCGTTTCGGCGACCTAGATTTCATCATCACCCTAGGAGGAGAGCTGGCGCTGACTCACTCAGCCGCCCCATCTCCCCCTTCCATCAACCTCAGCCGTCTTAGGCTTGAGGGCTGGCTGAGCAACTCCTGGGGAGTCCCGTCATCGAAGGAGGCCTCTCACAACGCCACCCTATGTATGGAAGGGTCCGTACGGGGCGCCCCAACGGCGTTTCCGTTCGGTCTCCGCAACGCTGCGGCGACCGCTGGCCACCTTCTGGTGCTACGTTTGGTTCAATCACCCATAGACATCGAGTTCGTAGGGGCGATTGAGCGGGATACGGAGACCCTCTACGAGCTCCTCAATGAGGAGCCAAGATCATTCTCTAGCTCGGATTCCAGTAGGGGGAGCCACCACCCTTCTCGGGAGTGCTTCATGATGCAGACCCCCGAAGGTCACGTCGCAAGCGCCTCTAGGGAAGAGGTCACCCCTACAAACAACCCTGACAGCGGATCCGGGGAAGAGATGACAGCCCCATCCCGCCTAAGGATGGAGCAGCTGAGGGCCCATCAGCAAGAGATCGATGAGGCCAGGCAAGGGCTCGTCCAGGAATACGCGGACATCAATCGCGAGATTGAACGCCGCAAAGACAGGGGGCGTGCGTGCGCCATAGCCCGCACCGTACATCAAAGGATCCTCACCGACGATGGGGCCCTTCCTCACTTTGCCCGAGCTAGCCAAAACATCGCCGCAGCAACCACCTTGCTGCATGGCCTTACGGAAGCCGCGACGTCTGAGGATCACCACGCTCGCCGGGAGATTCGCACGTTGCTCGAGCGTGCAGTGGCGCAGCAGGCGGAAAGTTCGCTGTCTCAACGACGTGAACCCGACACCAGCCAGCGTGCGCCCTCAGTGTGTCCCACCAAGGACACATCCATACACCAAACACCACCAGCCGGCGGGCAGCCCTCCGTCATCCCAGTACATCAACGCCTCGGCCATCGCCGCGACGTACGCAGCATCATCGACGCTCGGAGACGTGCCCACGGCGATGATGGAGAAGCAGCACACCACAGCTATCATCCCTGACGTGGCGGGTGCTATGACAGCAACGAGGACCGAAGCCCGAGCCCCGGCCTACCAGGTATCGACACATCCTCAACGCTGCGTTCCCCCTAAGGTATCGACCGCCTACCAACATTCCTAAATATTCTGGCAAAACAAATCCTGGGCTTTGGCTCGAAGACTATCGTCTCGCATGTCAGGCCGGTGGTGCGAGTGATGACAACTTAATCATTCGCAATCTCCCACTGTTCTTGGCCGATTCGGCTCGAGCGTGGCTAGAGCACCTGCCGTCCAATGCTATTTAAAGTTGGGCGGATCTGATGGAGATCTTCATGGGTAACTTCTAGGGCACGTACAAACGCCCTGGAAACCCATGGGACCTCAAGAACTGCCGCTAGAAGGCCGATGAAACACTCCGCGGGTACATCCAGCATTTCTCTCGATAGTGCAACGAGCTCCCGAATGTCGCCGATGCTGACGTGATAGGAGCCTTTCTGTCCGGGACGACCTGTGAATCCCTGGTCCACAAGCTAGGACGTAGGGGCCCGTGGACTACCAAGGAACTCCTAGACATCGCCACCAGTCACGCCTTTGGAGAGGAGGCGGTCAGAGCCATCTTAGATCGCTCCAATGGAAAGACAAGGCGGAACGAGGACGCCGGCGAAGGCGCCTCCAACCGTCCCGCCAAAGGGAAAAATAAGAAGTAACGGCGCGACAACTCACTCGTGGCCACTGCCGACCGCAAAGGTGGCTGGAAGCCCACGGAGGGCACTCCGAACCACTTCGAGAAAATGCTTGAGGGGCCATGCCCGAACCACGCCTTCCCGGCCAAGCACCTATACAAGGAATGCGGCCTCATGCGCAAATACTTGGCCGAGGGCCTTAACAAAGGGGAGTAGGAGAAGGTGCCTGTTCCCACCACTGATGACATGGAGGAGAAGGACGACACCTTCCCAACACCGACCGGCGCCCTCATGATCTTCGAAGGATCAACGGCCTATGACTCCAGGCGCCGCCAGAAGGTCGCACGTCGTGAGGTCTATACCGCCAGACCGGTCACGCCAGCCTTTCTCCGGTGGTCAGAATCCGCCATAACCTTCGATCGGACCGACCATCCGGATGCCATCCCACACCCAAGAAGGTATTCGCTTGTCGTCGACCCGATCGTCGGTCCAAAGCAGCTCACCAAGGTACTGATGGATGTGGGCAGCGGCCTCAACATCATGTACGCCAAGACGCTCGATGAGATGGGCGTCGACCGAACACACCTCCGTACCATCCGAGCACCTTTCCATGGCGTCATGCCTAGAAGGCAAGCCGTGCCACTAGGGCAGATCGACCTGCCCGTCACTTTTGGGGACCGGTCCAATTACCGGACTGAGACCCTCACCTTTGATGTGGTGGGGTTCTCAGGGACTTTCCATGCCATCCTGGGGCAACCATGCTACGCGAAGTTCATGGCCATACCCAATTACACATACCTAAAGCTGAAGATGCCGGGTCCCCGTGGGGTCATCACCATCGGCACCTCCTTCCAACATGCTTACGAGTGCGAGGTCGAATGCTACGGACACGCATCTGCAGTCATCGCATCTGAAGAGCTCGCCACCCTTAGGCAGGAGGTCATTGAAGGGACACCTGACGCAAAGAAGTCATCTGGATCGTTCGAATCGACAGAAGGCTCCAAGGAGGTCCTCTTGGATCCCAACAGCTCCAAGGGCAAAAAAGTCTGTATCGGGACCATGCTCTCCTCCGAATAGGAAAGCGTGCTCATCGACTTCCTCCGCGCCAACAAGGATATCTTTGCGTGGAAACCCTCGGATATGCCGGGCATCCCGAGGGAGGTCGCTGAGCATACTCTCCAAATCCTCCTGGGCTCCAAGCCGATGAAACAACGCCTACGCCGCTTCGACGAGGAGAAACGTAGGGCCATCGGCGAGGAGATAGCCAAACTACTGGCCGCAGGATTCATTAAGGAAGTATACCACCCAGAGTGGTTAGCAAATCCTGTTCTTGTCCGAAAAAAGAGCGGGAAATGGAGAATGTGTGTCGATTACACCAGCCTCAACAAAGCGTGTCCAAAGGATCCGTTTCCTTTGCCACGAATAGACCAAATAGTCGATTCCACCACGGGGTGTGAAACCCTCTGCTTCCTTGACGCATACTCCAGCTACCATCAAATTGTGATGAAAGAGTCCGACCAGCTCGCGACATCTTTTATCACGCCCTTCGGATTGTTTTGCTACATTTCAATGCCGTTCGGTCTGAAGAACGCTGGGGCAACGTACCAGCGCTGTATGCTTAATTGCTTCGGAGACCTCATCGGGCGAACCATTGAGGCCTATGTCGACGACATCATAGTCAAATCCAAGCGAGCTGACCACCTTGTCGCCAACCTTGAACGAACCTTTGCAAAACTCCGGGCAAACGGCATCAAACTCAATCCCGAAAAATGTGTTTTCGGGGTCCCAAAGGGCATGCTGCTCGGCTTCATCGTCTCTGAGCGTGGCATCGAAGCCAACCTAGAGAAAATATCAGCCATCACAAGGATGGGCCCAATCCAAAACATAAAGGGGGTTCAGCGGATCACAGGGTGCCTTGCCGCCCTCAGCCGATTCATTTCACGCCTCGGCGAACGAGGACTCTCCCTTTATCGACTCCTGAAGAAAACTGACCGCTTCGTGTGGACAGCCGAGGCTTAGGAGGCGCTTGACATGGTTAAACGATTTTTAACTAAGCCGCCGGTCCTAGTTCCTCCATGCGACGGAGAATCTCTCCTACTGTATATATCGGCCACCACCCAAGTGGTTAGCTCCGCCTTAATAGTAGAGCGAGAGGAAGAGGGGCACGCCTTCAGGGTGCAGCGCCCTGTATATTTCATCAGCGAGGTATTATCCGACTCCAAAACCTGCTACTCCCAAATCCAGAAACTTCTCTACACCATCCTCATCACCAAAAGGAAGCTACGCCACTACTTTGAGTCACACCCCGTGATAGTGGTGACGTCGTTCCCCCTCGGTGAGGTCATTCGTAGCCATGACACTATGGGAAGAACCGCAAAGTGGGCACTCGAGCTGATGGATCAGGGCATTTCTTATGCCCCCCGAACGGCGATCAAATCTCAGGCACTAGCCGACTTCATCGCAGAGTGGACCGAGGTCCAGATGCCACCAGCAGCCGTCGATCAAGAGTACTAGACAATGTACTTTGATGGATCACTGATGAAGAAGGGCGCCGGAGCAGGACTAGTCTTTGTATCCCCCCTCAGGGTCCACATGAGGTACATGGTTCAGCTTCATTTCCCCTCATCAAACAATACTACAGAATACGAAGCGCTCATCAACGGCCTATGAATCACCATCGAGCTGGGCATCTGACACCTCGACGTCAGGGGCAACTCTCAGCTGGTCGTCAACCAAGTCATGAAAGAGTCATGCTGCCACGACACCAAGATGGAGGCATACTACCAAGAGGTCCGACGTCTGGAGGACAAATTCGACGGCCTCGAACTCAATCACATCCCTAGGCACCTCAATGAAGCGGCCGACATGCTCGCAAAAGCAGCATCCAGCTGAGAGCCAGTCCCAACAGGCGTCTTTGCTAGTGATCAACACAAACCCTCGGTACGCTACGCGGGGTCGGAACAAGCCAACGATGGCCCTTCTAGTTCGACCCCCGGGGCCAATCCACCAACTTCTCCACCCAACCTTGAGGTCATGGAGCTTGAAGAGGACCCAGCAGAGGAGTCTGATCCTCCTGATGACTGGAGAACACTTTACCTCGACTATCTCCTCCACGACATACTACCGACCAACAAGACGGAAGCCCGACGGCTCGCACGACGCACCAAGTCCTTCGTTCTTGTAAAGGGTGAACTCTACAAACAAAGTCACATCAGAATTCTGCAACTCTGTATCCCTGGCGAATAGGGAAAACTTCTGCTAGGCGACATCCATGGTGGAGCATGCAGTCATCATGCCGCACCAAGAACCTTGGTTGGGAATGCATTCCGACAAGGTTTCTACTGGCCCACCGCAGTAGCTGATGCCGAGCAAATTGTACGCACCTGCGAAGGGTGCCAATAATACGCTCGGCAAACACACCTCCCGGCCCAGGCTCTCCAGATGATCCCCATCACGTGGCCCTTCACGGTCTAGGGGCTCGACCTGGTTGGGCCACTCAAAAAGGCACCCGGGGGCTTTACCCACCTGCTTGTCACCATAGACAAGTTTACAAAATGGATTGAATCCCGACCAATATCCACAATCAAATCCGAGCAAGCTGTGCTGTTCTTTCTCAACATCATCCATCGCTTTGGAGTACCAAACTCCATCATCACAGACAACGGCACATAGTTCACCGGTAGGAAATTCATTCGATTCTGTGATGAACAACACATCTGAATCGATTGGGCAGCCGTCGTGCACCCCCGGATGAACGGGCAGGTCGAGCGCGCAAACGGCATGCTTCTTCAAGGCCTCAAACCCAGAATTTTCAACCGATTGAACAAGTTCAGCGCGCGTTGGCTTGCTGAGCTCCCAGCTATGCTCTGGAGCCTAAGGACAACTCCTAGTCGGGCCACTGGCTACACACCTTTCTTCATGGTCTACGGTTCCGAGGCCATTCTCCCAACAGACCTTGACTACGGAGCACCAAGAATCAGAGCATATGACGAACAGGGAGCCGAGGCATCTCACCAAGACACCATGGACCAGCTGGATGAAGCCTGCGACATCGCCCTCCTCCGTTCGGCTAAGTACCAGCAAGCGTTGTGGTGGTACCACAGCCGACGGGTGCGGGGTCGAGCCTTCAACATCGGAGACCTCGTCCTCCGTCTTGTGCAGAGCAACAAGGATCGCCACAAACTCTCCCTGCCCTGGGAAGGACCCTACATTATCGTGGAAATACTTCGCCTAGGCGCCTACCGATTGAAAACCATCAAAGGCGAGGTCTTCACCAATGCCTGGAACATTGAGCAGCTACGTCGCTTTTATCCTTAAAATAAGCATACACTCTTCCTTATTAGTTTTTGTCATAATAATACCCCGACCCTTAGTGACTTCAGACCCCTACAGATAGCGAGGGGTCAGATCTCACTCGGGGGCTGGCTTGAGATCGTAACATATGACATATGTAATACAAGTATTTCGCTTGCAAAAAAATCCTGTGTTATACTTACAAACAATCTCTAAGTTTTCCATTCGCCTCATAAACAAGTTCCAGGGGCTAAGATCTTGGGAACCAATTCTGAATACAACTGGTAGGACTGCGAGACACCCACGCCCCAGCAGCTGCAACTTCTTTGCTCACTAGTTCAATCAGAATTAGTTCGCCCATGTTCCTAGCTTCTTATAACTTAGACCATGAGAAGAGTCAGAAAGCACTAAAATCTTTCCTACAGAAAGGAGGGAAGATAAAAATTACTTGCCATAAGCAAAGGATGTAATTTTGTTCCTTTTTTGCACAAATTCGTCACTTACAAAGTGATTTCATTACAAAAAGGAACAATATACTTATAAATTCAGAGAACTGTTTGCTTGGGGGTTTCCCCACAAAGTTATTTCATTACAGTCTCTGCTTAGCTCTACTACAAGTACTACTGTGGTCGCCGCGCCATGCTCTCCATCGGCAACGCCTAGGGCATGTACACGGGCTAGCTCGTCTACTGCGGTCGCCGCGCCATGCTCTCCATCGGCGACGCCCAGGGCATGTACACAGGCCAGCTCGCCTACTATGGTCGCCGCGCCACGCTCTCCATCGGTGGCATCCCGATGTCCCGCCGCTTCGCTGGATCCTTGAAGGCGCCACCATCTGCAACGTCTCCGCCGAAGCGTCCAAGGACTACACCATCGTCGTCAGCCACAACCTCGACAATGACACCACCGCCAGGGCGTCTGGGGACTACGCCATCATCCCCAGCCATAACCCTGACAACGGCGTATGGGCAGGAAATGCCTCCCACCAAAGGAGGAGCACAGCGGAGGACGGCGCAGTCGACGACGTACGACGCCCACCGGCGCCTCTTCTCCTTCGACAGCAGCGACTCCTCAGCAAGGGCAGTACGCACCATCTCATCTATGCTAGATGACCTCCGGCTCGACATCACGCGCCAGACTCACGAACAAATTTGTGAGTTCTCTCTCTCTCTCTCTCTAACATTACTCTTCCTCACTTAGGAATTACCGCGACGCACGGACGCGTTCGGCAGAAAGGAAGAAGAAGGAGAAAGAGCGGCTCGGAGGTAGAAGAGGAGGTAGGATGAGAACTCCTCCCCCCATCCCTATTTAAAGAGGAGGCGCGGTAGCTAAGGAAAGGCGAAAGGTTGGACGAAAAACCCTCTCCCTTCCCCTCTTTAAATACGGAATCAATGCTGATTGATATCTGAGGGGACACGCCAGAACTGATGGGACGCTCCCTGGTCGACGAGGCGTCCCTCTTTGGTCAAACTGAGCACTGCCTGGGTATGGCCCGCTACTGACCCGCTCCGGACGTAGCAATTAAGGTGCCCACATAGGTAGACAGTCCTTCATCTTCCCATGCAGGACCACAGGCGATCCGATGACATGACCTTTCGGATCTCCTAGGCCGCCCGTTCGGCCCAGAAGACACGATGAACGACCGACCAAAGAAAGATAAGCATCTCAGCTTTCTTACTTTATGCGTTAAAATTCATTCACAAGTTTCCGACCCCATCAAGCGGCGGGGACATGAACATCACTCGGGGGTTGCCGAGGATGACTACCAGTCTAGATGTCCCCCTCACCCGACCCCTCCGTACGCTTGAAATTGGGAGTATGGAATACGGGCATAGAACTTTGAGTAAAACTAGACGAACTGGTAGACCCTATGCCTCGGTGGCTATGGTGTTTTCGTTCACCAGAAAAACCATGTTCAAACACCCCTCACGTCTCCGACTTCAATGTCTGCCTTCTCAAGAAGGGTTTGGAGGGGTCCGCCTACAGAGTCTCTCCCAAAGGAGAAGCTATCAGGTTCCCCAAATTAATTAAACGGCTCGGATCGCCACCGAGACACGAAAAACAAAGAATAGCAATTCTTGTGCAGATTATTCCCACCTTATCGCGAACATCAGGATCCGAACCCCGCACGGACACATTTGACAGGAGCCTTTCGTCACTCATATCTACCAAGGTAACCTTACTGACTCCACTTTCATTTCAATCATATTATACGTATACAAAACATCCCAACGCTTCGTGTCACATCACGAAACGGCCGTTGCCTCATTCGATATAAGCGACCATAGGCCGAGGTTCGAAGGTCGGCCCGCAAAGGGCTCGAGGCCGCCTCATGCCGAATAGAGCCAGGGAGAGATAATCGAGACAAGCCTCAGCGGCCCTGCCTGACCCCGCTCAGAAGCGGACAGGGACGTCTCGACCTTCTCTCGTTCGATCCTAACCCCGAGCCAAACCCATAGAATCTCCATCGAGGAGAGGCCATCGGGCCCCCTGAGCTTATCGAACAACTCAGGCATCTGCCAGGAGGTGGGTTAAGAAGTTGTGGAGTGCCACCAGAGGGCTCTGCCGACCCCATCAGCAAATGATGGACCCAGATTCCACACGAACGTACCCGTTAGCGAGCTCGTTGAGCGTGATACTCGAGCCATTGAGGCAAGTGTCGTTCACTCAGCCCCTCCGATTGCGAAAACCAAGGATGGGGTAACACGCAAATAATGGCCGACCCCTATCAGACCCTAACAAGGCTCGGGGGCTCGAGCCAAACAATACAGGGACATAGGTTCGAAGGCCCCACCTTGCCAAGCCCATAGAGTCCCTAGTTGGGATTTCTGTTGGAAGACAGGACGGGGAATATTGCGATGACATCCATGGACTTCGTCAACCCTGTCACCAAAACCATAGTTCCGATCTCCAGTAACCCCCGACCCCAGCAAATGCAGGGGGTCGAACCTTACTCGGGGGCTGTTAAGGTATGGCTACCTCCTTTCTTTCCTTCGGAACAATCTCCTCGCATTATAATCAGCGGCATAATTCAGGGGAACATATTGGTAAGATCGTAAAAAATCAAATCGCAAAAAATCAAACAAAATGAAATTACGACGCAAAATCATGAAAAGCGTCTAGACTCGAAAAATACCGACACTTGTCCACATATTACATATAAGTTGTTTTCAAAATTGTTCGACTAATTACTCCCGTGGAGGGAGAACCATCTCTTTCAGATTGTCTGCCAGGTTCTTCGCAAGGGGAGCAACCATCTTCTCCATTTCCTCTAGCTCTT
The DNA here is from genome assembly GCF_019320115.1 of Miscanthus floridulus. NCBI lineage: Eukaryota > Viridiplantae > Streptophyta > Magnoliopsida > Poales > Poaceae > Miscanthus > Miscanthus floridulus. The sequence continues at coordinate 105,992,734 of NC_089581.1, forward strand.
CATCCTCATAGGTGGACGGAAAGCCTTCGCTCATCACCTTCAGGTTTATTTCCTTTTCATAATGGGTGTGGGCGACGGTGAAGGCCTGGGTAATCCCGGCGTGAAAGGCACTCTCCTCAAGTTGGCCCACCCGAGCCATGATACCTGTGACACGAGCCACGAGCGGGCTGGTCTCCACTGGCTCCGTCACATTCAGGGCGTTAAGGACCACCCCAACCGTAGCTTGTAGAAGATCGTGCTCATCGCTCTCAACCTGAAGGGCCCTTCGCGTATAGGCAGCCTCTTTTTCCAGCTTGATGGATATGTTCTCAGCACTCAACCTTCCTTTCACCGCGTCACCAAGCTCCACCCGGAGAGAGCGGACCACCGCGACGTCCTCATCCACCTTCTGCTGGAGGGCCGTGGCCCTACTCTCAGCCTCCAGTCGGAGTTCCCTCTCCATCTCCAGCTCCTTCAGGACTTCGCCGGTCTTCTCGTTGACCGCGGCATTCCTCTGCAGCAGCTCGTCTCACTCTTTCTAGAGCCTAGTAATCTCCTCCCCATCCAGCTTAGACCTTGCCGCCAGATCCTCGAACATTCCGTGGGCCTCCTCTGCATCCTAGCGTGCCTAGGCCTCCCGCTCCTGGGCGGCAGCAAGCTGGGCGGCCAAGTCTGCTCGCAGCTGGGCCTCCTCGAAAAGGCGATCCCTCTCCACCTTCTGCTCATGGAGAAATTAGGACTTTTTCTGGCTACGAGCAACAAGAATCTGAAGAGGAAGAAGACTGGTATCAGAAAAGCGAAAACACAAAAACATGCGTAGAAAGAAGAAAGCCCAGCAAATACCTGAGTAGTAGGAATAACAATCTCATGGAGGGCTCCTCTAGCCTGGTCTAGGGCGTTCAGCATGGTCGAGATCCTGATGTCAAGACCCTCCCGCTCCATGCTCTCGGAATGATCATCGAGCGAGAAAAGGGCCGACGTCGGGTCCTGAGCAGCCATCCACTGGAGCGGCGGCTCCCCCCACGCGGGGGAGCGGTCTCCTCCCGACAAAGGGGCCAGGGGTGGCTCCCTCCTGACCCTATGCGGTGCCACTGCCACACTCAAGGATCCTCCGACTGGATCCTCCTCCATCTGGGCCACTTTGAGCGCCACGGGCGGATCCACCTGGGCCTCCGGTGGCGCGGATTGCACTACGTCCTCGTGTGCTACCATGGCCATACCCGGCTGGTCTAGGCTTGGCACAGTCACTACCGCCTCCACCGGTGGTATACAGCCCTCGGCCGGCTGTACCACGTCCGCCATTAAGGAAGCCGCCTGCTCGATAACCTCCACGGGCGTGGGCGCCACCACAGACGCCGTCGGGTCAGCCAACATGGCCCCGATGTCGGCATCACTCCTGCCCAAAACAAGGGTGATGGCAGGCAACGCCATCTGTCCCGCTTGAATGGCGAGGCTCTTCTTGGGCACCAGCCCCAGGGGGTGACCCGTCCGCAAGAACCTGCACAAAGGTAGTAGCCATTAAGTCAAAATAAAAATGGAAAAAGGATGAAAACAGAGGAATCAGCAGCTTACGTTGACGTCCTCGGCCGACGGAAGCATTTTGGGGATGGATCCCCAGATCCCTACCCTGACTCATCTGGGCAGGACCGTTTCATGCCTGCCCCCTGCTCCGAAGAAGGGGGGTTCATCTCGTCGGGCGCAGCACCGGAGTTGCCCCCCTCTATCGTCTCACGGGGCGCGACATCGGAGCCGCTCCTCTCCATCGTTTTGTCAGGCGCGGCACCGGAGCCGCCCCCCTCCATCATCTCACGGGGTGCAGCACTGGAGCTACTCCCCTCCATCGTCGCCTCGGGGGTGGCGGCAGCAAGCCCCCCCCTCCCGTCCATCGGTCCTCAGCCGGCACGCCGTGCGAAGCGGCGGACTCACCGACCTCCACTAACCTCATCGATCTACTTCCCTCCACGTGGAAAGGGAAGGGCCCCTGCACGAATGGGTGGCCACTCATCAGCGTGTCCTCGTCCTCCAGGACGTCCCAATCCACGCCGATGGCTACCTCGTCGTCGCCATCATCATCATCGTCATCGTTGTCGTCCTCACTGTTCACGTCCTGTCCCCGATCCCATGCCTCCTACTTCAGTCGTTTCGCCTTCTTCATCTCTTCCCTTGCTTTCTTGTCCCGCTTGGCCACAAGTCGATTCGCCGTCGCCACGACCTTGTCCTTCGGTAGTGGAACCAGGCTGTCCTTAAAGACCAGCACCCTTGGCTGGTCCCAACGTCATAAAAGCAAGTGTTAAAAAAATGGAGATCTAGGAAAAAGAAAAGAGCACGGGAGAGGAGGGCTTACGAATTCAAAGAATCCAGGCTCCGGTCGCATTGGGGGTGTCCGGGCACCAGATACACAATATCGAGGACCCTGCTTGCAGAATCCTTCATCGGCTCCATCGCCTCCTTGATGCGCTGTGCCACTTCTGAATAAGGGAGCGCCTCGTCAATGAGCACCGTCCCCTCGAACGATATCCCCGGCATCATCCGATGCAGGGGAAGCACACACGCCATCAGTGGCGCCACCCTCCTCGCGTGGTAGGCACCGATAATCCCTGTCCCCTTTACACCCCGACCCTTTAGGGCTTGGAGGGTAGAGAGAAGGTCGGAGATGTGTTTCTTGTCTTTGGACTGGACGCCCCAGCCCCATGACTCCAGAGCATCCACAATAAGGCGCCCAGTGTACTTTGGTAGGGTGGCACTCACATCATCCCTAACATAAAAGCACTGCGAGTGCCATCCCTTGTTAGATGTTGCCAAACGCATGTATGGATAACCCTTCGACCGGGTATGGCACAGATGAATGCTGGCACACCCCATCGACGCATTTACATCTTCCCCCCAATCTTCCTCTTCGATAGACTAATGCTAAAGAAATACCACCATAGATCAAAATGGGGATCGATCCCCAGGAAACCCTCGCACAGGGCCACAAATGCTGCCATGTGTTGAATCCCATTGGGAGTTAGATGCTGCAGCTCTACCTCATAGTAATCCAGCAGCCCCTGAAGGAATCTATGCACGGGTACCCCGAATCCCCGCTCATGAAAGATGGCAAAAGAGACGACATACCCTTCCGGCGGCACCGGCTCGCCCTCGTCGCCAGGTAGCAGCCACTCCTGGATGGCGGACTGTGGGCGGAGAAGGCCATGGTGGACGAGGCCCTCTAGATGCCGTGAGGTGATGTTAGATCTTCCCCACAACTCCATTAAAGCAATAGGGGGAAGGGCAGGCGTGAGCTTGATGACGGCTACAACACGAGCGCAAGCCGGACGATGGTAGCGACACGGGCACAGGAAGCTAGGGCGGTTGGCGGCGGATGTTTCAGGACTCAAAGGTAGGGGAGTGAAATACGGAACCCTGGGGGCGAACCCCGCAGTTTTATAGGGGGCGACAGACGCGAGAAGGGCAACCACCCGCCTCGATCTCTGGGCCTGCCACGCGCACCACCGCGTCACGTCGTGGGACACGCGCCCGCAGTCCCTATCCTCTCACCCCAAAAATCTCGGTGGATGGTTCGCCTTCCCCAGGTGAATCCAGACTCTCTACCCACCTGGGAAACGCAAGCCACGAAGGCCTTTTTTTCTCCTCTCCTTGGCCCACCTAGGGCCTCGAAGCACAGCGGCCGGCCCAACTGAGGAAGGGTCCGCGAATGACCCGAGATCAAGGGCGCAAGCACCAGTCAGGTCAGCCCTAAAATAAGTTCCCCGCGAACAAGATACCATGACCCTCTCAAAAAAATGACCAGTTGATGAAAAGATTAAATCCTTCAGCCTTACCCACGAAGGGACCGATACAACCCCTCGGGCGACTCTACTCAAATCACTCGGGGGCTCGGGGGATACACCCATCGGGTGCGCTCGCGCGCACCCTCTGGCAAAGAAACTCCGACGAAATCAAAAAAACACCCTCCAGGCGGTTCTACTCGAATCACCTAGAGGCTCGGGGGCTACTGTCGGGGACATAATACCGGGGTACCCCAGAAGGTGGAACCAATAACCACCGAACGTTAAAAACTTCTGGACGCACAAGAGCGTTGCTTCACCCCTTACTGGGGTAACAGGAGCTTGGTTTCACCTCGCTCGACGCCTTTGGGGTGGGCTCGGTCTCGCCCAAGGGTCGAGGATTAGTCTCCGTCTCGCTCGATGCCTCTGAGGTGGCTCTGCCTCGCCCGAGGGACTCAAGGCTAGTCTCCATCTCGCCCGACGCCTTTAGGGCGGGCTTGGTCTCACCCAAGGGCTGAGGGATAGTTTCTGCCTCGCCCGACCCTAGAGGGGCAGGGTCGGTCTCGCCCAGGAGATAGGGATTGGTCTCCGCTTCGCTCGACGACAAGGATGATAGAGACAGGGCAAGACAAGACGTTTGGGTCAACCATGGCTCCAAGGACCATACCCTACGCCCTGGCAGGAAAAGTATTGCCAGGGGAGGACGGGACGGGTGCTTTAGACCCTTCTGGGCGCAGCAGGGCCCAAAAGGTTGTACAGGTGCATGCTCCTCACCCTGTAGAATTGTAGGCGCCACCTTCAGACCTGCGACATGGAACCCGACAAAGATATATGACAACCGCTACACTCCAGAAGAAGATTTGCTATCTCCACGAACGACGGGAATTCTGTCACCACGCTGTAGACTTGAGGGAGCAGCGCCCGCTTCTCGACCCCTCAGGTCCAAAGCCAGAAGGCCTTGACCTCGGTGTTACTCTGGACCCCGACCCCTCGACACTCCGACGAAGACTCACAAGAACCAGAAGACGTGCGGAGCAAGGCTGGGAAAGGCTAATAAGTCAAAACCACTGTACTACAGCCCATACCCTAAGCAGGATAACATTCTGTAATCAACCTGACACACTACAGGGACATCAACAGTGTTGTAGACACTTATCTTTCTTAGCACTCATCAGAATGAAGGACCAGGTCGGGTAGACATGAACCACAAGATTAGATAAAGCCCTCATCCTTGTAAAAGCCACCCCCTTGATCTATAAAAGGGGATGCGCCTATCCTATAGAGGGGGGACGGAAAATAAGACCGAACAAGAGAACACACTCATACACATAGTCAAGCGGCTACGAAGCTCTTGACCACCTTTTAACCCTTCCATCAGAGACTTGGGACCAGTCCCTCTCTCGATCGTTTGTACCCCTTACTACAGACCGTTCACGGTGCTAATAACACGAGCAACAGCTAACTGGATGTAGGGACATTCCACCCGAACCAGTATAAATCTTGTGTCCTTTAGCGCACCATCCAAGCCTAACGCGCATTACTATAAATTTACTTGCCGGTGCTTGTATAAAACACCAACACATATATATATTTACATTGCATATATTTCATGTATTTGTGCTTCCACATGTGTCTACTCAGTTGCGCTTGTTTGTAGGTGTAGTGTCGATAGAATATCATCGACAGTCCTTCGAGGGGTATCCCACGAAGGTAGATTGATCGGCAGAGGAGCGTGAGATCAAGAACAAGAAGGCAATAGAGACACACGAGTTAGACAGGTTTAAGTCGTCAGTGTGACGTAATACCCTACTCCTATGGTCTGTTGGTTTGTATTAGCTATCGTATGATATTGTGTGAGTTTGGAGGGGGTCCCTGCCCGCCTTATATAGTCCAGGGAGCAGGGTTACAAGTCGGTTAGATCTGAGAGATAACCAAAAAGTAATAACTGATTACAGGAATCTTGAGATCATACATATCCTAACAGATCTTGTAGTATCTTTAGGATATCTTCCAGATGTCTTATGGGAGGCGCCGAGCAAAGTCGTGCCCCACAAGGCTTTGTCTTGTGGGCTGGGCCGCCCCTCAGAGCATAGCCCATATGGTCTGCCATGGGTATCCAGGGTCTACCCCCCACAGCTAGTCCCCGAGCGCCTTGTACCCATTGTGCAACACCATCTTGAGCTTGTCCGAGTAGGTGCGAACGAAGCCGAGCAGTCAAACTCATGGTCTGACCACCGTGATGAGTTGCCGAGCAGCGTGTACTATCACCAAGCAGCACGAACCGTAGCCGAGCAGCATAACCTAAGCATGGCTTGCCATAAGGGTGTAAGGAGCTCAAGTTCAGAATAAAAAATTTCTTCACAGTAGACCAAGTGTGCCCACTTAGAATCTAACCACCAGAATGGAGATAGTCTTCTTCAGCTTCAAGAGGCATGGAGTCTTCCTAAATAAATCAAACACATTCATCGCGAGGTGAAGTGCGCCCACTTAGTCCCCGAGCTTGACAGTAGATGACATAGTCATGTGGTGCTAGGGTCAAAAGTAGAAGAACAGTGAAAGACCAGCCGAGCAGGCAGCCAGTCCCCGGGCGTAGCCCCAAATGAGAAAGAGCACATTCACCGCAAGGTGAAGTGTGCCCACTTAGTCCCTGAGCCTGCTGGAAGATAAAGAATGAATCTTGTAGCAGGGTCAAAGTTAGAAAAATAGTAAAAAGACCAGCCGAGCAGGCGGCCAGTCCCTAAGCCGTTTATGGAGTTATCTAGAAAAAACCCAACCATGGAGAAAAAACCAGAGTAATAGCTATACAATAACTGTTATTGAGCCTCAATAAATGGCAGAGAAGTCAGCGATTATTCAGCGACTGATAACCAATGACGGCGATAAATGAGCGACATAGGCTGTGGTTGTGTGAAAGCCTAGGTTATAGCCCATTTAGCCACGTCAGAGAATGCGGAGGGGCACAAATCATGGGAACAGTTCCCCAAAAACCCTCGAATGTGAAAGGGTGGGGAAAGTGCTTTATAACTGCACCGCCGCATCCCGTGTTCCCACCTTTGCCACTTTGCTATTTTGTCTTCAACCTCAGTCCTCGTGTTTCTAGATTCGCATCCACATTTACTTCCGCCGCCAAACCCCAATCACATCTAAGAGATGGCGCCAAAGAAGGGAACTGCCAAATCGAAGAAAACAAGCCCCAAGAAGGCAAGCGCCGACGCCCGGCGTGATGAAGAGTGGGTGCCATCGCAAACAGGAGAGGCAGAGCTTAGCAGATTGGTGGAGGCTAGCGTTCTTCCTAATCGTGCTACCGCCGGATGGCGGCCGACCCTTGGTGAGCCCTTCCCAACACCTCATATCGATGAAGTGGCGGTATTCGAGGATTATTTCTAGCGTGGGTTTGGATTTCCTGTTCATCCATTCCTGAGGGATCTATTGGAGCTCTGGGTGGTTAGTCTGTGCAACCTCCATCCCAATACCATTCTGCACATCTCAATCTTCATCCATTTCTGTGAGGCATATCTCAGAATCCTCCCCCACTTCAACCTCTTTCGTCACCTGTTCTTGCTGAAGAAGAGAGGCGGCAGTGGTTCCAAGGTCGGTGGGGTGTACCATCAGCTGCGTGATGGGAGGGCAGGCGAGTACCTTACTATGTCGCTAAACACAACAGTGAAGGGGTGGAACACTAGGTGGTTCTACATGAAACAGAGCCACCCATCCATCCACTACGACGCCAACCACATCCCGGAGAGCCAGAGGAGCTGGTTGGAGACATCGAGCAGCGCTGACATGGAGCAAGTGAGGGAGCTCCTTGCCTTAATAAAGAGCGTGAGGACCAACGGTGGATTGGTAGCAGCAAGCTTTATAGTACACCGTGTGCAGCCCTATAAGGAGAGGGCGCACCTAGCCTTCGAGTTCAAGGGGGAGACCGACGGTACCCGGGAGAGGTCGAAGATGCTATCGAGGGACATTGTTGAAGAGCAGGCTGCAGAGCTATTCACTCCGTATGCCTCATTCAACATGTCAGGGTATACGAAACCCTTTAACTGCAAAAATCTGCCTCCTCAGGTAAATATATCAGTTGTGTATTCCTGATGCTTTTTATCCTTTGTCATTGCAGAGCAGTGGATTGATTTAGTTATGTGAAGATCCACTCGTAGGATAGGGCGGTGTACTTTTCCAGTGTGCCAAGGGGCAATTGGCCACCAGTGGTGGATGCACGACCACTGGCTCAAGCTAAAGAAAGTTCTATCGGTGTTTCTTCGGAGTCTAGAGGTATGGATGCTGGTCGGATAGAGAGTCCTCCCTCGGTGTCGGAGAAAGCCCGGGGAAAGAGAGCAGCGGCAGATGAGCCGGTCTAGAAGAAAAGGAAGACGACGGCTACTGCTCCCCTCAAACCAGGTGGCATCTCGCTTGGCGATGAGTAGACCACTCGAACGCGAAGGACCGCGGTGTTCAATTGGTCTGATGATGACGAAGTTCCGATGGCTCCTCCACCAAGCATGAAGGAGCCTCCACGCAGCATGCGTGCGAAGGATCAATCAAGGGGAGGCAAAGAAGTCCCCGAGCAACAAATGTGGGAAGCCCCCGAGCAGTGGGCGAGGGAAACCCCCACACAGCAGACAACAGGAGTCCTTGCTTTTCAAGCATCGGGGGTCCCCAAGCAACAGGCAGAACAGAGATCGACTGTGGAGGGGGCAGAACCTCCCCCCTAGAGCATAGGAGTCAACCCCACAGCTGCGCCTGGGGGTCAGGCAGGCACCGCTGGTTCAAGAAGCTAAACCGGTAGACCAAACCGTAAGTACCCTTGTCTTGGAGTTACTTTGTTGTAGTTTCTTAATTTTTCTAGCAACTGACGAGCCGATCCGTTGTAATGCAAAGCGTACGGAGGATCTAACCCCGCCAGTCTGGACTGTTAAACAGCCGAGGGCTGATCCCGGGGTGGAAGCAACGCCGATGGAGGAGTCAACTGCCACTGCCGGCGGACTTGGCGGTGGCAAACAGTTGGTGCCAGCAGTAGACGAGTCGATGACAATACCCAAGGCAACGGTGGGAACCGTTGGGCTTCAGGAGCAGAAGCTGGAGTTGCCACTGATGTGCCGAAGTCTGGGGCAACGAAGCCGATGGCGGTCGAGGAGCAAACGGAGCCCCCTGAGGCATCGCCAAGGATGGTTGGACTCGCTGTCTAGCCATGGAGCCCCCCAATGGTGCCTCAAGCTACGATGGAAGAGGACAAGGTGGAAGAGATTGAGCATGCTGACCCTCGACTCCAATCTATCCGAATCCTCCACAAGCACGGCGACGAGGTGGTGGTTATCAAGGAGGAAGACACCACCAGGGAGATGAAGAGACTGAAATCCGCTATCGCTGGAGTAATGAAACAAATCGAGGTCAGTACTGCTCTTTGGAATGCTCGATTATGTGATCGGAGATCAGAGTTCATCTTTAGCATTGTACATTTGTAGGGGATAACTCGAACTACCGAGCAGCGACACCAGCTGATAAAGAGGACGGAACCCCTCACCGAGGAGAATGAGAAACTCAGGGAGGCGATGAACCTCTCGGAGAGAAATAGTCAGAGGGCCCGACGCGAGCGAGACCTTGCATAGTCCAATGCGTGGGACCTAGAATATCAGAGGGGGGTCCTGTCCGAGCAGCTGGCGGCTGCATCCGAGCAGCTACGGAGCAAATCTGAACAGATGGCCACTGTCTTCGAACAACTAAGGGGCACCTTCGAGCAGTTGGAAAAGAAATCCGAACAGCTCAGAAGTGTATGCAAGCAGAAAGCAGGTATGGTATATCGGTGAATGTACTTTATATTGCTAAACAACCATATTATTGGTGATAAGTGTTGTGCTTGTAGAGCAAAATGTGGAGCTCAGCCAACCGCATAAGGCCATCAAACAACTCTGATAGGAGAAGGCAAAGGACTCAGAACGAGCAGACAAGCTGGCCGAGGAGCTGAAGGGTGAATACCTCCTGGTCGGAGTTACTATTGAAGTAATTTCCTTGTATAATAGAACATTGTAATGCTTGTAGGCTACTGTCATAAAGCCAAGGCACAGTTCGATGTGCTGGTGTAGGAGGCCAGGACCCAAAGGGATAACTTCAATGCTGTAGTTGCCGCAATTAAACCAGTGCTCGACTACGTCGACCTAGAACCAGCTCCTCAGCCTGATAGGAGGCGGCAACATTTGGACACCATCATCTAGAGGTGTAAGGCGGCATGAGAGAACTTCAAGATCTTCAACCGCGACGCCATTATGACCATCACTACCCACATCCTTGTGGTGGTTCGGTCCCACTACCTAGCCATCGACCTTCAGACGATAGGGGGCGGGTTCACTGAAGGACTGAGCGAAGCAGAAACCCAGCAGCTGGAGGATGAGGTGGAGAATGTAGCAAAGAAGCTAGTCGGCGATATAGACTTTTTTGGTGAGACAGACGGTGATGGCAAAGCACAATGATCTACTCGGAGAGTATTGTCTGTAACATCTTTAGAAGGTAGTTAGGACGCACGAGAGCGCAAAAAACATTTATGTGTATAAATGTTATAAAGTGCATGTGATGCAGCTTGACTGTATTTGTGTCGAAAAATCATTGTAGTAATAGCCCTAATGCAATTATACATAATATAAGTAGCATCCGAGCAGTTAGTTCATTACTAATCCATATGGCCATGGCTAGCCTATAGTCCCTAACATCGAGCGCAGAACCCGTGGACGTGTAGGAGGAACAGGCATGACCAAGGAACCATAGCCAACCACCCATAACATAGAGCGCGGAGCCCATAGCATGTGTAGGGAGAGATCAGAGACTGGGTCTTCTCCATAGAGCGCAGCGCAAAATGTGTGTTGCTCGGTGGCTGGCGAAATAACTTGGAAATAGACGTAGTATAAGTGGCGTCCGAGCAGTTAGTTCTTTATTGAGTTCTCAGCCTTGGCTAGCCCATAGTCCATAACATCGAGCGTGGAGCCCGTGCACGTGTAGGAGGAACAGGCGTGACCAAGGAACCGCAGCCAACCACCCATAACATAGAGCACGGAGCCCATAGCACGTGTAGGGAGAGATCAAAGACTGGGTCTTTTCCATAGAGAACAGAAGTGAACGTATGCTGCTCGCTGATCAGCAAAATATCTTGGAGATTTGGAGAAAAATCTTCGGCGTTTGTGGAGAAAATATTTTTGGCAATTTAGAGAAAACATGTTCAGAGATTTGGAGAAAACGTGTTTGGCGATTTGGAGAAAACATGTTCGGTGGTTTGGAAAAACTTGTGGCGAAATACGTTGGCGATTCAGAGAAAAGTGGTCGGCGCAGTTATGGCGATTTCATTTTGGAGTTCATCATGGAGTGGCGTAGAGCTCGGCGACCGTAAGTGGAGATTTGAACCGTAATTGAGAAAAATGGAGACAAATTATGGAGACCAAAACTTTATTCATCATAAAGTGGAGAGTACATATCTAGGGCGTTTCAAGGATAGAAACATATGAGGTGCTCGATGTGCCAAGAGTTGGGAACATCGATTCCGTCTAAGTCACATAGGCGATAAGACCCTAGTCGGGTAACCTCTTTGACAATGTAAGGGCCTTCCCAAGGGGAGGAGAGCTTGCGCATCCCTTCGGTTTTTTGTTTCCTACAGAGAACGAGGTCGCTGATAGCAAATGAATGACCTTTGATGTTGTGGTTGTAGTACCTCCGCAAGCCTTCTAGATACTTAGTTGTGCGAACACAAGTGATGAGGCATTCTTCCTCGGCCCTATCGATGTCCTCTGTCCGAACTGCTGCGGCTTGCTCTTCATCATAATTTTCCACCCTAGGTGCTCGAAAGGCAATATCTACTAGTAGCATGGCTTCTGAGCCATAGACCAAGAAATATGGAGACACACCAAGAAATATGGAGACACACCTGTGGCGCGACTAGCTTGAGTACGTAATCCCCAAACTATAGCTGGTAGCTCCTTGAACCATCTGCTTGGATGCTTTTCTTCTTTCTGATATAGCCTCTTTTTAAGAGCATCAAGGATCATGTCGTTTGCCCATTCGACCTGGCCATTGGCTCTAGGATGGGCAATAGAGATGTACTTGACAGAGATGCATCGGTCTTTGCAGAAGTCCCAAAAGTGATGGCTAGTAAATGTAGTTCTGAGGTTGGTGATGATGCTATTTGGGAGACCAAATCTATGGATGATATCTTCAAAGAGCTCGATTGATTTCTTTGTAGTAGCCGAGACGAGTGGTTTATACTCAATCCACTTGGAGAACTTGTCAATGGCGACGTATACGTACCAGAAACCACCTAGCACTGGCTTGAAAGGACCAATCATATCCAGTCCCCAGCATGCAAAGGGTTAGGAGGCTAGGATGGTCTGCAGCTCTTGTGCCGGCACGTGTATTTGCTTGGTGAAAAATTGGCATCCTTCACAACATCGGACAAGGTCTTCTGCATTGGAGATGGCCATGGGCTAGTAGAAACCAGCTCGAAAAGCTTTACCGACCAGTGTTCTCGAGGCCGTGTGGTTGCCGTAGGAACCAGAGTGAATTTCGAGAAGTGGTTTCACTACGTTTTCTTGGGTGATGCATTTTTGCAGTATCCCTTCCTTTGCACTTTTCCTCATGAAGTTGCCATCCACCAGCACGTAATGCTTGCTTCAACAAATTAGGTGTTCAGTTTCAGTCTTATCGGCGGGTACTTCTGTGCTAGTAAGGTACTTGATGATTTATTCCCTTCAATCGGCGGTCGGCGAAGGTATCACCAGTACTAGCTGCTCGGTGGGGGGAACTTCCTTATCTTCTTTAATGGATGGCGCTAGGAGATCTTAAATGAAGACCCCTGGCAGGATCGCGGCGTGAGAAGAGCCCAACTTGGATAAATGGTCGGCCAGCTGATTCTGGTCGCGTACCATGTGGTCATACTCGATGCTGTAGAATTTTCCTTTAAGCTTCCTGATTTCGACGTAGTATGCATCCATCTTCTCACTGGAGCAAGACCAGTCTTTGTTAAGCTGGTTGATGACTAGCGCAGAATCCCCATACACCATGAGGCATTTGACACCGAGCTCAACGGCCATACGGAGTCCGTGGAGACATGCTTCATATTCGGTGGCATTGTTGGAGACCGAAAAGTGTATTCAAAGAACATATTAGAGCTTATCTTTGGTTGGTGTAATGAACAAAATGCCCACACCAGCACCATTGATGTTGAGGGCACCGTCGAAGTACATCACCCAGTGCTCGGGGAAAGTAGCGGCGATGGGCTCTTGGATCTTGGTCCACTTAGCGATGAAATCAGCGAGCACCTACGACTTGATGGTAGGCCTATTTCTGAATTCAATGGAGTAAGTGCCAAGCTCAACCACCCACTTGATGATGCGGTCATTGGCCTATTTGTTGCAGAGAATATCCTCTAGAGGGAACTCAGTAGCCACGACGATCTTGTAATATTCAAAGTAGTGGTGGAGCTTATGTGATGTAATCAGGATGGCGTATAGCAGCTTTTGGACCTGAGGATAACGAGTTTTGGGCTCATTAAGGACCTCGCTAATGAAGTATACCGGACGTTGCACCTTATAGGCGTGCCCGGCCTCCTCGCATTCGACCACGATGGCTGTGCTGACGATGCGAGAAGTAGCGGCAATGTAGATCAGGAGAGTTTCATCTAGCCATGGCGCCATCATGATTGGAGGCTTTGTTAGGAACAACTTGAGCTGCTCAAAAGCTATGTCTGCCTCCTTCAACTAGGAAAAGCACTCAGAGGCCTTGAGGAGTTTGAAGAAAAGTAGCCCTTTTTCACCGAGGCACGATATGAAGCAGCTTAAGGCAGCCATGCAGCCTATAAGCTTCTATATATCCTTGATGCATGTTGGCCATTTCATGTTGGTGATGGCAGAGACCTTGTTAGGATTGGGCTCGATGCCTCGTGCACTGATAATGTAGCCCAGGAGTATACCGGATGGAACTCCAAAGATGCACTTTGAAGGGTTCAGCTTCCATCGGTACCTTTTTAGGTTGGCAAATGTTTCTTCGAGGGCGACGATAAGATCATCGGCGGTCTTGGACTTGATGACCACATCATCGGTGTATGCTTCGATGTTGTGGCCAATCTGTTGATCGAGGCACATCTGGATAGCCCTTTGATAAGTCGCCCCAACGTTCTTGAGTCCGAAGGACATGGTGGTATAGCAATACGCACCGAAGGGCATGATGAACGACGTCTTGATTTGGTCTTCTTCCTTAAGGGAGATCTGGTGATAGCCAGAATAATAGTCAAGGAAGGAGAGCAGTTCACAGCTAGTGGTGGAGTCTACAACCTCATCTATCTGAGGCAAACCAAAGGGGTCTTTAGGGCAGTGTTTGTTAAGATCAGTGTAATCGATGCACATTCTCCATTCTTTATTTTTTTTATAACGAGAACAGGGTTCGCTAACCACTCAGGATGATACACTTCTTTTATAAATCTGGCAGCTAAGAGCCATTTTATCTCTACCCTAATAGCCTCCTTCTTGTCTGGTGTGAATCGGTGGAGTTTCTGCTTGATCGGTTTGGTGGTCGACGAGACATTTAAGGAGTGCTCGATCTTCTCCCATGGTACCCCTGGCATGTCTACAGGTTTCCAAGCAAAAGCATTAGTGTTGGCACGTAGGAAGGAGATGAGCGTGCTTTCCTATTTGGGGTCAAGGTGAGCCCCAATCTTCATGGTCTTGGAAGGGTCGACGAGGCCGAGGCTGACCTCCTTTACTTCCTTAGATTTGGTGGATGCGCGAGGAGGCTCCAACTCTGGGATCTCCATGTCATTGGTGGGCAACGTCTTGGCTTTAGTGACCACGCTGGCTATCTGGATGGAGAGGTCGGTGGCTTCGGCGAGGGCGAGACTCTCTATCTGACAGGCATAGACGATGGAGAGGTTGGCCCGCAAGGCTAGAACTCCTATAGGTGAAGGCATCTTCAGCACCAGATATGCATAGTGTGGTACAACCACAAACTTGGCTAGAGCTGGCCAACCAAGTATGGCGTGGTAGGCGATGTTGAAATCGACGACGTAGAAGTTGATGTGCTCGACGCGGTAGTTGCTTGCCGTGCTGAACTAGGCTAGTAAGGTGATCTCTCCAAGTGGTTTGGAGGCCCTACCAGGTACCACACCCCAAAAGGAGGAGTCGGAGGGTGTGAGATCTGTTAATCCGAGGCCTAGCTCCTTTAGGGCTCTGGCGAAGAGAAGATTCAGAGCGCTCCCACCATCGATGAGCACTTTTCTAAAAAGCACCTTCTGGACGGTTGCGTCGAGGATGAGGGGGAAACATCCTATGTAGGGAATATCCACCCACTGGTCGGCCCTGCTGAAGGTGATGGGGACCTCAGACCATGGGCGATAGCAGGTGTTGGCGACGGCGTCCTCCATAGTGACGGCGAGCACCCGCCGTGTGGCGACCTTCCGTTCTCTTCTACTCTCGGTGGAGGCAAGGCCCTTGAAGATGGTGGCGACCACCTTGTCGTGGTCCTGGAAGGCATTATCATTGCCCCCAGGTGGTCGGCGACCTCTGGCTCCATCGTTGGCATCGTCGTCCAGCTTTTTATCCTGGAACTCCTTGGACAAACCGAGGCAGTTCTTCATCTTGTGTTTGGCATTCTTATGGAGAGGGCATGGGTTGTCAAGGATGTTTTTGTACTACTCGTCATAGTTGCGCTTGGGGCGAGGTTCGTTGATAGCAGCGATGATGTGGTCTGGCCAGCGATGGTGATTTTGACCAGACTTGGGCCCTTCTAGCCGATCACGACCATTGTCACGATGGTAACTATGGTCGTCGAAGCGGCGGTCATTATGGCGTCGGTCGTCGGGGCAGTCATCATAGTGATGTGTTGGGCGATGAGAGCCCGCATCCTCATTGAAGCGCACCTTAGCTTCCTTGGCATCGGTGTACTGGTTGGCGGTTGTGATCATCTCGCCAATCCTAGTGGGTGGCTTGCGGTTGAACTTGGAGCGAAGCTCACGGTGATGGTGTCCTCGGATGAAGGCGGTGATGACCTCGGCTTCTATGATGTTTGGAATAGAATTCCTCATTTTGGAAAAGCATTGGATGTAGCTGTGGAGGAGCTCAGATGGCTTTTGGTTGATGCTGTTCAGATCATGCTTGGTGCTCGACCGAGTACATGTAGCCAAGTAATTGTCGGTGAAGACTTTTTTTAGCTCTTCCCAGGAGCCAATGGAGTCCGGGGCAAGGCTTATGAACCAGCTCATGGTGGCTGGTGTGAGCATGACAGGGAGATAATTCACCATGATGCTGGTGTCTCCTCCAGTGGCGCGGACAACAGTGGCATAAGCCTATAGCCACTGCGTTGGGTTCATCCTTCCTTCATAGGGCTCGACCCTAGTGATTTTGAAACCACAGGGCCACTGGTGTGTTTGGAGCGCCCTTGTGAAAGCTGTGGTGCCCTTGGGGTTGTCGGTGCCGTCGTTAGCAGCGTTGTTGGTGGCGATTGGCTCAAGAGCTGAGTCTGGGTTACCATACTCTTGCTCGTACTCCTAGCGGTGGTGTACTTTGTCTTCATGGCGACCAAAGTGGTGTTCGTCGATACGTCGTCGTGCATCTCAGAGATTGTTGAGCAAGAGCAGTTTTGGCTCATGAATGCAATCTAGGTGTGGGAATAGATATCCTCATTGCTCTGCTTCTCCTCTTCCTCTCACTGCTCCTAGGGGGGAATGTTAGAGTAAGTTTCACGAGACTGTTCCCCATCTCCATTATCCTATTTAGTCAGGTGTGGGTTACCCCCATACTTGTAAGGTCTTTGCAAATGGAAGAATGTTGTTGCATCTAGCTCCATCATTGATTGAATGTATTAAGGAGATAGATGCAAATGACCCTTATCCAAAGCAAAGCAAGTTATGAGGATCGTTGGAATGCTGTATTTCAATTCCTAGACCCGTAGATTGTATGTAGGGTATAAGATATTAATGGAAGATTTATTGTTGAATGTTGGACTCAATTCTAGTTTATTTCGTACTTAGGCCAGTCTCAGTGGAGAGTTTTATTACGTTGTTTCCAAGATGACCACGTCATGTAGAATAAAATAAAATATGGATGAAACAACCCTTCTCAATGGAGAATTTTATTCTAAACTTTAGTAGGAGGAAACCATATAGACCCTTAATCTAACATTTTTCTAGTTACAATCAGGTAGAATGAGTGACGGTTTACAATTGGGTAGAATGAGTGACGCCCTCAACTAGGCAGCAGTCGCTGCCGTCTGCAGTGATAGTGGCATAGTGGCTCTTGGAACATCTTTGTAGGACCCATTCACTACTGCTGGTAGCCTTCACCACTATTTGCATATGGTTGGGTTGGTAATACTTTCATCAATTTCTAAGCCCACGTGTTTTTTACAAAGTTGTGCACAATTTCCATTCTCGCATCTGAAAGGGTTGCTTACAAAGCACACTCCCCACCCTATGTCTTTCTCCTCACCCATAGCTTTTGTTCCTCATCACCGCTCCTTGCTCCCTAGTGTTGAACTACATGATAGCCCCTACTTAGCAGGGTGCAAGCCACCACTCACTGTTAATAAGCAAGTACTCCATGGTGGTATGCCTTACCGACAGGGCCTGCACAGATCCACCGGTGACTAGACTGCTACTCATCACTGTCGTGGCCGCCAATTCCACAAGATCCAATGGCAATGGTAATTCTTTCGTACTTCCCTCCATCTTTCTTGGATTTTTATTCCCTTCTTCACTCATCTGAGTACAAAACAAGCTTCCATCTGTTTACTAAGGAGGTCATGATCCAATCTCTGTAGGCGCTCCTTCTCTGATTCAGGCGACAGCGCTACCATTTCCATTGCCGGCCCTGCTCCAAAATTCTAGTCAAGAACTAAAGATGGACGAGGAGGCCCCCAACAAGAGGAACGAAGTGGCCGTCCTCATAGACCATGTCTTCATCCTCATCCTCCAACACCTCACCACTCGCACCTTATGCAACTGCACGTGTGTCTGCCGCTCCTAGAACTGCCTTATCTTCGAATTTGAGAACCATAAGGAGTTGCCCTAGATTATCACTGGATTCTTCTATCGCAGCTGGAAAGGCAAACTCAAGTTGATCAGCATCTACAGTGAATACCTCTCCTTGACCTTCTTGCCCTTCCCCATTGTGGATGTTCTAATCTCATATTGCTACCACGGGCTCATCCTATGCTGGTGCGTTGGGTTTCGCTATGTTGTCTGCAATCCGATGACTAACAAATGGTGGTTACTACCGGATAACAATCGTTATTTTGGTTCAGCTCGCTTGGGGTTTGATCCGACAGTCTCCTCATACTTCCGTGTGATTGAATATGCAAAGAAGAGGATGAGTGAGTTCGTAGGTGTGGGCATCTACTCATCTAAGAGTGCAGCATGGATGTTTAAGGAATTTGAATGGGGCGAGGGTGTTGTATCCACATATTCGACAAGTGTGTTCCTTAATGGTTCTATGCACTGGCTGGAGTTGTCCCAGATAGTTGTTGTTGATATGGACGGAAAGACATGGAGGAAAATTTATAGGCCATGTGGTGAAGCAATCTCCATCCATGAAGCTCAGGGTCAGTTGTGTTTATGTACAACTAGTATGTTCAGGAAGTATCAGCTTTTATTCTGGATCCTAGAAGACTATGGTACTGATAACTGGACACTGAAGCAAAAGGTGACCACACTGGAGATATTTGGATGGGACAATATTCAATTTGGTTACGATATTTACGACGTGAACTATAGAGTGATTGCAGTTCACCTAGAATTGAATTTGATTTTCCTTGTTGGCGAGGACAAAAAACTGATCACATATGACATGAACCTCAGAAAATTTCTTGTCCTCCCTGCCCAGGTCATGCGGTATCATAGACCTAACTAGAGGCTATGTCCAGAGGGATCTCACTATCTTCCTTATGTTCCCTTGTTCATGGAGTCAGTAGGAGAGCAGTAAAGTTGCATATGCTATTCTTTCTTCAGGTAGGGAATTGTTTTGATTCTATATACAGTCCAATTTTTCCTTAGTAACTAAAGCAATTGTATGTTGAATATTATTAATGCTACTTTGTGTAGGTTGTGGAGTCTAAGTGGTTTTGAACGATTTTTCCGCAATGGCTAAGGGAGTAAGAAGAAGGGTTCCATGGTGCACTGGCTACCAAGCTAAAGGAAGCTTTGCCTTGCAAGCAGGAGTGCCAATCTAAAGGAGCAGAGCACATCTACCTCATTTTCATTATGTAAGTCTATAGGGAGCAAAACCTTTATTCTCCTATCTATGTACCACTTCTATTAATTCTTGAGTTGACACAATTGTTATGTTAGTGTCGCTTCTTATTATAAAAAGAACTCTTCGTTGTGGACATGATGAATGGTGTGTAATGATTATATCTGTATGGTGTGTGTTCAGTAAGTTATTAAGGCCTATCTGAATTAGTAAATAAATTATGAAAACAAGATGCAATTCTATCACCGTCGGATGTAAGGGTCATTGTCTGTTTTGTCATCACTGCCGTAACACTCGCCGTTGGTGAAGAAGACGGCCAACACTGCTGCTATTCATCTCACACAGCAGGGATCAATAGTGTATAACCACCAAATCATACTATAATGCAACGATGACCATTACCGATGACCAGACGGTTCATACACTGAAGTGATGGTGATGTCTACCTCGACACAGATGTGTCGGGCACCAAAGCGATGGTGAACACGCGCTGCACACAATTAGGTCATTGTGCAAGGCGACTATGATCCTGATCATTGGTCAAAACGGTGGTGTTAGTGTACACCCACACAGGCGGGTCATGGTACAACGCGATGGAAATAATGATCTGATCACGGACGGATCATATGCCAATACGGTGGTGTTAGTGTACACCAACATAGGTAGGTCATGCTCCAATGCAATGGAAACAACGACCTAATCACGGACAGAGCAAAAGCCAACATGGCGGTGTTAGTGTATACCAACACAGCTAGGTCATGCTCTAATGCGACGAAAGTAAGGACCTTATCATGGACGGATCATAAGCCAATATGACAGTGTGAGTGTACACAGTAGACGGTCTCAGATAGGGACGATGATGACTACGACTATCACTGCCGACAACTTATTGCCAAGACCGAAATTGGACTGTGATGGGGGTTACGACGTGGCTGTGAAAGGTGCGAGTGTAGTAGTGCCATTTAAATTATAGTTGTTTTTTAATTTCATGTGTTGGCATTTGGAATTGATTGTTGTTGGACATTATATTCATTCAACTCATAATATGCGACATGTATATAGGTATTTTTGTAACAAAATTTATGCATGCATGCATAAATTTGAAACTATAGCTAAATCCAATGTCATACCTTTTTTGGCTAATAGATGGATCAAGGATGGATGTTGAAAGGATCTAGATGGCTAGAGGGTGGTGAAAAGCCTATAAAAATTCTTATATGATTCACAAATCAATAGTGCAAAGTAGTTAGTACAATAGGTAACCCTAATAGCAACTACAAGCATTATCTCTAGTTCACTTTAAGCAAGCCCCCTACACAAGTTTAGTAGTGGTTGTTTTCTAACTAGATCGCTTCACCACACAAGCTACTAGCTACAATTAGGAAACACTAGAGAGTAACTAGAAATGAGAACTAACTACTCCAATGCTACTACTAAACAAGAGAGCTACTACTACTCAACTACACAAGCAATAAGCACTACACAAGCAATAGAATGAATGAAATACAAGTGTACAACTTATACCAAACCGGGCAAGAGAGAAGATGCAATCAATTTTTCATACTATACCGAGATACATCACTCGGGTTCAACCGAGATCATTGAAAGTGAAGGTTTTGCTCATGTGGCGTCACTGGCATGTGTGTTAGACTCGGAAGCACAAATTGAATTTCACGACAACTATGAGAAAATGGTGTAGATGTCCATCCAAGACTAGCGTATGAACACACCAAGGTATGTGACCCGACCCTTCTTCTCAAAACAAGATGGATGATTATTTTGAAAATGTGTTTAAAGTTGTTGGGTGGGAAGCGTTTTGGCATGTGCATGAAATAGGTTGTTGGCCTCTTCTATGGAGTTTTTGTGCTCTTTGACTTCTGCTCAAACTGGAGTCCTGATCAGATTCTTAGTTGTGGTATAACTAAGATCTCTCATTTATTATTATTCCTAGCCACCACTTTCCCTATAGATTAAATAAATAATGATACCTTGGAATACACCTTGGTGAATTGCTACAATGATATTATTAGCGTTTATGGATATTTGACTTGAGCATAAGAAAACCAACAGTGGTGAGCATAAGAAAACCAACAGTGGTGCACACCATAGCTATCAGGTGCACATGAAAAGTTCCTAGCAAGGGCATAACAGCTAGTTGTGTGTTTGGGCTATATATACTTGGGTTGCCTAGCCATGGGCATTATCTTGAGCATTTCATTATCCTCATACACATACTTGTGCATACTTAGAGCCTCTCCACTCATACACTTGCATGGATTGCATCTTTGGAGTGTGAGATCAAGATTCTAATGCATTGTATTGAGATATTTTTGAGTGGCACTAGAAAATCATATTGCAAGCAAGTTTGATTATTACTCTTGGTGGTTGTCCTCACTTAATGGTATTGGAGCTCGGGGACTTCGTTGAGATGCAACAACGAAGATTGTGTCTGTGCTCTAGAGAAGAGTTGTAAGGGGCTATTAGGCTCAATCTCGCTGGAAGAGGCAAATAACATCTCTAGTGAAATTGAGGTATTGAGAGTGCCTTGTCGTTCTATCTAGCTCGAGATCATGTGCTTAAGCTACCGGGGCAACCTTATGGGGTTGGAAGCTTGATAAAGGAGCTATGGACCAAGTGCTCACCTTAACATGGACTAGGGATGACCGTCAAGTCACCAATGCCACGAGAATACATCTTCTGTGGTGTCTCTTGTGCTTATTTCAATTCTTGTACTTACTTTGACTTACATTCTTAGAATTGAATTACTTGCACTTGTCACCATAGGAAGCAAACCTCTAGGTAGATGTAGTATCATTAGGGTCTCTTGTGTTACTAATTAAATTTCCACGAGTGTCTTTGGTTTTCAGTGGTCACTGTCTCTTCACCCCCCTCTAGTCGGTTCCTAGAACCTTTCAGTGTTGCTTACTTTCCTAAATTTGAATTGCTTACTTGTCACTCCAGGTTGTAAGCCCCACTAGTTAGGAAGTGGTATATTGGGGCTCTCTTGTGTATCTAATTAAATTTCCCTAGTGTCTTTGTTTTTACCATCTATTCACCCCCTCTAACCAGTTCCTTAGATCCTACAAGCGCACCAGATGGAGCGTCAGAGGCTTAAGGCACCAGAGCCAACAACGATGGCTGCCATTGGGACACTAGTGAGGAATGTCTCATCAATGACCGCCATGGACGATAGGCCCATTTTTCATGGTCCTCTTTAATCTACGTGGATATAAGATGATCCAAGGCTAGGAAGCCCGATTCAGGGTGGAGGTAGGCTAATTCGGACAAAAGAAGGACGGTGAGGCCGTGGTGTGGAAGAAGAGCTTCGTGCGAGAAAAGGGCACATGAGAGGTGAGAATGGTCATATGGTGGATGGATACTTAATTTGTTGATGGGGCTGGAAGGTCCTAAATGGCTAGAGGGGGGTGAATAGCCTATAAAAAATTCTCTACAAATACGCTAGAGCAAGTCGTTAGTATACTAAATGGTGTAATGCAATTTTACTCTAGCTCTATGAGGGTTGCAAGCCACCTATCCCAACAATTCTAGTTGCTATGATCACTAGGCACATAAGTGGCTAAGTCATTACTCACTAAGAGCTCTAAAACAAGCTACACTAAGGAGCTCCACTAGAAGAAACTAAAATAGCAAGCAACCTCTCAAAACTAGCTGCACTAAAGAGCTTGCTACACAACTAGTTTAAAAGGAATATAAGAGAGTGAGTAAGGTGATTATACCACCATGTAGAGGAATGAACCAATCATAATATGAATATCAATTCAATCACTGGGAGAATTCCAATCATAATAGACACCAAGATTTTGCTACCGAGATTCACGTGCTTGTCGGCACGCTAGTCTCCGTTGTGTAGACCAACACTTGGTGGTTCGGTGGCTAATTGGCACCACACCAAGCCTTCACTAGGCACCGCAATAACCTACCACAAGTGAGGTAACTCAATGACACGAGCAATCCACTATAGTTACCTTTTGGTGCTCCATTGGGAAGGCACAAGGCCCCTCACAATCATCAGGAGACGGCCACAAACAATCACCAACTCATGCCAATGCTCCTCCGCTGCTCCAAGCCATCTAAGTGGCGGCAACCACCAAGAGTAACAAGAAATCTGTAGCCACAATGATTCCAAAGTTCCACTGGATGCAATCACTCAAGCAAATGCACTAGGAATCGCTCCTAATCTCACTATGATGATGAATCAATGATGGAGATGAATGTGAGGTATTTTCATAGTCTCACAAGGATGTCAAAGTGCCAAGAGAGTGAGCCCCAAGCCGACCAAGATCTATTTATAGAGCCCTTTGGCTCAAAGAGTCATTGGGCTATTGGAGGCCTGACCGGACGCTGCCCTGTGACCGGTTGGCTGAGTCCGGTCATCCGATGATTGTTGAAAGGATCAAGATACCCAAGAGGGGGGGGGGGGGTGAATTGGGCTAATTCTAAAATTCTTTGCAATAATTAAACTCTACACTTATCCCACTTTACCCCTTGTGTCTAGAATGTGTTCCTATTGTTGTATCGCACAAAAGTTTTGCACCCTAGGTTCCAATCCTACTATAGCATGGCAATTCTAAAAATGTAAAGACAAGAAATGAATTGCTCAAATGTAAATGCTTAAAGTAAAGAGAGGAAAAGGAACGTGGTGATGTTTTGCCGAGGTATCGGAGAGTCACCACTCCCCCTTGATCCGTGCAAGGATCAAGTGCTCTCTATGGGCTGATTCTTTGACACTGTGTCGTGGTGAAACGCCCACAACCGCTCACAACTTGAGTTGGGTCATCCACAAGCTCCGCTAGATGATCACCAAACTCTCGATCACCACCAAGCCATCTAGGTGATGGCAATCACCAAGAGTAACAAGCACAAACTCTCACTTGATCGCAACAAGCCTAATGAGAAGGGTGGATGCACACTTGCTACTCTCATTGCACTAATGAGGCCTTAATCTTGGATTCTCAAATCTCAATCACCTCACTAGGCCCTTGCACTCCTTTGCACTCTCAAGGGTGTTTCTCAGCTGAACAAATGGTCAAGAGGCCTCCCTTGGATGAGTGGAGTAAGTATTTATACCCCCTCATTCAAAACATAATGTTTGGAGGCTGAGTTATCACTCTACGGGGTGACCGGATGCTCCGGTCAGGGTGACCGAACGCTCCAGCCAGTTATCCCACCACTGTGTGAGAAAGAGTCGTTAAGTTCTGACCGAACTCTGACCTATGTCCAGTCACGAAAACTACTTTCTGAAACCTTACTGATGTTGACCAGATGCTGACACCCAGAGTCCGGTCACTTCGCTGTTCAGCGTCCGGTTAGCACTAACTAGACACATCCGATCAGAAATCTCCCTCTCTAGAACCTCTTTGGAATTGACCGGACGCTCGCACCCAGCGTTCGATCACTTTTCACTCAGCGTCCGATCACAACCAGATGGCTCTAGTTGATCAAATGAACTGACCGGACTCACCCTTCAGTGTCCGGTCACAACCAGACCAGCGTCTGATCAGTCATTTGACCCTCCATTCGCTTTCAACTCAAAATTATATGTGAATGAAGTTTGCTCCAATTGATCTTAGGGCTACTCCAAAGCTACCTAGTGCTAGATTTGACAAGTGTGCACCATACCTAACTCACTAGACTCACCTAGGTCAAGCTACTAGTCCATACCCCCTTAATAGTACAGCTAAAGGAAAAATAAAGTCCTAAACTACTCTAAGTGTCTCTTCAACACCAAACGACACTTAGAACTAGTCCATCCTTTATCTTGTCATCCATCCTTTGAAAATCAAAACGATTTCCATCGTAGGTGCATGACACCCATGATTGCCCAATCAATTGCCATTACCATGACCTAACTTAATTGCCTCTACAAAACACACGTTAGTCATAGTAATCGCGTATTGTCATTAATCACTGAAACCCAACTAGGGGCCTATATGCTTTTAATCTCCCCCTTTTTGGTGATTGATGACAATACAACCTCGAGTATGTAAAAGAGATGAGGTTTTCAACATGCTTGGTTCATATAATGTCGATACAGAAAGTGACCAATATGTAAATATTTGTAGTTTGGCCATACGTTGTGATCGGATGTGGCCTAGCACTCAATGACATAGGGTTTATACTAGTTCCGGCAACATGCCCTACGTCTAGTTTGAGTCAGTCAGTGACTTTATTCCTAAGCCTAGGTGCTCGAAGTTTGCTATGGGGTTACAAATGAAAGGGAGTAAGATGGGGGTGCAAGAGGTCCTATGTGCGCTCAGTGTTTGAGCGTGTGCTCTATTAGAATTGTTTGTGAATCGATCCCTTGGTGGTTGAATCATCTATCTTTTGGAGAGAGCACATCCCCTTTTATAGATGAAGGGGATGGCCTTATAAGAGAGAGTGTGAGAGAAAGAGTGTGTGTGTGTGTGCTAACTAGTCTTGTTGCCCACGCTATCGGGTACAAGGTGGTTTGTCGGCGCCCATAACACTATTGATGCTCAGATGCATGTGGTTGGTTCCACTGTCTTCTTCTAGTATGGTAGATGTCAGCGCCTACCATACTATAGGATAAATGTCGGCGCCCACAACATTGTTCATGTTCTAACATATATGGAAGGTTGCAGTGCATCCTTCTGACATGGCCTGATAGTACTATCCTGTAGGTGCATAGGGTACGGCCCTTGATATTGTAGTTGACTAGAGTGCCCTGCCTTACTTGCTCTGTTCATTCCCTAGGTCTTGACCAAGCAGGCATCCCCGGTCGATCGTTCCCTAGTTGGCTCTGGCCTCCCGGCCAGAGAAGAGCTATAAGTAGAGGTTCGATGTACTCTCGGTCAGAAGCGAGTCAGAGTCAGAGGCGAGCGTCATTCCTTCTCGGCCTAGACTTTCAGTCAAAGAGGTAGGCTAGAGTCAGAAGCGAGTGCCAGAGTCAGAGGCGAGCATCATTCCTTCTTGGCTAGGCCTTCGCCTTTTGGTCTAAGAGGCGGGCCAGAGTTGGAAGTGAGTGCCGGAGTCAGAGGTGAGCGTTGTTCCTTCTCGACTAGGCCTTCTAGTCAGAGAGGCAGGCTAGAGTTGGAAGTGAGTGCTGGAGTCGGAGGTGAGCTGGCTAGGCCTTCTAGTCAGAGAGGCAGACCAGAGTGGGAGGTGAGCATCGGTCCTCCTTGGCTAGGCCTTTCAGTCAGAGAGGTGGGCCAGAGTCGGAAGCGAGCGTTGTCCTCTCTTTGGCCAGGCCTTTCCATCATAGAGGTGGGCTAGAGTTGGAAAGTGAGCATGGTTCCTCCTTGGCTAGGCCTTCCAGTCAGAGACTAGATCGCCCTTTTGGCCTATCGTTAGGTTTTTGGGTCAGCCTAGGAGTTGCGCGTCGTTCGCAATGCCGTCTGCTGGGCCTAGCTTTTGCTGGGAAGTGGGTCCATGAGGGACCCTAGGTTTATGAACTCGATAGGAGCCCCTGAGCCCCCGGTCAATTCGGTTAGAATCATCTAGGGGATTTTTGTCTTGACGGCGCGCACTCACGGGTGTAGCCCCCGAGCCTCCAAGCGATTCAGGTAGAATCGTCTAGTTTTTTTCATCTTGGCGGCGGGGGAATATTGGTTTTGACAACGGGTGTGCGCGAGTGCACCCATATGTGTAGCCCCTGAGCCTATGTCCAAATGGTGAGTCGGTTGGAGGCTGAGCATCTTGGTACTCTTTCCTGGGCCATAGACTGTCGTTTAGGGTGTTCACCCATGCTTGTCCCACCCGCGACCTACGCAGTCGGTTGATTTCCTAAGTCGGTGTCGGGTGACCTGAGCCCTCAAGCCCTGTTGGGCTTGGCAAGGGTTGGTCTAGTTTCATGCATTACCCTGTCCATGGTTTCCACAATCGAAGGGGCTGAGCTAACATTGCTTGCCTCGATGGCTCGAGCGATGTGCTCGGTGAGCTCACTAATGGGCATGTTCGAGTGGAATCCGGGTTCGTCATTCATGAAAATGTTGGCATAGCCCTCATGTGGCATTCCACTGCTCCTTAACCCGTGTCTGATCGGTTTGGGGTCATTCTTAGGCTCTAGAGGATCGCTAGGACCTCTTCGACCATCGCCCAATGTGCTTGTTGAGTCAGTCGAAGATTTGTGGCTTGAGTCCTTGGAGGACCATGCCATTGGCTTGTTTGACCTGACTATTAGTACGTGGATGTCCGACTAAGGTCTAGTCTATCCTGATGCCATATCCATCATTGAAGTCTAGGAACTTCTTCCTGGTGAAGTTAGTTCCATGGTTAGTGATGATATAGTTAGGAACGCCAAACCGGTAGATGATGTCGAGGAAGAACTTGACTACCTCTTCTGAGCGGATGTTGGTGATGGGCTTTGCCTCTATCCACTTGGTGAATTTGTTGACCGCTACGAGTCGGTGAGTGAAGCTGCCTTGGCCCTTTTTGAGGGGTCCTACCAAGTTGAGGCCTCTGACCACAAATGGGCAGGTGATGGGGATGGTTTGGAGCTCCTGTGCTGGCAAATGAGTTTGCTGAGCATAGAACTAGAATCCTTTACACCTGCGAACGACCTCCTCTGCATCTCATAGCATGGTGGGCTAGTAAAAACCTTGGTGAAAGGCTTTTCTGACTAGCAACCTCGAGACCACATGATGTCTACAGATTCTAGCATGGACCTCGAGGAGGAGCTGCTTGCCTTGGTTGGTAGGGACGCACTTCATGAGTACTCCCGATGGACTCTATTTGTAGAGTTCATTTTTTATTGCGACAAATGTCTTGGCGTGTCGAGTGATCCATCGTGCTTTAGTCCTTTCGGGTGGGAGAACCTCCTCGAGGAGATAGGCGAGTAGCGACGCTCGCCAGTCGGCTTGATCAAGTGAAAGCACGATGATGTTGTCACAGAGGCACAGGGGTCGAAGCCCCTGAACGTTGGGTCAGCATCAGCGTGTGTCTAGATTGGACCTTCTAGGATGTGGGTAGACGGTTCAAGAAGGTCGTTAATGAAGACCCCGTCCGAAGATGGAACCCGCCTAGCAACCAATTTTGTGAGAAAATCGACGGCATAGTTGTCCTTTTGGGGGACATGGTGTAGCTCGATCCCCTAGAATTTGTCCTTAAGCTTGCACACCTTCTGGCAGTATACTACCATGAGGGGCTTTTGCAAGAGGACTCCTTCATGACCTAGTCACCATGGACATAGAGCCATGTAGCGCTGAGCTCGATGGTGATGCATAGTCCGTTGATGAGGGTCCCATATTCCGTAGCGTTGTTTGAGGCTAAAAAGTGGAGGCAAATTACGTAGCATAGCCTACTCCTGTTTGGGGAGACTAGAACCACTCCAGCCCCTAAGTTGGGCCCCATTACAGATATGTCAAAGTACATCGTCCAGTACTCATGGGTGACATCCGGGGTCGAAAGCTAGACCTCCGCCATTCGGCGACAAAGTCCATGAGAACCTAATATTTAATAGCGGTATGGGGACTGTACCTGATGTCGTGGACCATTAGTTTGAGTGCCCACTTGGAGATTTGCCCCGTGGCATCACAATTGCGGATGATGTTTTCGAGCGGGTATGAAGTGACGACCAAGACTTCGTGGTCGGTGAAGTAGTGCAAGAGCTTTTGGGTCACCATCAGCATAGCATATAGGAGTTTTTGCACCTAGGGGTACCAAACCTTGGGGTCGGTGATTACCTCCCCGATGAAGTATATGGGTCGTTGGACCTTAAGGTGGTGTCCTAGCTCCTCCCTTTTGATGACTAGGGCGGCGCTTACCATGTGGTTTCTTGTCGTGACGTAGAGGAGGAGGGGTTCTCCCTGTTCGGGAGTGACAAAGATTGGGGACGACTTCAGAGACACTTTGAGGCTCTCCAAAGCCTATTGTGCTTCCTCAGTCTAGATGAAAGTGTCCATCTTTTTGAGAAGCTTGTAGAGCGGCATCCCCCATTCGCTGAGCCGAGAGATGAATCTGCTTAGGGTGGCCAAACAGCTAGTGAGCCTTTGTACGCCCTTGACATTATGTATTAGGCCTATGTTGGAGATGGTCGTGATTTTTTTGGGGTTGGCTTCGATGCTGTGTTCGGACACGATGTATCCGCGTAGCTTCCCCTTCGGAACCCCAAAAACACATTTTTTGGGATTCAATTTGATGTTGAACCTTTGGACATTCACGAATGTTGTGACTAAGTTTGCGATCAGGTCGCAAGCTTGAGCCATTTTGACCACTATGTCATCAACATAGACGGCAATTGTTGGTCTCGGCCGCTCGACTTGGTTGGCCTGATCGAGCGGGTCGATTTGATTGGCGAAGCATTGCTGCATGCACCTTTGGTAGGTGGCGCTAGCGTTCTTCAGACCGAAAGGCATGATTACATAATAGTACAAACCATACGAGGTGATGAATGAAGTCCTAAGCTGGTCGGACTCTTTCATCATGATCTAGTGATAGCCTTAGTAGGCATCCAGAAAGGAGAGGATTTCGCATCCTGAGGTAGAGTCAACTATCTGGTCTACGCATGGTAAAGGAAAATGGTCCTTTGGACATGCCTTATTAAGGCTAGTATAATCAATGCACATTCTCCATTTCTTGGTCTACTTTTTAACAAGAACAGGATTGGCAAGCCAGTCGGAGTGGTATACCTCTTTGATGAAGCCAGCTGCTAGGAGTTTGGTGATCTCCTCACCTATGGCCCTATGCCACTTGTCGTCAAAGCAACACAGGCGTTGCTTGGTAGGCTTCGAGCCTGGGATGAGACGTAGTGCATGCTCGGTGACCTCCTGTGGCATGCCTGGCATGTCATAAGGTTACCATGCGAAGACATCGTGGTTGGCGCATAGAAAGTCGGCGAGCTCACATTCTTATTTGTCTAGGAGCTGGGTCCCGATCCGCACCATCTTGGTAGGGTCAGTGAGGTTGATCCCCACTGCCTTAGTTTCCTCGAGTGGGTGGAAGGTAGTCAAGGAGGTTGACTTGTTGTAGTCTGGAACTACTAGGGTCGACAACTCCCTGAGCCGTGGGAGCTCAGATGAGTTGATGACGGCAGTGGTGAGCTCAAATAGCTCGCGGTCGCACGTGTAGACGTGCGAAAAGGTGCTACCCACAGTGATGACATCATTTGGTCCTGGCATCTTCAGCTTTAGGTAGGTGTAGTTGGGGACCGCCATAAACTTGGTCTAGCATGGCCACCCCTAGATGGCGTGGAAAGACCCTAGGAAGTCCACCACCTCAAAGGTAAGCACCTCTAAACGGAAGTTGGCTCGGTCACCAAACATGTTAGGCAGGTCGATCTGCCCGAGCGAGTACGCCTGTGTCACCGGGATCACACCATGGAAGGGAGAGCTAACTTGGTGGAGCTCCGACCGAGGGATACGCATGGCATCGAGGGTGTTGACGTAGAGGATGTTAAGGCCGCTGCCTCCATCCATCAGCACCTTGGTGAGGCGCTTCTTGCGGACGATAGGGTCGACGATGAGCGGGTAGCGACCCGATCTAGCGACATGGGAAGGATGGTTCCTCTGATCAAAAGTGATTGGAGATTCCGACCAGTGAAGGAAGGTGGGGATGGCTATCTCGGTGATGCATGCCTCTCTATAGCACACTTTGTGCTAGCGCTTGGAGTAGATGGCATCGGATCCCCCAAAGATCATGATGCATTCCTCAGGGTTAGGAAAGCTATCCCCATCCTTGCCCATTGTGCCTCCTTTCTTGGCTGCTGCCTCCTTGCCCTTTCCTTCTTTTGGCCCACCGGCCTATCGTAGAAAGCGCTTGAGGAGCTCACAGTCCTTGTAGAGGTGCTTGACGGGGTAGGCATGGTTGGTGCATAGGCTATCCATGAGCTTGTCAAAGTGATCAGGCTGGCCCTGCTAGGGCTGCTTGCCTGTGTGATCAGCCATGGCAACCAACGTGGAGTTGGCCAGTCGACATCGATTCTTCTTGTTATTTTTGCCCCTCTGTGTGGAGGGGCCCTCATCTTGATCCTCACACTTGACCTTGCCCTTGTCTTGGCCCCCATTGAAGAATGCTCTGACTGCCTCCTCACTGGAGGCATGGTTCATGGCGACATCGAGCAGGTCATGAGTGGTCTGGGGCTTTAGGCAGCCAAGCTTATGAATCAAAGACTCACAGGCTGTCTTAGAGGGGAATGCACTGATGACATCAGCATCGACGACATCAGGAAGGGAGTTGCACCGCTTTGAGAACCTATGGATGTAATCCTCTAGGGACTTGTTGGGCTCCTGCTAGCAGCTCTTGAGGTACCAGGAGTTCCTAGGGCGGACATACGTCCCCTAGAACTTCTCGATGAAGATCCTCTTGAGGTCCACCCAGTCACGGATGTTGTCTTGTGGGAGGAATTCAAGTGATGCTCAAACATGTTCCCACACAGATGGGGAGGTACTGAATGATGAAGTGGTCATCATCCACTCCTCTAGCTCAGCAGGTGAGCCGGAAGTCTTTGAGCCATATACCGGGGTTCGTCTCCTTGGTATACTTGGCAATGTTGGTAGGCAGCCAGAAGCGCTATGGGAATGACGCTCTCTAGATGTGTCGGCCAAAGGACCGCTGTCCTAGGCCATCCAGGCTAGGACTCTAGTCGTCCGGTCAGTGTCCATGCCTAGGGTGCATCTCATCGGTCCCCTCGATCGTCTGGCCGGAGCCCATGCTACCTACTCTCACCACCGCCCGATGGACGTCATCGTCATACCAGGCCTAACGCTAGTTGTTGATGACGCTGTGAGCATCTTGGTTTGGCCTGAGGTGTTCGCACATAGGCGGCTAGTGTGGAGCAGGCGCTAGGTTAGGTCGTGGCGCAGCTATGGCCTCCTGTTCCACACCCGGTGGCCATAGCGGTGAGCGGATGGAGCGATGCGTCTGGTGCGTCCCTGCCCCCTGGTGGGGAGAAAGGCTATGAGACGATGTCGTGACGTGGAACTCTTCGCCTGTCGAACGGCGATGGTCTCCACCAGTGCCTGGAGGTTCCGGTGGACCGCCTACTTTTGTGGGTTGATAGGATTAGGAAGGCCTAGCAAACTATGGGGGATCATTCCCCCCATCGATGATGTTGCGCTGAACCTAGCGAGCGTGACCTCGGGCGCCACTCGTTGGGTTATATGCATGGGGCACATAGTGGTGTGCCGAGCACGCCGACGTAGGTGGTGGCTGGTTCTGCCGCCTTTGTCATAGCTCCTCGTCATGCTCCTAGGCACATGTGAGGGCATCCGCGTGAGGTTCCAGAGGGGTGTGGGTCTGAAGAGTCTCCACCACCATCGGTGGCTGTCCTGGAGCATTCGCCATAGCGCACTCATAGGACAGAGGGTGGCTAGGTGCCATGACATTGCTGATGCTAGAGCCATCGCTCTCAACATCATCATCCATGAGGTCGTGGAAAGAGGCAGGAGCGTAGTCCACCATCCCCACAAATTTGGATGTGAGAGGGGGTAGCGCCAGCATCTTTCGAAGCCCCCATGCGTATGTGTCTACGGGGGATGCGAGGCCATAGGGGAACCGGTCGCACGACGGTCACGGTAGATACAATGGGGCCCCTCTAGAGAATCGGTGGAAAATAGTAAATAGAGAATAAATAATAGTATGTACATTACTTATAGTGGGGTTTGAGCCTAGCGTAGGCTCAGAGCGAAGCGCAGGCACCTCATCGTTGAGGTTGTTAGGAGTTCTAGAGCCGACAGAGGGCATCCCTTCGATGGGCATCGGAACAAGTGTCTTCTTGCGAAGGTGAAGCACACCTAGCTAGTCGAAGATGAAGTCCAGGCTTCCAAAGAGGAAGGCCTAGGACAACTTGAAGATGGGCAAAACCAACATCCGAATAGATGGGAGCATGGGAAACTCTAGTGAGCCTGCCATGGCAAAGGTGGTGGAAAGGTGGGCCATCCGATGACCAAAAGCATGAATGTACGATGTCTTCCCCATGGACGGCACCAACTATCAGTGCAGAAAGTGACCAACACATAAATATTTGTAGTTTTGTCATACGTTGTGATCAGATGTGGCCTAGCACTCAATGACATAGGGATTATACTGGTTTAGGCAACGTGCCCAACATCCAGTTTGAGTCGGTTGGTGACTTTATTCCTGAGCCTAGGTGCTCGAAGTTTGCTGTGGGATTACAAACAAAAGGAAGTAAGATGGGGGTGCAAGAGGTCCGGTCGGACTCTAGACCGAAGTGTCGAGAGAGAGACAGGAGCTCCTACGTGCGCTAAGTGTTTGAGTGTGTGCTCTATTAGAATCGTTCGAATCGTAGGTTGTTCGAATCATTCGTGAATCGATCCCCTAGTGCTTGAATCGTTTGTCTTTTAGAGAGAGCGCATCCCCTTTTATAGATGAAGGAGATGGCCTTACAAGAGAGAGTGTGAGATAAAGAGTGTGTGTGTGCTACCTAGTCTTGTTGCCCATGCCATCAGGTACAAGGTAGTTTGTCAGCGCCCATAACACTATTGATGCTCAGATGCATGTGGTTGGTTCAACCGTCTTCTTCTGGTATGACAGATGTCGGCGTCTACCATACTATAGGATAAATGTCGGCGCCCACAACATTGTTCATATTTTGACATGTCTGGAAGGTTGTGGTGCATCCTTGTGACATGGCCTGATAGTGCTATCCTGTAGGTGCGCAGCGTATGGCCCTTCATATTGCGGTTGACTGGAGCACCCTGCCTTGCTTGCTCTGTTCGTTCTCTAGGTCTTGACTGAGCGGGTGTCCCCGGTCAGTCATTCCCTAGTCGGCTCTGGCCTCCTAGCCAGAGAAATAGCTGTAAGCAGAGGTTCGATGTACGCTCGGTCAGAAGCGAGTTAGAGTCAGAGGCAAGCATCGTTCCTTCTCCGCCAGGCCTTCCAATCAGAGAGGCGGGCCAGAGTCGGAAGTGAGTGCTGGAGTCGAAGGCGAGCATCATTCCTTCTTGGCCTGACCTTTGCCTTTCGGTTAGAGAGGCGAGTTGGAGTCAGATGCGAGTGCCGAAGTCAGAGGCGAGCATCGGTCCTCCTTGGCTAGGCCTTCTGGTCAGAGAGGTGGGCTGGAGTCGAAAGCGAGCATCGTCCTCTCTTTGGCTAGGCCTTCTGGTCGAAGAGGCAAGCCAGAGTCAGAAAGCAAGCGTGGTTCCTCCTTGGCCAGGCCTTCCAGTCAGAGACTAGATCGCCCTTTTGGCCTATCATTAGGTTTTTGGGCCAGCCTAGGAGTTGTGCGTCGTTCGCAATGTCATCTACTAGACCGAGCTTTTGCTAGGAAGCAGGTCCATGAGGGACGCCGAGTTTATGAACCCGACATATAAGCTTTTGACAATAAGAGCAAAGGAGTTAGACATGCTTATATGACCCAAGCCAACATG
This sequence comes from Miscanthus floridulus, assembly GCF_019320115.1. Lineage (NCBI taxonomy): Eukaryota > Viridiplantae > Streptophyta > Magnoliopsida > Poales > Poaceae > Miscanthus > Miscanthus floridulus. The sequence continues at coordinate 106,026,991 of NC_089581.1, forward strand.
GTGTACTCAATAGATATGAAATAAGCATGAGTACAAGAAATAAAGCTCATTTGAATCAGAGTAAAATGCAGAAGCAAAGAAAATAAGCATAATGAAGTGACATGACATATATATAAATCAAAGTAGAGAGCACACATGTCACATAAGTATCACAATCACACGTATGTAGTTCAATGCATGAAAGTAAACGTGAATGCAAATGTATCACACATAAAGAGCCAAAAGAAATAAACCATATGCTCCCCCTAGATGTAATGCTCCCCCTAGAACTAACATACTCAATCCCTCTCCCCCTTTGGCATCAAGCACCAAAACCTAAGGGTTGGATGGCAGGGCAGGAGCAGACGAGTCGGGCACAAAGGCACGGTGAGAAATCTAGAACTATGCAGCATCATCCTCGGATCCTAAACTCTGAGCAGTTAGACCCTCTGTCGCTAGACATGAAGGTGAAGCGGTCTGGGTCTGCTCAGTAACTAGCACTGTCTATGACTCTAGAAGTATGACCATAGGAAGTGGAGCCACATCTACCGTTGTCGCTGAAACAACTGAAGTAACTGGCTCAGATGATGCAATAGACGATGGGAGCATCTCAGTAATCTTGGTAACAGGAGCCGTTATGGTAGGAATAGGGACTCACAACTCTGGTAGTGTAGGCTGCCCTATAAGCTCACTGAATGTCACACCGAGACTCCTAGATACTAGGGTGTTAGCCACTAGCACTAAAGAGCTCTGAGGTGGAGTGAAGCACATAACAATAGGAGTGAAGTGAGGACCCTAGACTATCACCAGCAAAGCAAACCACTAGGACACCTACTCTTTAGGTGAAGCAAACTGAGTGCGAGTCAAACCCTCATAGTAGCCCATCCTTAGAAGCAGAGTCCTCCTCATGATAGCATCAAGAAGCCAAGTGGTAGGAGTAAGGTCTTGTGGTGTCCTACTCAACCCCTCGTCGAATGGCTCTATGAAGCATGGTTAGATCAGATCCGTGGGTGGAACAAGTCCACCATCAGGGCTTCTTGGAGGCTCTGTCTGACCATAGCAAACCTCATGAAGGCGAATGGGTGACTCTAGAATCCTAAGAATCTCTCTGACCCTCAAGCTCTGCAGCCTATAGTCATGGCTTCTAAATGCAAAGTGTATGAATCTATGCCTCGAGCCAATCCAAAGTGAAGAGTAGAACTCATGGACCCATGATGGAACATAGCGGTCAGTCCGTCTAAGAAGGTCTATCAACCTTGGTAGATATGATAGATGGGGATGAATCTGCTCACCTGCAGCTGCAACAAGTGACTCAATGGAGCAAACTCTCTGAGATCTAAATGCAACTCCACTATTCAAATAAGCATTATAGAAATCCTCCTGTAGTGGTGTATAGATGTACTCCAAAGCACGCTCATCCCGCCTCGGTGGAAAGCAGTCCTCAAATTACATGAAACGGAGCTACTGCACCTGCTTGGCTATGGCTGCCCTTAGGTCAAGGTGAGTCACTGGAGGTGAACTCTATGGTCTAAGAGGTGGACGAGAGCCCCTCTATGTCTTAGGCCTCGATGACACCTGAATACGTGTACGACCAAAGCATTGAAGCTGTGGCTGAGGTGCCTACTCTATCTCCTTGGTCTACTCTGCCTGCTGAGTATCCTCTGACTGCTCTGCTAGCTGTGTCTACTGCTCAATAGTCTCCCCTAGGGCTGACTCTCCTCTATACCGACATGCCAACCTCCAAGCATGATAGTCCTAGCTGGACTCCCATGAAGACTCTCAACCCTCTCAATGGAGGCCCTCTGAGCTAGTGATAGCTGATCTGCAATATGAACACCACTCCTAGCTCCACCTCTCTTTGCTCGCTCAGCGGTGGCTGCCACTACTGCTGCTCGCTCAGTGTCCACATCAACGAGCTTTCGCTTCCTTGTTGTGGTCTTTTTCACCTTCCCCTTCTCTTGAGCAATCAGGCGAGGCAGAGGCCTTGGATCCTCATCACCAGGACCACCTCCTACATTCTTGACTCATGCCATTGCTGAAGCTGAAGAGAACTACTATCATGGACAAGAATCAACTACCAACTGACACTCATGAGGCTTGGCTTTGATCCGTACTCGTGGGCTTGGACCCAAGTTCACTAACAACTGCAAAGACAACCACAAAAGCACCGACTTGCTGCATGATAGAATAGATATGATATATAAATAATCACAATATACATCTAGAGATGTGAAACCCTAAGAAGCAAGCAGTAGATATGAAATTGAAAGCGATGGCTTGCTACCTGATGAATCGGCGACCGATCAATAGACAAACGAACCATGGGGCACCACCGGGTCGGCAATGGCTAGGGTTAGGGTTAGTGAGACTATGCAGACATGAGCACGATGGCGCAATGGTGGAGGCAGTGAATGGTGGCGCAGGCGCAAGCTAGGGCAAACGACAGCATGGCACGTAGGAGTACATGGGAACGGCAGAGCAGAGTAGCATGGAGGCGCGGAGCAGTGTGGTGCGGCCCGGACATAGGAGTGCAGAGCAGGCTCGGCGGTAGAGTCATAGCTACGGCATGGCGCATAGGCATGGGAGCTCGATAGTAGGGGCTGCGGTGGCATGAGCACATGCACGATGACATGAAGCAGAGGCAGCCGTGGGCAAGATGGCACTAGCGTGGTGACTAGATGAAGTAGCACGGGGACAGGGCATGGTGGCATGAGCTCAATTAGGGCAAATAGCGGTGTGGCGTATAGAGTCTTATAAGGTGCCCCTGCGTGTTTGTTTAAGAAGGGAAATGGAATACAGTTCTAGATCTACATGATTTCCACTGACTAGATGCTCCGGTGGCAATGACTGGACACTGCCACCTGGAGTCTAGTCGACAACAGAGAGGTTCAAAACCCCTCAAGTCATGACCGGATGTGTTTGGTTACCCTTGATCGGATGCAGCCAGAGTCCGGTCGGTGCTGACAATGTCTTCTTCGATTGATCGGACGTAGGGATGCCTTCACACCAGACACTGGTTGAGCACTGTTCTAGCATCTAGTCACTCTTGCGCGCTTCTGTTCACCTCCTGTGAACTGACCGGACGCTGGAATCCAGAGACCGGTACAGCGTCCGATCGCCCTTTTCTAGCGAATCTTCAATGTTCCTTCACGTTGCCTATTCCCAATCAAATCCCAACTTCAATAAGACCCAAATAAACATCAATTGGGACTGATGTGAGTGACCTCTCTCAAACCCTCAATTTTTTTAAAAAAAATATTTTGCCTAGGCTATAATTTTTTAAGAAAATAGGCAATAAAAGGGTAATCGAAAGGAAATGACAAAGCAACACACATGCATATGCAATGCAATAGTTGAAAGTAATTCTAGTTGCTTGTTAAGTTTGATCCAAAGTTAAGCTTCTTCACACACTTTTCGGTGGTTATCTTAACTATGTTAGACAAGCCCTAAATGCATTACCAAAAATTAAACATGTTGTATGTTACAATGCAATGCTAGGGACAACACAAGCTCATTTTCTAGTGAAGTTACTAAAATCAAGCACATTGAGCTCATTCGTCAACCGATAAAATGTCGCCTCATCTAGCGGTTTAGTGAAGATATCCGCCAATTATCCTCGGTCCTTACACCTTCTAGTGATATATCATTTTTAGCAACATGATCTCTAAGTGATGGCAGATATCTATGTGCTTGGTGCGAGTGTTGAACCGGATTATTTGCAAGTTTTACCGCACTCTCATTGTCACACAAAAGAGGTACCTTTTCTAAAACTACACCATAGTCTAGCAAAGTTTGCTTCATGTAAAGTATTTGTGCATAACAACACCCGTGGCAATGTATTTCGCTTTGGCCATGGACAAAGCCACACTATTTTGCTTTTTGGAGGACCAAGACACTAGTGATCTACCAAGCAAATGGCACCCTTCGGATGTGCTTTTTCTATCAATTTTGCAATCAGCATAATCTAAATTGGAATAGCCAACTAGTTGAAATCTAGCTCCTTTGGGATATCAAAGACTATTGCTTGGTGTGTGCTTAAGGTACCTAAGGATTCTTTTAACGGTAACCAAATGAGCTTCCTTAGGATTAGCTTAAAATCTATCACACATACACACACTAAACATGATGTCGGGCCTAGATGCGGTCAAATATAACAAACTACCAATCATAGAGCGGTAGAGAGTATGATCAACCATTTTACCTCCCTCATCTAGGTCGAGATGTCCATTAGATGGCATTAGTGTCTTGATTGGCTTACATTCATCCATATTGAACCTCTTTAGAAGGTCCTTGGTATACTTTTCTTGAGAGATAAAAATCCCTTCTCTCATTTGCTTGACTTGAAAACCAAGAAAGAATGTAAGCTCTCCAATTATTGACATCTCGAACTCCTTCGACATCAATTCACCAATCTCTTTGCAATAATCTTCATTTGATGATCCAAATATGATATCATCAACATACACTTGACAAATGAAGATTTCTCCATCAAGCTTCTTGGTGAATAGTATGGTGTCTACCTTCCCAATGGTGAAGCCCTTCTGAATGAGGAAATCCCGAAGGCGCTCATACCATGCTCTTGAGACTTGCTTAAGCCCATATAGCACCTTGGATAACCTATAAACATGATTAAGATATCTAGGGTCTTCAAACCAAGGAGGTTGATCAACATAGACTAGTTCATTTATGAAGCTATTTAAAAATACACTTTTAACATCCATTTGATATAATTTCATTTCATGATGAGATGCATATGCAAGAAGGATACGAATGGCTTTAAGTCTTGCAACCGGTGTAAAGGTCTCTCCAAAATCCAACCCTTCAACTTGAGAGAACCCCTTTGCAACTGGTTTTGCCTTGTTCCTCACTACAATGCCTTGATCATATTGCTTATGCGGAACACCCACTTTGTTCCAATGACTCTTGCACCTTGTGATCGCTCTTCAAGAGTCCAAACTTCATTGCGAGTGAAGTTATTCAACTCTTCATGCATGTCATTAATCCAATCAGAATCTTGAAGAGCTTCTTCTACATTCTTAGGTTCAACACAAGAGACAAAAGAGTGATGTTCAATAAATAAAGCAAGTTTTTGAGAGCGAGTCATTACACCCATTGAAGGACTCCCTATGATGAGATCTTATGGATGAGCTTGAAGTAGAGGTGAATTTCTTCTATCAACCACTTGAGGGGGAGGTTGTGGAGCATCAACATCTTGAGCTTGTGCCACCATTTGATCATGAGAGACATGAGTATCTCCATTTTCTACTCTTCTATCTTTGTCACCATCTTGTGGCACATTTAATGAAGAAGGTGGATCAATTATTTGTACATCATCTTTAGGCTTGATGTCTCCAACCGGAATGTTCTTCATAGCCTCCCTCAATGGTTCATCACCTACATCATCAAGATTCTCATGTGCTCTTTGGGAGCCATTAGATTCATCAAATTCCACATTATATGTTTCTTCAACCAAGCCGATGGCATGATTAAATACTCGGTATGCTTTGGACTTTGATGAGTAACCAACAAGAAAGCCAATATCACAACATCTTTGAAACTTCCCTAGGTGTTGCCGCTTCTTGTAGATGTAGCATTTGCAACCAAATACCCAGAAGAATGAGACATCTGGCTTCTTTCCATTGAGCAACTCATAAGGTGTCTTGCCAAGAAACTTTTGAAGGAATAGGTGGTTGGATGCATAACATGCGATGTTGATAGCTTCCGCCCATAGAGTTTCAGGTGTATTGTACTCATCAAGCATTGTTCTTGCAAGTGTGATAAGTGTCCGGTTCTTTCTCTCAACTACACCGTTTTGTTGAGGAGTATATGTTGCGAAGACCTCATACTTTATTCCAACTTCATCACAATAAGCTTCAATATTTGTGTTGTCAAACTCTTTTCTATTATCACTTCTTATCTTCTTGAGCTTCACTTCAAACTCATTTTGTGCTTTCTTGGCAAACTTCTTGAAACATGATGCAACTTCGGTCTTATCATGAAGGAAGAATACCCATGTATATCTAGAGTAGTCATCAACAATCATAAGACAATAGAGATTTCCTCCCAAGCTCTTGTAGGTTGTTGGTCCAAATAGATCTATGTGAAGAAGCTCTAGCACTCTTGTTGTTGACATGTAAGCTTTTGTAGGATAAGTGTTTGCAACTTGCTTGCTGGCTTGACATGCACTACAAAGCTTGTCCTTCTCAAATTTCACATCCTTCAACCCTCTCACCAATTCATTCTTCATAAGCTTCTTGAGTGAGTTCATCCCAACATGAACAAGTCTTCTATGCTATAGCCACCCAAGTAATGTTTTGGTGAATAGGTATGTCTTCAAGTTAGCATCTTTGGAGGTGAAATCCACTAGATATAGGTTGTTGTATCTAAATAGCTTGAATATAACTTGATCATCATCTTTCTTAGATACAACCACTTCCTTCTCGGTGAACAAGCATTGAAAACCAAGATCACACAATTGACCAACGGATAGCAAGTTGAAACTCAATGAAGTGACATATAGCACATTTGAAATTAAATGATCATTTGATATTGCCACTTTGCCCAATTCTTGAACTTTGCCCTTTGAATTATCACCAAATGTTATCCTTTATTAGCCATCTACTTCTTCATCTAGTGAGGTGAACATACAAAGACCACGGGTCATATGTTGAGTGCAACCACTATCAATTACCTAATGACTTCCACCGGTCTTGTAGTTCACCTACACACAAGAGATCAAGCTTGTTTAGGGACCCAAACTTATTGAGGGCCCTTGACTTTCTCAACAAGTGACTTTGTAACCCAAATTTTCTTAGGCCTATTCTTGTTGGGAGGTCCTAAGAACATGACTTTTATTTTTTCACTAGAATCCTTTCTAAGCATGTAATGAGCATTGAAAGCAAAGGGTCTAGCATGCTTGGGCAAGAGTTGTGGTGGTAGAGTTTGACACTTATGGGCAAAGTGACCTTCTTGTCCACACTCAAAACACATCTTTGGCTTTGGCTTTGACTTGTGTTGTTGTTGGTGTTGAGCTTGAGCCTTCTTCTCTTATTGTGCCAAGTACCCAATGCCACTTCTATCTGTCTTCATTATAGTATTCATGAGTAGCTCACTTTGAAGATGTCGACCTCTTGTGAACTTGCTCAAGCCGGTCTTGAGATGTTCTTTTTCCAACTTGAGCTTCTTGTTCTCTTCTTTGAGTTCATCATGATTTTTCTCCATCTGAAGTTTCTTGTTCTCTTCTTTAAGCTTCTCATTCTCAAGAGCTAGATCACAATCATGATCAAGGTTCTCTATCACAATGGTGTTGGTGGTTGATAGCTTTTCAAACTCTTTCTTGAGCTTCTCATTCTCATTCTTGATCTTGACATACTCATCATAGTTATCGGACTCAACCACTTGCTTGCCTTTGCTACTAGAACCTTGCTCAATGCTCTCAATGATCAAATCATCACATGATGTAGCTATATCAATCTTAACAACATGGTTAGTAGCATCATGTGGCTCATTGGATAATTGCTCATGAGAAACAACAAGATTATCATGATTGATCTTGAGATTTGTATATTCTTCTTTTAGCATATTGTAGCTAGTGATGAGCTCATTATATATCCCCTCAAGTTTATCATGTTTTTCTTTAACCTCCTTTTTAGAAGATTTGAGCTCCTTGAGCTTGGATGACATAGCTTCATTTTCTTCTCTAAGCTCAACACTAGCTTTTTCTGCTATGTCGCATTTAGCTAAAAGTGAGTCATTCTTAAGTTCTAGCTTTTTATTTTTAGCTCTTGTCTTTCTAATGATTTTAGTATATTGGTTTAGCAACTTGACAAGATTATCATAAGAAGGTGATTCAAATTCATCATCACTATCACTATCATCATTGCTAGCATGATCATCACCACTACTATCATCATCATTTTGTACCTTTCGTTCACCCTTGGCCATAAGGCATAGGTGTATAGAGGATGATGACAGTGGTGTCAGTGAAGATAGTGAAGAGTCAATCACAATAGTGGCCACCTTCTCGTTCTCACTATCATTATCAGATGAGCAACTTGATAAATCAATATCCGTGAGCCAATCAATTATGATGTATGCCTTGCCATTCTTCTTCTTCTTGTGAAAATCCTTCTTCTACCATCCTTCTTCTTGTATGGCTTGTTTTTCTTCTTCTCATCATTATCTTCATCACTTGAGTCATCTTTTTTGCCCTTGTACTTCTTCTTGTACTTGTCTTTCTTAGGCTTGGGGCATTGATGAGCTAGATGATCAAGTTCTCCACAATTATAGCAATCCATCTCGGAGATTGGCTTCCTTCTATTGCTAGTGAAGAACTTCTTCTTGCCATCAAACTTGACACCGTTCTTGTTGAGCTTCTTAAGCATCTTGGCGGTTCTTCTCACCATGACAGCAAAACTTGCATCATCAATTTCATCATCACTTGAGCTCTCATGTTCAACTCTTGCTTTGCCCTTATTCTCTTGGCTAGCCTTGAATGCCAAGTCTTTCTTCTTGGTGGAAGAAGAGCCATCATGTGGTGTGATATGCATGTACATCTCATGTGCATTGATCTTTCCCAATATTTGAGTTGGTGCAACGGTGGAAAGATCACCTTGATGAAGCACGGTCATAATATGCCCATATTTGTCAATGGGGAGGACACTCAAGATTTTTCTTACAACATCGGGGGGTTGCATTTGTGTAAGTCCTAACCCACTGACTTCCTCTACAAGAACATTTAAGCGTGAGTACATTTCATTAGCACTTTCTCTAGAAAGCATCTCAAATGAATTAAGCTTTTTCATAATAAGATGATAGCATTCCTCACGCTCACTCTTTGTTCCCTCATAGAGTGTACAAATGTTCAACCATAGTGCATGAGCATCCTTGTGGTTCCGCACATGGTTGAAAACATCTTTGCAAAGGGCTCTAAAGATGGTGTTTCTATTCTTTGCATTCCATTTTTCGTAATTGACTTCATCGCCTTGAAGGTTGGCGGGATCCTTAGGTTTTGGGAAGCCTTGTGAGGCGGCTCTAAGAATTCCAACATCTAAGGCTTCTAAATAAGCCTCCATGCAGATTTTCCAATAAGGAAAATCATCTCCTTTAAAGATAGAAGGAGGTTCATCCCCGTGGGACATCTTTCTCTAGGCGATTAAGCCTAATTTAGCAAGCATAAGACTCTGATACCAATTGAAAGGATCAAGATGCCCAAGAGGGGGATGAATTGGGCTAATTCTAAAATTCTTTGCAATAATTAAACCCTACACTTAGCCCACTTCATCCCTTATACCTAGAATGTGTTCCTATTGTTCTACCGCACAAAAGTTTTTCACTCTAGGTTCCAATCCTACTCTAGCATGCCAATTCTAAGAATGTAAAGACAAGAAATGAATTGCTCAAATATAAATGCTTAAAGTAAAGAGAGGAGAAGGAACGCGGTGATGTTTTGCCAAGATATCGGAGAGTCACCACTCCCCACTAGTCCTCATTGGAGCACCCGCGCAAGGGTGTAGCTCTCCTTTGACCCGTGCAAGGATCAAGTGCTCTCTACGGGCTGATTCTTTGACATTCCATCGCGGTGAATCGCCCACAACCGCTCACAACTTGAGTTGGGTCATCCACAAGCTCTGCCGAATGATCACCAAACTCCTGATCACCACCAAGTTGTCTAGGTGATGGCGGTCACCAAGAGTAACAAGCACAAACTCTCACTTGACCACAACAAGTCTAATGAGAAGGGTGGATGCACACTTGCTACTCTCCTTGCACTAATAAGGCCTTAATCTTGGATTCTCAAATCTCCATCACCTCACTAGGCTCTTGCTCTCCTTTGCACTCTCAAGGGTGTTTCTCAGCTGAACAAATAGGCAAGAGGCCTCCCTTGGATGAGTCGAGTAAGTATTTATACCCTCTTATTCAAAACATAACGTTTGGAGGCTGAGTTATCACTCTGTGGGGTGATCGGACGCTCTGATCAAGGTGACCAGATGCTCCGGACAGTTATCCCTGCCACTATGTCAGAAAGAGCCATTAAGTTCTGACCGGACTCTGGCCTACGTCCGGTCATTACTGACCGGACACGTCCGGTCATGAAAACTGCTCTCTGAAACCTTACTGATGTTGACTGGACGCTGGCACCTAGAGTCTGGTCACTTCACTGTTCAGCATTCGGTCAGTTACCGGATCCTGACCAGCGTCTGGTCAGCACTAACCAGATGCGTCCGATCAGGAATCTCCCTCTCTAGAACCTCTCTAGAGTTGACCGAACGCAGGCACCTAGCGTCCGGTTACTTTTCACTCAGCATCCAGTCGCAACCAGATGGCTCCAGTTGATCAAATGAACTGACCGGACTCACCCTTCATCGTCCGATCACAACCAGACTAGCGTTCGGTCAGTCATTTGACCCTCCATTCACTTCCAACTCGAAATCATATGTGAATGAAGTTTGCTCTAATTGATCTTAGGGCTACTCCGGAGCTACCTAGTGCTAGATTTGATAAGTGTGCACCACACCTAACTCACTAGACTCACCTAGGTCAAGCTACTAGTCCATACCCCCCCCTTAATAGTACGACCAAAGGAAAAACAAAGTCCTAAACTACTCTAAGTGTCTCTTCAACACCAAACGACACTTAGAACTAGTCCATCCTTTGAAAACCTAAATGATTTCCATCATAGGGGCATGACAACCATGATTGCCCAATCAATTGCCATTACCATGACCTAACTTAACTGCCTCTACAAAACACACGTTAGTCATAGTAATCCCGTATTGTCATTAATCACCAAAACTCAACTAGGAGCCTAGATGCTTTCAACAGCCACATGTCACTCCGTTCAACCAGCGCCACCTGATCTCAACGGTCAAAAATGTTTCACGCCTGAGTTAAAGAATGATCGGACACACCTCTTCAAGTGACCTAACGCGGCATCACGTAGGGTCCGGTTGAGTACAGAAACCAATGAGAGGTTTTTCTCTAACTAAACGCGTTCGATAAGCATCGACCTAACGCGCCTGGCATCCGGTTGCTTGCGTCAGCGTACGTCAGCCGTGACCTGACACACCCCCTATCTGTCTGGTCGCGTGTCCCTAGCAGAGTTCGATCACTCCTCATGCTACGCAGCTCTCTGGAACAACTGACCAGACTCGCATCCAGCATCCGGTCCAACGCCCGGTCACTGCTGCACCACTACCCGAGAGCTAGGGTTAAGTACCGGACGTGTCCAGTCATGTCGTGACCAGCGTCCAGTCCGTACCCTACGCCTCCTTTTCTTTTTCTATCTCCTCAAACACTTCACCCTTGCTTTCAAGTTGCAAACCACAAAGTGTGTAACTTGTGTGCACGTGTGTTAGTATTTTTTCAAGCATTTTCATGGGTCAATTGTTAGCACACTAGGTCCCTAAATGCATATGCAAGAATCATATCACCTAGTGGCACTCGATAACCGCTTAACCATAGATTTTCCCGGCTATCGATCCTAAACACACTCACACCCTCTATGGTGTCTTGAGTGCCAAAACAAAAATCTATTTGATACATTTGCCTTAATTAACCTTATTTTTGTTTTTCTCTTTCTTCTTTTCTAAGTTGAAGCACTTGATCTTCAAGTTTGATCTTCACCATCACCATCACCATCATCTAGCTCAACCACTTGGTATAGGACTATCCTTTCTTGTCTACACACTTAGCGCAAGGATTAGTCTATATGTTTCATCAATTATATAAAACCAAACTAGGACTTTCAGGGGCCGTATTATAGTGCATCTAGGCTCAACATTATGTAGGCAAGAAAATAATTGTGGACCACTAACATGCGACTCATCTATAAAACTACTGTGGCAATATTGTCCTTGTTCATGCCCTAAGGGCGCCTCCAATAAGTACAACGTTGCCACATGACTAGGCTTAGGATTGATATGGAGGGGAGAGGATTAGAAAAGATAAATCGCTAGTGGTTGACTCGTTGCTAGGTTGGAGGCGTGTGACATAACCTCGTACCATTGCTTTAGACCTTGTTTGACAAGGTTTTCTTTACAAACGGTTTTTCCTAACAAGACAAAGAACTCAATAGGTGGCTTCACCTTCTTAGCAAAAAAAAAAAATTCTTCTCTCGCACAGCTGTTTCATGAGGTAGCATTTGGCGGGGCTTGACCCAAGAAGCCGATACTGAAGTCCTTCAAGAAATCTTGCTAAAAAGAACTTTACTTTGGTTGTCAATTGGTGAAAAGGAGCAGAGAGTATTTAATTCTTTTGACAATTGGGCCCCTATGTCAGTTGCTCTAGGTGAGACAATAACGTAGTTGGTTGAGAATGCTGTTAAGAGCAATCAAATGTCATTATGTACGTCCTAATCGTCCAAAATTATACGCATAGCACGAAATGGATCAATCTCATTCTCTAGTAATCCAGTCATGCCATCTTTTACATCATGAATCAAAAGGCTTTGCCAATCTAGATAAGCCTGCCTTTTTATTTTTTTGGTTCTCGGTTGCACGTATATACTTCAAAATGTTCGGTGTTTCAGAGCCTTCAATGGTCCCTTTTGAATTCTGGCGTACTATCCTTTGATGAGCCTAGGCATTGTTTAGATCACCTTCAAATTCTAAGTTTTTTTACTTTCTCTTCATCACATCAATTTTTGGACATATGCATGGAGCATTAAATGTAGGTAAAAAAATAACTAATTGCACAGTTTGGTTGTAAATCACGAGACGAATTTTTTGAGCCTAGTTAGTCTATGATCAGATAAAGTTTGTCAAATACAAACGAAACATGCTACAGTGTCCAAATTGCAAAAATTTGCAGTCTAAACAAGGCCCTAGTGTTTGATGAGAGCTGTTCACACATGGTAAGCGCGTTGTTGTTTGGCAGAAGCATCATGCTAATCAACTTGGTGTTTTCAATCCTTTTTATTTATTGATGTTTTGAATTTGGGGTAGGGGCTGGTAGCGGCTTTTTGTTCGTGTGTTTTGCGGTGGAAAATGGAGGAGTAAAAAGGTGGGAAAGCGTAGTTATGACTTGTCTCTCTTTCTCACGAACTCCGAGCCAAAAAGCGTCCCCACACCCCTCAACTCCGTCTTTTATTGCTACCCTAGCTGATGCTAGCAGTAGGGTGATGCAGTGCACAAAACTGGTCCGCTCTCTCCGCCACACCACACCACACCACACCCGTGCTTGTGCGCGTAGCAAATCTCTTTCTTGCTTGCTGTCCCCCTTTCTTTATTTGCTTCGCCTTTATTAATTTCCATTTCCCGTAATTTCCTCCTCCTTTTCCTTCCTCGCTTCCGGTCCTCGCTTTGCTTTCTCTCACATGCACCTAGGCAGCACGCAGCAGCAAGGCTAGGCTCGAGGCTCCCATCCATCTCATCTCATCCCATTGCATGCGAAACAAGCAAGCAAGAGGTCAAGACGAGCAGTGAGTGAGTGAGTGGCGTTTGGTGTGAAGTGAGGAAGGAGGACGAAGCGGGTCATGGCATGGTGATGGACCTGCTGCTCCCGTCTCTGCCGATCCAATCACTTTGCCCCTAGGTACCGTACAGGCGTGCGCGCGGGCATCAGTCACCTTCCCCTCCCCTGCTTTCTTGATTTTTTATCCGTCTCCTAGCTCTGGGTTTTAAAAATTATCTCGTGTGAGACCCACTTTTTCGACCACGAATAATATTTTTTCTTAAATAAATAATATTTTTTTCTCACAATACTTTTTAGCCCTGCTTATCTGTCAAGAGCGTGTGCTTTCTCGCTTAATCTCCATGTTACCCGCTAGTGCTCTAGTCTTAGCTAGCCTTGCTGAGCCCCTTGCAGTGTTGGGAGGAGAAGGACAAGGTCTCTGATCAGCTGAGCTTGTCTGGTCAAAGCTGAGAGCCCGGTTGTGCTGCGAGTCCAAGCTCGACAGGACCACTGCCACTGTGAAGCACAACGGCAGCGACAAGTCGAGGAGGCGGAAGCTGCCAAGCGGATAGATCTACGCAAATGGAGACCAAGGACGTGTCGCCGCTCCCCGCCACCACTACCGCCGCCGCCGCCGCGGCGCCCGTGCCTGCACCGGCCTCTCAGCCGCCGCCGCCGCTGCCGGCGGCCCCTTCTTCTATGGCGCCGCCGCAGCACCAGCACCAGCCGCCGCCGCCGTTCGCGCAGCAGGCGGCCCCGGCTTCGTCGCCTGCCGCGTCCATGCCCGGCGGCATGCGGCTCTCGTTCGACCAGATGTCTGGGAAGGCGCCAGGGGAGCAGCACCACCACTCCGCGCCCATGCTGTACGCGGCGCCACCGCAGTCCGTCGCGGGCGCGGGCGCACCGGGGGCCAATGTGCTGGGCATGGGCGAACTGATGCGCAAGAAGCGCGGGCGGCCGCGCAAGTACGCGCCCGACGGGAGCATGGCTCTGGCGCTGGCCCCCATCTCCTCCGCCTCAGCCGGCGGCGCCGCGGCCCCCGGACAGCAGCAGCACGGCGGGTTCTCCATCAGCAGCCCCACGTCCGACCCCAACGCCAAGCGCCGCGGCCGGCCCCCCGGCTCCGGCAAGAAGAAGCAGTTCGAAGCCCTGGGTACATGTTTTTCTCCCGTACTAAAGAGCGCTGGCTGGGTACATGCTTCTTGCGCGCGTCTTGTCTCACCAGTGCTGTGCTCGTTTCTTGGCTCGTGCAGGTTCTTGGGGCATCGCCTTCACCCCTCACATCCTCGCCGTCAAGGCCGGCGAGGTAAGATTCACAGATCTTGGTTCAACTTTCAACGTTTTGCTGCATCCTTGCGGTTGCTGGTCGTAAATGGCGTAGATCTGCGAGTCCGCGCGTCTCCTCTGAGTGCGCATGTCATGTGGTGGCTTCTTGCCACAAGGCCAATTCACCGGTGCTTGCTGTGACCTTTGTGCTCTGTTCTGCCATGCCGTTGGGAAGCCCGGCAGGTTGTGAGCTTGCGTGGCGTGGGTGTTCGTCAGATTCCCGGCACGGCTGCCAGTTGACCGGGCCCACTGTCAGTGGTGGCAAGCTGGAGTACTGGTGGGTGATGCACTCGGGCCTTGTTTAGATGACTCCCAGTTTTTTCACTCTCTCCATCACATCAATTTTTAGCCGCTTGCATGGAGCATTAAATGTAGGTAAAAAAAAATAACTAATTGCACAGTTTAGTTGAAAATCACGAGATGAATCTTTTGAGCCTAGTTGGTCCACGATTGGACAATATTTACCAAATAAGACGAAAGTGGTACTATTCATCAAGTTGCAAAAAGTTGCAATCTAAACATGGCCTCGGTGTCATTCCGGATTCTGACTGATAGTCTGGTGTGCTGCGAGTACCATGAATCCTGCGGTGTACGATGAGGGGCTCCAGGCAGCTGGCACCTTTTGGTTGTGCAGTCCTCACTCGGCTCTTGAGTGAGGTGAGGCCATGGAGCATGGACTGTGTAGGGTAGCTGGGTGAAAGGATTGCTTATGCTGATCAAATTACTCCATGGTAGCAAACATTATATATTAATTAATTGCCTCCTAATATCGTTGTGTTGGTGAATCATGATGGCTGATCGGATTTGGTAGCATGGATGCAACATACTACTTTACTGGTGTTTTGCTAACCTTATTATCAATTAAATTGATGATCTTGAGTGGTAACCAAAATTTACTTTTAACAGTTGTTTGAATTGGATTAACTGTGTGGCCTGTGCATCTTGATCAACCAATCTGGAACTGAATTGGATATTTTCATCTATCTGCTTCAACATTTGCTTGCAGCAAAGCCGCATAGAATTCTTCTGTGCAAGCTGTTAGCGCATGGTGCAAGGCCAAGCCATGCATTTGGTCGTGCTTTTTTTATTTCTTTATGGCTATGAAGTTATTTCTTCATTTATTGCCAGTGTGTCAAAAACTTGAATTTCTGTTCTAATGTCTGCCTCTTGCCTGACAGGATGTTGCTTCAAAAATAATGACATTCTCACAGCAAGGCCCTCGCACAGTCTGCATTCTTTCTGCGAATGGTGCAATTAGTAATGTTACACTTCGGCAGCCAGCCACATCTGGTGGACTAGTTACTTATGAGGTATGGTGTTCTACTGCTTTCGAGCAAGTGGATGTATATGTATTGTTTTTTAGAATGGTATCTGAATTTCATGAGATTTTCTCCAATCTTCCATAGTAAGTCACTGATCATCTTGGATATTGGGTTGATAAGAATGCCACCTGGTAGGTGGGAAACATTGGCTTTCAGTTAAGGAAGGAGTATATTGTTGTTAGTTATTTTTCCTGACTTAGGTCATCTGAAATGGATTCACAAGCACATCAACTGACTTTCAGTTCACCTACTAATTCTTTTTAGCCTAGTGTTTGGATTTTAATTGGGTTGCAACTTTGACGCGAAGGTTGAATACTTGGATGCCATCTGGCAAAGTGTTTGGTCTAGTTGACACATGTAACGTACCACCTTATGAACAACAGCGTCTGAAACTAACATAGATGCTCTGAGCAATTAACTTTACAAGTTATGCCTGCTGTTCATTGCTCCACCTGACAATGCTATGTACATTTTCTTGTGGCAGGGGCGCTTTGAGATCATCTCGCTATCTGGTTCTTTCCTGCTTGCGGAGGATGGTGATACTCGCAGCAGGACTGGTGGCTTGAGTGTTGCACTTGCAGGATCTGATGGCCGAGTTCTTGGAGGGTGTGTTGCTGGAATGCTTATGGCTGCAACTCCTGTTCAGGTCCGAACAACATGTAGATTTTCTTCCTCACCCCAGCTGACATCTGATCAATTGCTTTATGTCACTGATCACTTGGTATTTCTACCTGTGTCTGATTGATCATCAGGTTGTGGTGGCTAGTTTTATCGCAGAGGGAAAGAAATCAAAGCCAGCTGAAGCACGGAAGGTTGAACCGATGGCTGCTCCTCCACCACAGATGGCTACCTTTGTGCCAGCTCCGGTGACCACCAGCCCTCCCTCGGAGGGAACATCCAGCGCATCATCTGATGACTCTGGCAGCCCAATCAACCACAGTGTGATGCCGTTCAACCACTCTAGCCAGCATCAGCACCCTCACCAGCACCAGAACATGCCGCCTGCCTATGCATCTGGGGTTTGGTCCCTCTCAGTGCACCAGCAGAATAGGCATGACTCTGACATGAAGATGATGTCGAACTAATAGTGCTCAACCTAGCGCCTCTTTTGTTGGTTGGGCTGGAGTGGAAGGAAGCTGCTGATGGTTGGTACTGCTGCTATGAGAAACGGTCTTCTTGCGTCGTCTGCAATGATCAGTGACGTCATGTTGCTCTGATCAGTGACGGGTGTCTGCTATAGCTAAGTTAGCTAGGAGAATTAGGGTTCATGGTCTCACCTGCTGTTGTTCCCCTGAGTAAGATTAATTTAATTTGAATTAGCCGCTGTTGTAATGCTGTAGCCGGTGTCCTAAAGTTACTTATCAGTCAGTCCCTAACGCGAGTTGTGATGGGTGCCTGATGAGATCTTCACCTTCTAGGCTAGTTAAAATACCATTTCTCTAGTACTATGAATCATGAATCTACTTGGATACTTCGGTTTAATTCAGGAATTTGATCGTATTCTGATTTGTTTTGTTCTATTTTGTTCTGCTGCTGATCATGTATGCATTCTAACTGGAAGTATTTAAGTGATGCGAGTGACTGCCACGAGGCAATTTGCGCTGCTGCTACGTCTGAATGAGGATTTGTTTGAGCTAGAAGTTTGCCTAAAGTGGACAGCAGATAGCACTTCAGCTGAAGGAGATTGCTCGACTGGCAGTTCGCAGATTGGTTCCTATCATTATCCTTTTGGAAGATGCAGATTAGAGATACAGATAGGGTCAAGAGAAATTTAGCCTACGGTAATCTCTGCTACGAACCAATGTGTCCATCAATCCACAAGATTAGCACCCATACAATTTGCTCAGCAAATGGGGAGTAATTCCGGGATACAATTATCTAGAGGTTCTAGGGAGTCGGAAGGAGCTAGAGCGTTGGGTACTTGGCTCCTTTTTTTTTTTTGAAACAAAGGAATGTGGGGGAGATCTCTACAGTAGATTTTATAAATAATTTAAGCAACGGTCAAGATTACAAACCTGTTTTAACTGAAAGCATCTAACCAAAAGCAAAAGGAAGACCTAAGGTCCTCCCTGAGTCTAACGGATTGCAAATTACATTGATGCCTGAAATTTACAAGCCATAGAGAAGGAGTTGGGTCTCGACGCTGAAAAATCGTGTTGTTTCTAAGTTTCTAGAGCTCCCATGCTGCAATTAGGGATGCTTCAACGAAGAAGTCCAAAGCATGCACCTCATTGGCCCTCATCAATCTTTCAGCTAGTGGCAGGGAGACATCCCAGGAGAAGTTAATTGAGGTCCAACACTGAACCACAAACGGGCACATAAAGAAAAGATGATCAATATCTTCATCAGCACCTTGGTTGCACATAACACAGAGTACATCATCTTGTATGTTCAGGTGCCTTCTTCTTAACATCATCTTCGTATTTAGTCGGTCCATCAACACTAGCCACGCAAAAAACTTCACACGAGGTGTGCACTGAGATTTCCAGAGTACCATGAAGTAAGGAGTCAAAGCCATGCCACTGAAGACATGATTGTAGAACCGCCGTGATGAATATTGGGGTCCACATAGCATTGTCCAGAAATCTGCGGTGCTATCATCATATTCCAAGGTGACAAGGTGATTCTGTAGATCCATCATCTCCTGGTACTCTATTTGTACCACAAGATAGCTTGTATCGTGTAGAGAAGTTACTGGTATTCTTTGTACAAGGCTCAAAACTAGATTGTTTTATAGATATATTGTCCCCCTGCCTACTGGCTACTGCCAGGTCCTCTATTTGTTCCACAAGATAGCTTGTATCGTGTAGAGAAGTTACTGGTATTCTTTGTACAAGGCTCAAAACTAGATTGTTTTATAGATATATTGTCCAAATGCAAGGCATTTACAACGAACAGTTTTATCTAAAAATTTTACAACAAACAACTTGTTGACATTGATTTTGTTTTTACCGTAGGAATTTTTCGATTCTTAATTCTCAATTATGTTAGTTCAAAGTTCTTAGTGGTATTTACATCTTTTTTCAACCGAGAATCCGATTCCAAGTAAAAAATAAATAGGGTCATAGTTACTATGCTTAAATCATTTTTTAATACTGTACCTTAGGAATGATATGAAGAATGTGCAAAGTTTCATGTTAGGAAGATCAATGACTCATATAGATTACTTAACGGAAAATGTCCCGAAGAAACCTAACGAAAAACTAAAATTCAGAAAAAAGTAGAAATACTTCCTTTTTTGACAAATCACATAGAGTTCACGATTTAACAAGGTTCTCAAATGAATCATTATCACAATTAAAATGATTTAGGAAGAGAGATGAGTTAGTACGAAGGATAAGCCCCCATTACAAAATTGGAAGTTTTGAATTGAATCCATTTTTTAGTTATTGCATTCTTTTCTTTTTTGGGAATGCCACCACTTGGACTTAGAACCAGAGTACTGCTTTCTCAGATTGGGCCTGTTTGGTATAACTCTAGATTCAGCCCTTCTGGCAACGCTATTTGGGCTGCTCCTGCAGCAAAGTCTATATGTACCACAGTAGTTAGAAAGAAGGAAGTAGGCTGCCAGTAGCCACAACAGCGGAGAGAAATAGCTTCTTAAGCCTTGTTTGTTTAGCCATATTTCTGCCCAGGTTCATTCCACCTCATCAAAACCCATATAAAATTAGCTTAGTATTCCTAGTGAAACCTTTTCTGGTCACCAATCCGTAACAACCAAACACAGCCTAAGTGGAGCAGAACGTTTGGTAAACAGTTTATCATAAAAATAAATAAAATGCCCTTCTATTTTTTTCTTTTCTATTTATTCCCCAAGCTATTTGCTTCCCCTCTCTCGATTGGCTCTCTGTTGTCTGTTCCTCTCCCCCGTGACTCCATAATCCGTATCCCCGTGCCGTGGTTCCTTGCGCGGCCCCTCCTCCCGTCGCCTCCTATTCCCCGCGGCTCTTTGCACGGCCGCGCCTCGCGCCGCTCGCTCTACTGTTGCAGTTTGTTAGTAGTACTGTTGAGTTCTTTTTGAGTGGAAGTAGTACTGCTGAGTGTTGACAACAGCTTCGTTGCTTTGGCAATTGGGCCAAAAGGCCCAAAAGGCCTGAAACAGCGGCCCAACCATTCATCTGGGCTGCAGCATAGTAGTATCCACCATAGTCCACGCACTAAAAAATCCCTCTTTGATACCCTTCTTTCCCTTCCACCAGTCGGTCCTCACTCTTTTCACGTCTTCCTCCTCTTCGCAGTTCGCACCTGTCCCATTCGAGAGCTCCCTCCATTGCCGTCCTCGAGTAGCTTGCCCGTCCACGGAAGCGGATGGCCTCGATGCCCCTGCGGTGGGGAATTGCGGTAGATCGGTGAGGAGGATAGGGAGCGGATGGAGGCCACCCTGACGGAGGCGCTGGAGTGGCAACGGCGATGGCCCTGATGATAGGGCAGACAGGCAGGGTGCTCCCAGTAATGGGCGTGAGCGGGAGGTGGACGCGGGTGCGTACGCTGGGCCGTGGCGCGTTGGAGGCGGAAGTCTTCCTAGCTGCCGACCAGGCGTCCACCCCTTGTGGTGGAGGCAGCGGTGGCGGTCAGGCAGCTACGGTCTGCCTCTCCACGGGCGAGCAGTGGTCGAGCAGCAGCGCCAGTTAGGGGTGGGGAACGGGGAAAAGTCTTTTCTTTTTTAGAGAAACATTGTTTGCCGTGGTGGGGGAGCAGGCCTGTTGGCCAGTCCGCAGGGCCATCTAGAAGCGTCCGGACGACGGACACGGGAAGGACACCCGCGGTGAAGCATTATCCATATATTAAATTAAAGATAAGACTCGTCACAGGTAGAGAAAAAAAAGCAAGAGACTCATTTTTGGATGAGTCTCATGAGTACAAAAGAAACTTTCATAAGTTTTAGGGAACTTTTAGGTTAAAGGAGGGTAACTAGATCATGTTCTAGGAAGATACCTGGTTAGGGAACCAACCGCTCAAATCCGAATACCCAACTTTATTCAACATTGTTCCTAGGAAAGAAGCAAAGTATGAATATTATTAAATCAGGTCCACTTAATGTTGATGGTTGAGGGCATTAGTGAGAAACAAGGTACTACGAACCACCTAGTAGCAAGGATGGCTAATATTAACCTGCAGCAGGGTAATGATAGTTTTATTTGGAGTTTACATAAAACGGGTTTATTCACAATTAACTCGATGTACAACTATCTAATCAATAATGGTTTAAAAGTATCATAAGTAGTTTGGTAGCTTATGATCCTTTCAAGTTTAAAATCTTTATTTGGTTCTTTAGAAGAGGGGCTATTCTCACTAAGAAAACTTGGCAAAGAGGAATTGGAATGGAGATAGGTTCCGTTGTTTTTAAGCAAACTCATCTTTTCTTTGAATGCTCACGTGTCATGTTTTTGTGGAGAGCAATCCATATGGTGTTAGAAATTAATCCATCTCGAAATGCCCAAAACTTATTAATGTATGGTACCCTTGGAAAGTTAATAAGAATCTTCTATCAGTCTTACTGATTGGTGCGGCGACCATTTTATGGTCATTCTGGCTAACAAGGAACAAAGTTGTTTTTGACGATTGTCAATCCAATTCTCTTGTAGGTGTTATTCATGGGACCCATTGGCTTGTGTTCTGAACCGAATTGTAATGCAACATTGTGAGGGTCAACAAGCACTCATGGTGGAGGCTTGTCAAACTTTAGAGACTACGACAATAAGACTCTTTGCGTTCAATGCATGGCCTCCTATATTTAGAATTGGGTTTTGAGTTGATTTTCTTATTAAAAACTTTGTTTACCCAGAGTTGTTAAGTTGTAATAAGTTGGTTTGGTTCCTCTTCAGTGGAGGTGAAGCCGGATACTCTTTCCATTATTAAAAAAATGCACCTAAGCAAACCACGTCACCCACTAAAATTCATTCATGATGTCCGCAGCGACGCGGTGGGTATGCTTCTAGTGTATATATAAATTATTAACCCCACCGATCTACTAACCGTAAACAATAGTTGGATAATATATCTCAACGATGGGATCAAATTAAATCTTGGGCCGGCGGTCCCAACCGCTAGCTGGACCACCTAGCACCAACTCCTTGATTCAGTTAAGCGGTGCTTCGTTCCCCTAGCCCTGTCGCACCAAGAACTGCTTCTGATACTTCCCTTTCATTTCAGCGTCAGGTCCTTTCTTTTCAGTTGTTATTCCTCTGCATTTATCGCCACTGTCCCTGCACGGTTGGAGAGCTCGTATTTTTCTTGTGTTCGTGTTCGTCATGTGAAAATTACGTGCCGATATTATGTGACTTTGTGAGTGAACAATAATACCGCCGTACTCCACTGACCACTGCTGTATATAGGATGGTTCAGGTCACAGGGCTAGCTAGCGAGGAGTGTCTAGGAACCTGCAGTATGAAACACAATTATTTTATATTTTATGGACGCAGAAAAGAATTCCCTTTCAGGCCAAAATATTGGATTTTTTTTATTGAAAATGCGTAGGTGCTATATCTTTTTTATTTATACCTGCCATCATCACTTCTGGTTTTCTTTTTGGCGATGGTTGAATGCGTCATCAGAGAAGTTTCAGGCAGTCGATTCTGACGAGCTGCTCGGAATTATATGTCCATGTAGTAATATAAGTAGAAGGGAGATATCGAGTGTGAAAACATGCATGACTTATGTGCAAACAAACTTGGTTATTCTCTACACATCACATGTGTAGAGTTCACATATATACTTCGTCCATTACAAATTGTTGACGCAAAGATCGTTTTCACGTCAAAAAAGCTTGCACACCCAAATTGCAAGAGGATCACTCGGACCACTCAAAAATCGAATCGTGGTGAGGCAAGAAAAAACGGCTTAGGCGATCTGCCTTGGAGAAAAACCTTGGAATGCCTCCTAGGAATGAGCCCGTCGGCGATTGAAGGCGAACTAAGATTTTACAGGGTTGGTAAGGCCACGTGGAACATCCACAAACTTCATCAAAAGTTGTCGAACAACAGATACTAGGGTTGGAATAGATAGGGTTTGGAGAAGGTAAACAACATATTGATTTTGTTTTCGATCAATTGGATACCTCAATTGATTGTGATCCTCTTATATATAGAGAGGGGGTGGTCTTATCCCATAGGGGTCAAAATCCCTTGCATTCCATGCAAAATACAATTCCAACTTTGTCTGAGTTGCCAAAACTGATTTAGCTGATTTCCAAGGGCTAAATCATCCAGGTAGCGTAATTTCATCGTCCGAACTCCAAATTCGATATTCAATACTCCCATTCCCCTCTAAAATCTCATTTCCCTTCCCATCAAAACTCCCACTCCCACAAAACAAACAAAAGATTTCTAAACTCTCATCTCTAAATTCTCGTTCTCTCCCATTCCCTGCTTTCAATTACCCCCGAACCAAACGAGCCGAGAGTGCATTTGGTAGCGAGAAACATTTTAGATGCTCAGTAGAATACTAGAATCGTCACCCAATGCTACAAAGAGAGAAATGTTTCAGGGAGAACCACTTGGAACTAATTGTCGTTTTTGTATTAGTCCAGAAAAATACCAAAAATCTGGTTTCTCCTGATTCTAGTTGTTCCGATACCCCTCCAAATAGAATTATCAAACTACATAATTAGATTTTGATTTAAACATGATTGATTATATGATGGACCAGGTTATAGGAGATCATGGTTGCTGAAAGACCGAAAGTCCAACTTATTTCCAACCGATTGTCCAACTTGCCAAACTAAAAAGGATAAAATAGGATTTTTTTTTTCACTTTAACCAACATAATCACCATAATCCATTGACCCAAACACTTTGATTATTATAAATCCATAGTATTGATTATAATAATCCTATACATAATTCAGATTATAATAATCTAGGTGTGATCCAAACAGGCCCCTAGCTTTAAGAATCCAGCAAGCTAACCAAACACTTTTGCGAAATAATTCTGAATCACTAGAGAAACATTTCTGAAGGAAATCTCTAGACCCGGAACGTTTCTACCAATATCTAAAACCCTGCCAAACACGTCCGAAATTTCAAACTTTCAGTTCGGAAGGTGTAGTAATAACATGTCAAGTCCAGGGGAATCCAAAGCTAGCTAGCTGTCCCTGACCTGTCTCTTTCAGAAATCAGCGAAAGTCTTACATATCCACATGCAAAGTATTCTATAGCAGCCACTGCTTTCGCTGACCTGTCTCAGTTTATGTTCTTTGTTGATCAGTGCCGGTCTTAATTATTAGAAGACCTAGCTAGCTGTCCCTTTCACAGCCCTTTGTTTATAGTAAATTAACACTCGATCGATTTCCTTAAGTTAAACAATACCATCATGACTTGGATTGGCTACCTTTGTCGTCGTTTATTTCATTTCCCATTTGCTAATCTATCTCCACCAGTAGTAGCCGTAGATCTATCTTCTAAATATAAATCGGGTCGCATGTGGGAAAAAAAAAACTTTTAACCTTGCATTATTAGATCTCAATAACAAATACAAGGGCCTATGGGCAATTATATATATCATGTTTCTATATAGAATATTACAAGTAGAAATAATTATTAATGGTCAAAGAGATTGTGTGCTGACGTCCAAAATGAAAAATATTGAGTGATAGATGAAAATTTTTAAATAATGTTTTTAATAATTAATTGTGAATCTAGAATAATTACAGATATAGTATCCCATCGGCCTTCCAATAGGTGATAGGGCACCTATCGGTCACACAGCGGACGATTGGCCTACATAGCACCGATGTGGTAGCCGTCAGTTGCTCGAAGGGCCTATCGATGCCGATAGGAGCCCTGTCGGCAATGAGGCGGCAGCCGGATAGCCGATAGGCCTGTCGCCCCATGTGCTCCACTGTTGCTACATTTAATACATATGTAGATATTACCACTGATTGCCAAATGTATAGATTTTGGGATTCTATCCAATCAAGAAAATTAACTTGAACTATCACATATGAAAAGCTACATAGATTCACAACACTGTGAAGTGAACATATAGCTCAGTTGGTTGAGATTCTTTACGGTGGAATCTGCTCACTAGGTTTAAATCCTGGACTCGACGAGGGTACTTAATTATATTTCTCCAGATTTATTCCAATATTTAAGAGGTGCTCATTGCGGTGGAATATAGTTTGTTCGTGTGTTCATATGGGTGAATAGTGTTTGCATTTTACTATATCTTAGAAAAAACATAAATCTACAATACATATGGTTGATGTTACGTACCATATATATTATAGGAAATATGACCTACTTTCAATATTTAGGGCTCATTTGGAAGACATGAATTTTACAGGAACTGTACATTAATTTCTCATTAATCAGTTTATTTTCATAAGAAAAACATATAAAATAAAATAATTTCCCGTAGACTAAAGGGCCTTAAAATGGTATATATTTTTAACAAAAATTGCAAATCAAATTGTGTCTAGTTAATGATTAATTATAAGAATTTAGTATCATAGTAAATTTAATATTAGATATAAATATTAATAATACTATTCATTATAAACTTGATCAAACTTCAACTAATTTGTCTGGCACAAATATTATAGTTGTATTCTTTTATGGACTGAGAGAGTATATTTTAGACGATAATGGAGAAGTACAAATCTCTACAGCTTTGCACACCAAGAGTATTTATTTGTTAGACCCACAACCTCACCTGGCGTATCAGACCACATAAAGCCGTGGATGATAATGATATGAACAATTCAGAAAGAAAAGGAAGACATACCACTTACTCGATCCTGTGTACATGTTTGTGATGTGAATTTTCAGTTCGTTGAATTGTTACGCGGAAAACACCTAAGCTAAATGCACGCGACGCACATGTTGATAAGATTTGTGTAAGACATAAAGAGCCAGCACTACTGTAACCATAGAAAAAGTAGCACGAGAAAGCGAGGTATTGATCGAATCGCAGAAAAAGCCTATATACACGGCAACGACGTCGATCGGCATCGTTGCAATGCTGATACAGATGGACGTTTGTTTGTTTGAAGGTATACTATATCAATAGTAGTACGAGTACATATAAGGGCTTACTAGCTTAGCGCGAGTATAGTTCCCACCCAAAATCCAAAAAAGTGCTACAGTAGTCATCATATCGAATCTTGCGATACATGCATAAAACATTAAATGTAGATGAAAAAAACTAATTGCACAGTTTGGTTGGAAATTGCGAGACGAACGTTTTGAGGCTAATTAGTCCATGATTGAACACTATTTGGCAAATAAAAACGAAAGTGCTACAATAACCAAATTTCCAACTTTCACCTAACTAAACACGCGCTTATTGATAGTAGATCTGAACTCTCACGGCTAAAACCTGGATCCGCAGTAGATCTGAACTCTCACAGCTATAATAAATTGGCTTATAAGCAGTGGCAGAATTAGGCCAAATCCAAGACTAGGGCCACTCAATAGAGTTAATGGGCTGGTTGTATTAGGCCTTTTGCTACAGTAGTCTATAGTATAGAAAAACAGCCCAACACCTAGGGCCATGGCCCTAGCGGCCCTAGGTCTAAATCCGCCACTGCTTATAAGCCATGGTACAATATTTTTCTCTCCCAACAAATCAGTCGTACAAATCAGTATAAGCGACTTTACGAGCAGCCGAACATAGCCTAAGCAGGGACGTCACTCATCTTAAATACTAGTCGATCACGCGCGCCCTCGCGCGCACCGGCGAGCTAGGAAAAGAGATAAAGGGATTTTTTAGCACCCGATTCACTGCATAGATTGAATGGGAAGCGGAGAAATCGAACCATGCAGCCAACAGATCCGGCCAAGGATCAATCACGACAGAGCATAATAAAATGCGGAGCCAGAACCAAAAACTAACATCTCCAAACAGATAATAGTTTGGCACTAGCTATATATTTCTGATAGTAATAGCTAGTTTAGTTAACTGAGAAGTCTGTAACATGCAGTTTATGTATAATAAGAGGCATGCCATGACAGTAGACAATATTATTTAAATAGTATTGAAATAAACGTAAAACTTTTGACATTATCAGCCATCATCCTATATGAAATTTACAAATTTCTAACGTATATATAGGCTGCTTCTTGTTAGATAATGATCTTTTATCATTTTTGTCTCCTAGCATTGGGAAAACAGAATTGGTTTTAAAATGGCTGCCTCAATCTTCTTGGACCAGTTTCATTGTACAAATGCGATGCAAGTAGAACACCCAGCAAATCTGAACCCCTATAGCAAAATAATTTGTACGGGCTCTCATTAAGTGGACCATTTTTTTCATATCCTATTTATACCTAGACATTGTCAACCAATATCGTTGTATGAAAACAATGGGAGATGGCAACACTAAACTTAAAAAATTATAACTGAATTGAAGACATCATCTTTAATGTGGTAACAAATTTATTATTTTCGAACAGACCAATGACAGGCATCATATACCAGCTGAAGGCTTTTTCCATGTCTGAATGGACTCTATTACGGATGCACAAACCCGAAATCATTTATTTGTAATTTTCATGCAACCTTGGCCAGGGTAAAATTAAGTTAATTGTGAGCAACCTAAATCATGCATTGAATCCTTGCTGCTGCTGAACTAAAAAAATTGAAGTATGTTAAGCAACCGTTACAGTATCAGTCATTCAGAGAAGTCTACACTCCAAATTTGATAAAGCTCAGGGCTTATCTACAGTTTCTTGTAGGCCCCACTAACATTAAAAATGCATGGGAAGCAAGGTAGCTTATATTTCACATTTAGAATCTACAAATTCTTTGGTTCTACTAACATTTGCTCCATGTTGTTATGACCTATGTGGCGGCAGTAAACATACCTAAAACGGGGTATGAAGCCAGCACTGTAGATCTGAAAGAGGTACGATTTGTAGCCTGATGAACCAGCGATTCCCAAACCTTGAAACACAAGGCATGAAGTTCGCGAATGATCGGCCATGTTTTTATCCCAATAGAATTCGCAACCTGAAAGAAAGATGTGTGCATAAAATGGGTTATACCGAGGGATGAGGACAAAGTGGTTCGGTCCAGGCAACGTTACCTTACACATGGTTTTAAAGGTCAACAGTTAACCTGATGAGCAGGAAGGTTTAACTAAACAGGAAATGTCCAATAATAGGCAAACCGAATTAGCGAATGTAGCAATAAAAATAGACAGCGGATTAGGGTAAACAAGATCCGAGACCATGTCTGTAAGCTCAGCAGTAAACTGGATGAGCAGGAAGTCTAACTGAACAAAAAAAAAAACTCGAACAATAGGTAGAAGTAATTAGAGAATGCATCTACCGCAATATACAATTGAGCGGTGTAAACAAGATAATTCGATGAAGCAGGTAACATAATAGAATTCCCAACTCCCAAAATAGATTGGTACACCTCCCTTTGATGTTTCCCTTTTTTTTATGTTTTGGACTAAATTAGGAAATCAATATAACACCCCTAATTTAATCTCGTGCAAAACTAATTTTCCTTGCGAACATGTTGATTAAGGCATCACAATTATAGAAAAGATCTCCAATACTATGTAGATTTAATCAGAGAATATAGGTATCCAAATTCAAACCATAAAGCATATTGATCTAAATAAGATATTTGTTGCAGAACAATGTTGACAGAACTGAGTCCATATCAAAGTTAGTTGTCAGCAATTCTTTAAAATAATAAGGGATGCACAATACCTATATTGATGATTGTTGAGTATCTCATTCTTGGGTAATCAATTTTACTCCACTGCACCAAAAATAGAAGGAAACCGATAAGAGTCTGAATCAATGCGAGAACAACATGACAGAACTTACTCCCTAAACAGATCGAGGAATTTGGTTTAGGATGAGGTTGCCAAAGTAGGCCTATGCATAGGAGAAAGAGAAAAAATTGGTTGGCAGCAATTCTCTGAAATAAGAAGCGATGCAAAATACTTACATTGATGATGGCTTAGTATATTCTTGGGTGCTCCATTATTACCCCGCTACACAAAAAGAGGGAAACCGGTAAGAGTTTTTTCAGTTGATGCAACACACCAATGTTTCTTCGTGCAAAGCATACTAAATCATACAAAAAACAAAAATCAGGCACACAATATATGCATGTGTCAATTCAAAGCACATCGAAGCATACATCTAAAAAAACCAAGAAGGTAACACGACAAATATGAATGTGTCAAGAATAACTAAATAATAACCAAATATGGTAGGTCTGTAAGACCTGACAAGCTTGCCTAGGTTCCTACCGTCCATACCTCCACAGAGAGCACAAGATGTCTAGGCTAATTTAGTATGTACAACGGATAAATCAGGAATCGATATGGATACCTGGTGAGACGCAGGCAGCACAGCACCGCAACAAAGGAGAGCGCAACGAACCAACGGAGGCAGCCGAGATGAAGGCCAAAGACCGGACGCACAACGGGCGGCATCGCGCTGGTGGCCGCGGGGTGCAGCACCGGCGCAGTAGGCGAACGCGACGATGCGGCAGCTAGGGTTTCCTGTAGCACAGGCACGCAGTTCATGTGCATACAGCTCGCCGTCCACAGCGAAAGGGAGGGAGCCTCCGCGAGCGCTGGAGAGGGAGATCCGGCAGGAAGAGGTAAAAAGAGAGAGGGGTACCAAACCGACAAGGGGACGGCGCGAGGACCGCCAGGACATGGCCGCGCCGGGGGCAGCCGCGCGGCGTGGCCAACGGCGGGGATCTCCCGCGTCGCGCCATGCCAGGAGGCAGCCACCGCCGGGGCTTGTGGGTGCGGCTGCACGCACACCGACGGCACCGCCGCCCAGGCCGCGTGCAGTGCGTGGAGGCGGCCGTGGCCGGGCGTGGCCGGTGCGCCACCACGTTGAGAAAGAGGTAGAGAGGGAGAGGAAGGGGAAGGGGAAGCGCGGGCGGGGGCGGGGACGGGGGAGCGAGCGGCGAAGGCTGCGTCTCTTCAGTTGATATCCCCGCGCCATCGCCTCAGTCGCGTCGCGACTCGGGAGCGAGGCGAGGGAGCATACAGGAGAGAGAGAGAGAGGAGTGGATGAGAAGTTTTCTGAAGGAAGCAAACGGTGGAGTCAATATCGAGCGTCGATCGGAGAATCGGAACGGTTGAAGCAATTCGGGCCGACGTGGACACCCTCGCTGGCGGCCAAACTCTCCCGGTTTGATAATAAGAGATCATATCATGCATCAATGCATCATCGATGATGGCAAGTCCCTCCCCTAGCCAGCCTTCCAGCTACATGCCAAGCCAGCCTTCGAGCTACATGCCACTCTTCGTCTAGGTCTCCTCGATCAAAAGTAGTGTCCTGGTCGATAAGGTCATCGCAGACTGTAGTATACATACGCTGCTGGATGCAGTTATACATGCATATACTGTCATACTGTGTCGTCGTCGTCGGCTGCCGAAACGATGGAACGGTAGAGGCTGGTAGGTAGCCTTGGATATTTATGGCTCCATGCGAGCTAGGGTCGTGCGTCGAGGACGCCCGTGCATGCATCAGCATCGGCATGCATGCGCGCGCCATTTCTAGTTCCCAGTTTCCCATGCGAGCTAGGGTGTGGCTCACTGCTTAAAAAACGATTTTTAGCAACGTTTTAAATTTTTTATAGAGACGGCTGATGATAGAGCCGTCCCTACAGTGATGTGTTTGAGTGCCCAGACACCAGCCGCTTCTACAAATAGAACAGCAGAGACGGCTGGTGATACAAGCCGCCCCTACAAATGGAGTCTAATTTGTAGGGGCGGCTCACTCATCAGCCGCCCCTACAAATGCCCCCGTATAAATAGCTTCAATTTGTAGGGACGGCTTAATCACTAGCCGCCCCTACAAATGACCTACATATAAAACAGCTGCAGCACCTTCTTCCTCCTCAGGTCACTCACTCCAACCCGTGAAATAAAGGTGGGGGACCTTGGGCACCTCCTAAAAATTGCTCTACTAAGGGGGGAAGGTTTTGGTCTCAAATCTTTTGGTGGAGAGGTTGTAGAAGGTAAGAAAAATACATTCCACACTTTTTTTGAAGTTTTAATGATTGGTTAGTGAGTAATTAGAGTTTTATTTTTCTCTCTTTTTTATGGTGCTTGAGCTACTTATAAAGCAAATTAGACCCAAGTTTTAAATGTACTAGGGTAAATTAGGGAGGGGAACAAGATCATACCCTTATTTGATCCATGTTTCTTGATTTTAGTGAACAATTAGTTAGTTTTATGGATGTTTCATATGCATGTGGATCTAGATCTAGGGTTTGGTTTTTTTATTAATTTTGTTTTTGTAAATTTATGTTTGATGAAATTGGACTAGGGTTTGTATGAAAGATATTGGATAAAGTATAATTGTTGCTAATTGTTGTCTTTGAAATTGTTTATTGTAATCAATAAATATGTATTTTAATTATTTATGGATAAATGGGTCATTAATTAATTTTCCTCTACCATGGTGTGTTTGTATGCTTCATGTAATTATATTAGATTTATATTCATATATATATCTGAAGTATATTCAATTATTCTTAAGTAATTATTAATTTAATTTATTTTTATATATATCTGAATAAGTAGTCCTTTAATGTTTGTTTTGTTGTTGTGGTAAAAGATGGAGTACATGAACTCTTGGATGTATGGTTCGTTAAGGTTTAAGACATGTTTCTGTGAAGAGGTGGATAAATTAATTAAAGCTGCAAAGAAGCATGCAACGGCATTGAAAGAGAATAAGGATACAATTATTTGCCCCTGTAAAGATTGCAAGAACCGTATGGCATGGACAGATGTGACTATCATCAAATCACATTTGATTATGCGAGGATTTATTGAGGACTACACAGTGTGGATTCATCATGGTGAAACGGTTATTGTTAACGACGAGGATGAGGAGGAATACGACGATGAAACCATTGAACCCCTGTCCCAAATATTCAGCAGAGCTTGATGCACGAATGGATTTCGAGTTTGGCAATGAACAAGGTGGTGATGCTGGTGGTTGGGATGGTAACGACAAAGGTGGTGCCAATAATGATGGTGGAGCATGTGTCGGGGATGAAGATGATTTGGAGGACATAATTCGAGCCCTTGGACCAGAGATTTTACTAAATAGCCCGAAAGGTCTAGAAAATTTGGAAAGGGTGACAAAAGTATCGAAGGAGATTGTGTATGGTGTTGAAAAGGGTTGTCTGACACATTGGACATTGCTACGTTTTGTGCTTGAGCTGCTCATCCTAAAGGCTAAGTACGACTGGTCAGACAGTAGTTTCAATGATCTATTGCATCTCCTGTCATGGGTGCTGCCACAACCAAACTCAGTTCCCGCTAACACATACCAAGCGAAGAAGATCATAAGTCCATTGACAATGGGGGTTGAAAAAATTCAGGCATGCCCCAACCACTGTATACTTTTTCGTGGTGAAATGTTCAAGTCACTAGATAAATGTCCCCGGTGTGGGGCTAACCGGTACAAGAACAATAACCTTTACGGTGGGGACAAAGCCTCCACGGGGAAAAAGAGGAATAAGAATGGTACAAAAAAGGTGGTACAAGAATCTCAGCCCCCAGAGGACACTCCATTAGGCAACGATGCAAAGCAGAGAAGAATTCCTACCTTGGTAATGTGGTACCTGCCAGTGACCGACCGCTTGAGACGTATCTTCCTAAACCCTAAAGAAGCCACACTCATGACATGGTGGGATGATGAGCGCAAGGTGGATGATGATAAGATTGCACACCCGGCTGATTATAGTCAATGGCAAAGGTTTGATGAGAAGCACAAAGAATTCAGCGATGACCCAAGAAATGTATGGTTTGGCTTGAGCACCGATGGAATGAATCCCTTCAATGAGAGGATGAGCGACCATAGCACATGGCTAGTGATCTTGACCATGTACAACATCCCAACATGGTTGTGTCAGAAGAGAAAGTATCTTCTCCTCACTATTCTTATTTCTGGCCCTAAACAACCAGGCATTGATATAGACATGTTCATCGAGCCTTTGATGCAAGAAATGGAGAGGCTATGGAGGCATGGGGAGCAGATGTATGATGCGTTCTGAAAGGAGGACTTCATATGTGGAGCAATAATATTTGTTACTATCAATGATTACCCCGCGCTGTTTGCTTTGTCTAGACAGATCAAAGGAAAGACGGGATGCTTGGTTTGCTTGGATGGTACTATATGGGTGTACCTGGATGCATTCAAGAAGATAGTTTACCTAAGGAACCAATGCTTCTTAAAGACAAATCACAAGTATCGCAGCAAATTGTTCTTTAAATTTTATGACAATGCCCCGGAGATTGAACCCCCTCCGGAGAGACGTCATAATGGAGAACACATGTACAGAATGGTGAAAAACATACGCGTCGTCTATGGAAAGAAGAATCCAGATGGGATGAACAGAGATAGAAGCACACCTCCTGTTGAAGGCGTACCTTTCAAGAAACAATCGATCTTCTTTTAGTATCTGTCTTATTAGCCAGACTTGGAGGTCCCCCATGCCATTGATGTTATGCATGTGCAGAAGAATGTCTTTGAGAGTCTTATTTTTACCTTGATGGATACAGGTAAGTCAAAGGATGGTCTAGAAGCACGGAAAGACTTGGTGCTACTTCTTTTCGAAGATCTCACAAAAGACAATTGGCAAGCAAGAGCTGAGTGACCTACATGAATTTGTGGTGAAGACACAAAACCAACTGAAGATTTGTTTACCTCTTGCTTTTTTTGATATAATGCCACATCTCATGATCTACATGGTTCATCAGATACAGGCGCTGGGCCCTTGCTACTTGCATGAAATGTGGTCCTACGAGCGGTTCATGTCGGTTCTAAGTCGATACATGCATAATCGAGCATACCCAGAGGGCTCCATGATAGAGGGTTATAGTACTGAAGAAGTCATCGAGTGCTATCAAGAGTACCTAAAAGTATAGAAAGAGATTGGTAAATCCGATTCTTGTCACAAGAGTAGGCTAGCTGGGAAGGGCACTAGTGGTAGAAAAGTGTTCATCGACCATGATTACAAAGAGGTGAGTCGGGCACATTATAGTGTCTTGCCGAGTACACAACTGATGCAACCATACATTGATGAACACTTGGCTATCATTATGGCGGAGAGAAATGGTCGGTCGGATGATTGGGTCATGAAACAACATAAGCAACGACTAACTACATGGTTGAAGGACCAAAACATACTGTCTGGAGAAACCATAGACTCTATTACCATCAGTAGGTTGGCGGAGGGGCCATCGAGACAAGTGACATCTTGGAATGCTTATGACATCAATGGGTATATGTACTATACCCACACAAAGGATAGTAAATATGTGAACCAAAATAGTGGCGTTCGAATAGAGGCTCTCGATGGATTGGGGCGAAAAATCCAATACTTTGGCATCATTGAAGAGATATGGGAACTTAACTATGGAAGGGATATAACGGTGGCCCTATTTCGATGCCGCTGGATCAAACAACACCAACTGAATAAGATTGGATTGAGAGTCCTGGACCTCGAGAATCTAGGCTACCAAGATGACTCTTGGGTGCTCGCTTCACATGTCGCACAAGTTTTCTATATGTCTGACCCACAAAGTAACCTTCCCCCAAAGAAGAAGACAAAGCACGTGGTTGCCTCCGGGAAACAACACATTATTAGAGTTGATGGTGTGGACGATGTTGAAGCTTACAATAACTACGATGAGATGCTGCTATTTATAGACTTTCCTAAGAAGATCAGTGTTGTGGAAAAGAACCTCCCCAAAGACATAATGCCATGAAAATAAAAAGGTGTCAAGGGAAAAGTCGTTACAGCGGGCTAGCTAGTTGTTGAACGTGGAGTGTTTATGTAAGTGTGTGTTTGTAAGACTTCATTTATGCATGCATGTGAGACTATATATTTATGTACGTGTGTAAGACTATATATTTTTGTATGTGTGTGAGACTACATTTATGCATGTGTGTGAGACTACCCTTTGCAATATCCAGATGACTCTATTTGAACATCCACTCTATTACTACTAAAATTCTATGAAATCACTTAACACTTTATGAAATGAAGAAATGACCAAAATAAAAGTAGGAGATCTTGACGAGTTATACAACTTTTACATTCATCACCTTTACAGCTGAAATCATTTAGTGTTTAAAAATCAGGTTTGAAGCTGTCATTTTCTGAAATTTAAAATTTAAATTATTCAAAATTAGTGACAAAGATAGATGACTAGACTAAAATGATAGAGCATGATTTTAGAAAATTTTAGGAAAAAAACCATCATATTTAGAGTTAGTATGAGGGAGAAAAACTAGTTACAAGTTTCAGCCACAGATTAAAAAGAGAAATCACACTTGTTCATCATTGATCATCATGAACAGTTGTGATTTTTCTTTTTAATCTCTAGATAAAATTTGTAACTAGTCTTTCTCCCTCATACTAACTCCAAATATGATGATTTTTTCGTAAAATTTTTTAAAATCTTACCCTATCAAGTTAGTGTGTTGATTTGGGCATTCTTTTCATTTGACAAAGTTTGAGCACTTTAAATTTTCAAATTTAAAAAATGACAAGTTTGAATGAGATTTTCAACCATTAAATGATTTTAGCTGAAAAAGTGATGAATACCAAAGTTGTATAACTCATCAGGATCTATAACTTTTATTTTAATCATATCTTCATCTGACAAAGTGATAGTAAATATTGTTCACAAATCAACATGTTTCTCGTATTGTTCACGAAACTATAAGTCATACGTGAATTTATGAACAATGTTTACTAATACTTTATCACATGAAGAAGTGACCAAAATAAAAGTTGTAGGTAGTGATGAGTTCAACAACTTTTATGTTCACGACTTTTATTGTTGAAATCATTTAAGGTTTTAAAATCTTGTTTGAAGTTGTCATTTATTGAAATTTAAAATTTTAACTGTTCATATTTGGTCAAATGAAAATATGATCAAAAATAAAAGTTGTACATATTGATGAGTTCTACAACTTTGGTATTTATGAGTTTTTCATCTGAAATCATTTACTCTTTTAAAAAATTGTTTCAAGTTGAAATTGTTTGAATTTCAAAATTTGAATCGTTCAAACAAAGTGACATGACAAGATGACCAAAATAAAAGTTGTACATGTTGATGAGTTATATAACTTTTATGTTTACAACATTTTCATTTTATTTCATTTAATGTCATAAAATTATAGTCAAAGTTTTAAAATTTAAATTTTTAATTTTTGTTTTTTTTGTTTTCTATATTATTTTGACTACAATTGTTTATATATATATCTTCATATATATAATAATACAAAATATTATATTTGTGCATGTACATAATTATTTTTATATTACTTTATGTTTTTATGATATAAAAAATATAGAATTAATAATTTAAAAAATAGAAAATATTTGTAGGAGCGGTTGGATCAGAAACTGCCCCTACAAATGCATTTGTAGGGGTGGCTGGATCCGGAACCGCCCCTAGAAATCGTTTCGAGTATAAATTAAAGGGCGCACAGGTGTTAGCCTGTTGGGCGCTCTCTTCTTCCTCTGACACCATTAGGCTGCCACGCCGACGCCGCCTCCTAGACCTATCCCGACACCACCCGTGCCCCTTCCTGCACCCGCACGCCCCATCTCTGCACCCGCGTGCCCCCTCCCCACACCCGTGCCCCTCCCCACACCCGCACGCCTGCTCCCCGCCCTAGGGTTTCCGACCGGCCGGCGGCGCTAGGGTTTCCGACCGACCAGCGGCGCGAAGACGAGGGCCACGTCCCCGCGCTCAGCCACGGCCACGGCGTGACTCCACCGCCTAGGTATGGCCGCGGTACTAGAGGAGAGCGGCTTGGCCAATAGCTAAATAATCTTGCCGAGGTATGTCTCCTGCTACCCACCTCTGTCCATTCAAAGCACATATGCACAACAAGTGTTCGATGCTTTGCCTCTATGAGATGATTGTTGAGTTTGAACCTGAATCCATGCCATCTACGAGGATCTAGACGACTTTCGCCATGGTCTACTAAATCCATGCCGCTGTCTGGTCCAATTTGGTTGTATACATTTTGTGTTGTATACAGTAATTTTAACAATTCTACTATGTTGCAAAGGTGAAGTCAGTTTCGAAATCAGAGTAAAACATTTATAGTAGGAAACTTTTGCTCTATCGATTGTGCAAAATTGCATCTGTCTGGAGTCCTGTCCTCATTGGGTCTAGGTAAAATTGAGTCACTCTTAATGGAAATGCAATGTCCATTTTGTTTTTGGAAGAAGAGTGGCTATTATAGAAATCCTATCCCATTTTCTAGTAACGCTTCATGTTATAGCTTTGCCTCTATCAAAACTAATGGTTTGATATGTGTATATACTTGCTTTACTGGTTGACAAACTAAACTAACAGTTTCTACTTGTAGTCAATCATGTGTATATTTTTATGTGACCAATGGCACTGTGTTATGTCTCTTGCTATAAGTAAAACTATATTGTTTGACACGACACAATGAATTGGTATCATTGTCTTTGTTTCTTACTCACGCGGAGCTAGATATAATTCATTTTCCGTAATTGTTCTGTTAATTCTAGGAGGGGAAAACTTCCAAATTTCTTAGAAGGGACTGAGGGAGTATCTGTATTGCTAATTTGTATTTTCTTTTAGCTAATAAAAAGTTGGAATCTGAATCTGATGGTACATATGGTTTCTTACTATGCTGTATGGATAGGGAATATAGATATATTCCGGAATCTTAGCTCGACACTTAAATTAGTTGTCTCCTCATTTTTTTGCCTCTTCTAGTGTGTCCTAGGTTACAATGGTAAAAAATATTGCTGTTACAATGGCAAACTGGACATATCCAGTTAGGATTCTTCTTAACTTCTAACACATTATCACCATACCTGCATTAGCAACAAAGTGTCAATCCAGAAACAAACTAACTGTCAAGTATAGCCTTGCATGGAGAAAAGAAAACAAAGCTCAATTTCTATGAAAATATAGCTTCTCAAATGACAGACTTGTGATATGTAGTTTTTATTGTAAGTCTAATTAATGTCAGTCTTGTGTGGGCAATCTATATAAAACATTGTACAAGTAAATATGGTTTGACTTAGGATAAACCAGATAAACCATAAATTGGAAAATACAGCTAAACTTCTAGAGGTAAAATTTTAATAACTGCATTGGCTCTTGAGTTGTTTATATACCCATATACATTATGTTGTCTTGCTCTGTATATAAGTCTGCATTTGTTGTTGTTTTGCATGTTGTTCTGGCATCCTTTGCATGTGGCATTGTGGCCTCCGGCTATGACCCATGTGATCTATCCGATCCAATCCAACCCACCCAACAAGACAACATGTTTTTGATCCATCTAATCCACCTAGATACACCTGGACCCAACTAGCAAGCTATAGCAATTCAACCCACATAACCCACCCAAATCTATTTTAACCCACCCATGCACAGGCCTAAGAGCATCTACCATATCACAATGCCAGAGTTCTAGTTGGCCAAGTTGGCTCATATAGTATGTATAGTAGTATTATGCTTGAACACTTGTAGTACGAAATCATGTATGTATGCAATGCGAACAGTCCAAATTTTGGTCAGAACTGCTATCGTTCTGCAAAGACCATTCATGCCACTAACTTTTATCCATGTTAGACATGGACTCCATAGGAGGTGGTACTCTCTAGCTTGCTCCGAAGAAGAATCTAGAAATGCTATTCTAGTTTCTAAAATTATGCACCTTGCTTTAGAATTTGCAGGGAACTAAAATGCTGGTTTTGTGATCTGTAGAGTCAACTGTCCTTTTTCTTCACACTGAACTGATGCATCTTTCATGTGGACAGTCTGTAAACAAGGAAACTAACTTGCCATTTGTACAATATAGCAAAAACGAACTTGAGCAAATATTAAAATTCGCCTCTACACTTCAGTTTGCAAATTGATGTTTATCTAACATACCCAAAGCTAGTGTGCATTATCTAATGTGCCACTATTATTTAGGAGATGTCCATATATAAGCTAGTGTGCATTATCTATCTTTGTTCATGATAATTAAGTAGTTCTGATTCTATTTTTATCTGGTTATTTGAATGCATACAAGTACCTAGTGTTAGTGTTTGTGGCTGTGCTCGGATGCCTTTCTTCCCTAGTGGTTGCAGCTGCTGCTGTTTGATATTTGTGTGCAACGACAACTTGTTGTCCTACTACTGCTCTACTACTCCATAGTCTCTACTCTCTACTACTATTCTCTCTTACTATGTGGCTGGTGGCTACTAATCTTCTCTGTACTTGCTGTCTTCTCCTAGTACTTGGTGGCTGTTGGCCAGCTACTCCTACTACTACTTTTTTTTTAGATAAAGGATAAAATATCCGGCTTCATCTATCAATGATAGAATCAGACCAATTGTTACAGACTCTAACCTGGGCACAAAGTTCGGCTGAAGTAAAACTTACAACCACACACACGACTAACGGAATAGGTAAAAAGTTTTTGATTAAACAAAACCAACGTGCCTTTGTGAAAGCCAACTGCCACAGAGATCATTTGATCTTTAAGATCTTCATGCCGCTGTAAGTTTACCCAATGACGAAGCCAGTGCGTTCCTCGGAATAGTACCTGCAAAAGAGATTTTGGTTTGCATTTGTCAAAAACCACATCATTCCTTGTTATCCAGATTGCCCAAAGAAGTGCGGAAGCTGCTGTTAATAACAATGTATTGTACTTTTTGTTTCCCAATTTAGACCAATGATAGAACAAATCATCTATATTTGTGGGAGGTGATATCCCAAAAAGTATATGTATAGAGCGCCACAAAAATTTGGCATAAAAGCAATCAAAAAAGAGATGGTGAATTGTCTCTGAAAAATGGCAGAAACAACAACTTTTGTCTCCATTCCAATTTCTCCTAGCCAAGTTATCTTTGGTTAGAATCACTCTTCTTTTTAGATACCACATGAAAACTTTTATTTTCATTGGCAGCTTCGTTTGCCAAATATCTTGCGACGCTCTCACCCCATTGTTAATTAATGCAGCATACATAGACTTGACTGTAAAAGCCCCAGAGGCATTTAAATTCCATACAAACACATCTCTTTCCTGTAGTAAGTTAATCTGTTGTAAAGAAGCTATAATTCGATGCCAATTTGTTAAGTTCGCACCCACCAAATGTCTCCGAAATGATATATTTAGTACCGGGGAACTCAAGACTGTAGCTATAGTGTCTTGTTTTCTTCTTACAATATTAAACAACGCAGGAAATCTATCTTTGAGAGGTTTGTTGCCCAGCCAAGTATCAACCCAAAATCTGGTTTGTGTCCCATCTTTGACATTAAAATGTCCTAACTCCATGAAGTTATCTTTAATATTCATAAGGCTTTTCCAGAAATGCGAGTCCGTTGGTTTCTTTTCACAGCTTCCAAGAGTCTTATTTTTAATGTACTTATTTCTTAATAATTCTTGCCACAGCCCATCCTCATTTAATAACTTAAACAACCACTTACTAAGCAAACATTTATTTTGAATCTCTAAATTTTGTATCCCTAGACCTCCCTGGTCCTTAGGCTGACACATAACTTTCCACTTGACTAACCTGTATTTCCTTTTGTGCTGGTCATTTTGCCAGTAAAAGCGAGACCTAAAACAATCAATTTTTTCCACCACCCCTTTCGGTAGTTCGAAAAATGACATCATAAACATCGGTAAACTGGATAGCACCGAGTTTATGAGTACCAAACGACCACCGACTATAAGTAGTTTCCCTTTCCACCCACTAAGTCTTTTCTCGATTCTCTCTTCTATACACTTCCAGTCTTTATTATATAGTTTCCTAAAATGCATAGGTAAACCCAGGTAGCGAAATGGATATTTACCACTGGCACATCCAAACAGCTGCGAATAAAACTCTTCATGATCTTTAGCTTGTCCAAAACAAAAGACTTCGCTTTTGTGGAAATTAATCTTTAGGCCAGATAGTTGCTCAAAAGTACTTAGCAGTAGTTTCATATTAACTGCTTTTTCAACATCATGGCTCATGAAGATCACCGTGTCATCCGCATACTGAAGAATGGATAAGCCATCCTGAATTAGATGGGGAATAACCCCTTCTATCTGCCCTGCTTCCTTTGCTCGGGCAATTAGTATGGCCAACATATCAACCACTATGTTAAATAGTATGGGTGACATGGGGTCACCTTGCCTTAAACCTTTTTTTGTCTGGAAGTAAGATCCGAGTTGGTCATTAACCTTAATATTTACATTGCCTCCTTGTGTCAAACTCTGCACCCATTCACACCACTTTTGTGAAAATCCCTTCATCCTTAATGTTTGCTGTAGAAAACTCCATTTTACTTTATCATAAGCTTTTTCGAAATCTATTTTAAAAATCACACCGTTTCGTTTTTTCGTGTGAAGTTCGTGAAGCATTTCATGTAATATAACTGCGCCCTCCATAATATTTCTTCCTGGTAAAAAAGCCGTCTGAGTCGGTCTTATTAATTTGTGGGCAATCATAGATAATCTATTTGTCGCCACTTTTGTGAAGATTTTGAAAGAGACATTCAACAAACAGATAGGCCTGTATTGTTGAATAACTCTTGCATCCTTCTTTTTGGGCAGCAAGATTATGTTACCAAAATTAAGACGATTGAGAGGTAAGGTTCCCTGATAAAAATCAGAAAACAGAGCCATCAAATCGTCTTTAATTAAGCCCCAGAAAACTTGATAAAACTCCGACGGAAAACCATCCGGCCCAGGCGCTTTATTATGTTCCATTTGGAAAATTGCCGCTCTGACTTCCTCATGAGTGAAGGGCTCAGTCAAGAACTCATTTTCCAGATCCGAAACTTGAGGTATGTCCTCCATCTGAGATTCATCTAGTGAAATTAGAGAATCTTCAGATGGACCGAACAGGTTTCTGTAATAACTGGTAATATGCTCTTTAAGCTGAGCATCACTAGTTATAATACTATTACCATCCTCAAGCTGGAAAATACGAGTTTTTCTATGCCTACCATTGGCTAACAAGTGATAATATTTTGTGTTGGCGTCTCCTTCTAAAAGGTGTTTCACTTTAGCCCTTTGGTACCACTTGAGTTCCTCTTCTCTAAGTAACTCAGCGAGCCGTTCATTTAAGACATGTTTTAGATCTCGTTCAGAGTCATTTAGCAAGGTATGTTCTGCCTTTTTATCTAGTTCGTCCAATTTGTTTAAAAGTATTGCTTTTTCTTTCTTATACAAACCACTCACATGCTTTGCCCATCCTCTAAGATGCTGACGAAGCCTTCTAATTTTCATTTGCCATCTCTCAATAGGTGATCCTATAGCTAGAGTATTCTGCCAAACCTCTGAAACCATGTCACAGAACCCGTCTCTTAACAACCAGCCTAATTCAAATTTGAATTGAGCCTGATAAGTTATGGACGAATTATTAGTAGAGAATAACATAGGTGTATGATCAGAGATTTCTCTAGTGAGGGTATGGACCATGGTGTGAGTGTATTTTGACTCAAAATCTGTGCATACTAGAACCCTGTCTAACTTTTCAAAAGTTTGGTTTGGCAAATTGTTTGCCCAGGTGAACTTCCTTCCTGTCAGATCTATTTCTCTAAGATTCAGGGTATCAATTACTGCATTGAACATAAATGGCCATCTATCACTGTAGTTATCATTGTTTTTCTCATCTGGTCTACGAATAATATTAAAGTCACCACCTATAATAATAGGTAAGGTTTCCTTTGAACATACCCGTACCATCTCAGACAAGAAATTCGATTTTTGATCCGCTTGTGCCGGGCCATAGACTGATATTAGATTAAACTTAAAATCATCTTCTTTGTGTCGTAATTTAAAACGAATAAAGAAATCCCCTTCCTCAATTTCCCCAATGTCAAAGGACAACAAATCGACGCCTAGGATCATGCCACCGGATCTACCACGTGGAGCCATACAGTGCCAGATAAAATCTCTACCAGCACAAATGGTATTTAGAGTGTTTTGTGGAAAACTAGCTCTACCAGTTTCCGATAAGGCAATGAAATCTAGACTTTTCTCCTTTGTTAAGTCTGACAGAAATCTGTATTTTTTACCATCCGCAAACCCATTACAATTCCAGAAAATTCCTTTCATCTTGAACTACCTTTTTTTATGATTTTTCTTCTGACGATGTGGCCCTCTCATTTTTTGTGATATAGGGGTTTGTAAGATCAAAGGATCACAACCCCCATCACCGAGCCCTTCTGCAATTTCCGAACAAATAAGATTCAACGCTTCAAGATCTACGATATCTTCATTAGAACAAACAGTTGAAGCATCTTCTACTAAAACAAAGTTTTCCTCCCTTAGCTTAGCATTCTCCAACAATCTATTGTGCTCTATGTCTTTTAAACATTTAAGGGAATTAAAAATATCATGGTCGTTGCTACCTAAAACAACCCCTAAAGAACTTGTTG
Organism: Miscanthus floridulus; assembly: GCF_019320115.1. NCBI lineage: Eukaryota > Viridiplantae > Streptophyta > Magnoliopsida > Poales > Poaceae > Miscanthus > Miscanthus floridulus. The sequence goes on from NC_089581.1 coordinate 106,070,386, forward strand.
AGTTAACTAAAGAGGAATCATCTTGTGAAATAAAAGAAGGAGGTTGCTGCATTTTACCTTTATCAAGCTCAGACTCCAGGTTCGTCTTCGCTTTAAGCTTAGCTGCCTTCTCTGTGGAATCCTAATCCATAGTTGAGGCATTCCTCTTGCTGGATCTCACCGGTGAAGCTATCCCACCGTTGAATTTATTGTTCAGATTCCCAGAGTCGATTTGAGGTGGCAACATAGTAGCTTTCCAAGCATCCCCTCCAGACTGAGAAAGTAAAGCTCTTGGATTCTTACTTGGCTTCACATGCTTACTCTGGGTGATGGTAGACTCCCCTATTTCCTCCAGCTGTGCCGCCCCATTGGGGCTGCTGTGTTGGCCAACCATAGGTGGCAGGTCACCATTGCCATTGCCGGATGCCTCAGCATCTCCTATTTTTCCATCCACATCCATTTTTTCCTTAGAGTTTCCCCCTTTGAGATTTTCCTCTTTTGGATCTCCTTCCTTGGGATTCTCCTCCTTAGGGTCACCCTCTTTGGTAGAGTCCATGTCAATGAGCTGTGGCTCACCATTGAGGGTGTTGTCTTCAACTGCAAACTGTAGCTCGTAAACATAGTCCCCAATCACCACATCCACAAAATCTGGGATAAGATTTGGGTCTAGCACTGCTACTTTCATCCTTGCCCTGCCAGTGTTCTTAGTAAAGATAGTGTCAACAGCCTGAGGGACACCCAAGATAGTTCCAACCGCCCATATAATGGGAAACTTTTTGAACTCTTGAGGTAGTCCTCTGAACTGCACCCATACTTTCTCAATTTCACGTTTATAAACCTCATTGTCAGTTCCTTTTTCAAAGCGAATCTTTCCTTCAACTGCCTTAGCATCCATAGGACCCCAGTTAACCACTGTTTCCAATAGGTCAGCCGAGGGAAAATTAATAATAAAAGCATCAGTGCCTTTTGTCTTAATTTCCCATTTATGTTTCTTGTCAGGTAGTAGCTTTTCTAGTTCCACTGTCAATTGATCAACAGTAAAAGAACCTTCCAAAACACGTACCACAGCTTTCTTTTCCTGAACATTTACTTTTGCATTTTCAACCACCGGAATAAAATAGAAACCTAGGCCTTCCACAGCATAACCACAAGGAATAGCACTTGTATTTGTTTTTTTACTATTCGGGCACAATTTAGTCGTATGATCTCCATAACAAATCTCACAGCAAAGGACAACAGTGCACTCATGAATTGTATGACCTTTAGTGCGATAGCGATAGCAATATGGCTTGCCTTTATTTTTTTGTGCCCCTTTCTCAGACGACTCTGGGATTTCTAACATATTACCTTTCGGCTCTGAAGCCGATGGGACAACCTCCTTGAGTTGCTCTGGAGCCTTCATTGGCGCTGAATCCAGCACCATCGCGGTGGCTTGCTGACTTGCTGCTGGAGCGCCCCCTCCATGCACTGTACCGGCCTCCACCAGAGGAGGCAGGTGTGCAGCAGAGGATGAGCCGACTGTGCCACCCCCTTGGTGACCAGCATCTGGTCCGGCATGGAATGGCGGCTGCTGGTGGCCATGGTAAGCCGCCACACCTCCTTGCTGTGGAAGAGCGCCCCCGATGAGTGCCTGCTGGGCTGGCTGGCCGACCTGCCCCATGGCCGGTGCTGCGTGTTGGCCGGCTATGACGGGATGATTTGCAGGCGCGGTCTCTGGGTGGAAACGCTGCCCGCCAAAACCCCCACCACGCCCGCGGCCAGCATACCTTCCTCCATAAGGGCGATGTCCACGTCCAGGGGCTTGCTACTCCTACTACTCCTCTCTCTACTTACTACTATTACTACTTATTATCTTCTGTCTTCTATCAACTCTTACTACTAGTGGCTGCTGGTTGGTCTCCTACAACTCCTATTACTACTCCTTGCTACTCCTACTACTACTCTACTACTATACTATCCTCCTGCTCTTCTCCTACTACTCTACCACTCCTCTTCTACTACTACTCTCCTCTACTCCACTCTACTCCTCTCCTCTCCTAAGCAACTGTTGCTTTTTTGCTACTTCTACTACTTCCCAACTACTACTGTTTACTACTTCTACTTCTGTCTTCTATCAACTACTTGTACTTCTGTCAACTAATTCTATTACTTCCCTACTACTACTGTCTACTACTTCTGATTGTCTGATCTGCCTATCAGGTTCAGAAGATATTAAGCATATGATGTTCATGTGTGATTGAGCAAAGTCAGTATGGCAGCTGTTGCTTTTTTTGGGAAGTAGCACCTACTTTTTTTTGCCAAATCTCCCCTCTCCTCTATTTTTGCCACCTTTCCTATCATCTATGTTTGGGAAGCAGCAACTGCTTTTTTACACATTTTCCTCTCTATGTTTGTTAAGCAGCTATTGCTTTTTTTTTTTGCCAAATCTCCCCTCTCCTCTCCGCTCCCTCCTTTGTTTTGCCGATGATGAAATTGTCCAAGTCCATACATTATATGGAATATGAGCTAATGATCAAGAACTTGTGAGGAACTTGGTATCATTAGCAACCGCCCCTACATTACCTTCTCCTCTCTTCTCTGTTATGATGCCTTGATGCTCCAAGTTCATGATCAAATAATGATTGACATGTTTATGAGGCCTCTACTACTACTACTATTCATTTTTTGATATATTGTTGTTTTATAGGACTACTTTGGTTTATAGACCTTTTTTATTTCTTATACCTTTTCGTGTACCTAAAGCACACTTTCTTGCATCTATTAGAACAAAGCACGAAATAATATCGCAGACACCAGATAGTGTAGCCCGATGCCCTGAGCATGATGAGCAGCCAACCTATGAGGAGCAAGCACTAGAGGACTGGCTAACTCAGGAGCAGTTCGATAACGAGTTAGAAAAGGATCTAGAAGTGATGCTTACTTAGGAGCAGTGTGATGAGGAGGAAGGGGGAGCAGAAGGAAGAGCAGTAGAGGCTGCTGAAGGCGAAGAAGAAGAGGATGATGATGATGATGACTCAGAAGAGGGATATGAAAGTCCCAAGGATCCTTTCCCACATGAAGCCAGAAGGAGGCCAACGGAGGAAGATTTGGACAAGGATTTTGACCCGAACAAGGAGGTAGGGAAAAAGCATTAGCTTGTAAATTTTGCTAAAGCTTTGGCTGTGTTACCTCTGCTAACACTTTGACCTATCGTATATATAGGTCCCTCCTGAAACTCAGAAAAGACGACGTCGACATCCGCGACATCTCACTAGACAAGACAGGGTAGAGGAAAGGAGAGTAGAGGCAATAGCCATAGAGACGGATCATGATGCCTCTGCTCCACAACCTCAAGACACAACCACGACTACCAAGCCTAAGAGGAAACAAGGGGATAGAAAAGGAAATCTATATCTAGATAAGGCATGCTATGTGATAACAGAGGTTGGGCCAGCAGGGGAGATCCTTGAGCCAAAGGAATTAAGAGGACGATTCTGTAATGCGATCGGGACCCTAGTAAGAGATAAATTGAACCCAACAATCTCTAACTAGAAAGAGGTATCAGAGAACAAAAAGAATGAACTATGGGATAGGTAGCTGAAGCTCAATTTTAGATTTCTGGAGGATAAGCATGAACTGGTAAAAATGCTTTTAGGATGATGGGAGAGTCATTCCAACGTAGGAGGTCGGAGCTCAACATGAAGTATATCCAAAAGGGGTTAACTCCCTTCAACGAGTTTAGCAAAATAACTCCTAGTCAATGGGAGGAGCTCGTGGCTCAGAAGACTTCATCGGAGGCATTGGAGAGCTCGGTGCCCGTAACACCGAGCTGGCAAAGAGGAACAAACACCACCATCATCTAGGCCCTGGTGGCTACTATGCCAAGGAAGAGCAGTTTAGGAAGATAGACAAAGAGGCCGTAGCTGCTGGGAATATCAATGTGACAAATTTGAAGGTACGCTCAAGGAATTGGATATATGCGAGGAGTATAGAATCATCCGGCGGTAATCTTAAGTTTGATAAGCCAGAGACCCAAGAGGCAGTATCAAGGATACTAAAATATGCTAAAGACAAGGAGAAGGGCCCATTCAATCCTTCCAGAGAGAGGGACGAGCTTAGCCTTGGCTTGGGAAACAAGGAGCACACAGGCCACACCAGGGGGCTAGGGAAAAGGATGACCTGGAAGCAAGGATTCGAAGAGGACAGACACTTGTACAAGAAACATGGCAGAGACCGGGAGACTAGTCTTGAGCTCCAAGTGAAGGCTCTAGTTGCGAAGGCGCTGGAGGAGCAAGGACTGTCTACGGAGCCACGGATATTAGTGACGCCACTAGGAGAACTGGCATTAGTTAGCAGCCCTTCAAAAGTTCCTAGCAGCCAAGGTTCCACTACAGCCACAACCCCCGTCGATCGCATACAGGAACCAACTAGTTGCACCTTGGTGTTTCTCAGCAGCCGACAGAACACTGTGATGGAGGTGGCAACGGATGTGGCACATCCTCCTGATGGCTTACACCACAATAATAAGATCCCACTGGACTACACTAGGGTCGAGGTGCATACAGTGAAGCCCGAGTTCATGCAGTGGATGATAGACTACGCAACTCCCGAGGGGCTGGTGTTACTCGGAGACGTTATGGGGCAGCTCATCCTTGGGCACAAATGGGACATTATATTGACTGCTTCTTCGCCACCTCCCCCTCTCCCAAATTTGGAGCGAGTTGTTAAGGTCAGGGAGATATTTTCACCATCTTGTGACCACCACATTCTTGAGATGTCACATTCTTCCCCGCCTCCTAGCGAGCATGTGCCTAATGAGATGCCACAACCTTCTCTAGCTCATACCGAGCAAGTGCATGATGAGATGCCACAGTCTTCTCAACAAGCACAGCTGATACATGAACAACGAGTGCCTCTTGAAGAAGGTGATGCACAAGAAGATGAGGACATGCCTGAATGGGAACTTCAAAAGAAGCATCCAATCACCATAAGGCCAGTTTACGTTCTGATGAAAGACATCTCGTCGGTGTCCAAGTGGTTTTCCCATGACCAGTTCAAGCCTGAGAACCAAGTTAAAAAAGTCCCATCACGGGGTTCTGAGGAGGCTGTCACTAGCAAACTCTACCAAATTGCAAAGCAGTATCCAAATGTTGATGCCATCAAATGGTCAAAGGATTGCCTGAAAACATATGAAAGAGGCAAGCCCTTCCTACCAAACCGGGACATCCAGCGCCTACCACTTGGAATGAGAAGGTTCCATGATTGGTACTTGCGTGTTCTCCCAACGAGCATAGATCTCATACAAGCATGCTTCCCCACCGACACATTTGGAAGCCCAGCCGGGAAAATTATCTTTGACTTCAATGACATGCACACATGCTTTCACCTGGGAGAAATGGAGATGAATCTAATTCGCACGTGGTGCCTGTAAGTCCTTGTCCTCCTGATATGATATGAATGTAATCTTTGAATTTTGTTGTAACTAACCCACATCGTGATTTGTAGAATGCAAGTGCACATTATCAAACAAATGTCAAGTCTAAAAGCCAGGTATCTAAACCCTCAAGCTATAGCTCAAACAAATTTTAATTACCCTAAACGGTGGACACTGGATGCCAAAGAGCTAGCTGTTGCAAAGACTCTTCAGGAGAAAGAGCGCATCTGTACGGCGAAACTAAGGGAAGAGTCCCTTGAGGCTATGGCATACATTGCCCTGGCTTTCAAAACTCTCCAACAACACTCTACTATATGGCTACCATACAACTTTGAGTAAGTTCAACTCTATACTTAAAGCTTTAATTGATATATTTTATTCAATGCAAAAGAGCTTATCTAGTTCTATGATTAAATCCATGTGGCAACCCCTGGATTTGTATAGCCATCGATGTCGGAAGGAGCATGGCATGGGTCTTTGATTCAATAGATAGGGACCCCGTGACATACAAAGACTTCATATCGATTCTCAAGACATATACATATCGACAATCCTCATTAGCTTATATGTTTTATACATACTTGTAACGTTCACTTTTGGATTCTAACAAGTTGTATTTGCTAAAATAATTCAAACAGGGCATTTAGGTTCTATGTCACTAATCATCACAAAAGGCATGATCTAGCAAGGAAGGAAAAGCTAGCTATAAAAACACTATGTGCGGTAAGTGTAACTTACTTCTTGAAAGTGCATCTAGCCCTCTAGTGGGTTTTGGATGATTGAATGACAATGTGATTAAAGGACTAACCTATTTGCTAAGTGTGGACAGGTAATAGGTTATCTCACAGGTACTTAATGAAAGCCAAAATGATGTGTTGTTGTGTAAACAATCTAGTTCAAGCACAAGACAACAATGCAAATGGAATTCATGCAAAGGCTTAATTATTGTGAGATTTCCATGTTCTATGTGAAAGCAAGCTTGTAAGAATTAATTAATGAGGCATAAGGGATTACATATGGATTGGTCTCATATTTGAAGCTTGCTAAATTAAAATGAAAAAGATAACAAAACATGGATGGATGATTCAACACAAGATGTGACTTGATGGCTTGAGATGGTGAAGATAGCAAGGAAAGGCTTTGAGGTACTAAGCAAGGGTGAAGGGCAAGCGATGGCTTGGTGGCCGAAAAACCTAGCTAGGGTGAAGAAGGAAGTACTTGCATTTAGTTGAGGTACTAATCAAGCTATGATGGCCATGTTTATGTGGAGGATCAAATCACTATTGGAGTGTTTGATGGAAGTGACTTGATACATTTGGGATTATTCAAATTTGATGAATGGAATCAAGTCACATGCTCAAGATGGCTATGCTCAAGTGAAAAGATCAACATCAACATGTTAGCACCCTTACTTGATGAAGATTGGAAGGGACGGCATCAATTCAAAAGAGATCAACTCAAGTGGTATAAATTCATTTTTCCTTTGATCTTGAGTTTAATAGGTATGCCATACTATTAAGAGGGATGCATCATGTTGATAGATAATGTTTCATAAGTGCTCAAGCAAACCCATGTGAGTTTTGAGTATTTGAGCGACAAAAGAGCTAACTTTATTTTTGCTGGTCTGGCAATACCGGACGTGTCCGGTATTTACCCAGCAGTGCTAAAACTGTTGTTCTCAGGTTGGTTCGTCGGGAGTTCCAACGTAAGTCGGGAGTTCCGATGGTCGGGAGTCCCGGCAAGGGTCAGGAGTTCCGACGTCTCACACTTTAACTAACTTGGAGGGTTCGCTGTCCTGGTCATACTGGACGTGTCCGGTATTCATGTCCAGAGGCCAACGGCTAGTTTTCAAAAGATTTGAGGGTCAGGAGTTCCGACGTGAGTCAGGAGTTTCGACGGTCGGGAGTTCCGACATATGTTGGGAGTTCCGACACCTCACATACTTTAACTGAGTTACATGGTTTTCAAAATTGCTGAGGGTCGGGAGTTCCGACGTGAGTCGGGAGTTCCGATGGTCAGGAGTTCCGGCATTCATCGGGAGTTCCGACGCCTCACAACTTCACTGTAACTTAGTTACCGTTGGCACAGTGTAAGTCATACCGGACGTGTTCGGTATTGCAACAGCTATAAAACGGCTAGTTTTTCTAAGGGGGCTATAAATACCCCCAAGCCTCCACCTTTGGAGGCTGCTGATTCGGCTGATACACACACACGTTTTTGAGCCTTGCCAACTCTCCCAACCCTCTCTTAGTGAGTGATTGATCAAATTTGCCAAATCAAATTGTGGGTTGAGTGAAATTCAAAAAGAGAGCAATCCAACCACTTGAGCACTTGTGCATATTGTCAATCTTGTGATTCACATTTGTTACTCTTGGACTCTTCGGTCCTAGATGGTTAGGCGTCGCCAGAGAGCACCCGAGAGCTTGTGGTGTGCCTTGGAAAGTTTGTAATGGTCGATTCCACCGTCTTGGAATCATCTAGTGGAAGGAGAAAAAGGAGTTGGAAAAGACTCCGGCTAGAGTGACCTTTGTGGTACCCTCTAGGGCTGACCTTCGCTAGGTCGCCCACAGCCCCCTCGACGGAGAGTATGACTCGAACGAGTCCAAACTTTGGTAAAACAAATATTGTGTCTCAATTTGCATTTCATTTTATATTTGTGTTGCTCTAGCTCTTGTGCAGGTTCTCTGTGTTTACTGTCATCTTCAGTAGATACCTACAGTTTGGTTTGAAGATAGAAATTGAAGGGAGCAAGTTTGGGGCTGTTTTGCAGAAATCGTGTATACCGGACACATCCGGTATACCTACCGGACATGTCTGGTATTGATCATTGTGCCAGGCTATTCTGTAGAACACGTGCATACCGGACACGTCTGGTATACCTACCGGACATGTCTGGTATTTCCTACCTACGCTGAATATATTCATTCTCTGTTCTAACTTTGTGTTGCAGGGTTGTAGCTTCTAAATATATTCTTTATACCTTGTATACTCTGTGGCTAACTTGTGAGGGGTGGTACTACTCTTTATTTGGAGTTTCCATTTTGGAAACTCTCTTTACTAATCATTTCCGTATTTAAAGGTGTTAATTTTCAAAAACGCCTATTCACCCCCGTCTAGGCGGCATCCTAGGTCCTTTCAATTGGTATCAGAGCAAGGTTCTCACCTAAAGCTACACCACCGTGAGAAAAGGATGTCGACGCCTATCGAGTTAGAGCCTGTGCTTCTCCAAAATGATGGTTCAAACTTTCTAACTTGGTTAATACATGTACTTAATGCTTTTAGAGATATTAGTCCTCTTGTTGAGCATATTGTGGATGCAAGCATACCTCTTTCTATAGTTGATTGGGGCAACTACAAAAATTTGTCAAAAGAGGAAGAGATATGCGTGCAACTCAATGCTCAAGCTATTAATGTCATTTTGAGTACATTGAGTGTAGAGGTTCAAGATGGGGCAATCTTCAATGGACAACCACCTCCGGAGAGTGCTCATATCATTTGGACTAGACTTTTTGATTTATATGGAAAATCCAAATGTGATGATGCACTTAAGATTGAGTCAATGGAAAGTATGTCCATTGTGTCATCATACAGCAAAGAAGCCTCACAAGACCTCAAGAGCACTAAGCCGGAGCAAGAAGTGCAAGCAGCGCATGATGAGTTGTCTGCTTACACATACCGGACGTGTCCGGTATGGCCGAGGCAGTAGACCAGCAAGCTGCTGTTTGCAACAATGCTCAAGACCGGTGGTGACCAAGTGATGAGTCAACCTCATTATCTCATGATACTCATCACTTGTGTCTCATGGACAAGAAAAGCAAGAAGAAGAATAGCAAGAAAGATCAAGAAAAGGAGAAAGCACAAGTAGATGATCAAGATGAGAGTGATGTTGAAGTTGAAGACAACTACAACCTTGATCATCTCAACCGCAAAGACAAGTTCATCATCATGAAGATAGTTGAAAAGAATGATGAGCTTGAAGAAGAGATCGAGAAGCAAGAGCAATCACTTCAAAAGCAAGAATTGTTTCTCATCTCCAAGATGGAAGAACTAAAGGCTCTAAGTGAAAGGTGTGAAAATTATCAATTGTGCATGCTTTAGTTACTAACTCCTCTTCTAGTGTTTCACAACTAGAGAAGGAAAACTTTGAGCTCAAGGCAAGGTTAGATGAACTATCAAGCAAATATAATGTGCTACAAGCAAATTATGTTCATCTAAAGGGCTCTCATGAGGAAGTAGTAGAATCAAGCTTCATGCTTGAGGTAGCTCATGAGGTTATGATCACCTCGGTAAAACTTTCTCAACCTTGTACACATTCACTCACTAGTACACCATCTCAATTAAATATTTCTTGTACTAATGAGTGTGCTCCTCAAGCAAGCCAATCTTCGATTGAGCTAAATCTTATAGAAAACATAGAGCTCAAAGAAGAAGTGCAAAGATTAAAGAAAGATATGATTCGGTTGAAGGGTAAGGAGAAAGCACAACCTTCTCAAGATAACCGTGATAACATGGTGAAGAAGCTTGAGAAGGGTTCAAACCTTGCTTCCTCCAAAGCCCAACAAAAGAATCACATCTCAAGCAAGGCCAACACAACCAAGAGCAAGAAACATGGAAAAAGAATGTGCTATGGTTGTGGATTGTATGGACATGAGTGGGCTATGTGTTCACACAAGAGTTGGGCCAACAAGGTTGAAGCTGCCAATCAAAAGGCTTCCACCAAGGAGGCCAAGCAAATGAAGAGTGATGGACAAAGTGCTTGTCTCATGAGCAAGAAATTGGGGCATCCTACCAAGAAATGCCCAATGTTCAAAGAGGCAAGAAAGGAAGCCCAAGTTGCAACAAGAAGATGCTATGAATGCAATGAGATGGGCCATAAGGTTGATATATGTCCATACAAGCAAAGCAAGCATAGAGCAAACAAAGGCCGCATATGCTATGCTTGTAGAAGAAAGGGGCATCTAAGCTATGAATGCCCAAATGGTAAAGCACCTAAGCCAAACACATTTGTTTATAATGATATGCTTAGGAAGACCACAAATGGAGTTAGCATTTGCAAGGTGATGTGTTCACCACAAACTAGTGCTAAAGCCATTTGGGTGCCTAAGCACTTGTTGACTAACTCAAAAGGACTCAACAAGAGTTGGGTACCAAAGTGTGCTTAGGTTAATGATGTAGGTACTTGCTGATGAGATGAAGGCTTCGGAGTGGTTGAGCAAGCAATTTGACAATATTCACTCAATCTATCAACCAATTCTTATCATAATCCCTTACATGGTTGACCCGAAGATAATTCAATGAACATATCATATATTTCATTCTCACCATTGGTAACAAGTACCTAAACCTTTTAGGATAGTCACTTTGTTCATTTCATGTTCTATAGTTCACAAATAGGTACATTTGTGAAATAATGAAAGTGGCTAATTAGATTCAATTAAAAAGAATTTTACTTTGCCATATGATGCTTTTAACAGCTCTCTAGTAAACCAATTCATTTGTTGAGATGCAAGTTTACAATAAATACTAGAGTCAAACGAAGAATTACAAGCAGTGAATTAATTGGTTCTGTCCTGCACCTATTGGACGTGTCTGATATGGCTAGGGATAGAAAGTCAGTGCTTCTGTTCTAAGTATTCCGGACGTGTCCAGTATGCCTACCAGACGTGTCCGGTATTGTAGGAACCAGAACACTAATTTGAATTACAACTGAGTCTTTGATCCGTATATTTTCATATATCCTTAACTTACTCAGAAGCTTGTGTTTTATCAAAACTAAGTGGATTGTGAGCATCTCTTGAACTCAATTGTAAATATGGCAATTTTATTAGGTTTATGGTCAAAATGGAAAATTGGCTCTCAATTTCTTAATAGAATAAAAGTGCTTGTTGAAAGTCATTCAAATTACTTGAAGCACTTATTTAGGGGGAGCTAAATTTCTATTTTGCACCATTGTGGACTAACAAATTTATCTAGCATTCTTTGTAGTTCTTTGGATGAATATGTATCTAGCATGATTATTTGGCAATTGAGGTCAACATAAAGATCATCATGCTGTTTATCTTCTTAGTGGTATTCTTGTGGGCTCAAGGCAAAGGTATGTGCTTACATACATACATTGTAAGTGCATCTAAGGACCTTTATATGTTAGAATGTGCATTTGTGTGACATAGGAGAGATATTTTTCAAAACCCATAACTAGCATGTGTAGGTGGTGTGAATTTACAAAACTATTTGAATCTTGGTCTTTGTGACCTAGCCTTGTCATGTGATGATTATAGCTCTCCTTGATTGTTTGATTGGCTAATCACACATGACATGGCTTTCTTAAGTCCACAATCTACTATGTCTCACTCTATATCTCTCAAGTAAGCGAAATCTTGTATATGCCAAATATTTGGAAAAAGAGAAAATCATTTTATGGCATTGGATAAGGAAAGTGATGATACTCGGTTTGGATCAAGATTATATACCTTTTTGGACTGAGAAATAACATAAAAGGGGACTGGAAGAGAGAAAACACATTTTGGAATTATTTGGGCCAGCCCACGTATACCGGACGAGTCTAGTATGAGCGGGGCTATAAAACCGAGCATATCCCTTCGGCCTAGACAGGCTTGTCTCCTTCCAACCAAACCAGCCGCCGACTTCTTGCTCTCCTAGGGTGACCAAGGACTTCACCAAGAAAAAGGAGAGAAGGAGATCGCATTGGAGAAGGCTTGCATCAAGATTGAAGGCCCGGGGACTTGGATTTCTCATCACCTTCTCATCTCTCCTCTCAAGGTACCCTAATCATGGACCTCGTCTGATCTTCATGGTCAATGCATGATTTTGAAATTCCTTCGATCAATATGCTGCATTGGTGATATAGAAGCAATGTCCAAAGTTTGGAATTGATCCATGATGGTTTGAATCGAGGAACCCTAGTTAGGGTTGCTGGTCGCCCATATCGGACGTGTCTAGTATGCTACCGGACGTGTCCGGTATGGCCTAGTAGAGCAGGCTCTCTGCTCTCCTTTGATTCAATCCTATCCTAGAATTGTTTGTTAGGCTTAGCTTCTTTTGTATCTTCGTTTTGCAAACCTATTGACAGTTGTGTGTCAAAGATGGATGTAAAACCATGGATCAAAGATTCTACGTCTAATTACAATTCGAGAATAAGCTATGGGCATGTATCTAAAATTCTATGGAAATCTTTGGATATAGGACAGCAACCATGAGTGGACGACAGGAGCCAAGGTCCAAGCACAGGCATGATCCCGCACTTGAAAAGTACAAGAAGGCGAGACAGGAGATGCATCCTGGATTCAAGCCAACCAGCAGGAGGTCTACCAGGGCTACCTCTAGTGCAGTAGCTCAGTATACAGAGGGATCAGGGAGCTCTTCTTTTGACACTAACACTGATGAGTTCAGAGTGGAGTCTAGAGAAGAAAGAAAGAGGAAGAGCACCGACAGAGGATCAAATGGTGATAGCTCAGATGAGGAGCAGGAGATTGAGGAGGAGGAGCTAGTTCCTCCTGTTCAGCACTAGCCTGGTCAGGGTATGCATTATGGACTTCTTGAGACATGTTTGCCCAATGTGCCCTCTTATGTTCCCAAAGTTGACTACAGGGGAAAGGGTATGACCAGGAAAGCTAGAGATGAGTGAAGGGTTGATCCGAGAGGCTTACCTAAGGTTCAGTATGATCACCGCTTCTAGATAGCTTTTCACCTAGACTTCTACTATAGTGTGATTCTCACCAGGAACCCAATTATTGCTAGGTCTCAGTGGATTGACTGGCAGTATGTTAGAGAGTTGCAAAAGGCCTCAGTTGATCATGCCATTGCTATTTGCTAGCGCATTGGGGTTTATGAGATCATGGAGTTCCATCATGACTAGAACACAGAGGTAGTAGCTTAGTTCTATGCTACTCTGTTCGTTGAGGAGGATGAGAGGCGGATGCACTAGATGCTTGAGGGCCAGTGGTACAGTGTTGACTATGATGTATTTGCCACCTAGCTTGGCTTCTCAGAGGATGATCTCTAGAGGGATAGGATCCACACCGAGCAGGTGTTACCTCCTGAGTAGCTCGCCTACATGTACCCTCCAAGTGGTGAGAGAGGAGCTATGGGGAAGGTTCTAGGTCTTCACCCTACTTACAGATACCTAGACAGGATGTTCAGGAAGACTATTGACTGCAAGGATGGAGACAAGGGCAACATTGCAGATTACTCCAGGAACCTACTCCATAGGATGGCACCTGATGCTCGGCCTTTCAGCGTATTTGACTTCATTTAGTCAGAGATCAGGAGTGTGGGAGAGAGGCCACTTAAGGGATGTGGATTTGCTCCCTATATCATGTATATGATTGAGCAGGTGACAGGGCACACATTCGAGTATGACAAGATTCACAAGGCCCTAAAGATTGTTGCAGATCTACCTGAGACAAGGTTACCTCCAGTAGGACCAGGAGGAGGAGCAGCAGCACCAGAGGTAGATGCACCTAGGAGTGGTGCACCAGCAGGAGCTTCACCTCCACCACATGCTCCTTCACGTTCTTCTTCACGTCATGGCAGTCCTCCCTCGCCTATCTGCTGACTCTTCAGCTCCATATTTGGGATGTGCCAGGACATCTAGACCCGATAGCAGAAGGAGAGGGAGGCTAGGAGGAAGGATACTCGAACCTTGAAGCAAATTGCTTCTAGGCTTGAGCTTCATCCTCCTAGGTCTCCACTATCAGATGAGGCAGCTAGTGAGCCTGAGACAGAGGAGCAGCAGGCCAAATATGATAGAGAGTATGTTGAGTTCATTCAGCGACAGCAGCAACAGGCACCTAAGCACCCTGACACTCTACCACTTCAGGCTCATATGCCTACCCACTCTCAGCCATGTCCCATCACTGTAGACGACTATGCTTCAGACTGGTGGAGTGACCTCACTGGTGGTGGTGGCTACTACGGGTCTGGTGGCTATGACCCATCTGGTGCGGGTGGTTCTCGTCTAGCCAGTGTTACACGCTCCAATGACGAGGAGGCTGGTATAGATGATGATGATGATGAGTGATCTCAGCTTTCAGTGATAGCTTGTAGCCCCTTTGTCCTTAGTATGTCATTGTTGGACCTTTGTGGTGATAGTTGACAAAGGGGAGAGAGACTGATTAAAGCTTCAGGATAGTTTCATTTGCTTATCTTTGTACCTGAAGATATGTACTGCAGGCTATAGTTTCTTATTTTTGAGCTTTATTGATGTATCTTGGATTTGAGATAGATTGTATCATGTGAGAGATGAGACTTACTTATGCTTTATCTATGTATCTCTTGAGACATGATCTTTATTTATATATTAGTGATTTCTGGACTTGAGAAAATATGTAATGAGTGCTATGTGTGAATTACATGTGTTATATTTATTTTCATAAGGACCATGCATGCTAGAATGAAATTATTTGATGTGATGCCTTTATATTTATTCTTATGTGATATATCTTGTCATATGCATCACGGTTTCACTTTGTCACACACACATGCACCCCACAGATGCAATGATTTAGGGGGAGTCTCCTATATGTTTTAGTATGTGCAATTGACATTTGAGGTCATTTTGTGAATTCTAATCATAAGCACATATTAAGGGGGAGCCTCTCATAAATCATTGAACCCAAAAGTTTAAATGTTTATATCATTTTGTAAGCTTTAATCAAGTTGTCATCAATCACCAAAAAGGGGGAGATTGAAAGTGCATCTAGCCCTCTAGTGGGTTTTGGATGATTGAATGACAACATGATTAAAGGACTAACCCGTTTGCTAAGTGTGGACAGGTAATAGGTTATCTCATAGGTACTTAATGAAAGCCAAAATGATGTGTTGTTGTGTAAACAATCTAGTTCAAGCACAAGACAATAATGCAAATGGAATTCATGCAAAGGCTTAATTATTATGGGATTTCCATGTTCTATATGAAAGCAAGCTTATAAGAATTAATTAATGAGGCATAAGGGATTGCATATGGATTGGTCTCATATTGGAAGCTTGCTAAATTAAAATGAAAAAGATAACAATACATGAATGGATGATTCAACATAAGATGTGACTTGATGGCTTGAGATGGTGAAGATAGCAAGGAAAGGCTTCGAGGTACTAAGCAAGGGTGAAGGGCAAGCGATGGCTTGGTGGCCGAAGAACCTAGCTAGGGTGAAGAAATAAGTACTTGCATTTAGTTGAGGTACTAATCAAGCTATGATGGCCACGTTTATGTGGAGGATCAAATCACTAATGGAGTGTTTGATGGAAGTGACTTGATACATTTGGGATTATTCAAATTTGATGAATGGAATCAAGTCACATGCTCAAGATGGCTATGCTCAAGTGAAAAGATCAACATCAACATGTTAGCACCCTTACTTGATGAAGATTGGAAGGGACGGCATCAATTCAAAAGAGATCAACTCAAGTGGTATAAATTCATTTTTCCTTTGATCTTGAGTTTAATAGGTATGCTGTACTATTAAGAGGGATGCATCATGTTGATAGATAATGTTTCATAAGTGCTCAAGCCAACCCATGTGAGTTTTGAGTATTTGAGCGACAAAAGAGCTAACTTTATTTTTGTTGGTCTGGCAATACCGGACGTGTCCGCTATTGATACCGAACGTGTCCAGTATTTACCCAGCAGTGCTAAAACTGTTGTTCTTGGGTTGGTTCATCGGGAGTTCCGATGTAAGTCGGGAGTTTTGACGGTCGGGAGTGCCGGCAAGGGTCGGGAGTTCCGACGTATCGCACTTTAACTAACTTGGAGGGTTCGTTGTCCTGGTCATACTGGACGTGTCCGGTATTCATGACCAGAGGCCAATGGCTAGTTTTCAAAAGCCTTGAGGGTCAGGAGTTCCGACACCTCACATACTTTAACTGAGTTACATGGTTTTCAAAATTGCTGAGGGTCAGGAGTTCCGATGTGAGTCAGGAGTTCTGACGGTTGAGAGTTCCGACATTCATCGGGAGTTCCAACGCCTCACAACTTCACTGTAACTTAGTTACCATTGGCACAGTGTAGGTCATACCAGACGTGTCCGGTATACATACCGGACGTGTCCGGTATTGCAACGGCTATAAAATGGCTAGTTTTTCCAAGGGGGCTATAAATACCCCCAAGCCTCCACCTTTGGAGGCTGCTGATTCTGCTGATACACACACATGTTTTTGAGCCTTGCCAACTCTCCCAACCCTCTCTTAGTGAGTGATTGATCAAATTTGCCAAATCAAATTGTGGGTTGAGTGAAATTCAAAAAGAGAGCAATCCAACCACTTGAGCACTTGTGCATATTGTCAATCTCGTGATTTGCATTTGTTACTCTTAGACTCTTTGGTCCTAGATGGTTAGGCGTCGCTGGAGAGCACCCAAGAGCTTGTGGTGTGCCTCAAAAAGTTTGTAACGGTCGATTCTGCCGTCTCAGAATCATCTAGTGGAAGGAGGAAAAGGAGTTGGAAAAGACTCGGGCTAGAGTGACCTTCATGGTACCCTCTAGGGCTGACCTTCGCTGGGTCGCCCGCAGCCCCCTCAATGGAGAGTAGGACTCGAACGAGTCCGAACTTCGGTAAAACAAATATCGTGTCTCAATTTGCATTTCATTTGATATTTGTGTTGCTCTAGCTCTTGGGTAGGTTCTCTGTGTTTACTGTCATCTCCAGTAGATACCTGTAGTTTGGTTTGAAGATAGAAATCGAAGGGAGCAAGTTTGGGGCTGTTCTGCAGAAATCGTGTATACCAGACATGTCCGGTATACCTACCAGACACGTCCGGTATTGATCATTGTGCCAGGCTATTCTACAGAACACGTCCGGTATTTCCTGCCTGCGCTGAATATATTCATTCTCTGTTCTAACTTTGTGTTGTTGGGTTGTAGCTTCTAAATATATTCTTTATACCTTGTATACTCTGTGGCTAACTTGTGAGGGGTGGTACTACTCTTTATTTGGAGTTTCCATTTTGGAAACTCTCTTTACTAATCACTTCCGCATTTAAAGGTGTTAATTTTCAGAAACGCCTATTCACCCCCCTCTAGGCGGCATCCTAGGTCCTTTCACTTCTTCAGTACTCTGTTACATGGCTGTCAAAAGCATTACTTAACATTTTCATATGCAAAACACACAGTGCCCCAAGCAGAAGCCTGGGAGTGTACATTGTGGATACTATATATGTTCTATGATGAGTAACACTGGTGCCTACAGAAGACACCCCTTAAGGGTAAGTTTGAACCTCTTTACCTATAGTATAAAAACTTCGTACATGGTATGAAATACTAAACCACAACTTGTTCTCTTGTAGTGGAGAGAAGAGAAAGGAATGAAAAGAGACCCATACAAGGATGACCAACTCTTAGAGCTCGTCGGCGACCTTTGCAACTTCATATTGGACCAGATTGTACATGTCAAAGGCACCTACCATAACCGAGAGTATGAGTTAGGTACAAATCCTCAGTACCAACACCTTCATGAGACTGAAAGGCTAGCTCTAGGACATTGATAACAATGTGTATGGAATTTGTATATTTAATGATGGATTGTATATATTCTTGTGAATTGGACTTGTAATTGTAGTTTATATAATACTCTTGTGCTTGTAGTCACGGTCGCGGGGCATTTGGCAACACAAACACGGTTCGAAACGTTGGTCACGGGGCGTTCGGCAACGCGACTGCTGGTCGTGGGGCATTCGGCAATGCGAACGCGGTTCGGAATGTTGGTCGCGGGGCGTTCGTGTGGCAGAACCTCCTAAGTTATAGGGCCCACATGCACCTGTCACTGTCCAATGACTTTTGACATTTATGCATATGTTTCCAATAACTTAAAAAGACTGTCGGGTGTCCTCGGGGAACCCCGAATCATCCACGATTTCTGAGTAGGATCACGTTACAGAGTCATTGCAGTATTACAACATTTATTCAATTATCAAAACCAGAGTAAAAACAGCGGAAGTCTTATGATAACATAGTTTACAAACCAGTTGTTTCAAACCTTACAAACTAAGTTCGATAATTATTACAAACCATAGTAGTAGTGGAGTGGCATAATTAATATAGACATATCACACAAAATAAACATCCTGCCCAAGGATCACACATTTACTTCTCATCGTTAGAACGAACGATAGTCATGCAGCACGATACAAAACAGATCTGCTCATGAGGCTCACCTGCAACAAAGGTCAACAAACCCTGAGTACGAAAGTACTCAACAAGACTTATTCGAAATATTAACTGATAAACTCAGTAATGCAGGCTCAGGGATTCAAGGTATAGCTTTAACAATGATCAAAGTTCTTTTGCGTAAAAGCTCTTTTAACAACATTCTTTATATAGAAAACTTCTCAAGAATTATATACAAAGCTGACACGATCCGCACTGAGATCATGAAACTTCATATCCAACACCTTCACAAGCCTTATTCAAGTTCCGGTTATTAATTCTACGATGATGAACAGTGAGTTGAGTCTCCTTAACCGAGGAGCAACGATGATTCGAACCGATTAAGCCCAGCTGGGGATTCCAGACCACACGACATATGCAGGTCCCCGACCTACATATACCAACCTACCCTCGGATCCCCTAAAACAAGAACGGGTCCGCGCCACCCGAGAACACAGTACTCCACCATTCCAGCCCATGGCCACGTGGGTACACGCTATTCCTGCCATCTCTCCACTCCCAGTGCGCGAGTAGCCATTCTCGTAATAGAATTGCCAAGTTCAGGCTTACCGGAGTATGTGGTTAGTACTACAAATTCTCACCTCATATAATTCAACAACGGACGTGCTTTAATCGACACAGGCGGAAAGAACCCGCTCACAAGACCTCCATGTCTTGTGGCTCACACACACCGAGTCCGCCCGGTCTAGATTTATTACTCCACATTCCCATATCACATGCTAACAAAGTTAACCAATGTTCTGTTTAAAACTTGCAGGTGGTAGGTAGTCACCTGACTTTCATCGTTCTACGCATAGCTAAGCAAAACTAGACATATACGAATTTAAAACTGGTAATATGGTAAACATGGAATAACAAGGGTGGTAATGCAACAATTAGGCTTTTACTTAACTCCTAATTACTTAATGCAGTAACGGAAAGCAAAAGCGAAATTTATTTATAAAACACAAGGTAGGGTTGTATGCATCCGGGGCTTGCCTTCGTTGACGGAAAAGTCCAGCTCCTGCGACGTTTCACAAGTATTCGATCCGACCTCAACAGACGGATTAACTTCTTCCACGACTTGATTAACTACCACGTGTTCACCTTCGTTCACTACACGTAGTAACAATGCCATGTTCAACATGATGCGGAATACTAAATATGATGCTCGATGATGGATACAAAATTAACAATGTGAATACAACTTTCCTTCGCGGTACAGTTGCAAGTCAACAACTAAATCTTTTTCATAACACATACATCAATTGCCAAGGATCATCATCACTAATGACCCAAGGTCATCACTCAATCCAAAAGTCCAAACAAAACCTAAATCATTAAAGGTTACTATTCGCTTTTATGAATTAATTATTTAATTCAAAATTATGAAATAAATCAACTTATTCTAATTGAGGTCAAAATTTTAGTACATGTTCATTACATGTTAACTAAGTGGCAAAACAAATTTCATAATTTTTGGATAAATAGATAAGCCTGGAAAAATCATGGAAATCCATTTATTAATAAATTGAGCAATTTTTATCACATTGAAAAAGTACTGAAAAACATTATTTCATATTTTTCTTAAATACTATACATCACAGAGAGGTCACACAAAAATTTTCATAATTTTTGGAGCTCTAAATAAATCTACACAAAATTAACAAAAACAGACACTATTAATTCAAATCTGAAAATAGAAAAATCATTTGAACGCTGAGTTACTGATAACGGATCCCACATGTCATCTTCAACCTCCGACGTTGACCACGGCAGCGACGGCTCTGACCAGCGATTTCTCGCCGACGGTGAGATCAACGGCGACAGCCAACGTACCAAAATGATCACCAAGCCTAGGCGCATCGATTGACGTCCCTATCAGCACTGATTACGGCCTTACACTAGCTCGTCGTCGGCCATGGCGGACGCGGTGACACGGCAGCGCTACGCCGGCGCCTACAGACCGGTAGCGGTCAAACTAAAGGTTAAGGAAGCACCAGTAGCTCACCCTGAACACGTTGAAGCAAGGAGCAAGGTCGGAGAAGCAACGGAGAGGCGTGACGATGATCTCGGTGATCACGGCGGAGCAACACGTCATCGGCGATGGTGTACCGGCGACTGCAGTGATCAAAATGAGCAACCAGCTATGGATTAAGTACTACAGCATCGAGACGAAACAGAATCAGCCAAAACCAAGGACGAAGATGCACCGTATAGCTCTGGCCACGACGAATCGCGCTCGGCGGAGGAATTGCCGGCCGCGAGGAAGAAGACGATGCAACTCGAGTTCCCGACCAAGACTAGCCGAATTGGTGGGTTGGCTGGATGCGCAAAGATACGGCGAAGCTGGAGCACGCTTTGTCGAGACGGCAACGGCGCTAGGTCGATGGCAAAAGCTCGACGGAGCTGCGGCGGTGATGACTGGAAAAACAGAGAAGAAAGAAGAACGACGACGACGGCGTTTTGGTTCTTATAACGCGACTCAGAAGCTCAAGGAAGCCACGCAGGAGACGTCTCCGCGCCAGCGCGAAGCCGAGGACATCCACGTGCGCGCCTGGAACGCCGAAGAAGGTCGCCGGCGGTGTAGCCTCGGCGGTGGACACTGTTCATAGTAATTACAAGTTTGCCATTCGCCAAAATTCTCAAATTACTCTCAAATTTTCATAACAACTCAAAAATCTCCAAAAAATAAAAGTTGTTCAAAATCAAAAGTTTTACAACTTTGCTTTTATAACGATCTCCTAATTCGGTCTAGATTTTGAAATGAACTTTTGAATTTGAATAGGGAAATTTAACGAATTACGCCTTTTTGAATTACTCAAAATTTTTCTAAACAACTTGAAAAACTCCAAAAACAAACTTTGTATAACTTGCCAAGCTCTACACTTTTGCTTTTGGGCCCAACCCCAAAATATGCTTAGATTTTGAAATGGATTTTTAGGGTAGGGTTTAAATGTTAAAAAGCGGGGTTTTCTGGAAAAATTCAAAATCCAAACAAATATTGAACTTGAGTCAAACAATACAATTCAACATTCATTACACAATTGTAAACTTGTTTTAGTAAATGTACATCAAAGTTTTCACCAAATGCCAAATGCTTTGCAATGCATATGATGACATGTCAGATTTTAATATTTAAACACCCGAGGTGTTACAGTTCGGCAACATGAACGATGGTCGCGGGGCGTTCGGCAACGCGAACACGGTTTGGAACGTTGGTCGTGGGGCGTTCGGCAACGTGATTTTGAATAGTAAATTGATTTTTTGGCAGAAAAACATACTGTAGGGGCGGTTCTAGATTGAACCGCCCCTACAAATAGGTATTTGTAGGGGCGGCTGGTACTACAGCCGTTCCTACAAATTATTTTGTAGGGCGGCTGGTAATACGAGTCGCCCCTACAAATCGATTTGTAGAGGTGACCTAGGAACCGCCCCTACAAATGCATGATTTGTAGAGACGGTTCGGTAGGGGCGGCTGGCGAAACTGCCCCTACAAAGGGTTATAAGCCGCCCCTATAAATCGATTCTATAGTAGTGGCTGTTGGGGCACAACTATCCGCCTCTGCTAACTATTTTTATGTCTTTATTTACTCTTTTAGTAGTAGTGAAGCTTTTAGGAGCTTGGGACGATCTCATTATTCAAAAATATTTAGTTAAAAATTTAAAAAATTCTTTTTTGATATAAAGAAACTTTTCTTTTAAACTTTGATGACAAGCCCGGCTGGCCAGATGGTGTCTCCGCCATGGAGTCTACCCACATTATTATGCATACTAGACTACTACCTCCGTCCCCAAAAGACACTGGTACAATAAACTTAACGAAGGGGGTGATTTTGATTTTTAGAGACAGGCAAAGGCAACAGTCTTCATCGAAAGGTCACGGTTAATCCATGAACAACAGAGGCGGTTGCCTTGCCGCCTTGGTAAATCAATTAACTGAGGCGGGCGCCTTGCAAATGCCCACCTCGATTAATAGATTAAAAAACAAAAAAAGCCTAGAGCCCACCGACGAGCCTGTTTCGGAGCCCACCGGCGAGACCAGCTGCTCCACGCGTGGCCCCAACGCCGCTGTATCCTCGCGCACCACCGATGCGAGCTGAATCCCACATCCCCTTGCCGAGATGCTGCCAGATCCGATGTCGCCATGCCATGCCGCCACTAGAGGGATGTGGCTCCACCGTGCCGCCACTGGATCTAGCTAAGGGAGGAGGTAGGTGGCTCCACCGCGCTGCCACCAGATTGTAACACCCTCGGTGTTACACCCTAAACAAACTACCAAATCATGTCATGAGCATCATGTTTATGTGATAATGCATGTGATAGAGTGTGTAGATAAATTTCTTGTAGCCTAAAATGACTAATAAAAAGGTTAAATGAAAATTGATTCAAAGCTCATGTTGTATCAAGTAGGGTTGAAAACCAATTTTTATTGAGCAAAAACATTATAGAACATGTGTGTTACTCCTTAATAAAGTTTGAAGCACCATCGCATTCATCACGTCCCTGGCACTGCCATTAAGTCGTCTTGCTAACCGACCCCACCCCACCTTAAATCATGCTCGGCCAAGCTCCAATTTTGGAGTTTCCCCGACGCCAAGCCGTTAAGGCCACATTCGGCCAGCGTGGTGGCAACCCTTCCCAGTAGCCGTTCATGCTCAACCAACTACACCACTAGCCTCACCTTGACTCCCTCTTCATCTTGTGCTCATCAGCTATACCTCTACCATTGTCCTAGCATTGCTGACATGATTGTGTCACCACGGCTCGTCGTCGAGCTCGCCGCGCACTTGTGCTAGCTCGGCTCAAGTAGTCTTCGGCCGAACCATCACCTCGATAGTTGGTTAGGCCTATAGCTACCCTATTGCACCGAAATGACTGCACCACCGCCATGGATAGCCGCGCACCGCTGCCACCCGCTCCAGTGCGTCCTGCTGCCCTGCACTGCCGCTTAGTGTAGGGGCTTAGGTCATAGATGGTGGTCGACCCTTTAGGTAGGTCCATGTGAACCCTAGATGGCTGGCGTGACCAGCCAGTGCCAGTGCTCACCACACCGCCACTCGCCCTGCCTTAGGGGCATGCGCGGAAGAATTAAGAAAAACCCAGAGGGTTAAGTGAGAAGATTTGAGAGAGAGGGTAATAGTATTAGGGCTTAGGTGTGATTCAGAAGAAAATCAGGGACTCTTTTGCAAAAACACCAGTGCACGGGCTTCCCCGCCGTAGGTCGGCCCTCGCGTGGGCTACGCATTGTGGGCCACGTGGAGAATCCATTATCTTTTTCCTAGAAAATTAGTAATGGTTTTCTAATTTAATTTCTGAGCTGATCTTTGGTAATTAATATAAAATCATGTAGGTGTCCAAAAATTATGAAACAAAATTTATTAGGTTCCTAAAATTGTGCTCTATCTGTTAGTGTGTTTAGTCCATGTCTATATGTGTTGACACTAGGAGCTATTAAATAGTATGAGAATGCTTAATATTATTAAGTTGATTATTGTAAAAAATTTTGTGGTGAATTGGTGATGGTTTTGATCCTGAAATTTTTATAGCAGTTTCATTGTATTATTATGTGTTCACTGTAGTTTTTGTAGCCTTAGAATAGACTAAGCATTAGGGTAGTTTAATGCTCTTTGTTTCAATATACATTAAATCACTAGTAGAAATAAAGATGTATCCTTAATTTTGCATAGTCAAGTGTTTGTTAGTTGAACCCAACACTTTGCTTGATGAAGATGGTAGTTAGCTTAATACCTTAGTCATTAGAGCTAGCTTAGTATGCGTATTCTTATTTTAAGAGTTGTTGTTGCCTGAATG
Source organism: Miscanthus floridulus (assembly GCF_019320115.1). Lineage (NCBI taxonomy): Eukaryota > Viridiplantae > Streptophyta > Magnoliopsida > Poales > Poaceae > Miscanthus > Miscanthus floridulus. The sequence continues at coordinate 106,094,749 of NC_089581.1, forward strand.
CTAAGTGTTGCATCATCATCGCATGCACGTAGAGAATGAGTTGGTGGAGATAGAGACCATAGACGATCGCGAGTTTGAGAAAATCGTCGAGGAGTACGAGGCAGATTCTCGTGCAGGAGAAGATCCTAGAGCCACCGACGACTGACTCAACTGACATTGCGCCTACCCAAGGCAAGCCCTAGTGCATAACCCTTATTTTTGAAAATCACCGTTTATATATGTGTTGTGCATTTATGTTACAGGAAATTTTATGGAAACCACATGCATAGATATATCTGTCCTATGAGTCTTACTAGTGTAGGTTTGAGTAGCAGCTATGCTTAGGTTTTTGGTAGCATGAATAACCTACCGTTACTCACAATAGGTGATTATTATAATTACTCTCATTATAAAAATGTTGAAAGGAAAATGGAGACCGAGTAGGGATATGGTATGGGTTATGGTGGGTGTGACGAGTTGTGTCTTGCGGCCATGGGGCTTAGCTTGGTTACACTATTTTCCTTGTCCATATTGATTGAGGACCGTTCATTGTTGTGGATGATAGTCAGGTCACAGACTTATTATCCTGAGCACATACTTGCTTATGGGAGCGGGAAGGCTTGTTACACTCTTGTCGTGAGTTCTGGCTCTTTCTAGACCGACTGATTAGAGGTGGGGAAAGGTGGAGGTCTAAGCACCATACTGAGATCGGGTCTCAAGTGTGGGGGCTTAGAGTCCAAGTTTGGACTGGAGACCTGGACCCTGTGAGAGGAGTGGAATGGGTCAGTCTCGTTTGTGCCTAGGGTACAAGCAAGGCATGTGTTTCGGGTACCCAGTTGGGATACATTTGCTTGCAAATCGCCGTTTCTATGAGACGACACGACTTGGATATGGTCTAGCACCGTAGTAAGAACTGGAATATGAAAGATGGTAAATTGGTTCTAATTGCTCAACCCTTGCTTGAAAGTAGAACAGGTGCTTACCTAAAATGGTTAGCTAATGTAGTAATCATGACTGCTAATTAAACTTGATCTTAAGGATGTACTTCTAGTAATGCTTTTCGCAAACGAAAAGAAAAAAGCAACCTCATATTACCTATCATATCCTTAGAGTCAGGAAACTATTCCCACTAGTTTGGTAAGTCTTGCGAGTACATTGTGGACTCATGGTTTATTTTACCCTGTTGCAGGTGCAGCTTGAGGAGTAACTCTTGTGTGGAGGATTCTCTTGGTGGGCATAGATGGATCCTTGTATTGTTTCCGCTAGATGTTTATTTTTATTCTGTTGTTTAATTATCGCACTCTAAACCCTGGTATTGTAATAAATAATTTTCAAGAACTCTTGTTGTATGAAATGGACTAAGTATTATAAGCTCGTACTCACTATTAGATTCTAGAGGTAAAACATGGATTGATTCGAGTTCTCCCATGGGGTGTGCTAGACGGAACTGTCCGATGTAGCTAACTTTCAGAGTGCTTAGTGTCTAGTGAAAGATGAGCGCCTCCGAAAGCGTGTTATTTCAGACGGTTCTGCCACCCAGATCCGCACCACCATTGGTGGAGGGAGGTGGCTCCCTTGCACTGCCACGGATCTGGCCAGGGGAGGAGGGAGGGGGTCCCCCATGCCTGCACCAGATCTGGCTGGGAGAGGAGGCCCCGTCTCCCACGCCGCTGCCACTAGCAAACCGGATTTGGGGAGCCACTGGGTGGGGGGGGGAGGCCCCATCCACCGCGCCCCTCGCTCGCCCACCTAGGAGGAGCCCTGTGCTGCCGGAGGAAGGAGATAGAGGGAGAGGAGAGGGAGGCTGGGGTGCCGTGCTCGGGAGGAGATAGAGGGAGAGGAGAGGGAGGCTAGGGCAGCGCGCTCGAATCAGGAGGAGATAGAGGAGCACTGCCTTCTATCGTGTTGGGAGGGGACGCGGGGAGGGGCGATGTGAGGGAGGGAGAGTGGGTGCACCACGCACTGTCTAAGGGAGGGAGGGAGAGGGCTGAGAGAGAGAGAGGACTAATAATGAAACCCTAACTCCCATATATATACAACGAGTGGGATACCAGGCCGAGGTGGGCTACCTGCTGGGCCACTATTTTTAGTGTGCCTGCCTCTATTAATAGGTTAATCGAGGCGGGCACTATAATATAACTGCCTCGATTAATATCAATTAACCGTGGTGGTTGTTTTAAGGTGACCGTCTCAGTTAATATATCAACGGAGGCAGTTGCGTTAAAACAACTGCCTCGGTTAATCGATATTAACCGCGGCGGTTATATTACAGTGTTCGCCTCAGTTAATGATTAATCGAGGCGGTTGATGGCCCAGCCACCCTGCCTTGAATAACTGAGGTGGGCAACCAGGCCATCCGCCTCTGAGGCCATTTTGGAAACACCTCGTAAAAGATTTTATATAGTAGTGAGAATGCAATTCTAGCACAGTGTCACGTTTTAATACCTTAAGTTTGACCAATTATAGATAAAAAAGTATCCATGTTTATGATACCAAATAAATACCATTAGATTAATTACAAAATGTATTTTCATAATAAATTAATTTAAAGACATAACTGTGAATATTATTAACTAAAAACTTGGTCAAACATGAACCACTTTTTGTGGCATGCAACCCATACTTGCATCCTTTTTAGGATGGAGGCAATGTTTTTCTAAACTGTAAACTGGTCTTTACACGGTTGCCCTTCCTTTAGCGTTTAGACTGTTTACACAGTGTTTAAACGAAATTAAACGGTCTAAATGGTTTTGTACTTTAAAAAAATACATATAATTATATATGTGCATGTAAAAAATCAACTATTCTAGCATTTATACATATTTATCCGAGTAAAAATTAATTATTTTGGTATGTATATATGTTTATGCATATGAAAAGAACCAAATATAGATATTTATGCATATAACATATCATGTGTACACATTTATAAATATAATAAACTTAAGTATAGAAATTTATCCATACAAAACTAAACTAGATTTACCTCGTGTTCGCCTAAATAGCCGTTTAAACCGCTGTTTAGCCCGTTTAATGTTGTTTATCTCCGTTCCGTTTAGGCCGTTTAAACCGTTTTTTCTCGTTTTTTTACCATTTAAATGGTCAACCGTTTAATGACCGTTTACCGTTTACTGGCCATTTAAACGGCCGTTTAATCCATTTAGGCGAACACTGGATGGAGGTAGTACATATGATGACCGTTTGTGGTGCACTGTCCACGTGCACCAAGCTTTTAACGTGCCTGGACTGCTCCAGTACGTGTAGCCCACCACCCTCGGCCCGCAAATATCTACTCCTAGCAAAGGTTGTGCATCTCAATTCTCAACCGACTACCGTGCCACTTTAGTCTAGGCGTTCGGTTAACCGAAACCGATCGGTTTGGTTCTTCGGCTAATTCGATTACCTGAGAAGAAGGGATCGATCGGTTACTTTGAAAATGCAGAACCGAGGTGTCAACACAAAATTTTGTCCCATGCTGAGGATACATGAGCAAGCTAGAAGGGTCCGCTCGATGGAGCTGGAGATCCGCCTAGCTTCAGCGTAGGGGTGGTCAATCCTGCGTGCTCCTCCTGAGATGTGCTAGTCAATTTCACCCTACAATTGATAAGGAGAAAAAGTTTATCAGTAATTTTGGGCGGAACATGCCGGTGTTGCCAGACAGTCCCAAATGTGCGGCTCTGAGAGCCGATATGAAAGAAGATCGACAAAATAGTCGATTCCAGCATATTCATAAGAATAAATCGGTTAAAGCTCATGGGGTTGTGTAAGAAGAATCGGTTATCGTTCAGGATAAATATCATTATTTAGACAAATATTGGTCAATGGCAACAAGATATTAACAATAATTAGCTTATGAAGGGACCGTGATGCCTAAGAGGGGGGTGAATTAGGCAACTTAAAATTCTAACTCTAAACTATGGCCTCTTTTTCTAACCCTAGCAAAACCTATGCAATAGATAGGCTATCTAGATGTGCAACTATGGTTTTGCTAGTGTGTTGCTATCTCTACCGCAAACATAGTAAAGTAATCAATGTAAATTTGGAAGCTAAAGAGCAAGGTAGAGATATGCAAACTCCCATCGACGACTCTAGTATTTTTACCAAGGTATCGAGAAGCGCGCAAGCTTCCCCCTAGTCCTCGTTGGAGCCCCTCGCAAGGAATCCCTCGCAAGGGCCAAGCTCCCGGTCAGGTAACTCCATGGATAGCCTTGCGCCTTCCCCACGCGCAAGTGGGTCTCCGACGTGCCTTCCGACAAGCATCTCCCAGATGCTCCCCGTGGGGGTATTGACCCCTATACCCTTACGGCTAGGCTCGGGCCAGATCAGAGGGTCTAGTCCACCAAAGGACGACACGCGGCCCAGCCAACCTATTCGGAGTCCCACGCAAGGAGTCAAGACAGATTTGACAATCAAGCAAGATCCTGGTCGGTTAGAATAGGAATCCTTATCCGGCCACCTATGGCAATTGTAACTGGCTAGGATTAGTTTCTAGATCTATAACCATGCTCTCTAGACTATATAAGGCGGGTAGGGGACCCCTCTAAAAAACATCTCTCATTGACATATAGCAATACAATCAGACGTAGGACGTAGGTATTACGCCTTCTTGGCGGCCGAACCTAGATAAAACCTCGTGTCTGTCTTGTGTCACCGTCTTGTTTGTGGCTTGCGCATCTGTCTACCGACAATCTACTACCTTGGGCATACCCCTAGGTAGACTGCCGACCATATTTTGTCGACAGTGGCGCACTAGGTAGGGGGTGTGCGTACTGCTCTCCAAGCAAACAAGATGGTCATCATCTCTGGCTCCATGGCTACACCGAACGGCCTCACGTTCACCGTCGGCCAGATCACCTAGACCACCGACTCTGACGACTTCATCGCCATGACCACAGAGGAGGCGTGGATTCAGTCTACGCCGACCACTACTTCACCTGCATCGGCTACGGCTTCGACCACGATGGATATGGCTCCGACCACGGTGGATACGGCTCCGACCATGATGGATCTGGCTTCGACCATGGTACATCTGGCTCCAACCACGCCTGCATCATCCTCAGCCACGCCGACCACTCGTCATTCGCTTCCCCGCTACAAAGGGAAGCAGATCGACAACACCGACCTACTCGACTCCATTGATTGGGTCGGCACCAAACTCACCGAAACCCTAGCTCTAGTAAGTGCAATTCAAAGTTGACCTAATGAGCAGGTAAATGCTCCCCACAATAGATCTACCCGACCCACTTGGGCTAGTCGTCCTACACAACTAGGTACATATCTTGTGGTCATATCTACTCCTGAAGGGCGCTCCGCTCGTCGTTGGCCAGCCTCCGCGGCGGGACTCTAGCTCTCTAAGTGTGAAGCCTCGACGGAGAACTACCAGGCCTAGCCCTATGGCCTGCGAAACGCTGCCTCCAACTATGTGTATAATATATAGCGCTACTTAGATCTGTGTCTCGTACATCGACCTTGGCCGAAGCCACGCAACTTCGTCAACATGATCTAGATTGAGGATTATCAAGAAGGATCCATCCACACGGTCCAAGAGGGTGACTCCAGCTCCTCGTCTGGCATCGCATCTAATGCCTCTGTCCACACCGAGCTCCAGCATCACGATGATGAAGGCATCAAATATGATCTGGATATCCCAGACCATGGCCCGAGGTTCCCACAATTCCTATCTTTCCTGCCAAGACAAGGGGATTTGATCAATGTTGTTAGCAATGACGAACCGCCAGTAGTTGGCAAAATAGAACAAGAAAGGATTGCACGCAAGGCACGCAATATTGACCGGTTTAATCGCCGGCAAATCAAAGCTGAAGCAGAAGAGGAGGCACGACGCATAAGGGTCCAGCCACATGACCTTAACAATGCTTTCAACAGGGTGGGGGACAAACAGGTCTTCAGGACTCTAAGCACCAACGTAGCCGTCGCCATGGCGACAATGCAAGGGCTACCCAACACCCTGGAAACCCAGACAGTTCGTGATGAAATACAAGCCTATCTAATGGCTGCTATGGCCCAGACCGCAGAGATTGTAAATCAAGCCCGGGCTCCATCCATCTCAGTCGAGTCAAGCCACAGCCGCCAGTACTCAAGTCGCTCATAGTCACCCAACCAACGTGGCTCGCACAACAACGACCCATCAGACAACTGTCAAGGCGGAAACGGTGGCCATGATGGTGGTTGGGATGACAACCGCCGTTGGGAGGACAACCACCGCGATGTCCGGGACGATAACCGCCGAGACAACCGCGACAATCACCGTGATAACCACGGTCGTAGGGCTAATCTAGATGGCAATCAAGATCACCGCAATGGCAATAACGATCTCCGCCATTACCTCGGTGGATGTGATCTACGTGCTCGCATCAATCAGAGAGCCAATGATCGTGCATCCCATGAAAGCTATCGTTGTATGAAATATGACACTACCCATGGCCCACCGGGTTTGAAGCAGTTTACTTCACACCTTCGCTAAGTCATATGGCCCAAGAACTTCAAGCTCAAGAAACTTCAGAAGTACGACGGCAAGGAGAACCCCGAATTATGGGTCATGCTCTATGAAACTACGTGCAGATGAGCCATGGCTGATGAGCACATCATGTCTAACTACTTCCCAGTCGCTGTTGGCCATGCAGGTCACCAATGGCTGGTTAGCTTGCCGGCGAACTACTTTGATTCTTGGCAAGAGTTCAAGCAAGCCTTCATCGACAACTTCATTGCTACTTGCGAGCAACCCGACAACAAATATGATCTACAACAGATTCGGGATCGAAAAGATGAGCCACTACGCGAGTACGTCCAACGTTTCTCAGAGATGCGCATCAAGGTCCCATCAATCTTTAACAATAAGGCAATCGAGGCTTTCATCACTGGCCTCCGCTTCCACGACGCCCTAAGGGACAAGCTCCTACACAAGAGACCTGAATTGGTTACAGCGCTCCTGGCCACCACTAAGAAATATGCGAACGCCGACGACGCTAAAAAGATAATTATCGAAGAAGCAACAAGGGTTCCACGCTCTGACCACCCCCACACCACGACGGCTACCGCGGCAACCATGGTCAGAACGATAATTTTGACCGCCGCAACCAGCGCAACGACCCCCGCGACCACCGTGACCAACGTAATTAGTGGCATAACCGCCGTGACGATTATAGGGGCAAGCGTGCTTAGGAAGACGACGGTGAGGTCAACACTGTTAAAAAAGGTGGCAGACGTCGTAACTACAAAGATGACTATGCCAAAACATTGAAAGGGCCCTGCTAGCTCCGTCCAAAGTCAAACCATACCATGGAGAATTGCCACGTCCTCAAGTCTATCTACACGCGTCAACAGGCTCTGGATACATCCGACAAGCCTAACGACGCAGAGGAACAGCGCAATGAGGACAACGACAATGAAGACGCAGATCCCCATCACAAGTACGTCAAGCCAACCGATCGCGTGCACACCATCATCGGAGGCAAAGTGTCCATCGAGACCAAACATGAACGCAAGCTGCTCGCCCATGCTTGCCTGAACGTTGCTAACGACGACAACCTCCTCACCGATTCGCGGCTCCCTCTGTGGTCTCACCATGAGATCTCATTCAGTAGAAAGGACCAATGGGCCGCAATACCTGAGCCAGGACGTTTTCCCCTGGTCCTCGATCCTTGTATCAACAAGGTTTAGTTCAACATAGTACTGATCGACGGCGGCAGCTCCATTGATATACTGTTCAAGAACAGTCTGCCCGCCCTGAAGATAGCCCAGGCGGACCTCAAGCCGTACGAGGCACAGTTCTAGGGTGTTCTCCCTAGATAGAGCTCTACACCTCTCAGGCAGATCATGCTACATGTGCAATTTGGGACCCCATACCACTTTCACACTGACTACGTCAACTTTGTGGTTGCTGACTTCAACGGCACCTACCATGCTATTTTTGGTCGACCATCACTCACCAAGTTCATGGCCATACCTCATTACAGGTATTTGGTGCTCAAGATGCCTACTAAGAAAGGAGTTCTAACCCTCCGAGGCAACATGTACGCAGCTTATACCTACGAGGACGATAGTTTCAAAATAGCAGAGGCTCACGACCTCTCTATTCACATGGCTGAGACCATGCTCGATGCCAAGAAGACCTCAGCCGACCACCTAGAGATCCTAGAGCTTGAGGCTCCACGCAAGAACATCAAGTCCAAGGAGCACAAGGTGATCTAGCTGGTCAACGGTGATCCCAGCAGAACGGCCCTTATCGGGGCCAACCTGGATCCCAAATAGGAAGACGCGCTCATCAGGTTCTTGAGGAGCAACATGGATGTGTTCGCATGGAAACCTGCTGACATGCCCGGTGTACCTCGAAACTTGATCGAGCACTCCTTGAATGTCAACAGCAAGGCAAAACCTATCAAGCAGAAGCTACGACGGTTCGCTCGCGACAAAAAGTAGGCGATTAGGGTAGAAGTTACACGGCTTTTGGTAGCCAGATTTATCAAAGAAGTGTATCATCCAGAGTGGTTAGCCAACTCGGTTCTTGTACGCAAAAAGAATAATGAATGGAGAATGTGCGTTGATTACACTAATCTCAACAAACACTGCCCTAAGGACCCCTTCGGCTTACCTTGCATAGACGAGGTCATAGATTCAACTACCGGTTGCGAGCTGCTTTCCTTTCTCGATTGCTACTTTGGTTATCACCAGGTCACTCTCAAAAAGGACGACCAGATCAAGACATCTTTTATCACGCCTTTCGGTGCCTACTGCTACATGACCATGTCGTTCGGGCTCAAGAACGCTGGGGCTACCTACCAACGCGCTATACAGGCCTGCCTCAAAGACAAGATAAAAGACAACCTCGTCGAGGCTTATGTTGATGATATAGTTGTCAAAACCAAGGAAGCACATACCCTTGTTGACAACCTAGAACGCACCTTTGCAGCCCTTAACACATTCCAGTGGAAATTAAACCCAAAAAAGTGCATCTTTGGTGTTCCTTCCGGCATACTACTTGGCAACATCGTCAGTCACGACGGCATACGCCCTAACCCGGAGAAAGTCAAAGCTGTCTTGGACATGAAGCCGCCCAAAAAGGTGAAGGATGTTCAAAAGCTTACCGGATGCATGGCCGCCCTCAGCCATTTCATATCAAGATTAGGCGAAAAAGGATTATCGTTCTTTAAACTGCTCAAAGCATCCAAAAAGTTTGAGTGGTTGGAGGAAGTAGACGATGCCTTTACATAGCTGAAACAATACCTTATGTCACCTTTGGTCCTCACTGCTCCCAGAGAAGACGAAACACTCCTACTTTACATTGCGGCTACTAATCGAGTGGTCTCCACGGCCATGGTGGTCGAGCGCGACAAGCCCAGCCACGTCTACAAGGTATAGCGACCAATCTATTTCATCAGTGAGGTACTCAATGAGTCCAAGACTAGGTACCCATAGATCCAGAAGTTGATCTACGCCATACTGATAACATCCCGAAAGTTGAAACATTACTTCGACGGATATCGTGTGGTGGTCATGACTGAGTACCCGCTGCGAGACATCATTAGCAACAAGGATGTGAATGGGCGCATCATCAAATGGGCAATTGAGCTATGCCCCTTCTCCTTGGAATTTGCAAGCCATACTACAATCAAGTCTCAGGCACTCGTCGATTTCATCGTCGAGTGGACAGACTTAAGCACGCCTGCCTCTCCGGGGTCCGATGAGTATTAGACGATGTACTTTGATGACTCTCTCAACATCGACGGTGCAGGAGCAGGAGTCCTTTTCATGTCACTATCCAAGGAGCAGCTCCGGTATGTCCTTAGGATTTATTTCCCAGCATCTAATAATGTCACCAAGTATGAAGCATGCCTACATGGTTTGTGCATTGCGGTTGAGCTCGGCGTGAAATGTCTCTATGTCTATGGAGACTCGGCTCTGGTCATCAACCAACTCAATAAGGACTAGGGACATGACTAGCTGAAAAGATGGATGCATACTGCAAATCGATTCAGAAAGCTAGAAGGCAGGTTCTATGGCATCGAGTACATACACGTGGTCCGGGACAAAAATCAAGCAGTGGATGCGCTATCAAAGTTAGGATCATCCCGAGCCAAGGTCCCACATGGCATATTCATCCAAGACCTGCTCATGCCTTCCATCGAAGAGGAAGATTCTATGGTCGACAAGCCTCTAGACCAGCAATTGGTGGCTACGGTTCCTGGCGTCGAGCACCACTGAGCCAGCCTCTGACCACTCATGAGCCCTGACTAGAGAATACCTTTCATTAAGTACCTAATAGATGGTAGCGGTTACACTGATCGAACAGAAAATGAGCGCCTGATGCATCGCAGTAAGCAGTACCTGCTCATCGATGGCAAGTTATGGCAGCAAGAACGCAAAGGAGGAAATCTTGATGAAGTGTATAACCTAGGAGGATGGTGAACATCTCCTAGACCAAATCCACTCTGGCTCCTAGTGGCAACCACGTGGCCTCAAGAACTGCTGGTCGGTAAGGCTTTCCGAGCAGGGTTCTATTGGCCGTCAGCAGTAGCTGATGTAGAGATGCTAGTCCACCACTATGAGGGTTGTCAGTTCTTTGCCAAGAGAATCCACGTACCAGCACATGAGATCTAGACAATACCAGCCTCTTGGCCCTTCAGCATGCTAGGGACTAGATATGATCGGGCCCTTCAAACGGCTCCTAGGAAATTTACATGCATCTTTATGCTGATCGACAAATTTTCTAAGTGGATAGAATACATGCCTCTAGGTACAGGCATCCTCAGAAAAGGCTGTCACATTCCTCGACCAGGTCATCCACCGTTTGGCATACCCAACAGCATCATCACTGATCTGGGTACTCAGTTCACCGGGAACGCTTTTTGGGACTTCTGCGATGAAAGGAGCATAGTAGTAAAAATCTCTGGTGGCGCACCCTAGAGCTAATGGCAAGTCGAGGGGCAAATGGCATGATCTTGGATGCATTGAAGAAGAGGATGTACAGAGAAAATGACAAAGCTCCTGGAAGATGGCTCAAAGAGTTGCCAGCCGTGGTCTGGGGCCTCAGAACTCAGCCTAGTCGTAACACCGGCGTCTCATCATACTTTATGGTTTACGGCGCTGAGGCAGTCCTCCCAGCAGATATAGCTTTCAGATCAGCATGGGTAGAGAACTTCAATGAAGGCAAGGTCAATGTGTCACTTCAAATTTTATGGTAATTCTAACTTAGCCAGTAAAAGCCGACCACCATTCCTTCTATGGTTTTCAGAGGCAGGCCCTGTCTCCAGTTCCTCCCAACGCATGCATGGGATCTGCTCTCTATGCTACGGGTGATTGGCAGGTCCCCCCTGGTTTGACTTGTCTGCGTCTATGTGTGCATAGGTCATGCACCTCACACTCCGACCACATGGCAAACTAGGGCCGCATAAACTTTTCGGGATGACATGTCAAGTACAATGGTACAACTAAATAGAACGTTAACATGTTCTCACTTAGTTACACCAACATAAGTTTCAAGCTTAAATACGTTTTATACAAATCACACAAGCTTATGATGATATACAGTTACGTTATTACAAGCTTGCTTGAAGAGGCCCAAGTTTACAATAACAAAAATTACGTCCTTCTTCTACAGCTCTAGCCTATTCTATTGGCTGGTCGGGGCACTGCGGCACCCGCTGCTCGCTGCTTCCTGATATCCTGCTCGAGTCTCGGGGACTCTTGTACTGGTCGAGCTGAAGAGGATGGCCCTGCCGATGCCTGGCTGGTCGAGATCACAGGTTTCGTCGGTTGGCTCGCAACTGATGGTGTTTCCAGCTGACTTGTCGATGGCATACCCTATACAGGTGATGTCCCACCTCCACACAGGTTAATGTTGCCAATTATCTTTAAAGATAGGTCAAGCTAGGTCATTCGAAGCTCCTCAACCTTGTCTGGGTCTACCTCCTTCGGGTACCCAGCCTCTAGGAGCTTGAGATTGATCAGGGGGTAGTGGGCACGCACCATGCTTAGCACATGTGCACCTGTGTACTCACCCGCCTCCTTCACGAACTCTTAGAACCATCCCCATGCCTTTCGGCATCTCTTGACCAGTCCGAGCTGTGGTGTCCTTGGCACTTCCTCTGTGAGCACTGGGTCAATAAGGTTGAGGATGGGCATGATGCCAGTTGCCACCTCCTGGCACCGGTCCTTCCATGTGTCCCGATCCTCAGTGGTCTCTAGGCATCGCGCCTTCCAGCCATCACGATCTTTCATCATGGCTTCTAGATGTTTTTTTGGCATTGACTTTTAAAACTACAAACCATATAAGACATTAAAATGTAACAGCATGACAAGATAAGGCGGGCAACAGAATGAGCAAGGTGGTATGGAACACTTACTTTTTAGTTCCTCCTTCATTTTAGTGGTGCGGTCCCGGAGTTGAGACTGGTCGCACGCTAGTTTCTCGTTGTCCTCCTTCAGGCGACCACACTCTGCGGCCACATGGCTATTCTCCTCTTGGAGATGGACTACTTTGGCTTCTAAGCCTGCACTACAGCTGTTACTACCAATAATGCAACAACACATGTCATGCACTTGCTGTGACAAAATGACAACTTACTTGTTTTTTCCTGCCCTTTGTTACTGAGCTGGACTGACCAGGTTCTAGGTTTTGTGCCTCTTGCTCCATCCTCTCCTAGGTCGGCGGCTTCAAGTTGGTGGCGCAAGCGTTCCACCTCAGCCGCCAGTTCTCTATTGCTTGCTGTGATCCCTTCAATCTGGTCAAAGCACTTTTTTGGTACTTTGTGGTCTTCATTAGGTCCTACATGTAAACAAGCTAAGTTAGACAATTTGACTGAATAGCAGGATCAAGTGGTCAAGCCTTACATACCTAGACTTCCGTCACCAGATGTTTTGCCACTCGTTCAACTTTTAGGGTCTCTTCGACCTCTAGGATTTCCTCATGCATAACCCACTGGTCGTTCCGCCAGCACGACACATATACATGTTGTCGTTTGTCTTGGGGACGGCCCAGGACCTCTTCTACTTTGTCCTCTTCGGCCTCTTGTTTAGGAAGCGGCGTTGGTCTAGAGTTTGTAGTCTCTGCAATCACTATGGCTTTCCCATGAGCCGTAGCATCGGCAAGCGTGCTCTGTGCCACCTCCGGCTGCTGCTCCTCGACTTGGTCTAATCCCCTTGGCGCTGAAGTATCCCCTTCAGCAGGGTTAGTGCTCAGAGCACTTGAACTTGGCTTGGCTCTCTGCTCGACCAGCTGCTTGAGGACTGTCGTCTGGCTACTCGTCTGCTGAGGTTCCGGTGGATTTTCTTCTATAGGTTCCTCCATGGCTGGCTACTGGGCAGTTCTCTCCGCCATTACTAGTGAAGCCATGCCGCACCTGGCTAGCTGGTTGGGATTTTTGGTGGATGCCGACCTAATGTATCAGAGATAAGTTCAGAGGGCAATAGTATTCAAATATAAATTGTAAGCTTACATCAAGGTTACAAATACTTATAGCTTGGAAGCATGGAATGATGTGGCGAAGGCATGTCTCTTCGCCCGTGCTTGCTCCACGTGCTCTACAGGTGTCACTGGGTCTCTTTCCATGACCAGTACCGACGCCGGGGCTTGGTGCTCGACCCCTTGGCTGCTTGTCCACTGTGTTGTAGTGGTCGGTGATGCGATCCCTGCTGGCACAAAGGAGCCACCCTGCTCTGACAACTCCAGTTGTCTCCTCTTTCAAGGGACGAGTTGGAAGATGTCTGCATCCTCTGTTTCATCATCTGACAGTGGGAAGATGGCCTGATGAACGCTTGTTGGCCGCCGGCCGCTTGCTAGCAGCTTTGACTGTTGCCTCCTCTCCAACTCCGAGCACCGCCTAGTCGACATCTTTGGTCCTGGTGCTGGTCTGGGCGGTTGGGCCAGCAACTTGTGGCCACTCTATGCCAGGGGGTGGAGACACGAACACTGCTGCTCTATCACGACCATTAATCTGACAAATATATAGGCGATAACACAGTAAGTTTCTATTACAACATAACACTATGGGTATAAGGCAGAATGAATTACCTTTGGGGGAGGTCGGGCGAGTTTGAAAGCGTGCTCGATGTCGCTCAACCTGACATAATTTGGATCGGCTAAGTTGAATAGCTCTCTAATCCTGGCTTTGATTTCAATCTTGTCAAGCGCCTCTTTCCTAGTCCTCGTTGGATCTACGCTACCCTGGTATTCATAGCCAAGATGTACCCTCCTCTGACAGGGCTGGATCCTTCGGCTGATGAAGTTCCCGACCACACTTAGACCATCTAGTTTCTCCCATGGGATCATCCCAAGCAGTTCTGTGATCTGTTCCAAGTGCTTGGGTATCTCTGACCAGCTGTTCTTCTTCTCCGAAATGAACCCCACGTCGCACAGGGTGATCATGTTCGGCTCTTCGTGGATGTAGAACCACTTCTTGTACCAGTCATCCAGTGATGTGTTCCAAGGGTAGTGCAAGTACTGGGCTTTCATCCCGTCACGCAGATTGAGGTATACACCTCCGGCAATCTTCGAGCCACCACTTCCTTTCTTCCACAGACAGAAAAGATGGCGAAAGAGGTCAAAATGGGGCTGGAAGCCACCATATGCTTCGCAAAGATGGATGAAGGTGGAGACAAGAAGAATCGAGTTGGGATGCAGATTGCAAATCCCAATCTCGTAATACAAACAGAGCCCCTGAAGGAAAGGGTGCACTGGAATCCCCAAAACCTCGCTTGAAGAAATCCTCGAAAACCACAATCTCACCTGGTTGTGGATCAGGATAGCTTTCTCCTTCTAGCGCGCGCCATCCCGTGAGTGCCTTGTTGTGGAGCACTCCCATGGTGACGAGGTCTTCGATGGTCTGCTCGTTGCTCCTTGACTTCCACCACTCCTTTGCCATGACTCTGGCTTTCTTCTGGGCGTCTCTCTTCACCATTAATATGTCCTTACTAAAGGGGTGGATACGGTGGAGGGGTGATTGGTGATGATCTTGGAGGTATAGGGTTTGGCAAGAGGAAGAAGAAGGTTGCGGCGGCGAATGGTAAAGGGGATCGGTAAAAAATAACTTACCAGTTCTATATTATAAATAACCAAGAGTTCTGCCGTTTCGTCCGCCCGAGATTATTGGGAGATGTGCGCACGCACCGTAGACGGTTGTTTTCACAACCTCGAGATCTATGCCAATAAACATGCCCCTTTGTTACTAGTGTACGCGCCTCTTCATTGCTAGTGTGAGAGGGCCCACACTGACGCACCTCCTTACAGGTGACAAGCGACTGTTTGCTAGAAAGGACAAGAAGACAGTGTAACGTGCTATACCCATCTACTTTTTTGACTAGACGTGTCAGATTGGACTTGACAAAGTAAGTAGATAAATAAATATGCCAAATAATAATACAAGAGGCGTTCTTTTCTTCGCTGCATGTCTTGTGCTCGGGGACTTTTCCGACCACTGTTGTGCTCGGGGACTGCTCCAACCACTGCCGTGCTCGGGGACTGCCTAGACCACTTCTGTGCTCGGTGACTGCTCCGACCACTGCCGTGCTCGGGGACTACCCAGACCACTTCCGTGCTCGGGGACTGCTCCAACCACTGCTGTGCTTGGGGATTTTCCCGACCACTGCTCGGAGACTGTTCTCCTTGGCTACATATGATTTGTACTCACATACAGTTGAGAGACATTTATTTAGACCTTGCTACAAGGCTCATACTTCGCCTTCCAGCAAGCTCGGGGACTACATCGGTACGATGCACCTATCGGTGCATCTCGTATCGCCTGTATGATGATTGGGTTCTCAACTTAACTAGGAATTCTTTTTGGACCCTGGCACCACGTGCCTATGTCACCTACTACCAAGCTCGGGGACTAAGTGGGCACACTTCACCTTGCGGTGAATGTGTTTGTGTATTCGACCCCTATGCTTTGACTAATTTGTTAGGACTACTATCGTGCTCGGGAACTGTCCCAACCACTGCTCGAAGACTGTTCTCCTCAGCTACGTGTGATTTATACTCACATACAGTTGAGAGACATTTATTTAGACCTTGCTACAAGGCTCATACTTCACCTTCCAGCAAGCTCGAGGACTACATCGGTACGATGCACCTGCTGGTGCATCTCGTATTGCCTGTACGACGATTGGGTTCTCAACTTAACTAGGAATTCTTTTTGGACCCTGACACCACGTGCCTACGTCACCTATTACCAGGCTCGGGGACTAAGTGGGCACACTTCACCTTGCGGTGAATGTGTTTGTTTTTCGACTACTACGCCTATGATGATCAAGGGCACTACGCTTCGAGACGCACTTACATTTCTTTTCAGAAATACAAGTGGGCACACTTCCTAGGACGGAAGTCTTTTTCTTTTTTCTTAAGAGCACCACACATTCTTTGGACAACCTACTTCTCCAATTGAATACGGTGGTTAGAGATGTTAAGAACTCAAGCCTCAATGTTCGGAGAAGGTTAAAATGGCGTGTCGCAGCATAATACATGGTGCTCGGGGACTAGCTGTGGGGGTATTGACCCCTATACCCTTACGGCTAGGCTTGGGCCGGCCCAGATCAGAGGGTCCGATCCACCAAAGGACGACGTGTGGGCCGGCCAACCTGTTCGAAGTCCCGCGAAAGGAGTCAAGACAGATTTGGCAATCAAGCAAGATCCTGGTCGGTTAGAATAGGAATCCTTATCCGGCCACCTATGGCAATTGTAACTGGCTAGGATTAGTTTCTAGATCTGTAACCCTGCTCTCCAGACTATATAAGGTGGGTAGGGGACCCCTCTAAAAAACATCTATCATTGACATACAGCAATACAATCAGACGCAGGACGTAGGTATTATGCCTTCTTGGCGACCAAACCTGGATAAAACCTTGTGTCTGTCTTGTGTCACCGTCTTATTTGTGGCTTGCGCATCTGTTTGCCGACAATTTACTACCATGGGCATACCCCTAGGTAGACTGCCAACCATATTTCATCGACACTCCCCGCTGTCTTCACTATCAAGCTTTAGGCCGAAATGTCGCGGGCCTTGTTCCCTCCAATACACGGTGGTGGCCACACCACAAACGCGGTTGGTGTGATCTCGTAAGACTTCAAGCCCCTCCGATGTACAACAATGATGCTCGCAAGCACCGGGTGGTAAGAGGTATGTAAACCTCACTAAACACTAGGCCTAAACCTAGAGCAAGCGCATAAGCGGTGGTCTAATCAACCTAAGCACTTCGCAAAGCACCTACGCTAATCACCTGATGAAACACTAAGCACTATGCAAGTGGAGATCACTAAAATGGTGTATCAACACCCTTGGTAAGTTTTCTCAGCTCCACACACCATAAATGGCCAGTTGGGGGTTGTATTTATAAGCCCCACTGAGAAAGTAGCCGTTGGGGTCGAATTCCCGTGAAACTACTACTGACCGGATGCTGAATCGTCCTCACCGGATGCGTCCGGTCATCCCGACCGTTGAGCCAGCAATGTGCTGATCGAACGCTGGCCAGCGTCCGGTCTCCTGCCACCAGACGCGTCTGGTCGCAGATATGCCGCTCTAGAACCTTTCTGTACTCGATCGAACGCTACGTTCCTATGTCCGGTCGGTTGCTGCTAGCGTCCGGTCACCTGTCTGCCGAGCCACCGGTCCAGCATCCGGTCCAGCGTCCGGTCGTGCTTCTAGCGTCCGGTCCAGCGTCCGGTCACCTCTGCAAGCTCGTTTCTTCACGATCTTGCGTACGGCTTGGTTCCTATCTTCATGCTTGGACTTTGCTTAATATCTTGGGTCTTTTCTTGTGCTCCTAAAGTCTTGCTTAAGGTGTTGATCATCAGATCATCACGTCGCCTTCGTCCAAGTCACGTCTTGCACCCTGTTGGACTACAAAACAAACACTTGCAAATTCATTAGTCCAATTTGGTTGTGTTGGTCATCAAACACCAAAATCCCAAGTAAATGGGCCTAGGGTCCATTTTCCTTACAATCTCCCCCTTTTTGGTGATTGATGACAACACGACCAAAGCAAGCAAATAATAAGAATTTGGAAGTTAAAAACTACCTACTTGCTAGGATGCAATGCGAAGGGCAAGGTTATATGATACTAATTGATAGATACCAATTAAAACTTTACTTAAAAGCTTGTCTTGCCCTTGCAAATGTCCACATGTGATATTATGGATTAAGGCCTAGCTTTCTAAAAAAAAATTCTCCCATTCCTTAGACTAACCCATAATTCACTTTCCTCCCTTTTTCAGACCATTACCACTTGTAGACATCAACTTGATGCTTGCCTTTGGTCCTTCAAATTCTCCCCCTTTGGCATCAAACACCGAAAAGGAAGACATTAGTAGCAGCACAAGGAAGCATCAAACACCAAAAATTTCATGATCCTTTGTGTAGAGAGTGAAATGGATCACAAAATTTGACTCTCACATTATATAGACTAAGTCCCCCCTAAATATATGCATACATATGATAGAAAGCAAAGCATATGCATAATTGGCAATTTATTGCATAAGAGAGGTTAATCTATATAATGCATGGAGAAAGCAAATAAATATCAAAGAGAGATCAACATGGTGATATCGGTTTAGAAATACCACATGTGAAAATCAATTTGATTTCTACCAATTGAAGTATAATGCTTTCCTCCGGGGACTCCATTTTCCTTGCAAAGAGACCACTACACACAAGATAAGCTTCAAAAGGTGTTAGTCTCAAGGCATCCAACTTGCAACTTAAGCTCCCCCTAAATTTGTGCACATAAGTGTTGAATACTTGTAAAATTTGTGCACATTGATTTAAGTATCAAAATACCATTTGAAAGATGATATTTGGGAGAGATTATCTACAATTTGGACTTTGGCACATATTAGATAAATAATTGTAAAACAAGCTATGTGTCGTGCTCCTAAACAATTTTAAACCATGTAGGTTTGCTCCAAGGGTTGAACATGAAACCGAGCAAGCCTACCATATGATATACCTATTGAATGCATGACAAAAGATTTAAGCATGTAAATGCAAACATAGGCATGAAAGATAACTAGATGCTTTAAGAGTATATCAATTGAAAAACAATACCAATTGAAATGAAAACTAATTGAAAGTAATGACATCTAGTTACCTAACATGGGAAGGGGAATTTAGGTCCATAGTATTCACTAACCCACTTGGCAATGACTTTGTCCATCATGATGCACCCCATGAAATGCACCCAAACTTTACCAAGTCTCCAAATTCCCTAAAGTCCGATAGACTTCTCACTTCCCTTTCAGGATCCAAACCTTCTTGGTGCTCTTCATGTTTGAAATGATTTCCTTTGGCACCCAAAAGCGTTTGACCCCATTGTTGGCTTGCTTGTTCACCTTGATGGCTACCACCTTGTCATTTTTCTTCTTCTTCAAGAGATAAGGTGTGGAGGCCGTCTTGTCCACCTTGTTGGTGTAGGTATTGGAGAGCTTGCTTGTTTGCTTTTTCTCCTTCTTCTTTGCTCCTCCCCCATTCTTCACCTTGCACTCATAGGACTTGTGACCTTCCTTGTGGCATACGTAACAAACCACGGTTTGTCCTTCATCAAGCTTCTTCACTCCCTTGACGGTGTTATCTTGATGAAGTTGGGTTTGCTTCACCTTGCCTTTCACTTGAGTCAAGTCCTTGGTGAGGCGAGCTACTTCTTGCTTGAGTTGCTCATTTTCCTTTGCAACCTCTTGTGTGCATGTATCTACAACAACTTTCTTAACACAAACTTGGTTGCACAAAGGTGAGTCTAAACATAAATCATTGCAAGAAGTAGAGACATCCTTTTTAATGATAGAACTTTTCTTTTTAGATGCCTTGGTGGGGGTATTTTTGATGACTTTAAGATTAGCAACTTTATTAGTTAGCTCATCACAATGTTTGCACATGATTTCCAATTTAGCAAGCAAACTTTGATAATCATTTTGGGAGCTAGCTAACTTTTCTTTTAATTTTTCATTTTTCTTTAAAAGTTGCTCATCATTGATTGTGCATGCATTTGTTGTTGCACTAGCCTCAAGTTGCTCAATTTTAGTAGATAGTTCAACATTAAGATTTGCAAAGTTTTCATATTGTTCAAGCAAATTTTTGTATGCTTCTTGTGAACTACCTAGCTCTTCTTTTAAAATTTTGAGCTTCTTTTGTTGACTAGTGCAAACTTTAGCATATTTAAGATTTTGTTGCACAATTGTATTATAAGGCAAATCATCATCACTATCGCTCTCACTAGAGGATGAGCTTTCATTACCTCGTGCCATAAGGCACACACGAGAAGAGCTTGATGATGAGTGCTTGCGCCCTTGCCTCTTATGATAATCTTCTTCACTTGAAGAATCATCCCATGACCTTATTGATGTGAGGGCTTTGTTCTTGCACGCCTTCTTCTTTGCCTTGGGTGTGGGCTTGTTTGGATAAACTTCCACAAAGTGCCCCAACTCGCCGCATCCATAGCATCCTCTCTTTCTTTGCTCGTTTCTTTGATTAGTGAAAACGAGGTCTTGAATTTGGATGGGCACACCCTTGACATTGAGCCTTACGATCATCTTCTCCACCTTTTTGATAAGTTTGATTGATTCTTCATCAAGGTTGGAGGTGGACGAGGAAGATTGATCATCATCACTTGATTCTTGTTCATCATCATCATCATCCTCATCTTCTTCTTCTTCACTTGAGGAGCTTGAGCTTGAGCTTGACTCAACTTTCTTGCCCTTCATCTTTTTCTTCTCGCTACAAGCGAGAGCTTTACCTTTGCTTGATGAAGATGCTTCTCCTTGACCCATCTTACGTGACATTTCAAATGCCACTAGCTTACCAATGACAATGCCCGGGGTCATGGTGCTCAAGTTCTCCATGTTGTGAAGGATGGTGATGATGCTTGCATATTTCTTTTGTGGTAGAACGGAGATGATCTTCCTCACGATGTCTACATCATCTAGCTTTAATAATCCTATTGAATGGAGCTCATTGATAATTAGATTCAATCGAGAATACATATCACGAACAAGCTCATCATCATTCATAGCAAAGGAATCATAATTTTGCTTAGCTAGACAATGTTTTTGCTCATGGACATTACTTGTGCCATCATGGAGCTCTTAGAGTTTTAACCAAATTTCATGTGCCGTATTTAAGGTGAACACTTGGTTAAACACATCCATGCTAAATGATTCAAACAAGCAATTCTTAGCTCTAGCATTAAAATGCATTTCTTTTTCGTCACTCTTTGTGGGCTTTTCAGGATTCTTAATGGGTTTCATCCCGTCACGAGTGACTCTTTATACACCTAAATCAACATCCTCAAGGTGGCAAGCCATTCTAGCCTTATAGTAGAGGAAGTTAGTGCCATCAAATTATAGAGGCCTAGCGGTATCCATCCCAACCACTCTACAATAGCGTCGGCTCAACGGTGGTTAAGCCAAAGGTCCAAATATGAGCCAACCGGCTCTGATACCAATTGAAGGGACCGTGACACCTAAGAGAGGGGGTGAATTAGGCAACTTAAAATTCTAACTCTAAACTATGGCCTTGTTTTCTAACCCTAGCAAAACCTATGCAATAGATAGGCTATCTAGATGTGCAACTATGGTTTTGCTAGTGTGTTGCTATCTCTACCGCAAACATAGTAAAGTAATCAATGTCAATGCGGAAGCTAAAGAGCAAGGTAGAGATATGCAAACTCCCGTCGACGACTCCGATATTTTTACCAAGGTATCGAGAAGCGCGCAAGCTTCCCCCTAGTCCTCATTGGAGCCCCTCGCAAGGAATCCCTCGCAAGGGCCAAGCTCCCGGTCAGGTAACTCTGTGGATAGCCTTGGGCTTTCCCCACGCGCAAGTGGGCCTCTGACATGCCTTTCGGCAAGCCTCTCCCGGATGCTCCCCGCCGTCTTCACTATTAAGCTTCCGGCCAAAACGCCGCGGGCCATGTTCCCTCCAATACACGGTGGCAGCCACACCACAAACGCGGTTGGTGTGATCTCGCAAGACCTCAAGCCCCTCCGATGTACAACAATGGTGCTCGCAAGCACCAGGTGGTAAGAGGTATGTAAACCTCACTAAACACTAGGCCTAAACCTAGAGCAAGCGCATAAGCGGTGGTCTAATCAACCTAAGCACTTCGCAAAGCACCTACGCTAATCACCTGATAAAACACTAAGCACTATGCAAGTGGAGATCACTAAAATGGTGTATCAACACCCTTGGTATGTTTCCTCAGCTCCACACACTACAAATGGCTGGTTGGGGGTTGTATTTATAAGCCCCACTAAGAAAGTAGCCGTTGGGGTCGAATTCCCACGAAACTGCTACTAACCGGATGCTGAATCGTCTTGACCGGACGCGTCCGGTCATCCCGACCGTTGAGCCAGCAATGTGCTGATCAGACGCTGGCCAGCGTCTGGTCTCCTACCACTGGACGTGTCCGGTCGTAGATATGCCGCTCTAGAACCTTTCTGTACTCGATCAGATGCTGCGTTCCTACGTCCGGTCGGTTGCCGCCAGCGTCTGGTCCTTGCGTCCAGTCGCCTGTCTGCCGAGCCACCGGTCCAGCGTCCGGTCGTGCTTCCAGTGTTCGGTCCAGCGTCCGGTCGCCTCTGCGAGCTCGTTTCTTCGCGATCTTGCGTACGACTTGGTTCCTATCTTCATGCTTGGACTTTGCTTGATATCTTGGGTCTTTTCTTGTGCTCCTAAAGTCTTGCTTAAGGTGTTGATCATCGGATCATCACGTCGCCTTCGTCCAAGTCATGTCTTGCACCCTGTTGGACTACAAAACAAACACTTACAAATTCATTAGTCCAATTTGGTTGTCTTGGTCATCAAACACCAAAATCCCAAGTAAATGGGCCTAGGGTCCATTTTCCTTACAGCTTATACTAAACCAATGACTGTAAATAACCGAACCCCTTTATTAAAGAAACAATTCATCATTATTCAACCATTTAATAGAGATAAATCTAATGAACGTATTAGATCTCATCTATCGCTATGACCAGTGGGGCATGAGGCAGAATCATGCAGGCCATAGAAACAACAATAGACTCGATAACCCTAACTTGTTACCAATATCAGTGGGGCATGAGGCAGAATCATGCAGATCATAATACAATAATAAGATCATGGGGCTAACACATCTTTCAACCCATCGCTACTTCAATGGTCTCATGACATGAACTGTTCATGGAAGCGCTCGATATCGGCTAAAACAGCCGATTCAGACATAGCGCACAGTTAAGGTCATGCCCTCTTAGGAACATATCTACCAAATAACGATCCCCACTCCACGGTGCTAATAGTGGGGTGTGAGGCAGAATCACACAGGCCATGATAACAGGCCATGAAATGATTTTTACTAGCCAATAGATCTACTCAAGATCAGCCATGCCTTAATTGCACGCTAAGATTGATATAAAACAACCGATAAAACATAACTCATCATTTAAAGTGTAGATTAGATCAGTTTAAATTAACAAACGATGGATTAAAAAGGATATAAGGCCGATCTAGATCAATCCCAATCGGGTGAAGTAATATTGCTGTAATTAAATAAATAATGGAAGCAATAAGCAATATCGGTAACTTAATGAATCTATCCGAAAGAACGCCACCCTTAGATAGAGCCGATAACTTGACCTTAATCTAGTTCGAGCAGTGGAGGTCGACCGGATCGATGCATCCAGACTTGAACTAGACAAGAGTCGATAACTAACTCATACCAAAGTCGTAGTGGAGGTCGACCGGATCGATGTAGCTGTACGAACAGAGGTATAAGCCATGACAGTACTTACAGACAAGTAGTGGAGGTCGACTGGATCGATGTAGCCATACTTGCTGAAGAACTCACTGGGATCTACTCTACTCCTACTCCTAAGGGGTGGCCAGAGCCAAAAATAGTAAATAACTTGTATTGGATTGATTGTGTGTGTTTTACAATAGCCGGGGTTTGATATTTATATCCGGGACCTACGCATGACTCCCATCTAAGTATGACTCATCACGATCTTTTGACTCTAGAGGAAACATTCCTAATTTAAGATAACTTAGACTCTAATCTTTCCTTTTCTGTAGAGTCCAACATGATTTGTCCTGGCGCCAATCGTATCCTTTGTCACTATCTGCTGGCGCTACCTGAAGAAAGTTGATTCCAGTGCTGCATTCAAATCAGTCGGTTCTGATCTGCACGCAATTGATTCCTTGATGACATGATATTGGTAGCTATTCGAGTCCCTGTGACTCTTCTTCCAAATTTTGGTGTAAACACATGCCCCCCAATTTTGGGATAAAAGTAATTTTATTCCAAAATTATCACATTTGTACCCCTGATAGGTCTGCAGTCATGGGGTAAAGAATCTTAATCTAGGGTCTACTATTTGTCGCTATCAATGTCAGCTCATGAGCCCATGCTTCAAAACTTTTATGATACCATGATTGCTTCACGAGCACTTGGATTCATTTTTCTAGGTCGGCTATAAAAGTCTATCTGACCTCAGCGAGAGCAACTCAACAATTCAGCCATATTTCTCTTCCATCTGCCCCCTCGCATGCTTTTGACTCTACTGGACCCTCCATGGTCTATCCTTTTGTTATGAAGATCTTTAGCGGTTAGAAGAATTCTTATGTATAGGGTGATTGTGTCACTCATTCTAGCGCCTTGTCGAGCAAGAGGATCAGCTATTGTGGCTAGAAGAATTCTTATGATATCACCTGAGTCTTCTCTCCATGCTCATAGAGCTGTTCTAGTGTTTGCAAGGACTAAAATGTGTGGACACCTTCCTCTTGTTCATTCCACCAAACGCCCACCGGGAAAGCCACAGGCTTCTTCCCCATAGTTTCTTAGTTACCGAGAAATCGGCTGGGCATCTATCAGGCGAGCGACCTTTCCCCCTTTCTAGCACAATTTCATCAATGGGCCGATGTGACTTGGTTCACGATGACCTTCGGCCTTGTGGGGAACTGGACTCCCTTCAATCCAAAGGAGCATTAGTGGGTCGATCTCTAGTCAATGTAAATTCCTCATATCTACCCCATGATATTTTGTAATTTGGTGAAGTAATGAGTTTGAATCTGTTATCTCTTCATTATCCGTCCCCTGAATTTTTGGAGTGTCGATCCTTTTCTGTTTCTGATTTCAATTTCACACCCCCGGCGAAATCTATCTTCTCGCCTTCCCGGGCTATATATACGGGCCACGGCTAGGGATCAAAAAACAACTCGCTTCTTCTCAAACCTTCCACGTCCTTAGTATAGTTCCTGCCTTTCTGTAGGTTTGAGATCATGGAGAACAGCAAGAGGTTTGCTGAGGAGGCCCTCAACAGACCTGCATCATCACGTCAGCGCCTTCATCGTCAGGAGGGTACAACTCATGATACGCCCACTGCCTCGGGGGATAGGGCTGTCTCCATTCGGCCTTTAGGGTCCTCTTCGTTAACAACTCATCACCAGCTCCCTTGTTATCAAAGGAGGCAGATTGACAACAACGATCTATTTGCCTCCATTGATCGACAAGGCCAGGGTCTCGCTGAAAGTCTCTCCCTCGTAGAATCGGCTCTGGCCATGGTTCAATGTCGATCACCTCCCGAGGTCGATTCAGTGGAGGATAGGTTGGCCAAGGCTGAGGCCAGAATCATGGGTGAGATATCTGTTATAACCTTTGCTTCTTTTTTATTTTATCTTTAAGACTCTGATCATCTCCCCTTTGAATATTTTTAGATTTATCTGCCCAACTAGAGAGTCTCCAATTGGTTGTGGAGCATGCGGTGGGATTTGTCAACGCCTAAGGCGCCGTCTCTATGGTTCGCCTACACGACATGCCAAACCATGTCAGGGAGGTCGCTTTGCATGGCGTTCGCCTTGGTGCCGCCATGGCATTGGCTTCTGTGCAAGCTCATTCTAGCCACGAACTTCGGTTCCTTCCCCTTGGTTTTCTAGTCACAGCGCACCCTAGGGATTATGAACACCTGATTGAGGATTTCTTTAGTGCTGCTAACTCCATAGCCTTTATCTCCTAGGCCGATGATATAGTAGCCAAAGTGTTTTCTGGCCCATAGTTTGTAATAGGTGACATTAGCAAACAATTTCTCCATCTTGAGTGATATTTTCCTTTTGTTTGATACTTCATACTATATGCATCACCTTGTTCGTGTTTACTTTGTTACTGCGGGCGATACACATTGTACCAGCATTTACCCCTTTGGGTTTATTTTTGCACTAGAAGCAACACCCTTCTGGTATCGGCTATTAGAGCCAACAACAGAGCAAATTGGTTGTCAAGTATTAATCCAAATGCTAGGGTAATATTCCTTCGAATACTTCCCATTTGATTACGCTGCTAAATTCTTCTTCTTCTCTTAGTGTCTCCAAAATGTAAGTATTACCAGGCGCACAACGTTTGATCTGATAAGGTCTCTCTCAATTAGGCGACCATACCAGCTCTCTTGCTCTTGGCTATTAAGGGTAATCTATCCCCAGAGTCTTATTGCCATTGATCGTCATAAGTCCACCCTGGCTCAAATACCTGACGCCATTCAACAAAAGAAACGGGAACCATTGGCTAAAGTCATAGAAGGTAGAGCCATCTGAAGCAGCCTCGAGAGCATTCCTGGATCAGCCAAAGAAGACAAACAACAGATCGCGGAAGCTCATGCTATTTGGCTAGAAGTGTTGAGAGCAATCCATGATGTTCCAGACTTGAAATCTGTATGTTAATGTGTATCTTGTGTAGAATCAATCATACTCTCTGTTATTTAATTGCACTTCTTGTTTTGGCTAAAGAGCCGATTCGATATAGCCGATCCCAAACTTCTAATCTTAATCCAATTAAGTCTAAAAACACGTCCTTCATTAAACAAATCCCACGATCTTCTGCCCTTAATCACCCAGCGTCGTATTCTCTTTGGCATTGGTGAAGTGGTGCTTTTGCCTTTTATTAACTGTGGTTGCCCTTTACGCGTCTCGAGGAGTTCGCCTCTTCACTTCATGTCTTCAAATGCCAGCTAAGGGCTTCGGCCTCAAACACATCTCCATCTGCAATTGTTCCTTTGCTCTCCTCCGTCTATTGAAACCCTATAGCGGTTTTCTTTCTCCCTTCCATAGATCCAATCATCTTTCATGGCCAGCGAGGACAACCGAGGCAAGCGTGCGGCGGCGGAGATCCTAGAGGAGAACATGCCGATGAACCAGCGTCCCCGATGCATGAGGTGAGATTGGCAACCTCTGTTCATGATGATGATCTGTTCTGACTCGCCTCCTTTCCCTAGGTCTGGCAAGCCCTCTAACGCTGCATCTTTCGCTCTGGCTTCATCGTCAGATTCTTCCAACTTGTATAATGGCGACGATGCACAGCGCTTCTTCTGAGAATGGAGGGCGGCCGAGGACCATTATTCCGAGGCGATTTGGAAAAACAGC
The DNA here is from genome assembly GCF_019320115.1 of Miscanthus floridulus. Taxonomy (NCBI): domain Eukaryota; kingdom Viridiplantae; phylum Streptophyta; class Magnoliopsida; order Poales; family Poaceae; genus Miscanthus; species Miscanthus floridulus. The sequence continues at coordinate 106,122,108 of NC_089581.1, forward strand.
TAGCTTGCGACCCATCTAGGGGTCTTCTAAGCGGCCCTTAATGCGGCTGAGGAGGAGGCCAGTGCCATTCAAGCATGGTTGGCTGAGTCTGACGTTGCGATGGCAGGTAAGATGAGTTTCATGAATGCTTCTATTCTGGTTTCCACTGCCTTTATCCTGATAGGTTTCTATGATTGCTAGCCTAGACAGTGCAGTTGGAGTCTCTCCAACTGGCGGCGAATGTGGCTGTGGACGCTGTCAATGCTCGGGGTTCCCTTATTGACGCTCATCTCCAAGATATCCAAGCCCATGCTTGGGAGATCGCCCTCCACAGTGTTCGTCATGGCGTGTTGGTGATGTTAACCACGGCATAGGTCTAGACCAGGTATGACCTCCACGCCATGGAGGTTGGCTTCCCGATTGGCGATGGCCCTGAGGGACATGAGGACCTGCTCGAAAAATTCATCGTTGCCGCGGAGGCCGTTGTGGACATTACATCTTCTTAGGATGTAGTGAACAAGGTCTTTGATTAGTTTGTACTTAGGGTGATCTAATGAACAAAGACTCCTGTTCTTTTATGAATGTGTCTCAATGCAATGCCCTTGTGTATGACTGTTTTTGTTTTTATTCATTTTTTTTTGCTCTGGAGGCGATACATATCGTATTGGCTTTTATGTCTTTGAAGATTTTCATCTTAGATTTTCATTTTTTGAACTACATGCGATACCCTTCTGGTACTGGCCATTAGAGCCAACGACCAAACGAATCGGCTATCAAGTGTTGATCAAATGCTTAGGATAACATTCCTTTAAATATTTTGTCGCAGAACTTTTCATGCCAAAGGTTAAACGATTGATCAACTCAGGTCAAGCATCCCATTAAGCGAAACAGAACTCCCTTTAATAGATCCATTACTTATGATTCAACTTAGCATTCACATAAGTCGGCCTAAACCCATACTCAGAACTGATGCTTATTTTCCTTTATTCCAATGGCTGACGTGAAGCCATGATTATTCAATAAAATAAACTCTCAGAGCTGATCACTTGTATCGGCTATTGGCTTTCATTGTTGATCTTAATGAAACCTCCTTCCCATAACTTGCCAGAAAAGCATTCGAAGTCTCCTAGTTCCCAGAAGACTAGATCGGCTATTGCGATATTCATAGGCTCATCAGTGCGAACCAGCTTGACATCATCTCTATGCCATTGGATCAAACAATGATGCATGGTCGATGGTACACAACAATTCACATGAATCCAATCACGACCAAGGAGCAAACTGTACGACCCTTTTCTATCGATGACGAAGAATGCGGTGAGCAGAGTCTTACTTCCCAATTGTCAGTTCGATGTTTATTGCTCCTCGGGTCTTAGATGTATTACCTCCAAAATTCTTAAGCATCATATTAGTCTCCATCAGATCTTCTGGTCCCTTGTCAAGTTTACGAAAAGTGGTGCAAGACACGAGATTGATAGAAGCACCTCCATCCACTAACATCTTGTTCATCGGCTTCCCATCAACAAAACATTTCATATATAAAGCCTTTAAGTGCCGATGTTTGACTGGTTTATCAAATATTGCTTGTTGTACAACCATCAACTTGGCAATTATGTCTTCATACTCTGATTCATCAAAATCTGAATACACTTCTTGATTTGACAGAGCTCTAAATTCTGATGGCAATAGAAAGCTATTTGGATATTAGCCGATGGTTGTTTTCTATCAGCTGTTTACTTAGTACGCCATACTTGAGGTTTACCGGGTGCCTAAGCCTATTCCAACTCTTTATTCCTAAGCGTTGCACCCTTCTCTTCTAGCTTTTTATTAAACCTCCTGGACACCATTGGCCTTCCTGCCAAACATATTTTCTTTCATTGCCTTCTTCTTGATAATCAGCCCAGTCTTAGTCAACAACTCATTTTCCAAGTCGATCATGAACACTTTTATTTTTTAAGCACCGATCCATATTATTATGATGATATGCATCTTGAGTATGGATAGACCAGCGATTGGTTTGAGATTGCCTAAACTCCCAATATTAATTGCTGCATTCTAGACAGTCATGTCTGATAGGCAACTTCAAACCTTCATTCCAGCAATGTCTGAAGAAAGGACAATTCCAATGTGATTCGGCTTGCTTTCTTTCATACCTCTCTTTTTCTAGTTGATGCTGGTATTCTTGATCCTTTAACCAACGCTGATATTTTTTTCTTCTACCGCTGCCACTTATTCAACAGGATCCAAAATGTAACTCGCGGCTTTGTCGCCCCATCTTTTGACGTTTCCCCTACTCATATTGGCTCTTTTGCTTAGCGCGATGTCTTCTGATCTCTCTGTACTAGTTAGCCGATATTTGCGTCTTAGGATCGACTGTTCTAGCTTCTCTTGATTTGGTTGATGTTAGGACCTTAGTTTTTCCTTTGATCAGTCTACCAACAACCATGTTTTGATCTCCTGGGAAAGGATTATCATCAAGTTTCATTTTTCGAGGCTATCAAATTTGAGCTTCCCTTGCTGAATAGCCCTCTATATATGCTGTTGGAAGATTCTGCATTCATTAGTGGAATGAGAAATGGTATTATGGAACTTGCAGAACTTCTTATTCTTCAACTGATTAGGGAGCAACATAACATAACCATTGGGCAACTTGATCTGCCCCTTCTCAAGCAAAAAATCAAAGAGCTTGTCTGATTTGGTGACATCAAAGTCATAGCTCTCCTTGACTCCTCTTCCCCAAGGATTTGGCACCATTACTATTTTATTGCCCTAATTCCATTCAGTTGCAGCAACCTCTTCCTCTTCATTTTCATAGCTGTCATCGACTGAGTATGGATTATAAGCTTCGGCTACTATGGTGCTCTTCTAAAATCGGGTATCTCCACACATACTCTGAAATTGGCTATTAAGTGTTGCCACTCATTGAGCCAATTGACTCAAGTTGTCAAATTCTTGTTCCAGTAGGTTTTCTTTCCATATTGGCAGCATTCCTTGAACAACTAAAGTAGCTAGTTGATCATCAGCCAAGTTTAATGAGAAGCATAAGTTCCTAGTCTCTCGGAACCTTAGAAGAAACTCAGTGCCCGATTCATTAGTCTTCTGCCTCATGGTTGTCAGATCGGTAATCTTCTTTTCTCTAGTCCTAGTGTAAAAATATATATGAAACTTCTTCTCCATGTCAGCCCAATTGGTAATGGAATTGACTGACGATGATGAAAACCAAGTGAAGGCTGGCCCTGATAGGGACAAAGAGAAGAAACAAACTCGATGGGCATCTTCAACTGATGCTTCGCCCAATTGTATAAGATACCGACTGACATATTCTATCGTGCTTGTACTGTCTTGGCCAGTGAACTTAGCGAACTTTGGGAGCTTGTAATTTATGGGAAGAGCGATCAAATCATACCATTCTAGATATGGGCGTTTGTACGAGAAGGTCATCCCTTTTAGCTTCAGACCGAACTGATTCTTCATTATCTCGGTCACCCTCAGCAGCAACTCATCAGCATTTGAATTTAGATTTCTCTACACCTACTGAACCATCTATGGATTGAAATCCCATGTGCCTTGGTACCCTGCATTTAGAATCCTATGAAGGGTGTTAAAATCTGTGCCATAGTGATACCCTTGTGGAATCTCTATCTGTTGGGTCCTTTGCTAGCTTACTGCTTGAAGTCTCTGATTATAGACATAAGGATCTATATCTCTATGGATCCTTTGAATTGAGGGTGTTATTTTTTGAGCCGACGATGGTATGTGGCCTGATGTGCCAAAATTGATCATCTGGTTCTGACCTTGCCCCACCGGATGTTGCACATGTTGTACTAACAGTCTAAGATTATACTATATTTGATTCATAGTGGTACCTTGAGCTTGTTCAGATAAACCCTAAACTGCCTGGACATCACCATTACCAGCTAGTGCTGCTTCTTGATGGCTGGTACAGCCTTGATTAGTTCCTTGGGTCGACGGATCTGGAATGTTGTAATAAGCCGGCCTTACTTGACCAACTGAAAACTCATGAATCGCTTCTTTCATGGTGTTGTGGAATGTGTCCAAGAAAGCTTCATTATGGCTTGATATGGCATCACGAACATATTTGTCTACAACTTTCGTAAAGAAACATCTGTCTTCAGCTTCAGATGTATTTATCTACCCGTGTAATAGAACTCTTGGTAGTAAAAATTTTTGAATAATTGTGTTGTCACATGTTTTTGGTGTAGGACAATAAACATTTGCTCTGAAATTCTTCTGTAGCTTTGTCGATGACATCTTTATCTCCATCAGGTAGATTTTCATAATGTATCATAAGAATGTCGTTGTTGTTGTGAACCGCCATGACGATTGTGGGGTCCCACCGAGTGTGCCAGAAACGTGTGTCGACATGAAATTTCGTCCCGTGTCAAGGACACACCAGCAAGCTGGAAGGGTACGCTCAATGGAGCTAGAGATCCGTCTAGCTTCAGCGCAGGGGTGGTCGATCCTGCGCGCTCCTCCCGAGACGTGCTAGTCAATTTGACCCTGCAATTGACAAGAAGAGAAAGTTTATCAGTAATTTAGGGCGCAACATGCCAGTGTTGCCAAACAGTCCTGAATGTGCGGCTCTAAGAGCTGATATGAAAGAAGATCGACTAAATAGTCGATTCTAGCATATTCATAAGAATAAATCGGTTAAAGCTCATAAGGTTGTGTAAGAAGAATCGGTTATCGTTCAGGATAAATATTATTATTTAGACAAATATTAGTCAATGGCAATAAGATATTAACAATAATTAGCTTATACTGAGCCAATGACTATAAATAACCGAACCCCTTTATAAAAGAAACAGTTCATCATTCAACAATTTAATAGAGATAAATCTAATGAACATATTAGATCTCATCTATCGCTATGATCAGTGGGGCATGAGGCAGAATCATGTAGGCCGTAGAAACAACAATAGACTCGACAACCCTAACTTATTACCAATATCAGTGGGGCATAAGGCAGAATCATGCAGACCATAATACAATAATAAGATCATAGGGCTAACACATCTTTTAACCCATCGCTACTTCAATAGTCTCGTGACATGAACTGTTCGTGGAAGCGCTCGATATCGGCTAAAACAGTCGATTCAGGCATAGCGCACAGTTAAGGTCATGCCCTCTCAGAAACATATCTACCAAATAACGATCCCCACTTCACGGTGCTAACAGTGGGGTGTGAGACAGAATCACATAGGCCATGATAACGGGCCATGAAATAGTTGTCGCTAGCCAATAGATCTACTCAAGATCAGACATGCCTTAACCGCACGCTATGCACGATCAAAATTGATATAAAACAGCCGATAAAACATAACTCATCATTTAAAGTGCAGATTAGATCAGTTTAGATTAACAAACGATGGGTTAAAAAAGATATAAGGCCGATCTAGATCAATCCCAATCGGACGAAATGATACTGCTGTAATTAAATAAATAATGGAAGCAATAAGCAATATCGGTAACTTAATGAATCTATCCGAAGGAACGTCACCCTTAGATAGAGCCGATAACTTGACCTTAATCTAGTTCGAGCAGTGGAGGTCGACCGGATCGATGCAGCCGTACTTGAACTAGACAAGAGTCGATAACTAACTCATACCAGAGTTGCAGTGGAGGTCGATCGGATCGATGCAGCCGTACGAACAGAGGTATAAGCCATGACGGTACTTACAGACAAGCAGTGGAGGTCAACCGGATCGATGCAGCCGTACTTGCTAAAGAACTCGTCGGGATCTACTCTACTCTTACTCCTAAGGGGTGGCTGGAGCCGAAAAAAGTAAATAACTTATATTGGATTGATTGTGTGCTTTTTACAATAGCCGGGGTTTGATATTTATACCCGGGACCTACGCATGACTCCCATCTAAGTACGACTCATCACGATCTTTTGACTCTAGAGGAAACATTCCTAATTTAAGATAACTTGGACTTTAATCTTTCTCTTTTTGTAGAGTCCAACAAGCTTTGTCCTGGCGCCGATCGTATCCTTTGTCGTTATCTGCTGGCGCTACCTAAAGAAAGCCGATTCCAGTGCTGCATTCGAATCAGCCGGTTCCGATCTGCACGCAATTGATTCCTTGATAACATGATCTTAGGAGCTTTTCAAGTCCCTGTGACTCTTCTTTCAAATTTTGGTGTAAACACGAGGAATTTCGGTTTTGGTTAATTCGGTTCGGTTTCGGTTCTAACCGATGAAACCAAAATTTTCAGGAACCAAGAAACAACACATTCAATTGCAAATTTCGGTAGCATTTTGTCTAATTTTTATGCAGTCAAAAGGGATAATTTAAATAGCAATGCAGCATAAAACAATAGTACAACACATATATGTTATTGTTCTCTCAAATATTCAAGCATAGAGCAATATTCAAGCCTGCAGTAAAAAAAACAAGAGGTCTAGCAGCTTAGTTCGGTTATTTCAGGTCAATTCGGTTAACCGAGTACTGGAACCAAATTAACCGTAATAATTTTGGTTCCTGGGAACCTAAAACCGAACCTAGGACCGAATATTTCAGTTTCGGTTCCTTCGGTTTCGGTTCCGATTAGTTCAGTTCGGTTCTCGATTCTCGGTTTTTCGTGCCCAGGCTTAGGTGGTGTTTGGATTCAGTGACTAAAATTTAGGATGTGTGTCGGGAGGATATTGCATAGGGTGTTCGTATACTAATAAAAAAATAAATTACATAATCCATCAGTACTCTACAAGACGAATTTTTTAAGCCTAATTAATCCGTCATTAGAACATGTTTACTGTAGCACCATGTTGTCAAATCATGAACTAATTAGGCTTAAAAAATTTGTCTCGCAAATTAATCGTAAACTACACAATTAGTTTCATAATTAATCTATATTTAATACTTCATACATTAGTCTAAACATTCAATGGAACAACGACTATACCAATCAAACACCACCTTAGTGTCACTCACACGGCATCAGCTAGCCGCCTAGTATGTGTGATCTGCCACGGAATACCTTGTGAAACACGTATGAGCCCTCACCTTGGCCCCGTTCGCTTGTCTTAAAAATAGCTTATTCGGCTTCTTTTTTCAGCCGGAACAGTGTTTTTCTCTCACAATAATTCAGTCGAAACAGTGTTTTCAGCCAGTTTCATCCAAATTTCAGACCAGCGAACGGGATTTGTCCCCTAAAATAATTTTCTCGCGCTACAAATTAAAAGCCCGCTGACAAGGAGACCACCAGATCAGGTCCGGGGGTATCAGTCACTGACAGGAGGGCCCCCGCACCACGTGGAGCCAACATGTCAGCCACTAATTAATGCTCGGACAAAAGACCAGCCTGCTAAATTGGGAATGTCGTGCCCGAGCCAGAAAGCATCGAATTTTAGCCCTTTTTGACGCAAATTTTGTTCTCGTATTTACGAGGAGAAAAAGAGGTACGGGTGATGTTCTGCTTTTTCTTTTACACATGGATCGATACGATGGCGATGAAAGATGCGCCGCCCTTGCGTCGGAGGGGAAAATGACTCCCAACGTGTAACTTCGTGTCACGTGTAACCTTGCATGTGACATGGAATCACTTTCACGCACGCCTCTTCTAGCTAGCTCGCTCGTCGGCCATATTATGATAAGATCGACCATGCTGAGACGATGCCTATATATAGCTACGTGCATCGATCCTTGCCTAGGTGGGTCTACTTTTGCTTGTGTAGTTGTGTCTAGTACGTACTCCGTATAGATTATTTCGGTGGACATATATGTTACACGATATCTAGCGTACATAAAATGGGATTAGAGGCAGCTTAATCATTTCATGGTTTGGATCGTATAGTTGTTGGAATAATGTTTCCTTCGTGCATGCGTTAATGCGCATGCAAAGACTACGATCCCATCGACGACCGCGACCGACCCAGGGGTGTTCGGCGGGTAAGTTTTCGAATGATTTCGGATGATTCAATAGTATTATGTGAGAGAGAATAAGCTAAAGTAAGCCTACACAATCAGCCGAACGGGATATTTACCGTGTCCAATTGCATGAACAATAATGCATATGCATGCCTATTTCCTTTGGACGAAGGAGGAGAAGAATGAAAAATATGCAGGAAGCCTTTTCGATGATGACGCGTCTGCCTTTGATTTGCTGCACTGCGCTGCAATGTCCTCTCTCGTCAACTTTCAAACCGCGCCACATCACGAATACATCATGTTTTGGAAATATCGTACACTCCACGTCTCAACACCCAGTAAGAACTCTAGCTGATGTATGCAAAGTGTCAATTGATTGCATTTCATGCTTTCACACATGCGACGGTGCGTACGTGTGCGCATTTTCGCACACAGAAGAAGTCACGCATTGGGGCGGGGCTCAGGATCTGCGTAGACAGTGTATTCTAAATTTCAAAGGGTAAACGAAAAAACATTTTGATAGCCTAAAATTCTAGTCATTTGCATGTATAATTGATTGCAGCATCACATATATAGCACACACTAGTATTGATGTTGGGAGGGAGAGAACTCTAGCTAGGACGAGGTAGTTTTATTTTGGATTGAATGTTTGAATAACCTATCATTTTGTGTTATTATTTTCTGTTTCTAGTACATGTACATAGTATATATATTGTGTATACATAATCCTATGGCAAAATAATGGATATCCAATGAGTAACCGTGAATATAATGTACATCCGCCTTGGATATGGAACTCGATTGCGTATTATTTCCATTCTATTGTTCGATTTAACTCACCTTGCTAATTGTGACTTTTTTCGAAACTAACATGGTTTAACATCGTGAAAAGGTCTTTCAAAAGTTTTTTTGATTTAACTCGCCTTGCTAATTGGGTTATGCTTAGTTAGTTGACCACTAATCTCCACTGGCATATATCTTTGCACCAGAAGAGAAACGACTTTGGGTTCATACCTTTAGTCTCGGTTGTATTGGGGTTCGGGACTAATATGAGCATTAGTCCCGATTCTAAATTTTATAGGCACCAAAAACCCTTTTTATCTTGGTTGGTAACACCAACCGGGACTAAAAGCCACCCTTTAGTCCCGGTTGATGTTACCAACCTGGACTAAAGGTCCTCCAATTTTTAGTCCCGGTTGGTCTAAAGGGTGACATTTTAGTCCCGGTTGATGTCGACAGCCCGGACTAAAAGTCTCACACCTAGGGCTAAAGGTCCCCCACAGGTAAATTCAAAAGGAGAGCGCCTAGAACTTTGTCACATGTGGTATGCAGTTGAGTTGGTAAGAAAGCTAGGGTTCGAATCTCACGCACCGCGAGAGAGGTCTCCCAGGATTTAAACCATTTTTTAGTTTCGAGGATGGGCTTTAGTCCCGGTTGTGTGACCCGGGATTAAAGGTCCCGACCTTTAGTCCCGAATCCGCAATCCCGGTTAGAAAATCGGGACTAAAGCCAGTTCCCAAAACCCACCAGTGTACATAGTGTTGCAAACTAACAAAGTTGTGCTATTAATGAAACCATTTCTTAGGTCGACTAGGTGTCCACCTACAAACTCCAGGAAACTAACAACACATACATTGTATATGTAGCCCTAGGAACAACCCATGAGAAATGTTTAGAACCAATAGGACAACTAGGGCACATTTTAGTAGGGATCAAGATTATCTCATAAATGTTTCAAATCCAGATTCTCCATATAAATGTGCATTTGCGTAAACAAAATTTCTTAGCTAGAATTGGTGCCATTTGGCTATTATCAATCCAAATCTCCTTGAATCATTGTAAAACACCTACTTAGGTAATTCTCCTTTCTAGTTAAAAAATAAAAACGTTTATGAGCATTCCACGAAGAACAACTTTATTACAAAAAAAAAAACAACGCTTTGGCCGATTATATTTTTGCAACCAAATGGGGTTCTAGTTGCTGTGCTATTGATTCTTGCAAGCACGTGAAAAGTATCTGTATGACTCATTCTATGTGCGACCCTAAAATAGATTTCTTTATTAGAGAAAAAAGACACATACAAATGTCAAATGGTGTAATTGTTTGCTGTCAATTTTTTTTTTCCGATGTTGGTGTGCTTGGATTGTCGTTGACGCGCAAGAGGCGAAGGCTTGTCGCGATAGCCATGTAACGCGCCCTAGCTACATGCATGCCCAATGCGAAGATATGATGACCGTTGCAACAAAATAAAATCAACAAAAACCAATTTCACTTATCAGGTTAATAATATCTATAAACTATAATAAACAGAGTTCTTTTTTGGGGACTATAAAGAGGTGCCAAAGAAAACGAAGCTGGTCACAAGAGATGTAACTACGGGTTACGTGCTATCAAAAGTGGTTCACGTTTGACCAAATTTCTAGTGAGTACTATTCACACCTACCATCCAAAAAATTTAATATGGAAATATATTTCGTAATTAATCTAATAATATTTATTTGATATCATAAATATTGATACTTTTTTTATCTATAATTGATCGCTTAGGATACTAAAATATGACACTGTGCTAGAATGACATCCTTTCGTGGACGGAGGGAGTATTTATGTAGGTCCCGTTCGCTTGGAGAAATTCTGGAGGAATCTGAAGGAATTTGTGAGAGGGAAACACTGTTTCGGATAAAAAAAGAAGCGGATCAAGCCGGGCTTAAGGGTACGCGAACGGGCCTTATATTAGTACCAAATAGGCAAATACATTAGCAACGCATAAATCGATGGCAAAGAATGAAATCAGGAATAAGATTAACACTATTTATCACACGCATACTATTTAGGTCTTATTCTTACACAGGTGCAAATTAAATACTACAGTAAGAAAATTCTTACAGATACATTAGTATACCACTAGTATATGCATACATGTATACGGAGTACGTATCTCCAAGCATGACCACTAGTTTACCCCTGCACCAGCTGTCCACAATTACCACCGGCCAGCCTTTTTAAGTACGTATACAAGAACCGGGTAAAGCACACAGCTGGAGAACCAAGACTGACCTGTGGCTACGGCTCCCACTCGGGGAAACGAGTGGGCCCCGACAGTCAGCGATTTAGAGGGTCGCGCGCTTCCGTTCCATTCCGTTCCCATCTCGCCCGTCTCCCGTCGCGTCACCGTCACGCCCTCCGAAGCCAAATTTCTAAAGCACTACCAGTACTGGTCTCTCTCCCCTCTCCTCTCCTCGCCTCTCTCCTGTCTTCCTCCTCTGCTCCTCCGCGGCGCTGCTGCTTCCTCGCCACGACAGAGCTGAGCGAACCCCACTCAATCCAATCCCCCTCGTCTTGGTTTCCTCCTCCTCGCCGGACTCTGTCTCTCGCCCCTAGGATGGAAGAGGAGTCGAGGCTGCTCGCTGCCTGTGCCGGGGGTTAGGGGCGGAGGCGCGGCCGATCGGCAGGGGGCGGAGGGAGGGTAATGAGGGGGCAGCAGGAGCGTACCATGAGGGATCTGTACGATCGCACGCGCCACAAAGATCTCCCGGTTCCAGAGGTGCGTAGTGCTGCATCCAGCACGGTGCTGTGGCGTACGCGTTGCTGTTGGGGGTGGTTGTTAGTTTCCCCAATAGGATGAGATGAGAAGATGTGATTGTTTTCTATTGTACTCGATGTGTTAGGAGTTCGTGGATTCGAAGTTTTGCAAACGGCGCATGGGTGCGCGTGCTTATGATTCAGGTTTTCTTATTGCTCGTTCCTTATTGCTCATGCTTTCTAAGGTGACACGATTTTACAAGGATACGAATCGAATTTGATCGAATATGTACATCAGTTTTAGTTTGATTTAGGTTTCTCTTTTGAATATATCAAGTCCGCTGAATCGAATTTCAGTCTTCAATCAAAAAGATTTCATGTGTTTTTAATGTGATTTTACGGCCGATGCTGCAGTTTGGTTTGGTGATTGATGCGTATTGTTTCTACTGTGTAGAAACCAGCGGAAGGGTGCGGCGGAGGGCGCATGGAGGGCTCGGAGCAACAAGAACTGGCCTCTAAGATGGAGGTGAGCATTGGAGGCATGAGTATTTCCCTGCATATGCATGGAAATATTTTGGTCCTTGAATTTCATTAGATTAGAATACTTGCTGCTCTTTGATCATCTGATGCTCAGAAGCTAGTTTCTTATAGATTGTTCCTCTTCGCTTGTAGACTCAGACGCCTCCAGTTTAGTGGTGGAGTGTGATTCCTATCCAATAATGCTGTAGAAAAAGAATATGTTACCACGATTTCTGCTTTTTGTATGAGCTATTGTCACTTTGGAAATGGAAGCTGCTTTGATGGTCATTCATTATATGTTTATTTGTTACGATATTATGACACATTGATGTTTTTCAAGTAAATCTAATATGTTTTAAATTGTTCACGAGACCATTCTTGTCGTCATGTGTAGATTTGGTGGAACAGTCTACCATTATCTAAATTTGAACTCATTATTGTTTATCTTGATATATCTTATGTAATATAGCTTATATAGTTTTAGGACAGCACGGCAATTAGAAGGAAGTACTGTAATGGTCAAACCCTAGAAACGCTTATGGTAACATTTGTGTTTTGTTGGTTTAAGTGTCGTTCTATTATCTATGCAGTTAAACCATCCTTTCTTCCTGTTGTATCCATATCTTGAGTTCTTGACAGACATGTAATGTTAGCTAAGAGTGCTACTTGTGCGATTGTGCCTTTCAGCCTTCATGCTTATTTTTGTTGTGCACGAGTAATGATTTTAAGACTGACATATTGTTTTATATTTGTAGGACAAGACTGTGGTAAGGAAAAGAGTGGTATCAAGCAACAGCACTCGTGTCAAGGCAGAGTCTGGCACCTGTAATGTCTGTTCTGCCCCTTGCTCCTCTTGTTTACACCCACGTATTCGAGTTGAGGATTCGAATGTTGAATGTGCATCCTCTCAAACATGCTCCACAAGGTCGGAAGTAAAAAACAATTCACTCATTCGTAGTGAGAAAGGGCTCTGTAGTAAAGGAGAAAACGATGATGAGTTTAGTGCAACCTCGGGTCATGTTTCCTACTCTGTGACTGGTGGAAACAAAGTGGTTGCAAGATCATCCATTGCAGATGATTCATCAGAGGTTGACATGCCATCAAAACGAAGGAGGCTGTTAAATCAAGACACAAGACTATCTAGAGCAGAATACCTTGATGACAGCAACTCATGTGTTACTTCAGGAGAAGGCAAACTTCATTTGGATAAGAAAAAACTATCAACTTCTGCATCCAGTCGAGATTTGACTGCTAAAGATTATAAAGCCATGGCTAACCACAGCAAACTAAGAAATCAATGTGTTGATGGATCAAAGAAAGGATCTGATGGTCGTGATATGCATCCTAGCTCATCCGGTAGATTTTCCCCTGTAGATTCTTCTGTTATGACAAAAAGGTTGCTGCGAACCCAGTCTTCTGTCAGTGCATTGAGCAGATTATCTCCTAACAGGCAAGCTCATGAATTTGGGAAAGCAGTGGATAATTTATCTCATCAACCTTGTGAGAAAACTACTCTTTTGAAGAATAATGAACAAGCACGAGGTGGGCAATTGAACCCTTGTATAGCTGGTGATAACAACCATGGCATGCTGGCAGGCTACAGTAATAGGCATGCGAACAAAGATAGTTTCTCATTGAAGGATCTAGACAATGGCACCTTGTGCTCAAAAGATGAAATCCAAGAACGTGGTGACATCCATTCTAATGATGATGTTAAGAAGAATGTGGGTGACAAACAAGATTCGGATCAAGATTGTTCAATGGATATATCCAGCGACAGAAAGTTGAATATACAACATGATGTGATGACAGACTGTGGGAATTCGGAAGGTTTGATAGATGTAAGTAACTCCTTTATCCCTTCTTACTGCTTCCTCTTTGAACACACTGCTTGCAACTGTTTCACTGGTTGGTATTGAAACTAGCCTTAATTGACACTGGGCTTGATGTCTGGATACAAAAAAAAAAGGAATCTATTATTTGTTAATGTCATTCTATGTAGTATTCGGTTAGAATGTGAAATTAACCTTCGTTTCATTGCCACTTTATTGGCCATATGGCATTTGTGTAGAAGTTAGAATTATAGCAGTGTGCTGCGCCCTTTTTTTTTGTGTGGAAGACAGCTTGCACTGGTTAAGTTTTATGCTGATGGTTTGAACTGATCCTGTACCATTTTTTCTTCTTCTATAATGGTGCGCAGCTCTCCTGCATATTTGAACAAAAAAAATTTATGCCAAAGTTTGAACTCAAATAGTCTTCTGCATGATATCTGCAATTCTGGAATACCATCTAGCACTACCTGTTGGTGCTGTTTTTTTTTTTTTTTGGGCATGGAATCTACCTATGTTAAACTTGAGAATAACAAATTTCCACTATCATGCTTTTAATTGCACGTGCTATTAAGTCATTACCAATACCAATAGTTAGAAGAGTGTTTTCAAATTGTCTAATCAACCCTAGTTGCCATGGCACGGTCAATCTGACTAATCACGACTAATCATAAATAATTGTAGTGCATAACTGATCGCCATGGCACCTATAAGCCCAACTAGCGACTTGATAACCTTGGTAAGACCAATGCAAACAATTTGGTATATAGACTGTTCTTGTTTTAGAGAACTGTGTGATTCTAACATCCTTCTTGGCACTCAAATATTAGAGTTTGCTGCACTTCACTGTATTTTTATCCTGGAAATATGTGTACAATCATTTTTGTTAACCTTATTGCTGTTCAGCTGAGTGATAACCAGTTGCTCCAGATTATTTCTTTAGGATGAGGTAATTTTAATGAACTAATATGTCTACTTCTCTCTGACCAGTTCAAAGTTCTTAGCATCAAACAGTGAGAGTTCTTTCATTGACTTTATAATCTTGCAACTATCAAGCAAACCAATTGAACAATCTCCTTAATTGTTCCTGTTACCTGTAGATATAATAAGTTAATAACACTGCTCTATTTTGCATGGTTCTGCTGCATTTGGTGCAGTTATGTTCTTAAGTAGTTCTCCATGAAATGTGCTGCATGGCATATTTGCTCATGTATGAAAATACATGGAAAACCTCATTGTGATGACTCCGAGTATATGTTCAAGCATTTTCTTATTCTTTGTAATCATGATGCTATGGTCATAATCATTATTTGCTTGTTTTCTTTAATCAAGGTCCATCCTGCTCCTAACCCAAAAAAACTTTATATGCAGCTAGCTTGGTATCTGAATATACATGAGTTTTTTTTTTCTTTTTATCTTCCTTTATGGCACTTTTGTTGTCAATGTCTGTATCTTGTTTGCATATTTAAGCACTTTATTTTTACTATTTGTAATCATCATATTTTATTTACATACTTGTATGCTAGATTCGTTTTTAACATTTATGTCTGGTTTGCATCAATCCCAGGTTAATGTTTGTGATATATGTGGAGATGTTGGTAGGGAGTATCTTCTAGCTACATGCACCAGATGCCTTGAGGGAGCAGAGCATACGTAAGTTACATTCTGTGGTAGTTTTCTTTTCTAGTATTTGTCGGAAGTTGGAACTATCAGTTGCGTCCAGTATTTTGTTTGACTAAGAAGTCATTCATTTAGCAGTGGAAGTGATATTGACCATACCTACTGGCAAAATTTATAGTTCATACTTCCTCCAAATTCAAAATATGAGTCCAGCTAGCTTTCTCCCAAGTGCACCAAATATAAGTTCATGATAACTCCAGCACATTTTTGGTTCATTATTCCATGTCTACCCCTACTTAAATGTACACTAATCAATGCAATACACTTGTCACTCAATTCTAGCAATAATTAATGGACAATATCTTCATTGTACCCCTCACCTTAATTTTTGTGCCCGAGTCCAATACTCCAAATGGACTTCTATTTGGGATTGGAGAGAGTACAGACAAGGCACTTTAAATAATTTAATCTGGACTTTTACCTACACTAATAATCTGCTCAGGTAGTAACCTACCATTGCGGCCAACCATTGATCTTGTGCAGAAGTTAATTTCCTTCCGTGGTGGTGTTACATAATATTTTTAGGTCCATCAGGGTTTATGTGTCGAAGGAAACAAAAACATTGTTGGTTATTCAGATTTGTCTAGTACTTGTATCATAACTTTTTAGGTGCATTATTTGTAAGGTAAAATGCATACGCAACATCCATATTTCACATGGACATGTCAGTGTTAACTGTTAGTTTATTTTTACTAGTTACTGCATGCGAGTGAAGATGGAAAAAGTTCCAGTTGGTGAATGGTTTTGTGAAGAATGCCAACTTAAGGAAGATCAGAAAAATACAAGTAACTATGGTATCGTGGCGGTTAATGTGACAGAAAGAAAGAACCAAAGGACAGAAAGTCAAAGCAAGCCTAAGGCATTGCAAATTGTTGTGCCTGATTTGGATTCTCCGCAAGTCACACACAGCGCACTGACAGCTGATCGGTGTGATGGTAAGAGTAAAAGATTGCATTTAGCTTCAGCTGATACACAAACACGCCAAGTAAAGGATACCACCCCAGCTGCTGAAAGATTGGATGTGAAGAACAAAAAATCATTAAGCGTTGCAAACCGTAACAAACTGCAAGTTCTTACATCTGATTTGGACACACGACCACGCAGTTATGGAACACCAACATCTGGAGTCTATAACAAGAGTCAAAGTTCAGAATTTCTGTTAAACCACAAAAAGTTGCGAGTTTCTACTGATATGGAGTCGCCACTCTCAAGTGAAGGCCTACGGAGTCCACCAATATCATGTAAGAGACATGCAGAGAGTACATCGTCCCCTAAGCCTAGGCTCTTCAAGACAGGGAGCCTTGGAAAGCAAGATGTCATCTCTCGTGAGAACTCATTTAAGAAATCTAGCAAGGGAGGTTTAACTTCAGTTGATAATGTTCCGGTGAGAACTACCCAGGTGGTCAAAAGTTCTCAGACCTTGTCACGGTCATATTCCTTGGGGAACATGATGAATGCTAAAGCTCCAGTTCCTTCACCAAGAGGTTTGGCTAAATTCTTTTGGTATTCTATTCACAAGTAATCTTTGTTTTATTTATTGTTACTTTTAGTCTGGATTCGTATGCTAACCTTCTAGCTTTTCTGAACAGGCCTTTTATCCAAGCAGCTATCCTTCAACGGCACCAACAACAGACCAAAGGTCAAGCAGTTGGTTGATGGGATGTCTAGCAAGTTAAGACCTGCAGAACATTCCCCAAGAGATCCTAGAGATAAGGAACCCATCAAAAAGATTGTACAATCAGGATCTTTCAAACGTGAGGGTTCAGATTCCATAGATGCTGGATCATCAAAACAAAAGCAAACATTTCATTTGTCTCAAGATGAAAAACCAGGAGTACTGAAGCCAATAAAGGAAAAGAATTTAACAGAAAGAAGGGCTTCCTTTAGTTTGAAAAAACCAAACATTCCTTCATCTCCAAGGCCTGACAGCTGTATGAAGTCAGGGGAAAGAAAAATTGATCAGGATATTTCAAGGTCTGGAACAAGCATACTTAAAAGTAGCAACAGACCTGGTAAGCTCTTTATTTACTTAAGGGGCTATTGCGTTCTTGCCCCTATTTTGAACCCCAATTGTGATTTTACCCCTATTTTCTTCTACTTTGTGTTTTTACCCCTCTTTTCCAAAACGAAGGTTTAGTTTACCCCTACTCCGTGAACAGCAGGTAACGGTGTTAAAAAAGTTGAAAGATGACAAGTTTGCCCTTCCGAATATTGCGTTTTTGCCCCTATTTCAAACCCCAATTGTGATTTTACCCTCACTTTCTTCCACTTTGTGTTTTTACCCCTACTTTTCTAAAACGAAGGCTCCGTTTACCCCAATTCTTAACTCAGTTATCTATATCCGGATCAAAGCAATTAAAAATTAACAAAAGCCCTGTGAAAAGACAAACTTACCCCTTATCTCTCGGTCGTCTCTCTCAGGGTCGTCCCTTTCAACGCTAGCACAATCCGGATCAAAGCAATTAAAAATTAACAAAAGCTGCCTGCTAGCGTTGAGAGGGACGACCTTGAGAGAGACGACCGAGAGATAAGGGGTACGTTTGTCTTTTCATGGGGCTTTTGTTAATTTTTAATTGCTTTGATCCGGATGTAGATAACTGAGTTAAGAACTGGGGTAAACGGAGCCTTCGTTTTGGAAAAGTAGGGGTAAAAACACAAAGTGGAAGAAAGTGGGGATAAAATCACAATTGGGGTTTGAAATAGGGGCAAAAAGCGCAATATTTGGAAGGGCAAACTTGTCATCTTTCAACTTTTTTAACACCGTTACCTGCTGTTCACGGAGTAGGGGTAAACTGAACCTTCGTTTTGGAAAAGCAGGGGTAAAAACACAAAGTGGAAGAAAATGAGGGTAAAATCACAATTGGGGTTCAAAATAGGGGCAAGAACGCTATAGTCCCTTTACTTAATTATTTCTCAAGAGAAAGATAAATGGAAAATCTTAGTTGTCCCCCCCTTCCCTGATGTGCTTTCTTTATGGTTTGCTTGAATCAGGATATGCTGAAAAGAAGCAGAGCTATGATTTGTCTAGAAGTGACAATGGCAAGCAAGATGTTACCGTGCATCCAAAACCAATGGAAGTTTCTGGTAAAGATGCTTACGGAGTAAAGATATCTGATCCACCAGTTCAATCCCAATGTGCCAAAAAGGATAGATCAAATGATGTTGAGGATGACGACTTACTCATTTCAGTGAATAATATTAACATAGCGCCAAATGAGCATGCCGAGGTGGTTACCACAACATTTACTGCCATGACTTGTGAATCAGATTTGCAAGATGTTCCAAGAGAAAGCACCTCTGATGATTCAGCTCCGAAAGTGGTATGTTGCCAACAAAAGCTTTTGGAAAACACAGGAGATGATTCCTGTAAAATTGTAGAGGTGGTTCAAGATTCAGGAGATATATTGTCTGTGACTCCACGTGGTCTTCAGATGGCACACAATCTATCCCCCCCTGATAATAAATTGGATAAACCAGATTTGAAGAAGGAAACTTTTGCTGATCAATCTTCAGCTCTTGGGAATCCTTTAAAAGATTTTATTATTCCAGAGCAGTCTTACATCTGGCAGTATGACCCTCCTCTTCTCCCTTTACTTCCGTTTACTAGTTCAGAGTTTTAACAGTGAATTTCTTCTATTTCAGGGGTAGCTTTGAGGTTTCAGGACATGGAAACTCCCCTGAAATGTTTGATGGGTTTCAAGCTTACTTGTCTACTTGTGCCTCGTCCAAAGTACGTGAAGTAGGTGAACGGTTACCTGACAAAATTCAGCTAGCAGAAGTCCCACGGCATTCCTCATGGCCACTGCAATTTAATGAAGTAAATCCAACTGAAGATAATATTGCTCTTTTTTTCTTTGCTAAAGATGTTGAAAGGTATCACTTTTCTCACCATTTCACTGTTTCATGAGTATCAATCCTCTGTATACTAGCTGAGGTCTCCTGTCTCCTTGAACAGTTACGAAAGGGCATATGGTAAACTCTTGGATAACATGCTTCTTGGTGATTTGTCCCTCAAAGCAAATATTGGTGGCACTGAACTTCTCATTTTTCCATCTGATAAATTGCCAGAGAGCATTCAACGTGAGTTTTTCTTTGCTAATGTTGCTGTCTCTTGGCAGGATTGCTCATTGCCTCCTTTTAATGGATTCTTTATGATATTTTACAGGTTGGAATGGTTTACTTTTCTTTTGGGGCATTTTTTATGCCCGGAAAGAAAGTAGTCCACTAGAGCTTCCTACAAATAATTGTCCATTAGAACAAATCAATGGACCTGTTATCCAGCATGATACGGGTTCCCCTAAGGCACTTCAGCCTTTGGGTATAGATTTGAATGAGTGCCCTAATGATGATATATCTGATCCGGCTCTTTCACTTGGATCAGAGAGTGAGAAATCTGTTGCATCTGTAGATTATAATATTTTATTAGAGTCCAAACACGAGGATAGAAATCTGAATGCAAGTGAAATACATCATGAAGAAACTGCAGGCACAAGACAAATTATACTGGGGCATCCTTCTGCAGCTCCCTATGGAACTAATCTTCCCACAATCTCAACAGGAGAAGGTCATGACATGGTTCGGGATTATCCCGCTGCTGCAAAAGGTGGTGGCATATTTTCATGGGATAAAGCTACATATCAATTCTGGATTTATCCTTGCTTGTTGTTTAATCCTTATATTATTCATTTCAGGTAGCACAGGAACAGCAGGTGGAAACAAAATGGAGAAAGCAGATCAGAATGAATCTCTCTTCTGTTTTTCACAGCAACCAGGTGCAATTAGATCAATGTCACATGAGATGAAACTTAAGAAACATGGTCTTCTGCCCTCGCATTGTCATTTTAGTGGATCAAAGATATAATCAAACCAAATCAACTCCAAGTTCAGATATGGGTTCTTTGGATTCTGACCTCACCAACAAAAGGCAGAAGACTTCTTAAGGCAAACACTCTACTAGCATTTTTGGAGATGAAATGCCACCTATTAAATGCTTGTCCAAGATACATCCCTTACCGGCTGGACAGGATAATCCATTCGATGTTTTACAGCATTGTCACAGGGGTCCTGCAGATCCTGTCTCTCTTAAAAAACCTGTACCTGATCATATCATCCATGTTCTTTCATCTGACGATGAAGGATTCCCCAGAACCTAGTACTAGCTTAAATAAGGCATCACTGAAGGCAGATGAGGGCTCCTCCACTTTATTGTCACTTTCCCTATCCATGGTGGCAACGAAGCGTAATCTTTCTGGTTCAGATATTGTAGATGATGAACCACTGTCTCTATCTCTTGGGCTCCCCAGTATTGTCGACGGGAGTGCGGATCAGGAGATGAAGCAATTTCTGCCGGAGAAGCCAGGCATAAACACTTAATGCCCCTTTAGGTCTGCGAGTGTACAGTTTTGTGCTATGTTTAGCTGTATGGAGTTTATAGACAGGGTAGAAGTATGGTATAGCTGTTAAATTATGAATATTCTTCCTTTCTTTTCTCTCACTGTTATATGCATCTGCTGTTGTTGTTAGTGATACTGGTCTGATGATGTTATCGTCTGCCGTATTTATGTGATATATGGTGTTAGTTTCTCGAGACACTTGGTATGACATAAAAGGATAGATCAAAATGTCAATGTTTATGAATTCAATTTGCCATGGCTAAACTTACATTTTCTACCCCGAGGCAATTCTTTGGTGCATCCCAATTTGCATGTGTCGTCTGTCATGATGACAAGTGTAGTTATGTGCAAGTTGCCTTTGCCAATTATTACAATATGACACCTTTGATTATTTTGTGTATTCTGCATTTTGTTTTGCCATGTGGGAAGTATCAATTACTAACTTTCCATCAGGGCTGAAGATTATTTTCACGCTACTGTATGCTACGTATTTTTCACCTCTTATGGAATGTTTGTTTCAGGCTGGCAATTTATTAACCTTATTCGCTATTTCTATATTTGGAAGTTATTAGCAGAGGAACAGAGCATTTGGATAAGGTACCAAAGGATCTCATCTTTCTTCTTTTTTATTTTAAAAAATTTGTTGAGGCTAATGGGTATGGTTTTATTTGATGGGTATGGCAAGCTGCATGTTTCTTTGTGGAAGGCAATGTACCATGCTCTTTCCAGTTTTGGCAGGTTCTTTGCTTGCTTAGGATACCGTCCATGCACAAGTAGGATCTGTGAGATATACAAATTTCTCCATTTTCTAGTTCAGAACTATAGCAATGTATATAGGACCTGTGAGAACCATTTTAATTTTAATGTATAGGAATAGGACGACGAAGTGGTTCTGACAGGCCCTAAACACATTGTTAGTTAGTGGTGAACTAGAACATGGACAAAATTGTCTACCTCACAGGTCCAGTTGCGCATATTGCTCTTTGTTGTTTGGTCTAAGAGCCCAAGTTGTGTTCATATAGCTTAACTAATGCAGCAAGGTAGCTTGCACTCCATGTAATCCTTAAATTGAAAGCTTATGCTTTCTTCCATCTTAACTAATGCTTCATATGCTTATTTTTATGTTGATGGTTCTTATCCATTATCAAATTGCTCCGCAAGTCTGCATCTCTTCGGTCAGTTGCTCGCATTGGTGATTTGCAACTTTTGTCTCTTCCAGCTTCATCTTTTTAATCTCTTAAAAGTAAATTTTACTAATTTTACCTTCACTCCTACGTGTCCCCCCAAAAACGCTAAAATTCTTCCTCCCAGCACAATAATGGTAGTAATTGAGGTTCCAGTCATTTGGTTCAATTTTTGTATCGATCGCTCAATCAAATTTGAACATGATGCACCAGAAGCTATTCCTCCATATATCAATTTATCTTGAATTATGTGGCAACTTCATAGCAAACCTGTGGTGCTCCCTATCCTTGTGCTGTTTTAATCCAATTATGTTCAGTATAGTTCCTGCAAGTTCAACAATATGCTAGATTTTGTAGGCGGCCATCATTTCGATACATTGCAATATGGGCGTGCTCTAATAAAATCATCATATTTTGTAGGCGGCCATCATTTCGATACATTGCAATATGGGCGTGCTCTAATAAAATCATACGGAGTACTCCCTTCCTCCCAAAATATCGGTCGTTTTCGTTTTTTGAGAAATAACTTTTACAAAATATATATTAAAAAATATTAATATTTATGGTATATAATTGGTATCATTGGAAAGATTTTTGAATCTAATTTTTTAATAAATTTATTTGGAGATATAAATGTTGCACGTATTTTCTACAAATCGAGTCAAATTTGTGGCACCGAAACAAAAAACGACAAATAAGTTAGGGGAGAAAGAGTACTGCTTTACCTATGCTCATAAAGTATTCTGGCATAAAGCTGAAGTACCTTGTACAGTGTGCTTCGGAATCTGACACTTCACAGGGCAGTGTTTTCGGCTCAGCCCATACTCAGCCGAAGTTAAAGCATGCTCAAATAACCGTCGTTTTCTTTCCCTTTCCCTTTTCCATTTTACACATTGCACCGAATCAAATTACTTGAATCAGGCCACCTTTCTTTTTTCATCAGACTAGGTCGGTATTCTACATATACACGAGTTACACTGTTTAGGATGGAGCTTTTAAGTTTTAACATCATAGGATCATATATTGTTCTACATGTAGTGTCACACCCGTGGCCGCCAACGAGATCAAATCAGCGACGTGAGCAATCACAGGGATAATCTGAGAAGGATGATCTCAATACGGAGGAGGAAGAATCGCTTCCTTCCATTTGTCCGTGTTCTGTTTCTGTATTCTGTTCGATGCTTCTCTTCTACTGCCCGATCCCTTTTGTAGCTTCTCTTTCTCAAAGGTTGGTCCCACATGGCAGTCTAATACAAAGGAATGTATGTAATAGGCTGGCCCACATGGAAGTATGATCACAGGGCATGTGTATGACATTATCCCCCCTAAAGATTCAGCTTGCCCTCAAGCTGACGCTTGTAACTCTAGATGTGTACATAGCTTGAACTGTGACCGCCTGGGTCCCATGGAAAAGTCAACCTCAGTTTCTCTATCACCGAAGTTATAGAAATCAGTGTTTCCAGAATCTCATGTCCAAGTAGCACAAGACAAAGCTTAGTGCAATTATATATTGGAATTGTTGATACCTCAGTTTTTGCACCGACAAACTGATATAGGAGCATTTGTTCACCAACTTGCTCTAGTCTATCTTGAAATTCTTTGTTTATCTTAGACCCGAGCAATGGGACCAAAGCAAAATTTGTTATTTTGAAGTGTTGTTGCATACCATCTCCAGGGTCAAATACATTTATATTCCAAGGTGACATTTTCTCAGAACAGACCAAATTAGATTTCCATGGGCTGAAATGTTTATGCCACCACTTCATTGTAGCCATGACCATTTGACAAGCTGCACTAATTTCCCACATATTCCCTGGTTGACCTTGTAAGTGATCTGTATGAATTACTGCATGTTCTAGGAACAACAAAGGACCACCAAATAGGGCAAGTATGTTTTCTGTCTCCTGATTATCAAGTCCGGACATCATAACATCTGGGGTCACAATAAGCATTTCTGTAAACTCCAGATCATTAGCATGAATAGCAAGCTCTAGAATTAATGGCAAGTCATTAAGCTCAGGCATCAATTTGGTCTTTGTTTTATCTATGCACACCTGAGCCCATGTAAGTTGCTGTAAGTTGACGTCATGTGGATGCTCCTCATTCCACACAGTAGGTGACTGCACTATCACCAACACAACAACAGACATATGCAGGTTGTTCATTACAATACCAGGATCTCAAGGCCTTTCGTCAATATTCAGTTGCTGAAAATGTCCAGGGCCGAAACCACCTGACAGCTGGTCAAGCACTACACAACTAGTATTTACCATCCTCAAATGTTGGAGATTGCGCTGGCATGACAAGTGCTCATCCCATACAAAGTCCTGACAGTGCATTTCCTCAAGTACCTTGGGTATAAGTACAGTTGGCCATCCCCTCTGCAACAGTGGCATACCTTTTCTTTCCTCTCCATCTTTGTCAGTTATCAACCCATCAGTATGAAGTATTGTATGTAGCACCCAGTAATCACTCATTTGACATGGCATTCCAGCAAATGTCTGGTGAGTAGGACACATTGCAGATCCTGGCAGTTGCAACCTAATTTGCCCATCTCCCAATATCAAACCACTTGGTGATGGTGGATGAAGAGAGCACCCCATCATTGTCTCCCTGCTGCCCATGCACTCTCCACCTTGAATGAGTTCATGCCATAAGCTGTTGTGGTCATCTATGTCAAGCAGGACCTTATTCCATACCCCATCTGAAAAAGCCATCTCATTGAACACTCTGAGAGCATCACACTCAGACAGTACATATGTCTTGGAATCGATCTGCTCGCAATGCATCTGGTCATCTATCCATTGAGCAATCTCCACTGTAGACGTCATCTGTGAACACCAGACCAAGGATTGAAACCATAATGATGCTGTGGAAACATCATAATAAACACCAAGTGATCCCAGAGCTTCCAAGATTGCCAAGGACTGAAATATTTTCTTTGCCATATGTCATTAAACATGGGATGTCCAACAACGATTGGATCATGCTGCAGAACCAGCACGCCAAAGTGTGCCAGGTCACAGTTGTTCCGGTTGACGATGCTAACAACATGTACATCATCAGTATTCCCTAAAGGAAGAATATCACCCAAACTGAATGCATATGTAATTGATATGATATCTGCAGCAAGTTGGGTGATGGTGTTAGCAGTTTCATCACCCCAGAATGCATCATTGATAAGTACCTTGATGATCTCCTCTGCGAGGTTCTGCACCCTGTTAGCAGCATCAATAGCCTTTTCTAGGCAAAGGTAGGAGCCTTCGACATTGGAAAGTACCTGAAAGTACTTAGTGAGTGGCTCTACCACATGAGCTACATCCAAGTTCATGTCATCCATGGGTTCAGTATCATACTGTGGATTGTCATCCCACACAGGGCTTTCCTCAAACAACTCCTCTAAAACATCCTTTGTTGCCACCAAAGCCTTGCCGGAGATTGGCTTGGCAATTGGTTTGCTGTTCATGCAAACTGAACGCTCTCCATGAGCTATTAGCTCGAATAAACTGTCATCTGACCCAACACCTTGCACCAACTCATCATCCCTGTACCCCTCACCCAAGACAGTTGCTCCAATAGACCTTCCTGTGTGTTGATGTCAGACTGATTAGGTTATCCAGTTGTGTCATTTGTCCTCTTGCTGCCAAATGCAAGCTGCTGCAACAAGCCACTATGCATGCCTATATTAGTCGACATCTCCTCATCCCAAACAACTTCATGAGGCAAATCATTGAATATTTTATCTGCAGTATCCATGTCAACCTCTTTGAGAAATGTTTCACTGCCATGAGTGAGCAAGGTGAGCAGATCGACTGCTGCCATGCTGTCCACATTCAAGCACTCATCGAACAGACCTTCTTGCTGCACTAATTCCTCATGGCAGTCAAGTCCATGCAGTAACCCATCATCCCAGACAACATTCAAAGGAGACATTTCATCAAACATGTTGTGGGCAGCATGCCTCCGTAGCAATGAATCAATGCTACGGAGCACCTTGCACCAACTCATCATCCCTGTACCCCTCACCCAAGGCTAGTTGCTACAACCACTGCTTGCCTCGAGCGACGCTACCGCCGCTAGACCCCACGCGAACGTTGTTGCACGACGCTGGAGAACCTGATCTGAGGTCTACCACCACCACCCACCGGAATCCCCTCTTCACGCCGCCGGATTCCACTCAGAGTGCCCGTCACCTCAACGCCAGAGTCCCGCACCACGCCACCGGACTCCACATAAGGTACGCGTCACCCGCACCACCAAGAGCAGAATTAATACCGCAGGTAGAAGTGGACTCGTCGACTAGAGAAGTCGATGCATCGTCTGCAGCAAACCCACGCCGGATAGATAGAGCCGCTGCGCCGGATCGGAGAAATCCGCCGCTGCCGCACCAGGTCTGGATGAAGAGCGATAACTGCGCAGGAGCGGACGCCGCCCACCACCCACGCCGAGGAAGACCGTCTCCGATACCACCTGTCACACCCGTGACCGCCGACGAGATCAAATCAGCGACGTGAGCAATCACAGGGATAATCTGAGAAGGATGATGTCAATACGGAGGAGGAAGAATCGCTTCCTTCCCTTTGTCCGTGTTCTGTTATTGTATTCTGTTCGATGCTTCTCTTCTACTGTGTGGTCCCTTTTGGGTGTGATTGGTTGCTTTGGTGATGGAGAGCCGGTCCAGGATGGTGAGATGCATGCTCAAATCGTGCACCCAGTCATGTTTGGTTGTCTTTGTTGATGGTCCAGTACGAGATGAGATCTTATTTGGTTGCATACATGGATGAGAGTTTTGAGTGTATGACACATGTGCCTCTGTATCATGGGTGCATCGCACCGTCCTGCATCGCGAGGGAAGTGGGAATCGAGAAGACGGATCCATGCGGGACGGAGGGGTGAAGATGAATGAGACGGAGCAGAAAAATGATACAAGATAGACATCCAAACATAGCCAAGTGCACCGAATGGTGCTGGGATAGGACTCAGGATGGCCTCCTGCGTGCAACCAATCAGCCCCTTTGTAGCTCCTCTTTCCCAAAGGTTGGTCCACATGGCAGTCTAATACAAAGGAATGTATGTGATAGGCTGGCCCACATGACAGTATGATCACAGGGCATGTGTATGACATGTAAAGACCAGCTTGTGGTAGATTTCATTGGTTTAGATTACCTGTTCGCTTGAACTTATCAGCTGGCTTATCAGCTCGAATCTACAGTATTTTTCTCTTACAACAAAACAGCTTCAGTCGGCTTTAATACCAGCCGAACAGACCCTAGGCAATGAAATGATATCCTTCTTGCACATATTCACTCATATGCGGTACCTTTTTTTGTGTCTAATGTTATTTTTTACAGCCA
This sequence comes from Miscanthus floridulus, assembly GCF_019320115.1. NCBI lineage: Eukaryota > Viridiplantae > Streptophyta > Magnoliopsida > Poales > Poaceae > Miscanthus > Miscanthus floridulus. The sequence goes on from NC_089581.1 coordinate 106,149,461, forward strand.
TTCTTGATTAATCAAACAAATATGCACATTATCTTAAAATTCTTAATTGATTGGTTTTTATCATTTCAATCCCCCAATCTTGTGTTCTTGTTACAACGGTTTTGAGTCAGGGCCTGGACAATGTGCCATTGCGCCTGTTGATCTTACTGGCTCAAGACTAATCTGTTTTAGTCTGTTTTTAATGGTGATGTCAGGTAAAAAAGAGGTGGTAGCAAATTCGTCTGCTCACTACACATTAAAATAGTTTCCACAGCAAGGTCACCTAGCAATTGTTGCTAGAGAAATATTTGTTGGTACTGATCCTGTTCCAATTTCGCCGCATTGAACTATAGTTTGTGCTAGAGAAAGAGTTTTTGACAACATTATTTGGTCGAAGCAGATCTTTGGTGGTTGGAGCGCTCGAATTTCCCATTCCCCTATGTCTTCTTGAACATCGGCGTCCACCTCTATAGCATCCTGACCACCCACAGCAACACCATCTTCTCGCCTAAGTATCCTACCCCTCTGAAAACACAAGCTGTTACACAACCTCCACAAACACCACAACATAGCCGAACAGATTATTTTGTTAACATCATGGCACTTATCAACAATCCAATGGGAAGCAACAGATTCAAAATCACAAACTCCATCTAAATTCAGCAGCTCAAACATAATACACTAGATTCTCTTAGCAACAACACACTGAAAAAAGAGATGTGTCGGTGTTTTGAGTAAACACCAATGAGTAAATTTGTGTTATTGCGCGTCTGACCCGGATGGTGTGCTAAAAGACACAAGGTTTATACTGGTTCGGGCAGAATATTTCTGCGTCTAGTTCATGGCTGCTGCTCGTGTTATTAGCACCGAAAAGTTCGTAGTAGGGGTTACAAACGGGCGAGAGAGGGAAAGGTCCCAAGTCTCTGATGGAAAGATCGAATGGGTGCTGAGAGCTTGATTGCTACTCAGCTATGTGTGATGTGATGCGTGGTGTCTTGAATCGATCTCCTTAGTGGGGTTCCCTGCCTTCCCTTTTATAGGCTAAGGGAGAACAGGGTTTACAGATGGGAGAAAAGAGTGAATCGAGAGGCAAAGGAAGTCCTTCAAGGACGCCGGGTCTTCCTTTTCCTCTGTGCGGGCCCTGCTATCATGGCAGGCGGTGGCAGGGATAGCCCCACGCCGGCTGCATGGCCGCTGATCCTAATAGAGCTACATCGGGCGCCTGTCCGCTGATGATGCCATGTCCTGGCATTTTCAGCGGGTCGTCATGTCTCATCCCGCTCTGGCGGGCGGCGCGCCGGACCAGCGTGCTGACCAGCGACCCTGCAGGGAGCAGGCAGCAAAGTGACCGCACATCCGTTATTGTGGGCGATGCGAGTTTCCTTCTAGACCGTAGCGATTGTCGTGAGCTTCCGTAAGGGTCCGTGCCTGAGGGCAAATGACGGCGCACACAACACTGTAAGGCAAATGTCGGCACCTACAATATTGTTTGGGCTCTGACATGCCGGAAAGGTTATAAAATACCCTTCTGACATGACCTGACGACACTATCCTTCAGGTGTATAGGGTACGGTCCTCGGTATTGCGGTTGACTTTGAGCGCTTTGCCTTATCTGCTCTGCCTGATTCCTAGGTCGGTATGGTGGTAATGTCGTCATAAGCATCGGGCAAGGCGGAGCCCACCCTTAGACGTTGGGCAAGGCGGAGCTAGCCCTCAGATGTCGAGCGAGACGGAGCCAGCCCTCAGACGTCGGGCGAGGCGGGGCTAGCCCTCAGACGTCGGGCGAGGCGGGGCTATCCCTCAGACGTCGGGCGAGGCAGAGCCCGTCTTCGAACGTCGGGCGAGGCAGAGCCAACACTTAGACGTCAGGCGAGGCAGAGCCAGCCCTCGAACGTCGGGCGAGGCGAAGCCCGGCAAGCGGCGTAACCGCGCTCTCGACCGCATGGACGAATCAACGTTGGTGATCATTAGCTCCTCCTCTTTGGGTACCCTAGTATTGGTCCCCAATAGTAGCCCCTGAGCCCCCAGGCGATTCGAGTAGAATCGCTTGGGGGATTTTTTGACTTGCCAGCGAGTGTGCACGAGCACACCCGGTGGGTGTAGCTCCCGAGCATGCGGAGGAGTAGAATACTCCTTCAGAGGTTTTTCTGAGAGAGATAACTCAGAGAGCCCTGGCCCTTTGTTGTTGCCTACGGCGTGTCCTGAAGATGGTGATTTCTCCTTGCCGAGGTCGGACCCTTCGTGGGTGTGGCCATGAGACTTGATGGTTTGTTAGCTGGATAATTCGATTGGGTCCTGGCATCCCATTCGTGGGGATTCGGCCAGGGTAAGCTTTACTGAGACTCGATCTGAGATCCCCATGATGCTCGTGTGCCTGAGTACTGGCCTCTTGTGGGCCCATCCCTTATCCTAAGGGGGCCTTGGGATGGCCGTCGAAACCGTCGATGGGCCAACCCTCGAATTCCTGGGCCCAGGCGGGCCATAGAAATGCTTTTTTGATCCATATTACTCTTATTCGCAATGAGTCCCGGTTCGCCCGGGGAGGTGAAACGTCCGGCGATTTTTTCGAAGGAAAGGATAGGGATTGCGTGTGCATATCCCGTGGCGTGACATTGTGGTAGATCATGGCAGGCGTGGAGATCTAGGCAAACGGTTGGTTTCATCGCATCTGTCACCCCTATAAAATCAGAGGGTTCACCCCTAGGGTTTCGTACTTTGCCTCCTTGCCTTCGCATCTGCAACTTCCGCCGCCAATCGCCTAAGCCCCCCCCCCCCGCATCCGTGTCTTTGCCACCGTCGAGTTCAAATCCTCCCACCCCATCTTCCAATAGAGCCGTGGTGCCACTCTGACATCACCCTCCAGCGCATGGAAGGCCTTGTCCGCCACGATCTTCTCTGCGCGTGGACTACCGCTGAGGAGTGGCGGCTGCCTGGCGAGGAGGACGTGTCGTCACCGCTCGACGGCTATGTCGTGTCCTTCACTCACTTCCACGAGCGGGGATTCGCCACCCCTGCCCACAAGTTCATTCAGGGGCTGCTACACTACTACAAGGGTAGAGCTGCAGCACCTTAATCCCAACGAAATCCAGCACATTGCGGTGTTCATCGCCCTGTGTGAGGGATTCCTGGGGATTAGTCCCCACTTCGACCTGTGGTGGTACTTCTTCATCGTCACCCTCCTAAAGAAGAGGGAGAAGAAGCAGGAGCTGAACACGCTGATGGGATGCGCCGGTATCCAGCTCCGCAACAACTAGATCAGCGAGTACCCGCTGATGCGCCTATCGACCTCCAACAAGGGGTGTCATTCGCATTGGTTCTACATTAAGAACGACGCAGCTGCCCCCTTGCCAGAGTTCATCGGGTGCCTCATCGAAGAGGTCCTAGACTTGTGGAGGAAGTGGGGAGTCCTGGAGAAAGACCAGAAGAGGATCCGAGACCATCTCATCGCCATCCGAATCCTGAAGGAGAGGGGCGTGAAGGGGTCAGGGATCATCGGTGCCTACCACACGAGGAGGGGGCGCCACTGATGAGGCACGTGCTTCCCCTATATGCGATGGCGCCCGTGGCGTCATTCGACGGGACGATGCTCGCTGAGGGAGCACTCTCCTCCTCTAAAGTAGCGCAGCGCATCAAGGAGGCGATGGAGCCTCTGAGGGACGATGCCGGTGCTCTCCTTGAGTTCATGTATCCAGTGCTGAGGCACCCTCCGATGTGACCGGAGCCAGGGTACGTCATCTTCGTAAGTTTCCTTTCCTCATGCCTCCTTTTTGACTGAACTCCTAACCCCTTGATGTTGATATTAAGATAGGGGGACCAGCCAAGGAAACTCATCCTCACGGACCACCCGGCTCCACTGCCGAGGGACACGTCCGTGACGGCAGCCAACCACGCCAAGGCCGAGCGGCAGAGGAATGCGAAGGAGGATGAGAGGAGGAAGAAGCAGCAGAAGCTGCGGGCACGGGAGCAAGGGGAGGACATGGACAGTGACGATGATAATGATGAGGAAGACGAGGTAGTTGCTGACACCGAGTGGGATGACCTGGAGAGCGAGGATACATTGATAGGTATCCGCTCATCCTTGTAGGGACCCTTCCCATTTCATGCAGGGGGAGGCGCGTCCGTGAGGCTGGAGGAGGTGGGCCGGACCATCGGCCCATCCTCAGAATCAGCAGGGGCGGGCGGATCCACCACCGCGCCTGAGGTGCCAGTGGAGGGGGTGGCCCCGCCGCCGCACCTCAAGAGCCAGCAGGGGTGGGTGGATCTTCCGCCATGCCCAAGGTGCCGGTGGAGGGGGTGGCTTCGCTGCCGCGCCCCAAGGGCCAACCGAGGCGGGCGAATCTGCCGCCACGCCTGAGGTACCGATGGAGGGGGGTGGCTCCGCCACCGTGCCCCTAGATGTAAGGGAGGTGAGCCCCTCTACCCAGGAGCAGGGGGCAGGCTCAAAACAGCCCCGTCCCAATGAGGTGGAGCAAGGACCTGGGGGTTCATCCCCCAAATGTATCCTCCACCCAACAACACCGATGTAGGTCATTAACTCCTCTATTTTTCTCTGTTTTCAGCGTGACTTATGTCTTTTATCTCTTGCAGCGTGTTGAGACGGGGCAACTTTTTGGCGCTGGCGCCCAAGAAGAGCGTCGCCTCCAGGCGAGGCATCGACTGTCGGTCGACGTCGCACCCAATTTGGGCAGGAGCAGCGCCGGCGTTACTACCTCGTTGGTTGGTCAGGTGCCGCCCATGGTGACTCCCGTGCCCTCGGCGGGACATGCAGATGTGGGGGTTCGAAGGGCGCCCTCGGAGGTCGTTGAAGAACCAGCATGGAGGCGGTGCCACTGCCGATGATGGGTCAATCGGAGCTTTCGACCGCGCTCGTGGCACCAACCATGGTGGGCGCGACGTAGGCAGATGAGGCCCCATCGATGTAGGCAGAGGTGGTGGCGGCCATGATAGGCGGGCCATAGTCGGACGCCACCATGGCGGCGCCCGAGGCAGCGGTGCGACCCACACCTCTGGTGGCCCAAATGACGGTGCTCGACATGGGTCGGACGGAGGGGGACATGGCCAAGGGGTCCTTTGGTGGCGTGATGCTCGACATGGTGGTGGTGGAGAGGACCAGCGGGGAGTCACCCCTGGCCCTAACATCGGGAGGCAGCCACTCGCCCACGTGGGGTGAGCCTCTACTCCAGTGGATAGATCCACAAGACCCAACATTGACACTCTTCTCCCTCAACGACGCTGTTGAGAGCATGGAGCAGGAGGGTCTTAACGAGGGGATTTCGGCCGTGCTAGAAGCTCTGAACCAGGCCAGGGGTGCCCTGCGCGACATCATCATTCCCACCGGCCGGGTATTCACTTAATCTTGCCTTTTCCCTCTTCTTTCTTCATGTATTTTTGTGTTCTAACCGTCATCTTTTTTAGTTCCTTATTGCTCACAGTTGGGAGAAATCCTGGTTCCTTCATGAGCAGAAGGAGAGCTAGGACCGCCTCATCGAAGAGGCCCGACTACGTGGGGATGTGACCGCCCAGCTAGTTGCCACCCAACAGAGGGTGTCTGACCTGACTCCCCTTGCCGAGGAGGCAGAGAATCTTCAACTACGGGAGGCTGAGGCCTGTCGGCATGAAGAGGAGACCGAGAAGGCCTTTGAGGCCCTATCGGCGAGGGCACAACAAGATGAAGAGGAGGCCACCAGAGTTAGAAGGGAGCAGGATGAGATGCTCCAGAGGGATGCTGCGGCTCGCCAGCAGATCTTTGACCTCTTGGCCGAGGCTAAGAAGGAGCAGGACCTGAAGTTAGTAGCCGAGGAGAAGCTCGCAGCCCTAGAGCGGAGGGCGAGTCAGGATGTCGAGGCTGTTGCCTGGCTACGCAAGGAGCGAGATGAGCTGCTTTAGACCATGGGGAGGCTCCGCTCAGAGTGTGGCATGGCCCACGAGGAGGGCAACCAGGCTGTCCGAGAGCACGACAAGGTGCAATAGAGGATCGTCTCCTTCTAGGCCGAGCTTAGAACCACGATGACCTAGAGGCTGGAGGCCAAGAGCATTTCCACCAGGCTGGCCATGGAGCTCACCGAGGCATGGAGGAACCTTTAGGCGGAGAGCGACGGGCACAATCTCCTTAGCGCTGCCCGTGGAGTGGTCTGCGATGACCTGGAGGTGGTGCGGTCGGAGGGGACTAGCTCGCTTGTGGCCTGTGCCATAGATATCACGGCACAGGTACACTAGCTCAAGAGGGAAGCTCTTCGCGCCGTGGTCACCCAAACCTTTGTGGTTGCTCGTTCGCATTACACGGACAGCATTGACTTGGAGACGATGAGCCTTGGTTTCGTACCTAGCTATGAAGCCTCTGAGCTAGACAAAATAGAGACGGTGGTGGCTCCTCTCATGTGAGACCTGACGGACAGAGTCAAAGACATAGTTCTCCCCCGAGGGGTTAGTTAGTCAAATAGATCAAATGAACGCTTATTGTAATCTGTGAACAAGTGCTGACCCTTATAAACACAAATTTGTAACTTTGTTTTGTTTGATCGAACATGTTTTCTTCCCTTTTTGTATGCGAAAGAAAGGGCTCACGTATTCCAACCCTTCTGTTTGTTAAGACCATAGGGCCCGAGGTGTTAGAGCAGAACTTTGATCATGCTGGTGAGCAAAGACACCGTAGCCGCCGAGGCATAGGCTTTTTGCAGTCCGACCAGGGATGCTCCGATGTTCGTTTCCACAAACCTTGCCGCTAGGCTTAGGGTGAGGAAGAGGTCTAACGTGGCGACTATTTTAGAAAAGGTGTACTTATACCTTTATCAGCCCCCGAGTGAGATCCGACCCTTTGCCGTTGCTGGGGTCGGATGTCATTGAAAATCAAGGAGATGATAGCGAAACTTAGTAGGGGAAAGTATCTCTTGTATTTGCATGTACCCCCTCCTTAGGATCTTAGCTATCATTCTACGACCATGCGTTCGGTCTCCTTGCAAGTCCAACCTTCATTAAGCCCCCGTGCGTAGGGGGGATTCGGTCGAGAGTTGGCTTGTTTTTGTGACTGTCGCCCTGTCCGTAGTTTCTACAACCGAGGGGATTGAGTTAACATCACTTGCCTCGATGGCTCGAGTGACGCACTTAGTGAGCTCGCTAATAGTCATGTTCGAACGGAATCTAGTTCCGTCGCTTGCGACGGGGTTGGCAAAGCCCTTGTGTGGAATTCTGTTGCTCCTTAACCTGCCTTCCAACAGATTCCCCCTCAATGGGGATTCTATGGGCTCAGCTAGAGGTTTGGATCGAACGAGAAGGTTGAGATGACCATGTCTGCTTCTAGGCGGGATGTGCAAAGGCCGCTGGGGCTCATCTCTGTTTCCCCCCTAGCTTTTGTTCGACACGAGGTGGCCTTGGGCCCTTCGCGAGCTGGCCTTCGAACCTCGATCTCTCGATCTAGGATCAGACGGCTCGAGGCCCCAAGCCCCGTGAGGTTCAGTAGGGGTCGACCGTGTTTCGTGCGTCACCCCGTCCTCAGTTTCCATAGCCGGAGGGGCTGAGCTAACGACACTTGCCTTGATGGCTCAACTATCGTGCTTGGCGAGCTCGCTAACGGGCACGTTCGAGTGGAATCCGGATTCGTCATCCGCTGATGGGGTCAACAGAGCCCTCATGTGGTATTCCACTACTTCTTAACCTGCCTCTCGGTAGATGTCCGAGCCATTTGATAGGCTCGGGTGGCCCATTAGCCTCTCCTCGATAGAGATTCTATGGGCTTGGCTCGAGGTTAGAATGGAACGAGAAAGGTCAAGATGTCCCTATTTGCTTCTGAGTGGGGTCGGGCAAGGCCGCTGGGGCTGATCTCGGTTTTTCTCGCCTGGCTCTATTTGACATGAGGCGGCCTCGAGCCCTTTGTGGGCTGGCCTTCGAACCTCAGTCGGTTGCCGCTCATATCGAATGAGACGACTACCGCTTGGTGATGCGACGCTAAGCATTGTGATGCAGCAATCGCATATGCAATGCTTGGATGTGTGAGATGAATGTATGAATGATTATATATGGAAATAGCGGGGGTCAGTAATGTTACCTCGATGGCACGAGTGATGGGTTCTGGGAGTTCTTACCGGATATGTCCGTGCAGGGTTCAGGTTCGATGTTCATGACGGGGCCGATGTAACCTATACAAGCCTCCCATTCTTCCATATCTGTCATTCGGTAGCGGTCCGTGCCATTTGATCGACTTGTGCGACCTAACAGCCTCTCCTTGATGGAGATTCCATAGGTAGGCCCCTCCATACCCTTCCTGAGAAGGTGGAGGTTAAGGTTTGGAGTGCAGAGACAAAGACTCTGATCGTGCTGGTGAGCAAAAATGTCATAGCCGCTAGGGCGTAGAGTCCTAGCGGTCTTACCAGACTTACTCAAAGTTTGCGCCCGCACACCTTGCCTCTAGTTTTTAGACGTAAGGAGGGGTCGGGCAAAGAGAATGTCTAGCGAATAGACACTCCCACTAGCCCCCGAGCGATGTCTGATCCCCTACCATCATTGGGGTCGAAGGCTCGGTATCGAAATTAATACGTAAAGTAAGTAAGGGTGCTTGTCTCTCGGTGGCGGCTTGGAGCCGTTCGATCGACCTGGGCATCGGTTTTACCTCGATGGTAAGAGTGATGGGTTTGGAGAACCTCCACCAAATATGGGTGTGATCTTGTCTGCTCCTTACTTGCTTCTCATTAGTGGCCAAGCCATCCGATCGACTCGTGTTACCTATTGAGACAAGTTTTTCCTGTGGAAAATAGAGGATGAGGACATCCTGTGCAAGAATTTAGTTAGGTAGATAAGCCAAATGGAGAAAACTTGTCACAAGTGGACAAGCTTTTGAATTTTGGTGTGGCAAACGGTCTCTTAGCTCTTCTCCCCTTTTTTCATAGAGTTAGTGCATTCAGACCCTTTTCGCTGTTAAGGTCATAAAAGCTCAGAGTGCGGGCGAGCCAATTCTGATTACGCTGGTGAGCAAAGACACCGTAGCCACTAGGGCATAGGTATCCCGCAGTCCGACCAGTTATACTCAGAGCTTGTTCCCGCAAACCAAGCTCCTAGGTCCTAACATAAAAAGGAGGACAGGCACAAAAAATGTTTGCCAGATAGATATGCTCATATCAGCCCCTAGGTGAGTTCCTACCCCTTGCCGTTGCTGGGGTCGAATGTCACTAAAAATTGGGGAGTTGAATAACAAAACTGATAAGAGAAAATATGCGTTTATTAAGGGTAAAAGCGATGTAGCTGCTCGATGTTCCAGGCATTGGTGAAGACCTCGCTGTCGATGGTCTTTAGCTTGTAGGTGCCTGGCTAGTGCACCTCTGTGACGACGTACGGTCCCTCCCATGGTGGGGAGAGCTTGTGGCGGTCCTTGTTGTTCTGGCCGAGACGAAGAACCAGGTCTTCGACATTGAAGGCCTGACCCCATACTCGACGGCTGTGGTATTATCGTAACGCCTGCTGGTACTTGGCTGAGAGGAGGAGGGCGACATCGCGTGCTTCATCCAGTTGGTCCATGGTGTCCTTGAGGGATGCCTTGGCTCCTTGTTTGTCATACGCCCTAACCCTTGGTGCTCCATAGCCAAGGTCGGTTGGGAGGATGGCTTCGGAACCATAGATAATGAAGAATGGTGTATAGCCGGTGGCCCGACTGGGGGTCGTCCTTAGACTCCAGAGCACCGAGGGAAGCTCGACAACCTATCTTGTGCCAAACTTGTTCAACCGGTTGAAGATCCTAGGTTTGAGGCCTTGTAGGACATGTCGTTTGCGCGTTCCACCTGCTTGTTCGTTCGAGGGTGAAAGCATCTAGGCCCCTAGTTGGGTTTCGGTGATTAATGACAATACGTGATTACTATGACTAACATGTGTTTTGCAGAGGCAATTAAGTTAGGTCATGGTAATGGAGATCAATTGGGCTATCATGGTGGTCATGCCCCTATGATGGAAATCATTTCAATTTTCAAAGGATGGATGACAAGGTTAAGGATGGACTAGTTCTAAGTGTCGATTGGAGTTGAAGAGACACTTAGAATAGTTTAGGACTTTATTTCTCCTTTGGCCATACTATTAAGGGGGGTATGGATGGGTAGCTTGACCTAGATAAGTCTAGTGGGTTAGATGTGGTGCACACTTACTAAACCTAGCACTAGGTAGCTCCTAAAAAGCCCTTAGATACATTGGAGCAAACTTCATTCACGTACGTTCAAAAGTTGGAAGTGAATGGAGGGTCAAATACTGACTGAACGCTGGCTTTGGTGTGATCGAACGATGGCGTAGAGTCCGGTCAGTTCATTTGATCAAGGTGAAGTATTCTGGAAGTGACCGGACGCTGAGAGCCAGCATCCGGTTGACTCCAGTAAGGTTCCAGAGAGGGAAAATCATGACCGGACACGTTCGGTCAGTGCTGATCGGACGCTGGCTAGCGTCCAGTCACACTTTAAACACTAGAGTTCAGGCTGAACGGATCGGCGCGTCCAGTCAACATGACCGGAGTGTTCGGTCACCCCGCAAAGGCACATAACGGTTCATTTTTCAGCCCATGTTATAAATACTTCCTCCATTTGTGTGTGGGGGGTACTTTTGCTCATTTCAACAGCTGAGAAAGATCTTTGAGATTGCCAAGAAGAGCAAGGTCCTAGTGAGGTGATTGAGATTTAAGAATCCTAAAGAGAGCCCTCATTAGTGAGATCAAGAGTAGCAAAGTGTGCATCCACCCTTCTCATTAGGCTTGTTGTGGTTAGGTGAGAGTTCGTGCTTGTTACTCTTGGTGATCGCCATCACCTATATGGCATGGTGGTGATTGGGAGCTTGGTGATCATCTGGCGGAGCTTGTGGATGACCCAACTCAAGTTGTGAGCAGTTGTGGGTGATTCACCGCGAATGAGTGTTGAAGAATCAACCCGTAGAGAGCACTTGATCCTTGCACGGATCAAGGGGGAGCTACACCCTTGCGTGGGTGCTCCAATGAGGACTAGTGGGGAGTGGTGACTCTCCGATACCTCGGCAAAACATCATCGCGTTCCTCCTTCTCTCTTTACTTTGAGCGTTTACTTTGAGCATTTACTTTGAGCAATTCAATACTTGCCTTTACATTCATAGAATTGTCATGCTAGAGTAGGATTGGAACTTAGGTTGCAAGACTTTTTGTGTGATAGAACATTAGAAATACTTTCTAGGCACGAGGGGTTAATTGAGCTAACAATAAGATTTAATTACTGCAAAGAAATTTAGAATTAGCCCAATTCACCCCCCTCTTGGGCATCTTGATCCTTTCAATTGGTATCGGAACCTCATGCTCATGTATTTAGGCTTAACCACCTAGAGAAAGATGTCTCACGGGGATGGACCTCCTCCTATCTTTGAGGGGGATGATTTTCCATATTGGAAAATTCGCATGGAGACGTACTTAGAAGCTCTAGATGTTGGAATACTTAGAGCCACCTCACAAGGCTTCCCAAAACCTCGGGATGCTACTAACCTACAAGGCGATGAGGTGAATTACGAGAAATGGAATGCAAAGGCTCGAAACACCATCTTTAGAGGTCTTTGAAAAGATGTGTTTAACCAGGTGAGGAACCACAAAGACGCCCATGCACTATGGTCGGTCATTTGTGTGCTCCATGAGGGAACAAAGAGTGAGCGTGAGGAACGCTATCATCTTGTCATGAAAAAGCTTAACTCTTTTGAGATGCTTCCTAAAGAATGTGCTAATGAAATGTATTCATGCTTGAATGTTCTTGTAGAGGAAGTCAATGGGCTTGGACTCACTCAAATGCAACCATCCGATGTTGTAAGAAAGATCTTGAGTGTCCTTCCCATTGATAAATATGGGCATATTGTGACCGTGCTTCATCAAGGCGATCTTTCCACCGCTACATCGACACAAATCTTGGAAAAGATCAATGCTCATGAGATGTATATGCACATCACACCACAAGATGGCTCATCCTCTACCAAGAAGAAAGACAAGAACTTAGCATTCAAAGCTAGCTAAGAGAAGGGCAAAGCAAGATTTGAGTATGAGAGCTCAAGTGATGATGAAGCTGATGATGCAAGTCTTGCCCTCATGGTGAGAAAAACCACCAAGATGCTAAAGAAGCTCAATAGGAGGGGCACCAAGTTCGATGGCAAGAAGAAGTTCTTCACTAGCTCTAGAAGGAAGCCAATCTCCGAGATGGATTGCTACAATTATGGAGAACTTGGTCATCTAGCACACCAATGCACCAAGCCCAAGAAAGACAAGTTCAAGAACAAGTACATGGGCAAGAAAGATGACTCAAGTAATGAAGAAGAAGATGAGAAGAAGAAAAACAAGCCATACAAGAAGAGAGATGGCAAGAAGAAAGACTTCCACAAGAAGAAGAAGAAGAGTGAAAATGCATACATCGTCGGTGATTGGCTCATAGACATTGAGTCATCTAGTGGCTCATCCGATGATGATAGTGACAACAAGAAGGTGGCCGCAATTGTCATTGACTCTTCATCATCTTCACCGCCACCACCACCATCATCCTCTACACACCTATGCCTTATGGCCAAGGGTGAACACATGGTATCAAATGATGATAGTAGTGGTGATGAACATGCTAGTAATGATGATAGCGACAGTGATGATGATGAATATGAATCACCTTCTTATGATGATCTTGCTAGATTGCTAAAATAATACACTAAGATCATTATAAAGACTAGAGCTAAGAATGAAAAGCTAGAAGCTAAGAATGATTCACTTTTATCAAAATGTGATATGGCGGAAAAGGCTAGTATTGAGCTTAGAGTAGCAAATGATGCTATATCATCCAAACTCAAGGAGCTCAAATCTTCTAACAAAGAGCTTAGAGATAAACATGATAAACTTAAGAGGATACACAATGAGCTCATCACTAGCCATAACAAGCTAAAAGAAGAATATACAACTCGAAAGATCAATCATGATAATCTTGTTATTGCTCAAGAATTCTTATCCAATGAGCCACATGATGCTACTAACAATGTTGTTAAGATTGATATAGCTATATCATGTGATGATTTGATCTTTGAGAGCATTGAGCAAAGTTCTAGTAGTAAGGGCAAGCAAGTGGTTGAGGCCAACGATTATGATGAGTTTCTCAAGCTCAAGAATGACAATGAAAAGCTCAAGAAAGACCTTGAAGAGATCAAAAGCCACAATACTATTGTGCAAGAAACTCTTGATCATGATGGTGACTTGATCCTTGAGAATGAGAAGCTCAAAGAAGAGAACAAGAAGCTCAAGGAAGAGAAAAACAATGATGCTCTCAAGGAAGAAAACAAGAAGCTCAAATTGGAGAAAGAGAATCTCAAGATTGGATTGAGCAAGTTCACAAGAGGCAAGTATCTACAAAGTGAGCTACTTATGAACACCGTCATGAAGATGGATAGAAGTGGCATTGTGTATTTAGCAAACCAAGAAAAGAAGGCTCAAGCTCAACAACAACACAAGTCAAAGCCAAAGCCAAAGAGATGCTTCAAGTGTGGACAAGAAGGTCACTTTGCCCATGAGTGGCAAACTCCACCACCACAACCCTTGCCCAAGTATGCTAGACCTTTTGCCTTCAATGCTCACTACATGCTTAGAAAGGATTCTAGTGGAAAAATGAAAGCCATGTTCTTAGGACCTCCAAATAAGAATAGACCTAAGAAAATTTGGGTTGCAAAGTCACTTGTTGAGAAGGTGAAGGGCCCTCAACAAGTTTGGGTTCCTAAAGCTTGATCTCTTATGTGTAGGTGAACTACAAGACCGGTGGAAGTCATTGAGTTATTAATAGTGGTTGCACACAACATATGACTGGTGATCCTCATATGTTCACCTCACTAGATGAAGAAGTGGATGGACAAGAAAGAATCACATTTGGAGATAATTCAAAGGGCAAGGTTAAAGGATTGGGCAAAGTGGCAATATCAAATGATCATTCTATCTCAAATGTGCTATATGTTGCTTCATTGAGCTTCAACTTGCTATCCATTGGACAATTGTGTGATCTTGGCTTCCAATGCTTGTTCACCGAGAAGGAAGTTGTTGTATCTAAGAAGGATGATGATCAAGTGATATTTAAAGGATTTAGATACAACAACCTATATCTAGTGGATTTCACCTCCGAAGATGCAAATTTGAAGACTTGCCTATTCACCAAAACAACACTTGGGTGGCTATGGCATAGAAGACTTGCTCATGTTGGAATGAGCTCACTCAAGAAGCTAATGAAGAATAATTTGGTGAGAGGGTTGAAGGATGTGAAGTTTGAGAAGGACAAGCTTTGTAGTGCATGTCAAGTCGGCAAGCAAGTTGCAAATACTCATCTAATCAAAGCTTTCATGTCAGCCACAAGAGTGCTAGAACTCCTTCACATGGATTTATTTGGACCAACAACATACAAGAGTTTGGGAGGAAATCTTTATTGTCTTGTGATTGTTGATGACTATTCAAGATACACATGGATATTCTTCCTTCATGATAAATCCAAAGTTGCATCTTGCTTCAAGAAGTTTGCCAAGAGAGCACAAAATGAGTTTGAAGTGAAGCTCAAGAAGATTAGAAGTGACAATGGGAAGGAATTTGACAACACAAACATAGAAGTCTATTGTGATGAAGTTGGGATCAAGCATGAGGTCTCCGCAACATATACTCCTCAACAAAATGGTGTAGTTGAGAGAAAGAACCAGACATTGACCACTCTTGCAAGAACAATGCTAGATGAGTACAACACCCCCGAAGCTCTATGGGCGGAAGCTATCAACATCGCATGCTATGCATCCAACCGCCTATTCCTTCAAAAGTTCCTTAGCAAGACACCTTATGAGTTGCTCAATGGGAAGAAGTCGGACGTCTCTTTCTTTAGGGTGTTTGGTTGCAAATGCTATATCTACTAGAAGTGGCAACACCTAGGGAAGTTTCAAAGATGTTATGATATTGGTTTTCTTGTTGGTTACTCATCAAAGTCCAAAGCATATAGAGTATTTAATCATGCCACCGGCTTGGTTGAAGAAACATATGATGTGGAATTTGATGAATCTAACAGCTCCCAAGGAGCACATGAGAATCTTGATGATGTAGGTGATGAACCATTGAGGGAAGCTATGAAGAACATGCCGGTTGGAGACATCAAGCCTAAAGATGATGAAGATGATGTACAAGTGATTGATCCACCTTCTTCATCAAGTGTGCCACAAGATGGTGATAAAGATAGGAGAGTAGAAAATGAAGATACTCATGTCTCCCATGATCAAATGGTGGTACAAGCATAAGATGTTGATGCTCCACAACCTCCTCCTCAAGTGGTCAATAGAAGAAATACACCTCTACTACAAGATCATCCACAAGATCTCATCATAGGGAGTCCATCAAAGGGTGTAATGACTCGCTCATAAAAACTTGCTTCATTTATTGCCCATCACTCTTTTGTCTCTTGCTATGAGCCTACCAAGGTAGAAGAAGCTCTTCAAGATCTAGATTGGATAAATGCCATGCATGAAGAGTTGAACAACTTCACCTGCAATGAAGTTTGGACTCTTGAAGAGTGTCCAAAAGGTGCAAGAGTTATTGGAACAAAGTGGGTGTTCCGCAACAAGCAAGATGATCAAGGCGTAGTTGTGAGGAACAAGGCAAGACTAGTTGCAAAGGGGTTCTCTCAAGTTGAAGGATTGGATTTTGGAGAGACATTTGCACCGGTTGCAAGACTAGAAGCCATTCATATCCTCCTTGCATATGCATTACATCATGAAATGAAACTATATCAAATGGATGTGAAAAGTGTATTTTTGAATGGCTTTATTAATGAACTAGTCTATGTTGATCAACCTCCCGGGTTTGAAGACCCTAGATATCCTAATCATGTTTATAGGTTGTCCAAGGCATTATATGGGCTTAAGCAAGCCCCAAGAGCTTGGTATGAGCGCATTCGGGACTTCCTCATTGAGAAGGGTTTCACCATTGGGAAGGTCGACACCACACTATTCACCAAGAAGCTTGATGGGCACATCTTCATTTGTCAAGTGTATGTTGATGATATCATCTTTGGATCATCAAATGAAGATTCTTGCAAAGAGTTTGGTGAATTGATGTCAAAGGAGTTCGAGATGTCAATGATTGGAGAGCTTACATTCTTTCTTGGTTTTTAAGTCGAGCAAATGAGAGAAGGGATTTTCATCTCTCAAGAGAAATATACAAATGATCTTCTCAAGAGATTTAAGATAGATGAATGTAAGCCAATCAAGACACCAATGCCAACTAATGGACATCTCGACCTAGATGAGGGAGGTAACACGGTTGATCAAACTCTCTACCGCTCTATGATTGGTAGCTTGCTATATTTAACCGCATCTAGGACCAACATCATATTTAGTGTGTGTATGTGTGCTAGATTTCAAGCTAATCCTAAGGAAACTCATTTGATAGCCGTTAAAAGAATCCTTAGGTATCTTAAGCACACACCAAGCATTGGCCTTTGGTATCCCAAAGGAGCTATATTTGAATTAGTTGGTTATTCCGATTCAGATTATGCCGGTTGCAAAGTTGATAGAAAAAGCACATCCGGAGGGTGCCATTTGCTTGGTAGATCACTTGTGTCTTGGTCCTCCAAGAAACAAAATAGTACGGCCTTATCCACCGCCGAAGCGGAATACATTGCCGCGGATGCTTGTTGTGCACAAATACTTTACATGAAGCAAACTTTGCTAGACTATGGTGTAGTTCTAGAAAAGGTACCTCTTTTATGCGACAATAAAAGTGCGGTAAAACTTACAAATAATCTGGTTCAACACTCTCGCACCAAGCACATAGATATCCGCCATCACTTTCTTAGAGATCATATTGCTAAAAATGATATATCATTAGAAGGTGTAAGGACTAAGGATCAATTGGCGGATATCTTCACTAAACCGCTAGATGAGGCGACTTTTTGTCGATTGCGGAATGAGCTCAATGTTCTTGATTTTAGTAACTTCACTAAAAAAATGAGCTTGTGTTGTCCCTTGCATTGCATTGTAATATACAACATGTTTAATTTTTGGTAATGCATATAGGGCTTATCTAACATGGTTAAGATAACCACCGTAAAGCGTGTGAAGAAGCTTAACCTTGGATCAAACTTGACTAGCAACTAGATTAATCTTCAAGTATTGCATTGCATATGCATGAATGTTGTTTTGTTGTTTATCTTCAATTGCCCTCTTATTGCCTATTTTCTTAAAAAGAATTATAGCCTAAGGCAAAATATTTTAAAAAAATTGATGGTTTGAGAGAGGTCACTCACATCAGTCCTAATTGGTGTTTATTTGGATCTTATTGGAGTTGGGACTTGATTGGGAATAGACAACACGAAGGACTTTGAAGATTTGCTGGAAAAAGAGTGACCGGACTCTGATGTCCAGCGTCTGGTCAGTTCATAGGAGGTGAACCTGCTACGAAGGACTGACCGGACATTGAAACAGTGTTCTCCCAGTGTCCGGTCTGGTGGCGATCCAGTATCCGATCGATCGAAGACAATGATGACAACTTGCACCGGACTCTGGCTGTGTCCGGTCAGTGTCCATCAGACGCATCCAGTCACAATTCCAGGGGTTTTGGACCTCTCTGGAATCGACCAGACGCTGGGTGGCAGCATTCGGTCGCTGCCACCAGAGCGTCCGATCAGTAGAAAATGTGTGGGACTCAATCTCTTATCTTGTTTCCTTTTCTATCACGGTCGGGGGACCCCTTATAACCGTTCAGCACTGTGACCTTTCCCTAGAACCGCCGCTACTCCTGGGGCCACAACCAGCACCGTCGCTCCCTACGCTGCTCACGCCACCGCTGCCCACACCGCCGCCCACATTGCTCCACGCTGTGCACCACCGAGCCACGCCTTCGCTCGCCCATGCCATCGCTCCCTACGCTGTGCCCGTGCTATCGCTCCCTGCGCCATGCCTGCACCGCTGCTCGCCGCTCCATGCCATGCGCCATCGCTGCCCGCGCTGCCGCCCGTGCTGCTCCGCACCGTGTGCCGCTGCCCACGTTGCCACATGCACCACCACGCTTGCCCTAGCCGCGTCGCCGTCTTGCTTCATGCCATCAAGCTTCCACCATAGCCATCAATTCACTATGCATTGCGAACCCTAATCTCCAGTTGCTGACCCGGTGGTTCTCCGATCTGTTTCTCTTCTCGTCGTTTCGCTAGTTCGTTAGGTAGCAAGCCCTCGTTTCCAATTTCGTACCTAATTACTTGCTTCCTAGGGTTTCATATCTCTAGATGAATAATTAAGATTATCTGTATATTCTCTATTCTATCGTGCAGTGAGTCAGTGTGGCAGAACCTCATAAGAAATCGGGCCCACATGCACCTATCGTTGTCTTAACAGACCTCGGATAGCGTTCATGAGTTCCCAACAACTCAATAGGTCTGTCGGGTGTCCTCGGGAAACCTGAATCATCCATGATTCTCTTTTCAAACAGGATCCCAATCATAGACATTGCAGATTACAACAATTTATTCAAATATATACATCAGAGTAAAAGATAGCGAAAGTCTTAAGGTAACATAGTTTATAAACCAGTTGTTTTCAAACTTACAATACCATAAGTGTCATACAACCATAGTAGCGGGATAATATTATATTAACATTATTTATCATACAAACTAGTGCCTTGTCCAAATGCCATTCATCACTCCTCATCGTCATTGACTTCAAACATAGACATGCAACAGGGACCAAAACAAGCCTGCGCATGCGACTCACCTGCAACAAGGGTTAACAAACCCTGAGTACAAAAGTACTCAACAAGACTAACCCGACGTAATAGGGGGTGAAAAGACTTTAAAGATGCAGGTGTTGGGGCAAGGGAAGGATGTAGCAAGATTCAAAAGTTCTTTGCCTAAAGCTTACTATTCTTCATCCTATTTCAAGTTTCACCCCTATGTCCTTTTAGTTTATTATCTCAACTAAATATACATTTCCCATATTCCAATCCTTCTCATTCCATTCTTTTCTCATATTTTAGTAATTCACCAGTCCTGCATTGCTTCTGTAATGAATCGAGTCTCCATATCCGTGGAGCACCGGCAATTCGAATTGATTCAAGTCCCAGCTGGGTATTCCTTATCACACGACATATGTAGAACTTAATCTTGCATATATCAACCTCGCTACCGGATCCTCCTATACTAAGCCGTCTCCATGCCACCCGAGAGCACAACACACCTCAAATCTGGCCACATTCCAGCCACGAGGGTACACGCTACTCCCGCCATCTCTCCACTCCCTATGCGTGGGCATTTGTCTTAGTATCGAATTAGCCGAAGTAGGCTTACCGGAGTATGTGACTAGTACTACAAAGTGTCTTGTTCAGAAGATCCACAATGAGTGGCCTTTAAGCGACATAGTCGGCAACATTACCCAAAATTCAAGATAAGTCACCCAACTAGTCTCTAGTTCATTCAACCTTCTTTCTTTCTTTGGCCAGTATGCCATCTTTGATTGTATCAAAACTTTTATTTTGAAAGCCTATCATAAAGCATACTAAGCATTCTACGCCTTTGTAAATGAAAACATCTTCAAGGATGGTAAACAATTAACAAGGTAGGTAATGCATCAAATAGGTAACATTTGAATTAATCAACTTAATGCAATAAGTAACATAAGTGATAAAATTTTCAAAGTAAACAAGGTAATGGTTTAATGCTTAAACCGAGGCTTGCCTTCATTGACGATCTCAGGTTCTGGATCAGTACCACAATTATCGAATCCCGTGACAACCAGGGATTCGTCCAGAACTTGCTCAACTAGAATCGTTTCACTCTCGGGTTCTACACGAAATGATAACATATGCTTTTAACATGATGATAATGTAAACATGATGCTTTCACAGTACATGAAATGTAAAAACACCTCGAATACGACTTTCCTTCACGGTACAGTTGTAAGCCAACAAAACCAACTTGCAATTCTACCATCAAGAACCACACATGTGACTTGACCAAATGAATCTTGAAACCCTACTTGTCACAAAACATGACCAAAACAAGATTCAACACTAATCAAACACTTAGGGTTTGCTTTTATTTATTTTTGAATTAATTTGGAAATAAGCTCAAAAATGAACTTGTTCCAAATGACCTCAAAATTTTATGTAAGCTTCCTCATGACAAATTAGTGTACCAAAACAAATTTCATAATTTTTGGAATTATACAGTGGCCTACAAAAATCATGGAAATTGCATTTATTAATTAATGGACTGAATATTTGAACATTAAAACTTTATTCAAATTTCAAGTTTCAAATTTTTGAACCATACTAGAACATGTACAGAAGCTACACACAAATGTTCAGAATTTTTGGAGCTATGATTATTTTCCTACAAATTTCCAAAGATTTAGCACTATTCAAAATCAGAAAATACCAAAACCTTACTGTTCTTCTCTTTCTCTCTCACTGACAACCCGACCCCACTCGTCAGTGACACATCAAAGGACACGGCGGCGCTGCCATCACTGACCGGCCCAAAACGCACCGACAGCGACGCTCCGGCGAGACAGACCGCACCCAAATGATCTACACCATCCTACGAATCCATCATAGCCCTCAGAATGGCAGAAGGCGCACCGGAGAAAGCTCCACGCCAGCCATGGTGGCTCGGGCATGACGGCGCACGGCGTAACCCCAGCAACGATGCAGTAGAGTCAAAAGCGAAGTGAACATCACGTTTAGTAGCTCACCACGATCACGTCGGTGCGTTTGGTGAAGACGGAGACGGTCTGGAACAGCCTGGCCACGTCCAGTCGATGGTGGCGGAGCTCCGGCCGGTCTCGGGGAAGAAGACGTTGCGCCGGGCGATTCTGGCCAACCCAAGCAACGCGAGCAAGCCGAAGAGGAGCGCAAGACCGAGGCGATCACGTTGGCGTAGCTGGGTACGACGGACGTGGCTCGACGGTGGCTACGGCGAGCGGTGGAGCTGACTGGCGGCGGAGCAGAGCAGAGGGGAAAAATGGGGACGACGGCGGTGGTTGCTGCTATTTATAGCCGGGAAGGGGACGTCCGGCGTCGACAGCGCACGAATGAACTCGCCACGGTGCCGGCTGCGTGTCAACATGCGAGGAAGCGGTGCAAATTGATCGGCAGCGACAACTGCGTGGCGCTGGCGGCAAGCAGAGAGGTGGCGCTCGGCTGATTTTCAATTTTGAAGTATTTACAGAATTGCCACTACGTTACTTTTGCAATTTACTCACAAATTTTCTAAAGAAGTTGAAAATCTCCAAAACTAAAAGTTGCTCAACTTTGCAAACTCTACAACTTTGCTTCAAGGAACATTTGCAAATTCTGCCTCCATTTTGAAATTTGAATTTGGGGTGCATTTGAGTATTTGAATCATTTCAAAATTACTCTAAATTTTATATGTAAACTTTAAAAACTTTGAATACCAAAGTTGATCCTTATAAAATAATCTTCAACTTTGCTTTTTGCCTCAACCCCAAATTCCAAGTGGATTTTGAATTAGTCAAAAGGGGCAAAAAGGACTTTTATGATTTGAATTTGAATTCAAATTTGATTTGTTTACCTTTTTACTTTAACTTTGATTTCTTTTGACCAGTAACATGGCCCATTAGGGTTATTTGAGTCAAATGACACATGGCCTCACATGATCACATGAAATTGGACCCTTGTTGTCATGATCTTTATTTAAAGTTTTAATCACATCACACATAAAATAACAACTCATGAAATAAAGCTTATTTAGTGAATGCATTCAAAATTTTCTACTTCATGAATGCTTTGCAATGCATATGATGGCATGTCAAGTTTTAGTGCTAGGTCAAAACACCAGAGGTGTTACAACCCTTCCCCCTTAAAGAAATCTCGTCCCAAGATTTAAAACCTAAGGCTAAGTAATGGAAAAGGAAATGTGTCAAGCTAACGCATCATAACTTTATTCAAAAGGCTAGTGAGGGGGTTTTCCATTCTGTTGACAAACGAGACAAGTTACAATATAGACAAGGTATTGCAACTAGATAGAAGCGAAGAAGTCAGGAAAGTTTTCTTCTAAGTAATCCTCGGACTTCCAAGTAGCTTCATCTTCAGTGTGTTGATTCCATTGTACTTTGTAGAACTTGATTGTACGTCTTCGAGTGACTCGATCTTTCTGATCTAAGACTCTAATGGGGTACTCAGCATAAGTCAAATCAGGTTCTAGTTCTACATCACCAAAGTCGATCACTTGGTCAGGTACTTGAAGACACTTCTTTAACTGAGATACATGGAAGATATCATGCACAGCTAACATGTGATCTGGTAGCTTGACGCGATAGGCGACTGGTCCACATCATTGTTAGATTTGAAAAGGACCTACATAGCGGGGTGCCAACTTTCCTCGAATCCCAAAACGATGAACTCCTTTCATCGGTGATACCTTGAGGTAGACATGATCTCCCACTTTGAATTCTAGCGGTCGTCTCCTCTTATCAGCATAGCTTTTCTATCAGAATTGAGCTACCTTCATATTGGCTTGTATGAGTTTAACTTTCTCTTCAGCTTCCTTGACCACATTCGGTCCAAAGAACCAACGTTCTCTAGCTTCTGACCAATTTAAAGGTGTCTGGCATCTACGGCCATACAATGCTTCGAATGGTGCCATTTTAATGCTCTCTTGATGGCTATTGTTATATGAGAATTCAGCTAAAGGAAGGCATTCATCCCATTTAGTACCATAGGAAAGGACACATGCTCTTAACATATCTTTAAGAATTTGATTTACCCTCTCAGTCTGTCCATCTGTTTGTGGATGATACACAGAACTATGGATAAGTTTAGTTCCCAAAGACTCATGTAAACTTTTCCAAAACTTGGATATGAACAACGACCCTCTATCAGAGACAATGGTCTTGGGTGCCCTATGCAGACTGAAGATTCTATCAAGATAAAGCTTTGCATACTGTTTCGCTCAATATTTATCTCTGACTGGTAGGAAGTGAGCTATCTTGGTTAGGCGATCAACAATAACCCATATTGAATTGTAGCCTGCAGATGTCCGAGGCAATCCAATGATGAAGTCCATACAGATATCTTCCCACTTCCAAGATGGAACTGGTAATGAATATAATGGACCTGCAGTCTTCATATGAACTGCTTTGACTCTCTGACAAATATCACATTTGGCTACATATTGAGCTATTTCTATTTTCATTTTAGTCCACCAATATCTCTTTCTCAGATCATGATACATTTTGTTGCTACCTGGATGAATGGAGTATCTTGTAGAATGAGCTTCATCAAGAATCTGCTTTCGCAGCTCCAGATTTTTGGGTACTACCAATCTATCCTTGAACCATACGACATCTGATTCATCAATCTTAAAACATGTTGGTCTCCCAGATCTGACTTTATCCTTGATATGGGCTATACCCTTACTTTTCCGTTGAGCAGCAATGATCTGATCTTTGATAGTGGACTCTACCACAATATTGGACAGGGAACCTTGTTCTATGATTTGTAAATTCAGATGCTCCATCTCTTGACACAATGTTCGTTGCATAGGTTTCACACTCAAACAATGACAATGACTCTTGCAACTCAGGGCATCGGCAACCACATTAGCCTTGCCCGGATGATAATGCACTTCTAAGTCATAATCTTTGATAAGTTCTAACCATCTTCTTTGCCTCATATTCAACTCTGACTGAGTGAAGATGTATTTCAAACTTTTGTGATCCGTATAGATATGACAAATATTGCCCAATAAATAATGTCGCCAAATCTTGAGTGCAAGAACAACGGCGGCTAATTCAAGGTCATGGGTGGGATAATGTTCTTCATGCTTCTTGAGTTGTCTAGAAGCATACGCTATGACTCTGCCTTCTTGCATCAGAACACAGCCAATACCAATTCCGGATGCATCACAATAGATATCAAATGGCCTCTTGATATCAGGTTGTGCTAATACTGATGTAGCTGTTAGCAATTTCTTCAATGTCTGAAAGGCCTTCTCACATTCTGTTGACCATACAAACTTAGTTTGATTTTTCAGCAGTCCAGTAATTGGCTTCGCAATTCTAGAGAAGTCAGGGATGAACCGACGATAATACCCTGCCAACCCTAGAAAACTACGAACTTGATGCACAATGGTAGGTGCTTTCCAGTTAAGGACTTCTTCTACCTTGCTCGGATCAATAGCTATTCCACCAGCAGATAGCACATGACCCAGAAATTGTACTTCCTCCAACTAAAATGCATATTTACCGAATTTGGCATATAGTTGGTGATCTCTTAATCTTTGTAGAACAATACGGAGATGTTCCGCATGTTCCTCTTTGCTCTTAGAATAGATAAGAATGTCATCAATGAACACCACGATAAACTTATCCAATTCGGGCATGAAAACTGAGTTCATTAGGTACATGAAATGAGCTGGGCATTGGTCAGCCCAAAAGATATGACTAGATACTCATATAGACCATATCAGGGAGTAAACGCTATCTTCGGCACATCTTCTCATCTTATCTTAATTTGGTGATAGCCTGATCTCAAGTCTATCTTCGAGAACACCTTAGCTTCTGCAAGTTGATCAAAAAGCAAATCAATTCGGGGTAAGGGGTATTTGTTCTTTATGGTGACTTCATTTAATGGCCGATAGTCAACACATAACCTTAAGGTTTGGTCCTTCTTCTTCACGAAGATAGCAGGGCATCCCCAAGGTAATGAACTAGATTGAATGAAACCCTTGTCTAACAACTCCTGTATTTGCATTTTTAATTCTGCTAGTTCTTTGGGTGGCATCCTATATGCTCTTCTGGACTCTAGTGCTGTTCCTGGTTTCAGATCAATTCTAAACTCTACATCTCGGTCTGGTGGTAGACCAGGCAGATCATCGGGAAAGACATCCGTAAACTCATATACCACTGAAATTTTCTAGGCTTCTTCAACAATAGTAGCATAGATTGTTTCCACTGTACTCTTAGGAAAGGGAAGTTGGATGAGAAGTTGGGTTTTGCTGTCAGGTGCATTTACCCTTATGGTTCTATGCAGGACATCTATGATAGCCCCATGTTGGGTTAACCAGTTCATACCAAGGATCACATCTATATCTTGATCCTTTAATATCAGCATATTGGTAGGGAACTCATAACCTCCCAAATCAATAGGTACATGCTGAACTACCTCCCTTATATAGATTCGTCCCCTGGGCGACTGTATATGATATGGTTCTTTTGTTTCCCCAATAGCTATCCCATGCTTCACAACAAATGTATGATTGATGAATGTATGGGATGCACCAGAATCAAATAAGGTAATTGCAGGATGCTTAGCAATGGGAAACATACCCATCATTACCTGGTTCTCCTTCTGGAATAGATTCCACCTGAGTATAGAAGACCCTTCTAGTTTTCTTCTCAGCCTGACCCTTCTGACTATTCTGAGCATTGCCCTTGTACTGATTCTGAGCTTGAGTAACAGGGGCTTTGGGTACATCAGGATTATTCTTCCTAGGATACGGACATTCTCAGGAAAAGTGTCTGGGTTTACCACAATTATAGCATGGATAATTGTGATTCTAGGAGAGTAGCAGTTGCGGTTTGCATTATTTGTATTATTTTGCTGCTGCGGTGCTTGATGAGGGTAAGGCGTATTCGTTGCAGGGCGAATAAAGATTTGCTGCCTGCCTTGGCCTTGTTGTGGGCGGAATGGTGCACGACCATGATTCTAAGGATGGTAGACTATCTTTTGACGCTTTCCACTTGACGATCCCAAAGCAGATATTTTCTTTTTCTTCGCCTCCTTGTGTCGGCGGTAATTCTCCTCTGAAGCGATAGCAATGTTGATTGTCTCATGATAAGTTGCGTTACCGCAAGTTGCCATCATGGTCTGAAGTTTAGTGTTCAGGCCTCTAAGAAAATGATTCTTCTTCTTCCTGTCAGTATTCACATACTCAATAGCATACTGCGACAGGTGATTGAAGCACCCAACATAATGCATCACCAGGGTGCTTCCCTTGCTTAAGAGCCAAGAACATCTTCTAACTTCATGGTTATCACACCAGTCTAGAATATAGTGTGCCCTGAAGGCATCCTTGAACTCCCTCTAGGTGATTTGGTGACCAGCGGGCTGTACTAGCTACCAAATTTGCCCACCTAGGCACCAGCAGCTCCTCGGAGTTGCTGTGTCGCAAACCTTGGTTTCTGAAACCTCAGGTACTAGTGAATCAGCTCAAACTTTTGCTCTATTGTCCTAAGCCAATCGTCAGCTTCTAAAGGCTCTTCTGCCTTAGAGAACACAGGCGGACGTGTGTCAGTGAAATCAACATAGGTTGACTTCATCATTTCCATTATTACGGCAGCCACTGATTAGGGTATGGTGCCTATTGGTTCTAGTGCCAATTCCCTTAACAACCTAGCATTCTCTGTTGTTGTATTGACGAGTGCGGCTATGGCATCTGTCATAGTCGAAGGCATTGGTGGAGGATTTGGGCACTCATCATCGTCATGCGAGCCACTAGCACTAGTTCGGGTGATAGGATGAGGCATCTATTAGAGAAACACAGTTTACTTACATTATTCTTTATTGAAAGCATTTAAACTGGTTTCTTGCTACAAAGGGTTACTTATTTAAATTACATGTCTTGTATCCCACAAGACAACCCTAGGTTTACTAGGAAAGCAGTAAAGGAACTATTACTACTTCCGAGCTCTCAGTCTTCAGGCATCCGTGCCCATATCGGACGAAATCTCATCTTCATCTGAGAAGTACACTAACTCCTTAGGATCCTCCTCCTCTTCTTCATTCTCGACTTCTCCTGGATCTACAATCATTTCTTCATCTGTAACTTCACCATCCCCATGAGGAGGATGAAGTTGAGCATACAACATGTGGACATTCTCATGAAGAATGGCATTGTCCATCTCCAGGTCTTCTACGTAGAACTCCAACTCATGGACGCGTTCATTGGCCGCATCCTCTCATGTCCAGGCTTCATTCCGTAGCTCCATGGTCATGGTGATGCCCCTTTGCATTTCTGCCAGCTCTTCTTGATCTTTGGCATGAGCTCAACGAAGAGTGTTGAGCTCCTTGGTCAGGTTCTCGACGTTGGCGGGATTGCTTGAAGATCCTTCATCTCCTAGTTTCTTAGAACTTCCTTCACCAAGTTCATGGTTTCTTGGTGCTAACTGGTGATGAGGGACTCCATGAGGTCCGGTGGACTTGCGTGCGATTATCTTGGTCTTTGCCATAGCCTGTAGAAGTTAGGGTAGGACTATAAGAATAGCTAGAGGATAATGGAGGTTAGCAAGAATGGGATTTGACATTACTTACCCAACCACTATTAAGGGGAATTATTATGCAAGGTGCTCAAGCATGATGCATGAATCGATCTTACGAATCTAGATACAAAAGATTTATATAATCATAAGTACTATATTTTTAATACATAGGACAAACCTAATCATATTATCCGCCACGAACTTTAAAATAAGATAAGATTGAGACTAGATCAAAGATAAGAAGAAAGAAATTTGAACTCTAAAATATCAAGTTTACTTTCTTTGATCCAAATCAATTTGAAGATTTTCCAAAGTAACCTACAATAATCTTAGATGGGAACTGCTCTGATACTAGCTGTGGTAGAACCTCCTAAGAAATCGGGCCCACATGCACCTATCGTTGTCTTAACAGACCTCGGATGGCGTTCATGAGTTCTCAACAACTCAACAGGTCTGTCGGGTGTCCTCGGGAAGCCCGAATCATCCACGATTCTCTTTTCAAATAGGATCCCAATCACAGACATTGCAGATTACAACAGTTTATTCAAATATATACATCATAGTAAAAGATAGCCGAAGTCTTAAGGTAACATAGTTTACAAACTAGTTGTTTTCAAACTTACAATACCATAAGTGTCATACAACCATAGTAGCGAGATAATATTACATTAACATTATTTATCATACAAACTAGTGCCTTGTCCAAAGGCCATTCATCACTCCTCATCGTCATTGACTTCAAACATAGACATGCAGCAGGGACCAAAACAAGCCTACACATGCGACTCACCTGCAATAAGGGTTAACAAACCCTGAGTACAAAAGTACTCAACAAGACTAACCCGACGTAACAGGGGGTGAAAAGACTTTAAAGATGTAGGTGTTGGGGCAAGGGAAGGATGTAGCAAGATTCAAAAGTTCTTTGCCAAAAGCTTACTATTCTTCATCCTATTTCAAGTTTTACCCCTATGTCCTTTTAGTTCATTATCTCAACTAAATATACATTTCCCATATTCCAATCCTTCTCATTCCATTCTTTTCTCATATTTTAGTAATTCACCAGTCCTGCATTGCTTCTGTAATGAATCGAGTCTCCATATCCACGGAGCACCGACAATTCGAATTAATTCAAGTCCCAGCTGGGGATTCCTTATCACATGACATATGTAGAACTTAGTCTTGCATATATCAACCTCGCTACCGGATCCTCCTATACTAAGCCGTCTCCACGCCACCCGAGAGCACAACACACCTCAAATCCGGCCACATTCTAGCCACGAGGGTACACGCTACTCCCGCCATCTCTCCACTCCTAGTGCGTGGGCATTCGTCTTAGTATCGAATTAGCCGAAGTAGGCTTACCGGAGTATGTGACCAGTACTACAAAGTGTCTCGTTTAGAAGATCCACAATGAGTGGCCTTTAAGCGACATAGTCGGCAACATTACCCAAAATTCAAGATAAGTCACCTGACTAGTCTCTAGTTCATTCAACCTTCTTTCTTTCTTTGGCCAGTATGCCATCTTTGATTGTATCAAAACTTTTATTTTGAAAGCCTATCATAAAGCATACTAAACATTCTACGTCTTTGTAAATGAAAACATCTTCAAGGATGGTAAACAATTAATAAGGTAGGTAATGCATCAAATAGGTAACATTTGAATTAATCAACTTAATGCAATAAGTAACATAAGTGATAAACTTTTCAAAGTAAACAAGGTAATGGTTTAATGCTTAAACCGAGGCTAGCCTTCGTTGATGATCTCAGGTTCCGGATCAGTACCACAATTATCGAATCCTGTGACAACTGAGGATTCGTCCAGAACTTGCTCAACTAGAATCGTTTCACTCTCGGGTTCTACACGAAATGATAACATATGCTTTTAACATGATGATAATGTAAACATGATGCTTTCACGGTACATGAAATGTAAAAACACCTCGAATACGACTTTCCTTCACGGTACAGTTGCAAGCCAACAAAACTAACTTGCAACTCTATCGTCAAGAACCACACATGTGACTTGACCAAATGAATCTTGAAACCCTACTAGTCACAAAATATGACCAAAACAAGATTCAACACTAATCAAACACTTAGGGTTTGCTTTTATTTATTTTTGAATTAATTTGGAAATAAGCTCAAAAATGAACTTGTTCCAAATGACCTCAAAATTTTATGTAAGCTTCCTCATGAGAAATTAGTGTACCAAAACAAATTTCATAATTTTTGGAATTATACAGTGGCCTACAAAAATCATGGAAATTGCATTTATTAATTAATGGACTGAATATTTGAACATTAAAACTTTATTCAAATTTCAAGTTTCAAATTTTTGAACCATACTAGAACATGTATAGAAGCTACACACAAATGTTCAAAATTTTTGGAGCTATGATTATTTTCCTACAAATTTCCAAAGATTCAGCACTATTCAAAATCAGAAAATACCAAAACCTTACTGTTCTTCTCTTTCTCTCTCACTGACAACCCGACCCCACTCGTCAGTGACACATCAAAGGACATGGCGGCGCTGCCACCACTGACCGGCCCAAAACACGCCGACAGCGACGCTCCAGCGAGGCAGACCGCACCCAAATGATCTACACCATCCTACGAATCCATCCCAGCCCTCAGAACGGCAGAAGGCGCACCGGAGAAAGCTCCACGCCGGCCATGGCGGCTCGGGCACGACGGCGCACGGCGTAACCCTGGCAACGATGCAGTAGAGTCAAAAGCGAAGTGAACATCATGTTCAGTAGCTCACCACGATCACGTCGGTGCGTTTGGTGAAGACGGAGACGGTCTAGAATAGCCTGGCCACGTCGAGTCGATGGTGGCGGAGCTCCGGCTGGTCTTGGGGAAGAAGACGTTGCGCTGAGCGATTCCGGCCAACCCAAGCAACGCGAGTAAGCCGAAGAGGAGTGCAAGACTGAGGCGATCGCGTTGGCGTAGCTAGGTATGACGGACATGGCTCGACGGTGGCTACGACGAACGGCGGAGCAGAGCAGAGGGGAAAAACGGGGACGACGGCGGCGGTTGCTGCTATTTATAGCCGGGAAGGGGACGTCCGGCGTCGACAGCGCATGAACGAACTCGCCATGGTGCCGGCTGCGTGTCAACGCACGAGGAAGCGGCGCAAATTGATCGGCGACGACAACTGCGTGGCGCCGGCGGCAAGCAGAGAGGTGGCGCTCGGCTGATTTTCAATTTTGAAGTATTTATACAATTGCCACTGCGTTACTTTTGCAATTTACTCACAAATTTTCTAAAGAAGTTGAAAATCTCCAAAAATAAAAGTTGCTCAACTTTTCAAACTCTACAACTTTGCTTCAAGGAACATTTTCAAATTCTACCTCCATTTTGAAATTTAAATTTGGGGTGCATTTGAGTATTTGAATCATTTCAAAATTACTCCAAATTTTATATGTAAACTTTAAAAACTTTGAATACCAAAGTTGATCCTTATAAAATAATCTTCAACTTTGCTTTTTGCCTCAACCCCAAATTCCAAGTGGATTTTGAATTAGTCAAAAGGGGCAAAAAGGACTTTTATGATTTGAATTTGAATTCAAATTTGATTTGTTTACCTTTTTACTTTAACTTTGATTTTTTTACCAGTAACATGGCCCATTAGGGTTATTTGAGTCAAATGACACATGGCCTCACATGATCACATGAAATTTGACCGTTGTTGTCATGATCTTTATTTAAAGTTTGAATCACATCACACATAAAATAACAACTCATGAAATAAAGCTTATTTAGTGAATGCATTCAAAATTTTCTACTTCATGAATGCTTTGCAATGCATATGATGGCATGTCAAGTTTTAGTGCTAGGTCCAAACACCAGAGGTGTTACAGTCGGTGCCGTTGAGGTCCTATTTGTAGTTGTCAGTCAACTTGGGACCAAGCTCATATGGATCGAGGCCAAGCCTCGGAAGTGACAGTTGGCAGTTGATCTTCATCAGTGATAGTTGTTCTTTTCAGATCTATTAGATGGTTCATGTCAAGAATGTTGGAGGAGGTCCCGATGATGAGGATCTGAGACACCCACCTCGCTTGCCTATAGATCCAAAAGTCAAGGCGACGAAGAAACTTACAACAATGAAGCAGAAGTATCTAGATGTGGACACAGCTAGAGCTGCCGCAGTTGTAGTAGCAGCAGAGCATGTAGAGGCTGGAGGTGCTAGGAGTGGAGTTCAGATCGCAGATTAGCTCTCTCCATCTATGAGGGCCGCACAAGAGCAGGTTGAGCGCCATCATGGTGGTCTAGCTGGGACTGTTGTGGTTGCGGGACGGCGAGTTGTCTTGGATGGGAGTCAGCCTCAAGGGGGGTCACAGCAGGAGCCATAGCTAGCAGCATAGACTCAAGAGGGAGAGCAGGCTATGGAGACAGAGCAGGCTCCTCAGCCGTAGCTTTGCTACTCTGGACGTACCCATGTGCTAGTCACTCCGAGGTTCGAGACTCAGTGGAGGGGTTCACGTCCATCGCCTAGACCATAGGGTCCGCCCCTAGTGACCCAATTGGATTTGAGGGCCACCACGGCCAAGCAGGTTCAGCAGCTTAGATTTGTGGATTTTGAGTAGTGGTTTCCGTTGAGGCGGGATGAGCGTGCTTTAGAGGGTTTCTACACACCTCTGCAGGACGATTTCTATAATGCATATCTTAACAGTGGGGCTATATTCAGATCTCAGAGGGTGTGTAACATTGAGACCATTGTAGCAGCAGCTGGAGAACACATTTGCCCCTACCTATCTTACCTGCCAGGGCTGATAGATTTACTTGGATAGACAGGCTTATATGTTCCATCTTGGGTCTGTTAGTTCTATGCTTCTCTCTAGATTGACCCGCAGCACAGATTTATACACTTTGCATTCAGTGGCAGAGATTATAGGCTGACGAGCACTAGGGTTAGAGAGATACTCAGGCTTTAGGAGCAGCCCGTCTGGCTACATGAGGTTTGCTATGGACAGACAGCGCCCCCAAGACGTCCTCGTGGTGGTATGGTGCCCCCTATAGATATATTCCGCCACTGCTTCACAGAGCCATTCGGCGAGGGGTCTAGCAGGACACCCAGTGATCTCACTCCCACTGCTAGGGTGCTTGATGCCATTATGAGGAGGACACTGCTTCCGAGGATGGGGCATCATGAGGGCTTGACTCGCATACAGTTATGGTTACTGAACTATTTGATGCAGCAGACAGTGTTTGATATTTGGGATCTCCTTCTATCAGAGATGGAAGATACTATTGCAAAGGGGTTCAGGGGTCATAGGTAGCTACCGTATGCTCACTAGATTACATTCTTGATCCACAGGGTAGTTACAGTGAGGCCACCTGAGATGCTAGCTGAGTACAGTGGTGCTAATACAAAGTTTCCTGCATATAACCTGACTCAGATGATCCACCATAGTACACCGAGTACACCTAGCTAGCCGTGTCATCGCCTAGAGTTGCCAGAGACTGTAGCCCAGCAGCATGATACTATCAGGGGCATAGCAGCTATAGAGGAGGAGGAGCTTGACGCTTAGTAGGAGGGGATGGTTGAGAGCGACCCCAGCGATAGCTCAGATGAGGACTACCGTGATATCCCTCAGATGCCTCCTCGATGACATGATCATGAGGCCAGTACCTCTAGTTTAGCTCCATCTATACCATAGATAGACCCCGCTCTACTTGCCATACTTGAGCGAATGAGGCAGGATCAGGCTCGCTAGGCTCAGGAGACCGTCGCTACTTTTGCATAGTTCCAAACTCAATAGGATGAGTTTTAGCAGCAGCAGTAGCTCCTTGGATTTATGCAGCATATAGTGTCAGCTATTGGGGTTCCACCGCCACAGCCTTCATCCTAGGTTGGTCAGACTGCCACCACTTCTATGACTCCAGCATTACAACCTAGTGGGCTTTAGAGTCAGGGACAACTACCAGCATAGTTTGCTTCACCTACAGAGCAGGTGTCCCAGTGGTTTGCTTCGCCCATGTTAGCCCCGCAGTTCACACCTCTCTAGATGGACTTCACATCAACTCAGACTTCCTCGCTACTAGTACTAGATACTTCAGTCTCCAGGAGTCTTGGAGTGACTTTTAGTGAGTTGATAAGGCAGCCTGCTCCATCATATTTGCATGTCCCAGGTCCTTCTATAGTTGCACCTATTACCGGGACTACAGAGACGCTCCCTTCCTTAGTGGCATCATCAGAGCCGGCTGCTCCAGTCATACCTACATAGTCTATAGTAATTCTAGTTGTTGATCCAACCTAGACCGCTTTAGCATCGCTTCCAGCTATAGAGGGTCCAACTACTCAGAGCTCTAGTTCAGATGATGATGGCACTCAGTTCTAGCTTGCTCCTCGTACCTCAGCGCCCTACTTGTCCATTGTAGCCCCACCGACTGACCCTTAGGTTTTGGTGTTTGACGCCAAAGGGGGAGAGGGATCGAGTATGTTAGTCTTAGGGGGAGCAACATATCTATGGGGAGCTTAGTTTACTTAGACTATCTATTACATTTGGAGTTTTATGTGTGATACACTATTATGCATTCATGTGTTTACTTTTATGCATCAAACTATATCTATGTGATAGTGATATCTACGTGATCGTGATATATGACATGTGTGCTCTCTACTTTGAATTATTTACATGTCATATCACATGTGCTATATGACATGTGTGCTCTCTACTTTGAATTATTTACATGTCATATTACTTGTGCTATGCTCATTTCCTTTGCTTCCGCATTTTACTCCGATGCAAATGAGCTTTATTACTTATACTCATGCTTATTTTCATATCTTTTGAGTACATCATGTTGGCTTGGGTCATATAAGCTTGCCTAATTCTTTTGTTCTTATTGTCAAAAGCTTATATGAACCAAGCATGTTAAAAACATCAACTCTTTCACATACTCGAGGTAGTATTGTCATCAATCACCAAAAAGGTAGAGATTGAAAGCATCTAGGCCCCTAGTTGGGTTTCGGTGATTAATGACAATACGTGATTACTATGACTAACCTGTGTTTTACAGAGGCAATTAAGTTAGGTCATGGTAATGGAGATCGATTGGGCTATCATGGTGGTCATGCCCCTACGATGGAAATCGTTTTGGTTTTCAAAGGATGGACGACAAGGTTAAGGATGGACTAGTTCTAAGTGTCGATTGGAGTTGAAGAGACACTTAGAATAGTTTAGGACTTTGTTTCTCCTTTGGCCATAGTATTAAGGGGGGTATGGATGGGTAGCTTGACCTAGATAAGTCTAGTGGGTTAGGTGTGGTGCACACTTGCTAAACCTAGCACTAGGTAGCTCCTAAAAAGCCCTTAGATACATTGAAGCAAACTTCATTCCTGTACATTCAAAAGTTGGAAGTGAATGGAGGGTCAAATACTGACCGGACACTGGCTTCGGTGTGACCAGACGCTGGCGTAGAGTTCGGTCAGTTCATTTGATCAAGGTGAAGTCGTCTGGATGTGACCGGATGCTGAGAGGTGAAGTGACTGAACGTTGAGAGCCAACATCCGGTCGACTCTAGTAAGGTTCCAGAGAGGGAAAATCATGACCAGACACGTCCGGTCAGTGCGGACCAGACGCTGGCCAGCGTCCAGTCACACTTTAAACACTAGAGTTCAGGCTGAACTAACTGGCGCATCCGGTCAACATGACCGGAGCGTCTGGTCACCCCGTAGAGGCACATAACTGTTTGTTTTTCAGCCCATGTTATAAATACTTCCTCCATTCATGTGTGGGGGTACTTTTGCCCATTTCAACAGCTGAGAAACACCTTTGAGAGTGCTAAGAAGAGCAAGATCCTAGTGAGGTGATTGAGATTTGAGAATCCCAAAGAGAGCCCTCATTAGTGTGATCACGAGTAACAAAGTGTGCATCCACCCTTCTCATTAGGCTTGTTGGGGTCAAGTGAGAGTTCGTGCTTGTTACTCTTGGTGATCGCCATCACCTAGATGGCTTGGTGATGATTGGGAGCTTGGTGATCATCCAGCAGAGCTTGTGGATGACCCAACTCAAGTTGTGAGCGGTTGTGGGTGATTCACTGCGATGAAGTGTCGAAGAATCAACCCGTAGAGAGCACTTTGTCCTTGCGTGGATCAAGGGGGAGCTACACCCTTGCGCGGGTGCTCCAACGAGGACTAGTGGGGAGTGGCGACTCTCTGATACCTCGGTAAAACATTGTCGTGTTCCTCCTTCTCTCTTTACTTTGAGCATTTACTTTGAGCAATTCAATACTTGCTTTTACATTCATAGAATTGCCATGCTAGAGTAGGATTGGAACTTAGGTTGTAAGACTTTTTGTGCGATAGAACATTAGAAACACTTTATAGGCATGAGGGGTTAATTGGGCTAACAATAGGATTTAATTATTGCAAAGAAATTTAGAATTATCCCAATTCACCCCCCCTCTTAGGCATCTTGATCCTTTCAGAGGGTGCGCTACGGAGGCCCAGTCGACGTGGATGTGATGTTCATTGCAAAATCGGAGGAACTTCTTCCCAGTGAACTGTGTGCCGTTGTCGGTGATGATGGAGTTCGGGACTCCGAAGCGATGGATGATATCGAGGAAGAATAGCACGGCTTGCTCGGATTTGATCACGGAGATCGGTCGAGCTTCTATCCACTTTGTAAACTTATCTATGGTGAGAAGCAAGTGGATGTAGCCCCCGGGAGCTTTTTTGAGAGGTCCAACCAGATCATGCCCCCAGACCACGAATGGCTCGGTGATGGGGATCATCTGGAGTGCTTGGGCTGGTAGGTGAGTCTACCGAGCATAGTACTAGCACCCTTCATAGGTGCGTATGATCTGCTTGGTGTCAGCTACAACGGTGGGCTAGTAGAAGCCTATCAAAACGCGTTTCCGACTAGGGTTCTAGGCGTGGCATGGTGACCACAGATCCCACCATGGATATCGTTCAGCAAATGCTTCCTCTATTCGATGGGGATGCAGCGCTATAGGATCCCAGTGTGGCTTCGTTTGTAGTGTTCACCCTCTATAAGAACAAAGGACTTGGCACAACGTGCGAGCTGTCAAGCCTCCATCTTGTCCGTTGGAAGCGCGTCATGGAGGAGGTAGTCGAGGTAGAGCGTCTGCCAGTCAATCAGAGGGTTGGGCTCTGTCGCTGGATCCTCTTCGAGCTCCATGACTTCAGGTCCAGATGGAGCCGATGGTTGGTTAGCCTCCGAGCCTAGATTGGACGGACCGTCACTGCCTTGTTTTGACCCCTCGTAGCGAACCGAGGGCTTGTGCTGGTCGCTGGCAACAACGCCCATTGGCATCGGCTCTTGGCCGGATGTTCCTTTCGCAAGTGCGTCGGCCGCCTCATTGAAGCGCCTCGGGATGTGATTGAGCTCAAGGCCGTCGAACTTGTCCTCCAACCGGTGGACTTCTCGGTAGTATGCGGCCATCTTGGCATCATGGCAGCTTGACTCCTTCATGACTTGGTCGACGATCAGCTGGGAATCTCCTTGAATGTCGAGGGTCGGATGCCCAACTCAATGGCAATGCATAGGCCGTTGATGAGTGCCTCATATTTAGCCACATTGTTGGAGGAGGGAAAATGGAGATGGACCATGTACCTCATGCATACCCCCAAGGGGTGACACGAAGACCAGTCCCATGCCAGCGCCCTTCTTCATCAGTGATCCATCAAAGTACATCGTCTAGTACTCTTGATCGATGACCGCTGGTGGCATTTGGACCTCGAGTCCATTCCATGATGAAATTAGCCAACACCTAGGACTTGATGGCTGTCTGGGAGGCATACGCAATGCCCTAACCCATCAGCTCAAGTGCCCATTTCATGGTTCTCCCCATGGCATCCTAGTTTTGGATGACCTCGTCGAGAAGGAAGGATGTCACGACTGTCACTGGATGTGACTTGAATTAGTGGTGTAGTTTCCTCTTGGCGATGAGAACGACATACATGAGCTTCTAGATTTGGGGTAGTGGGTCTTTGAGTTGGATAGGACCTCACTAATGAAGTACACAGGGTGCTGAACTTTGAGGGTGTGCCCCTCTTCTTCCTGCTCCACTATTAGGACGGCGCTGACCACTTGTGTGGTGGTCGTAATGTAGAGCAGAAGGGGTTCTCCATCGGTAGGAGGAACCAAGATCGGGGCCTTCATCAGAAGCAGCTAGACCATGTCAAGTGCCTCCTAGGCCTCAGATGTCCATTTGAAGTGGTTGACCTTCTTCAGAAGTCGATAAAGGGGGAGACCTCATTCGCCGAGGCACGAGATGAAGCGGCTGAGCACAGTGAGGCACCCTGTAACTCACTGTACTCCCTTTATATTTTGAATAGGGCCCATCCTAGTGATGGCTGAGATCTTCTACGGGTTGGCTTCGATGCCACGCTCGGAGACGATGAAACCAAGCAGCATGCCCCTCGAGACCCAAAAAACGCACTTCTTAGGATTGAGTTTGATGTCGTTTGCTCAAAGTTTTGTCAAAGGTCTGCTTAAGATCGGCCATGAGGTGGTCAGCCCGTTTGGACTTGACCATGATGTCGTCAACATAGGCCTCTATGGTCTGCCCGATGAGGTCCCCGAAACACTTGAGCATACAACGATGGTATGTAGCTCCAGTGTTCTTTAGACCGAACGGCATTGTGACATAGCAAAATGATCCGAAGGGGGTGATGAAAGATATCGCGAGCTGGTCAAACTCTTTCATCATGATTTGATGGTACCCAGAGTATGCATCAAGAAAGCAGAGAGTTTCGCACCCTGAGGTAGAGTCAACTATTTGGTCTATGCGCGGCAAAGGAAATAGATCCTTTGGGCACGCTTTGTTAAGACCCGTGTAGTTAACACACATCCTCCATTTCCCACTCTTCTTTCATACAAGAATGGGATTGGCTAACCACTCTAGGTGGTACACTTCCTTGTTGAATTCGGCTACCACATGCTTTGCGATCTCCTTGCCGATGTCCCTGTGTTTCCCCTCGTCAAAGCGACGTAGGCGTTGTTTCACACACACC